>NW_027256881.1:107063815-107738815 GCF_029215685.1 Pituophis catenifer annectens
GTGGTCAATGCCTGGAATGCACTACCTGGCTCTGTGGTTTCTTTCCCAAACCCCAAAAACTTTAACCTTGGACTGTCTACTATCAACCTCACCCCATTCCTAAGAGGTCTTTAAGGGGCGTGCATAAGCGCACCAGAGTGCTTACTGTCCCTGTCCTAATATTCCCTTTTATTCGTATCCATTTCATGTATTCATAATTATGTTTATACTTATATCTGTTACCTAATACATGCTTAACTAAATAAAATAAATAAATAAATAAATAAAGTAAACCCATTTCTATGGAACCTCTCCAGCTAAGAAGAGGATGAGCGATCACCCATATGTGCTCCAGACAATTGCACCTTGCGAGGAGACTGAAGGAGACAAAGGGAACAGCTATCAAACCACAGCAGAACCTTTAAAGGATACTAGTTTACTAACCTCACTTTCTAATCACTTTTGGAAATTGCTTACTTGTATTTATTTGTGTTTGTTTGTTTATTCAAATTTGGAAACTGCCCATGTCATTCAGAGAGTGATATACATAACTATCATAAGGCTATTACAAAATTTTGGAACAACATGTTTGAAAAGCCATCTCATCCATTTACCTTCATTTTTGAATAAAAGAAAAATTAACTGTAAATTTCAGAATATAAAAAATTGAAAATAAATTGCCCAAAAGTTAAATAGGATTTTGATCCAAGAAAGTTGTAACTGAATTAAGGGTCCAGTTAAATTTGGAATATTAAAACTTTTTCTTTAAGGTTTGGAAATAATTATTTGGAAATAATTATACAAATAAACCATATATTATGGCAACTAAACTGTTTTGCCTAAGATATTATAGACACTTGAGAATTTATGACTGGAGAAATTGGTCACTTGCGAGGACTAGATTCTAGGTAGAAAAGGAAAAGAAAAAAGAAAAGAAAAAACCTTGCATTTTGTTTTTGATTAGCACTGGATTTACAATATGACACAAAATGTCATGCCATCTGAAATACCCCAAGAGATTTTTAAAGAATATTAGTCACATATTAGCAGCTACAGTGTCAGCAGTAATATCTGCCTCTATGGATAGACTATATCCAAACCACAGATTTATACTATAAAGATTGTTTGTGATGAAATAGGAAATTACTTCTTTAAATATTTTCTTGCTTCTTCTTTTCTTTTTCTTTCCTTGTAACTTTTATCTCCCCCCCCTCTTTTTCACTCTGAATAATTTTTTCCTCATAAAGTGAAATAAACAACTCTAACAAATTTCATTTGACAGCCTTCAGCTATTCCAAAGTTTCTCCTGTTGAAGATTGTATCACTCCTCTGCCTCTATGAATCTATCTGATGTGAGGTCAAATAGTAAGAGCTGGATGAACAGATCTCTTCATATGCTGGCCTTATGTCTGTTACTCACCTGGCCTATTGCTAGTTAAATGAGTCACTGTGTTGAAAGACATATCCACACAGCCATCCTGACCGTTTATTAGATGCATGACATTACCTTGATTGAATCTTGCAACATTATATTAGGACACATATTTGTCTTGACTGTCACACGTATATTTGCCTTCATTCGTGATAAATACACTTGTTTTAAGCCTAGTATGTCCATTTTGTTTTTCAATACCCCCAATAGACACCCAAAGGATTGAAGTATCATTGCCACACTCCTTGTGGCTGCAGGAGACCTAAAGTTAGAAAGATGCTCCCCTAAAAAGCTGGATAGTCATTGAAGCAATAAGGAAGGTACCCAAGGAGGAGAAATGTCTGTTCAAATGTGAGCTCTAAAATGTAGGTCCCATATTATAGAAGATGATGGTTGTCATATTGCTTCAGAATCCTGCAGTTTACTTGGCAACATTTTTGGGAGTGGTTTGACACTGCCTTTTTCAAAGGACTGAGAGAGAGCAACTGGCCCAAAGTCACCCACTGGCTTTGGGCCTAAGGGAGCAGCATCTAATTGAGTTTGGTTGATTTCCAAAAACAGCGGAGCCAAGTTATGCCTGGCTAGTCATTGGATAAGTGACTGTTGCCATGCCACAGGGCTGTAGGCTAGGCTAGGAAGTCTGAAAAACATTCCAGAAGAAAGCAAATGGCAAACTATAAAAACTACCAACAGTCAGCAGGGGCTGAACTAGACGTGTGGCATCTATGCCTGGGTCAACCTGTAAGTGATCTGGGCTGATATTGAAAAGAAAACAACAACAAGGGTCTTTTGACCTTCTTACTTCTTGGAGGGGAAGCAACAATAATTTCTAGACTAGGAAGTTGAAAACACATCCTAGAAAACATATCCAGTGTTAGTACTTTATAAGACCTTGGTAAGACCACACTTGGAATACTGCATCCAGTTTGGTTACCATAATATTAAAAAGATGTGGAGACTCTAGAAAGAGTACAGAGAAGAGCAACGAAGTTGATTAAGGGTTTGGACTAGAAGATCTCCAAAGTCTTGCTTTCTTCTGTTTTTTGGTTTTTGACAGTCCATGTCCACATTTATCTTTAACTTCTTGGATTGCATGCCAGAGTTATTTGGCTCCCTTTCCAAGAGATTCAAGACTTTAAATCAATTCCTGATATTCTCCTTGAAGATTGTGGGTATCTGCTGAAGATATTTTGTGAGTACTGGTTAGCTATCTTGGAGTCTGCACAACAGCAGTTTGTGATTTATTCCACTGTCAGCTCCAAGCCATATTTTTGTGATTAAAACTGAGCTGTTCCACCTCCTTGTACCAATAATATAGTCAATCTGATATTTATGTACTGCATCTGCTGATGTCCATGTTTATAGCAGCATTTTGTCTTTTTTGGAAGACTGTTAACAATGAAGTATTTACAGATAGTACTTGACTTATGACTGATCATTTAATGACCATTCGAAGTTACAATGGACCTCCCCAGTGCTACTCATGACCCATTTGGAGTTACAACAGCCATATCTCCTCCCTGTGGTCACATTATCACATTTTGGTACTTGGCAACTCACTGACTTTTATGGCTGTTTGCAGCATCCTGCAATCAGGTGACTGCAATTTGTGACATCTCCAATGGAAACCCTAGTCCATTGCAATTCACTGATTCTTAAGATTTCAATATGTTTATGTGTTTATTCTTTTCCATGTTCATATTTCTTATGTTCCATGTTCCCACTGTAATTCAATTTTTGTAGTTTTGGACTTTTCTTGGATGGCAACATTGTCAACTAAGCATTTCAAAAGATTTTAATCTAGCTACACCATAAAGGCAATTACTACAGTTTATACAAATATCTTCATATATATACTGTACATAATCACTTTATGTGGTCGATTCATGTCTTTTTCCAAGTAAAATTTTGCACTGGGTTTACTACTTTCCTTGTATCAGACAGCATGAATGGATGCCTTTGTTATAGTCACTAAAGTGACCATCTACTTCACCATCTTCTACAGTGATGTTGCCCAATATAGGCGACTACTTGCTTTAACTGTACAGCTGGGAAAACCTTCATGCCTGCACTTATGTATGTATGTATGTGTGTATGTATGTATGTGTGTATGTATGTATGTATGTATGTATGTATGTATGTATGTATTTATTTATTTATTTATTTATTTATTTATTTATTTATTTATTTATTTATTTATTTATTTATTTATAAAATTTGTATGCCGCTCTAGCTCCAAGGTCTCAGGGCGGCTCACACAACAATCGACCAACAACTGTTAAAATCAACAAATATACACAAAAATATAAAAAAGTTTTAAAAAAATTTAAAAAATTTAAAATATACTACCCCATCAGTCCAGGCTAGGGGACATAAATAGCCAGGTTTTCAATTCACTGCAGAAGGTGCAAAGGTCAGGGGCCAACCGGAGTCCCAAGGGAAGTTGATTCCAAAGAGTGGGGGCGCTCACAGAGAAAGGTCTACTCCTGGGGGTCGCCAGCTGACATTGTCTGGCCGACGGCACCCTGAGTAGGCCCTCTCTGTGAGAACGCACTGGGCGATGGGAAGTTGACGCTGGTAGCAGGTGGTCCAACAAATAGCCTGGGCCTAAGCCATGTATCGTTGCCAACCATTCACAGTGGTTTCTTTGCTCCTCCCATGACAATCCCTGCCATGAGAAGGCAACGTAACAAGACCTGAGAACTTAATCAAGGTGAGGGCATCAAAAAGGGCTACAGATGGCCATAATGCTGTTAAGTGAACCCAGAAATACATGTAGGGAGGCTCAAAAAAGTCAAGAACCTGGCTGTGATCATGTAATCAAAGTCATATTTTAAGCCACATTTTAACTACTTTTTAGTACATATTTACAATCAAAATAAAAATCAATCAGAGGATCTCACGGGTAGATGGAACTACTTATTCCTTTATCTCTGTGTAAATTTTCATCTTTTTCTCCTTTACACTCCCATTCTCTTGCTTTTCAGGATTGTGAGCCAGAAAATTTATGGAGAACTAGAAGTCTCCAGCAGGAAGGATATGTGTGAAATGAGCTCTTGATTTCTTGATGCCTGAAGGCTTATGTGGAAAGAGGACTTGTTGGTCATATTTTGTTTTATTTCTCAGAGAAGAAGAAATTATTGGATGGTAAAAGTGATGTAGATAGCAAAACTGTTTTAATTAAAGAGAAGAATTTATCTAGTTTTGTTTCTACTTGGAAACTGGACATTTTGCTCTAGGCTTTTGCTCAAAATTGAAAGAAACTTAAAGTTTGATTTTAGATTTTGATAATTAGAATGATTTTGTTATTGTAGAAATGGCCTGAAATGTTGTGACATGTAAAGGAAAAGGTTGAAGTTGTATATTTTTTTATTTTATTGAATTGATAAAAAGTTGGAAATCACACACATACAACCCCTCTCTCTCTTTCCACTTTTCCTTTCTCTTGGCCTTCTAACTTTAGGTTTTTTTTCCCATATTTTTATTTTATAATGAAACTTAATAAAAATTGCATATATAAAAAAGAGAAGTGGATTTTTTGTTTAGTTCTTGTACTATCATTCAAAACAAATTTCTGAATAAACTGGTCTTTTCTATCAACTTTTTAATAGACAATGGGATTCTTTTTTTAAAAAAAAATCCCTTAATGGGACAAAAACAGAGTAACTTTTACTTTAGTTAATAAACACTACAGTTGTCTCTTTTTGTAATTGTATTTTTTCCCCTACCATTACAAATGGCCTTATGATAATAGTCATGGTATATGAAATGATGTGAGAGCTCTTAAAAATTTCTAGCAAAAGACTGCTTCTCTCCATGGGTGGTAACTGTTAGAATTACCTTAAACCACTACCTGTCTTCCATTACAATAGAAAAGGCCTTTAATCGATATAATCTTTTTTTTCCCCAAAAGATCAACTCCCCCCCACTTCCCCCCCCAAAATCATTCATCCTAAAATAGAGCACTACGCAGCTTTTGTGCATAACTTAATTCATTCTTCAAGACAAGTACAAAATTTGTCACTGACATTTAGTGCCACACCACCAGCAATGGATAAAATGAACTAGTTAGCAATTTAACCTGTTGAGGGGTGTTTTTTTTCCCTTCAAGAAAAAAAAAAACCTGCTGAAAAAAATATTCTGCCATCATGAGCAAATAGATAACATTTTATAAGAGGTTTATTTTTTTTTTTAAACTTTTGCTGCCCATCCTTTCTTTCTTCAAGAAAAAAGTAAGACTGGCATTTTTTTTTTCCCCCTAGAGTTCTAAATCATCTTTTTTGGCCTATTCCTTTAATGGTATAAAGTAAATGACTATCCAGAGGATAATTAGGCAGTGTGCTGTCGCTGCGTGTCAGGTCACAGCTGGATTTAGTCAGCATTAACCTTTGGGGAGAATTGGAATATCAGTATCATTTAAAATTAAAGACGTGTAAGCAGGCATTTCTAGAGATGTTAGAAAAGTAATTGTCTGTAAATTGTTTGACCTTGAGATTTAATTGCATGCACAACACACATTCTAGCAAGAACCCTGGACAGTCTTCATTCTCTCATACCTCCCTACCTCTCACTTTGCTGAACCCATTAAGCTACCTGTGGATTTTTCAGTAAAATATTAAAGATGGTTATATATGAAGCCTCAATGCTTTGAAGCAAAAAAAAAAAAAAAAAAAAAAGAGCCCGCCAAATAAAAGGAAAAACGATGAAAGGTAATGCTACAAACTTTCCTATTTGAATTTCATTTTTTCCATTTGCTTAAATTATTTTATATATGCCTACATTCTCATTTTCCCCCTCCCCTCCTCTCTCTCTCTCTCTTTTACACATACCTCCTATTAAAGACCTGAGCTTAATTTTTATTTTTATTTTTTGGAAAAAAAAAATTCCCTCCCGCTAACAAGTTTGCATATTATGCCTTATTCCCCTTTTCCCTAATGAGACAGCTTATGCTTTCAAAGTCCCTCAAGCTAGGCAAATCTCTCCACTGCCTCCACTGTTAATAATGAAACTTCATAATTATACAAATCCGAGGTGGCCAATCAGCTTTTCAGGCTGAGCCTTCGGGTACCTCATGCATTATTTATGTGGCACTTGAGTCTGTGAACTCACTTGCTCATATTAGAAGCCTAATTAATATTTAATCACATGTACAAAGGGCAAATGAAGCTGTGCTAGCCACCCAGCAGAGCGCGAGCCAAGGAATGGACAGGTGTTTGCTCAAAGACTGCAAATACACAAACATGCCCATTCACATAAACTGAAAGAGATACGAATACCTACCAGACATATATGTACATCTGATGCTCTGAGATCTAGGAATAGATTCAATAGTTATTGACCTTTGTCCAGAATGACGAGTAAGGGGCACGCTGCTCCCTTTCCAGGGCCAGCATCAAGAATCAATGTGGTGATTTAGAAAGGATGCTGAACTTAGGGGGAAAAAAATCTGGAAAGAGCCTGCACGGTTAGTGCTGAAACTCTCTGTTTTCCTTGGAACAAGACACTACCAAGCCAAACGTACTTCCTAGTTATAAATCTCTGTGAAATCAGACTAATACATGAAAGAGCTACTGTTCACCATTACGATATGGGAGGGCTTCAGAATAACACACAGAAGGGCTATTGCTGATGTCGGGCAGAAAAATGAAAAATCATTAAGAACTTGCTCGAGCAGAGCAATACCAGCTTTCTCAAACAGAAGGCATATTTCACTTTTCAAAGGCTGCGTTCCAAACCGTAGACAAGGCCGCTGGAAAGAAGGAGCAGATCTGAATTTGTTTAATTTCAATCCAATTAAAATTCAACAATGTTACTTAAATACAGCAAATCTGATTATTCCTTATGTCTTTAACCATTTTTCCTTGCTGTTAAACGGCAGCTTTGGAGGGTCTTTCAGAGTTGCAACCGACATTGTTTATCTCTTTTAAAAAGAAACAGAAATAACAAAATGTCAGAATGAGTCCACATCTCAGTTGACAATTGGTATTAGGAGACGCTGAGAACTTGTTTATGTGTTTTCTTTTTAAAGTTTCGGTCACAAGGTTGTGTGAAGCAGCGGTCACCAACTGGTGATCCATGGACCACTGGTGGTCGGTGAGAAAATTTTGGTGGTCCGCAGAAATATTGCACTAAATCAGGGGTCCTCAAACTACAGCCCCTGGAACAGATATGTGCAATGAACGTTTGTGTTGCTGCAGGGAGTCTCCCCCTTCAGGGTCTTTTTGTGTGGATCGGAGGGGGGGCACAAAATTCTGACTTGGGGTCTGCTTTAGCCTCCTGGTACAGGGCTTTGAGTGAAGGCTGGAGGGAAGTGCCACTGGTGGCGAAGAGCCGGAGGACTTTGTTCCAGTGGGACTGCATCATGGCCTGGAACGGCGCCTGGAACGGCACCTATATCTGGCCTTGCAGTCCCGCAGGTCTTGCCTCTGCTTGGAAAGCCTATGCTCATAGTCCTCAGTGAGATGCTTCTACTGAGCCTCCATCTCGGTCAGCTCCAATTTGAATTGAGCTGTTTTGCCAACTCTTTCTCCTGGTGGCTGTTTAGCTCCAACAACTGCTTCCTGTTGGGGCCTTAAGGAGCCCAGGCGGGCAGGCAAGGAGTGGCTGGGAGGGGAGGGGCTGGTGAGGCACCCCTTGACATGAGTGACATTGAGTTGGCCATGCCCACCCAGTCACATGACCACCTACCCATGCCAACACAGCTGATCATTAGGCAGATCATATTAGTGGTCCGTGGGATTTAAAATTATGAATTTAGTGGTCCCTGAGATCCGAAAGGTTGGTGACACCTGATATGAAGAGTCATGAGAACAAATCTGGTCATGAATACTAATGTTAAGATGAAGGATTATTTGAACATACATGAAAACACATATGATTGTCTTAACTTATATTTGAACTTATGAGTTAGCCAATCATGCCAACTATAGCATTAATTTACTGAAATCCATCTTTTTCATGGAAGATTCCATATGCAACATATTTGCCTTCCCTGAAAAATAGCTTATGTTAAATAGGACTTAGACTTATATACCACTTCACAGTGCTTTACAGCCCTCTCTAAGCGGTTTACAGAGTATAAACATATGCATAGTAGGGCATGTCAAATTTTCAACTTTCAATTTCCAAACATTAGGGTTCCTCAAAAGTTGTGACATGCCTTGGGGATTGTAAAGATATTTTGGTTACTTTAATATAATCTAGATGTCCTTGGTAAGTAACTACATAAATATCGTAACTTTTTAACATTTTATTTGTTTCATAGGCATATGTTTCTGAAGATATGCATTGTCACAAATGCATAGATATAGAAATACGTTTTGTGATAACTTTGATTTTAGAATGCTGTAATGCAGGCTACTTTTGCTGACTGCCGGTTCGGCAGTTCAATTCTCACCAGACTCAAGGTTAACTCAGCCTTCCATCCTTCCGAGATCAGTAAAATGAGGACCCAGATTGTTGGGGGCAATAGGCTGACTCTGTACACCCTTAGAGAGGACTGTAAAGCACTGGGAAGCGGTATGTAAGTCTAAGTGCTATTGCTTTTGTTATTTTCATCTGGGCAAGTAGATGGTCACTGATGATGACACTATCCTTTTCTTTCTGTTAAAATAGAAAGAGATCGTCCCTTCCCTTAAAACAGTTGGGAAGAATCCAACCAAGTTTACATTCTGGGTAAATTCTGAAAAGAAAAATATTCTTTCTTTTGGTATTCAATGGGTCCTCTCCAGGGGTGGATTCTAAATTTTTTTACTACCGGTTCTGTAGGCGTGGCTTATTTTGTGGGTGTGGCTTGGAGGTCATGTAACTAGGTGGGCATGGCTAGCTGGTCAGAGTCATTTCTGGAAGGTCCTCGCACTTACGACCAGTCCTCACACTTACGACCCAACTCATTTGTTTGCTTTTAACACTGATCAGCTGTAGGACGGCCCTTTGAAGCCCCACGGCAAGAGTTTAAACAGTTTTTTTCCCCTCTAGTTATCAGCTGGGACTCAGGAGGCAGCAATAGATTGGGGGTGGGACCAAATAAAAGGTAAGAATAACGGGGGTGGGAGGGCGGGGGGGGAGAACCGGTTCAGTGACATCATATCATCACCGCTACCGGCTCGACCGAACTGGACCAAACTGGGAGGAACCCACCACTGGTCCTCTCACAACCCTTATGTAATTGAAATGCTTTATACATTAGCACTCTGCATCAAAAGCCAATGGATGTTCCTACTGCAGATATATTTGTGTGGATGTGTGCATACCCACGTGTGTATTTGTATTTGATTGATAGCAGAGCTTTGAAAGAATTTAGTAATATATATATATTGCTTAAGAGATATATTTTAATTTCTCACATGGCGTGGTAGCAGAAGTCCAGGGAGAATATTCCAAAATACCTTGAAATCTGAAAATTGGGCACATTTAAATTTGATCCCCAAACTGGAATATAATTTTGCCATTTTATCCAGTGATCTCCAAAGGTTATAATCAATACTTGGAGCTGAGAGCCCCAGTCTTGGGAAAGAGCTGAAAGAGAAGTAGAAATACTTCTCTCTCTCCCTCTCTCTCTCTCCCTCCCTCTCTCTTTCTCCCTCCCTCTCCCTCTCTCTCCCTTTCTCTCTCTCTCACACACACACATTTACTCTCTTTCTCATACCCACAAACACAGATAAATTTTCATGCTGAGAATAGAGGAAGTTGAAATGGATTGAGAGACTGGGAGGAGAACAAGTTATGACTGAAGTTGAAGAACTGTAGAGGAAAATGATGGCTAGCAAGACAAACTGGATTTGGCAGATTTGGTTGCTGAAGAAACCATAGTTTCAGATAGACTGAAAGCCATCAAAAAGGCAATCAAAAATGAAGGACCACACTTCAAATGATGAGTCTATCTAAGCAGAATTATTGAAAGAGAAAAGGATCCAAATATCAATATTCTACTGTGTACTTGTGGCTGTCAGCAAAACTTATCTGAAACCCTTTGTTTTCTTTAAGAGGAACTTAGCTATAGCTAAGTACATAACAATATTTTAGGGACACTAACTTCAGGAGGAGAATTATTTAGCAGACAGGGAAATAATTAACTGCTGAATGGCATATACAACACATTAAAAAAGAAACAACTGTAGCCACTGCTATCTTGACTTCTTTACCAAATCCTGTGCATAGTCCCTGGTAAAAATAAATTTCCTTTGAATCAAGATTGATTACTGGTGAATATAGTCTCACTTCCATATAATTCTCTTGACAACAATATGAAAGAAGTTTCCTGTTGCCTTTTTCATGAAGCTTCTTGTAAATGTCTCAGTTACCTATAGTCCCACTATTATCCTATTGTTAACCAGTTGTTACCCTGCTTAACCTCCTGAGATCAGGCAATGTTGGCTAAATACTGTCATACACCTGGCAAAGTAGGAATTCTTAGGGCCAAAATTCAGAATTGGCTTTAATGTGAGTTTTATATATTATTTCTATAACAAGAAAGCCTAAGAAGTCTTAAAATTTGTTTGGGAGGGGGAAGCAAAATCTATCTTGTTTCCATATTCTTGATAAAAAATAATTTCCCTCTAGTTACTACTTGCATTTTAACCAAACTTCCCCTTCATGCTAATGGAAGTTGTATCTGAAATGCAAAGAGCATCTACAGAGAAATGAATTTAATTAGAACTGTGGCAGGGAGAAAAATGGTTCAGCTTTTTATTCCCTCTCTAAGAACCACCTTCTGCCCAGAATTCTCCACTACTGCTGAACACGTAAAAAATAAAATAGATACATTCTCACAATTAACTTCATGTCAATTTCTCTGCCAGGAAAGATGTGCAATTCAGAGTTCTTATCTGTCCCTTGTTTAAATATTATTAAAAACAGGCAAAACTGAGAGATTAATTTTATGTAGCATCTAAGGTAAAGAGTCAAAGTCAATACTGGAAAAGTCAATTGATGCCAAAGCATTTTCAAGAGCTGGACGATAATCTTTCTCCCCTTTTAAGATTCCTTTCCTAGGCAGATACATTTATTATTAGGATGGTTCATCGTTCTTCAAAATAAGTCCTTTAGATGTGTAGGATCACATAAAAAGCTCCTGTGTCTTTTTCCCCCGATGCACATAGTTGCTTCTTTAGCTGCTCCCAACTAACTCCACATGCATTTACAGGCTTAACCATTCCACTTTGTTTTTTCCTAGCAAAGAAAAGCAGCGGTGCATGTACACTTACACAGAAGCAGCTGAAAGTAGTTTTTGGAGAAGCCATGGAAGCATGGGGGGAAATACAGCTGCTTTAGTTATTTGAAGATTGTTTTGCACATGTTCCAGTGCATTCCAAAAATCTCTTTCAAAAAAAAATCTGTGCAGCCATATCAGCAACAGCAATAGCACTTAGACTTGTATACCATTTCACATTGCTTTACAGCCCTCTCTAAGCGGTGTACAGAGTCAGCATATTGCTCCCAACAATCCGGATCCTCATTTTACCGACCTCAGAAGGATGGAAGGATGGGTCAACTTTCAGCCGGTGAGGATCGAACTCCTGGCAGCCAGCAGTCAGCAGAAGAAGTAGCCTGGAGGACTGGATTCTAACCCCTGTGCCACCATGGCTCATATTCATAATTATATAAAGAAAGAAAAAGTTGTATTTCTGTTAGAAAGTTAATTTAAAAAAACCTACCATGTCAGAATGCGGAGTGCCCAGTCTGTTGAGTTGGGGCAAAGGGTTACTGAGTGACTTGCTGGGTTGTGGACAGACTCAATGTCATCACTTTCTCCATGCTCTGCTGCTCCTGGAGAGCTAGTGTTACTGTAGATTCTTCCCCTAATACTGAAGTTCTACTATCTCATAGGTTAGGAGGGGTGGATATAACCTTTCCTTTCATATTAGCTGCATCCTCAGCTTCAGTGACTGAGAATTCAGACTTTAGGGGTTTTTTAAGGCATATTAACTGTACTGACTTTAGCACAATGCTTTTGTCAAATACATGTTCTACTGTCATTATCATAAAGCACCTAGAGTAGCTTATTGAAAGCCACAAGAAGTTTGAAAAAAATATTACGCTTAATCATATTTGAATCTTTAAATCTGCATCTGTGCTTTTTTGTGGCTCAAAGGCCATAAGCCTCAAATACCACAGGGGCTGTTGTTTTATCATTCTCACACAAAACACAGAAAAGGCAGAAGCACAGTGACTTATTACGGAAGTAAGAAATACTGTATAATAGTCTTCTCTTTTCTGTTATCCTGCATGTGGTGTTTCAATGACAGTTGTGAACAGAATAAGGATTACCGTATTTTTCGGAGTATAAGACACACTTTTTTCCCTCCTAAAAGAGGCTGAAAATTTGGGTGCGTCTTATATTCCAAATGTAACCCCGTGCGAGCCAAAATGGCTACCCAGAACAGCTACTGCCTTCTCTTACCCCTTCCGCGCTTTGCCTGCTTTAGTCACTGGAGCTCCCTCCAAGGATCAGCTGTGCTTTTGAAGCTTTTTTTCAGCCCCAACGCCAGTGAAACGATCTTCCGTGCTTTGCCTGCTTTTCTAATTGCTGCTCCCTCTGACAATCAGCTGTGCTTTAGAAGCACAGCCCCAACCAGCCCCAACCTTAAAACCAGCAAGCAAACTAATGTACTGGGACTAGCCAGATGAATATCTGGTAGGCAGAATTTCCCCCCCCCTATTTTCCTCCCAAAAAAACTAAGGTCCGTCTTATACTCGGAAAAACATGGTACATGAACTGAAAAAGTTTAAAAATCCAACTACCATTTAAAAAAAGTGCCATATGTCATATTTGGTACCTGTCCTTTTACCTGGAAACCATACTTAAAACAGGACTTTAAAAACCTTATCTGGAAGTCTATTGTATTACAAAGTTTTAAAACCTTATTAACATAAAATACTGGAGTAGTTACCCTAACCACTGAAAACATTATTAATCAAATATATTGCATGATTAGTGTCCTGGATCATTACTATAATGCATCTTTTAATGGATTGAGCCAGAATACAATTTTTTTCTCATAGAAATGCTAAGTCAAACTTCCCAGAAGGAACATCAAGTATTGACAATTATAATTACTCGGTAGCTACATATCCCATACCCATACCCATACCCAAACATGTATTACCAAGAGCATACAAATTTATACTCAATTTTCACAAGTTTTACTTCACTCTTTGCTGCAGATGAAGTAGGAGAATCCATTAAAGACAACACTTAGAAATTGTTGGAGATATCATCTGTGTCATGACTGAACTCTGCCAGAGTCATAAGATGTAGAACAGATAACAAATACGCTCGCCAGCATTATGACTCTTGATAGTGACATGTAAGTTCTATAAATTAAGGGTTAGAAAAATGACTGTTAGGGTTCTATAGGAGAGTCATCACAGAGGCCATTTTCAGCTTCCTTCTCCTTATCTTCGTAATGCATTGTATAGAGATGAGAAATCCTGAGAAGAGAGCTGTGGGGATTAATTTATTCAAGGAAGCAATGGTTGCTGAGCATATCCAAGATGTGTGTTGGGGGGGGGGTTAAAAATGACTATCACACAATGCATGCTTTGGTTTCTTTTATATATTCAAAGAAAACAAAAGGACTGCATGATCAGAAATTAGGTCCCAGGAGGGCTTATTTCTCCTTCAATAAAATATTACCAGGTTAGATAACAGTCAAAGGGTTCTGTTAGACTAATAAACCAAAAAAAAGAAAAAGACGATCTCTTCTTGACCAGTTATATTCAGATGAAACAGTACTGTTTAAAAGAATGCTGTGCATCTGATTGGGCACACATGGTGAAACCAGCAATGCTTCAGTGCAAAGATACATGGAAAGTGTCTCAAACGATAGAAGCAGCCAAAATTCTGAAAGCTGAAAGATAAATGTACACATACACAGGAGGCCCAGTGCCCCTAATTAACTAACACAAGAGGCTTTGCTTAAGTGCACAGCTTCAGTCTAACCTATTATGGTTAAAACCAATATTATGCATACAGGAGAGCAAGGAGCGAGGTTCTAATTTTATGCTCCAAATAAAAATAGCATTTCAATAGTACACATTTTAGGATATATATTTTTTTAATACCATTAAAAAAAAACCCCCTATTTTCTTGTCTGAATTCAAAAATGATTGACTAGTGCATGGATATCAAATAATAAATAAAACAGTCCTGGTGGCTGAAAGACTCCTGAATAAAGAGAAAATTATTTTTGGATTTCCTTTTTCATCAGATATGAAATACTCTGAAACGCCACCACTATAATTTGATAAAAAGCTTGATATCTCCAAATGAAAATAGGACTCAGCACTTTCATTTTTTTTCTGTCTCTAAAGGACCCTTGGTAAACAGATTTTCAAAAAATGAAAATCTCAGGCATAAAGGTGGAAGTAATGAAGCAAGTTTAAATATGCGCTGACCTTTGAAATGAACTGCAATCCATGTTGTTTGGCCAGGATCTGGCTGTGTGGCTGTCTCCACTCATTTCCAGAGTGTAAAAGACTTGGGTAATAGAGCAGCTCTGCTCTCTGGTGGAAGCTGACAGTCATCGCTTGCAAGAAGTATCTGAAATGGCCATAGCCCTGATGCTCTGAAATATAAAACAAAGAATTTTCGATCAGGAATTTTTGAAATGATGCGATCCTTGGCTCGGGTATGAAGCTTTCTTCCTTTTTTCTGATCAAGAACATTCTTCCTCTATTGGAACAAATGAAATCTAGGATTCGCTTATCTGAAGAAACAGAAGAACGGTTTAAGAAATCCCAGTTAATTCTTTTTCTAGTTATGCGATTATCTTCTTTCAAGGACAGTCTTAGTATTTAAAGGGAAACTTAACAGGATGCAAAAATATCAGCTAGTACAAACTATTATTTCTTTACCTCTTTAACAATGCAGTAATTACTTCTTTTCCCTCATATCGAAATTATCTTGGCAACTTAACGGTTGGTATAAACAACTAAAATATATCTTCTTGGGTCTTTTCTTTTTAAGTGTTAGATTTTTAAGGCACTTTCTATACATTCTTACAAGTTTTTTTCTTCTCTTTGAAGTTTTAAGATGGGAAAAAAGGAAAGGATAGACAAGAACTTTCTCTCCATTCAGCCTCATTCAGGTCACTTTCGTGAATAGCTGTTAGCCAAAGTATCCTGTTCAATCTCTTCTACCTTTAGAAGCCCCATCATCTCTCCTGGCATTGCTCTCGGAAGACAAGAACTAATAAGCTAATACCACTCTTATTGTAAGATTACAGTTAACAGAATCTTGAAAGTCCGAATGTTCCCCCACACCCACCCACTTCATGTATCTTCATGAAAACTAGAGAAGGTTATGCCTGAGATGCTTTCTCAGATTATATTTCTGCACTGACTCAGATTTCCTTTATCTGACTATCCTCTTGGTTGTGCTTCTCTCTGTTCTTCAAGGCTGTCCTTTCTTCCCATTATATGTGCATTATCAGTGGTTCCAAAACCAAGCTTGTGAAATACTGTCCTAAGTGCCTATGGCTTGTGCAGGTGTTATTATTTCAGTCATGTGGGGAATAAGCTAAAGGTGAAATCTATTTACCTTCCTTACCGGTTTGGAAGTGCATGCGCCGCACGCGTGCGCTAGCTTCGCTCACGCATATGTGTGCATCACATGTGTGCACAGACCCTCTGCACAAAACCTTCTGCACATGTGCAGAGGGTAAAAAACACATTACTTCCTGGTTAAAACCAGGAAGTAACGACACCCAGGTGGGCGGGCGGAGTCTCGCGCCGCCATTGCTACCAGTTCTCCAAACCACCTGCCACAATCGCTACCGTCTGAACTGGGAGCATTTCACCCTGGAATAAGCTATCTTCAGTGCAAAGACTGGGACAAGAGAGCAAAATGTCTTGGAGTAACCCTGCTTGTGATGAGTATCCTAAACTACTGCTGTTTTATAGTAGGGATAGGCAATGTACTATGTGTTTTTTTTAATTATTTCATGTATGAAATAAGGCCATCGAGCTGTACAATGACTCTGGATGCTATGCAATAAAATCATTAAAAAAAAACTGATAATACGACTGGGAAATCCCAAACATCCAGAAAAAAAACAACCATCCCAGCCCCATCAAATTATAAAGGACTTTATCATTCAATCCAATCTTGGCAGAAGAGTAAAGTTTGATAACGTATATGGCCCCACCAAACTATGTGCTTCTATGTCTTAAGAATAATAGTTGTAATAATGTTGAAGGAAGAGGAGGGGTGAGCTGTTTTTCCCCGAAAAATAGTTAATAGATAATATAGAACATCTTTTATACTGTATATTGGCATGCCAACTTTCTTCCCAATGATGGCCATTTTGATTGAGCATCTAAACATATTTTATTATTTTTATTATCTATTCATTTATTTTATCTTAAACATTTATATAGCCACCCATCTTATATTGAATTCTGGATAGCTCCCAATCAACAATTAAAATAATATCGATAATAAAACAGAATAGTACGCATATCTATTAAACCATAAATATTAAAAACCTAGTGCCAAAGTTAATTTCCATATGCAGGCCCTACTTAAAACTTCTAGCCCACCTCACCCTATCCCAGTGTTTGGGGGGAAAGCTAGGTCTTAAGTGTTTTTCAGCAAGCTAGGAGGATACAGGCCTTCCCAACTTCCAAGGGAAGGGTGAATGTTCAAAATATTCTCACCAACATGCATGCACATACCCACACACACATATGTGCATTCAATACACATAGCCACACCCATGTGTATATTCAATACACATAGCCACACCCATGCATGTAGAAAAGGAATCTTCTAGAACCGTGATGGCGAACCTATGGCACGTGTGCCACAGGTGGCACGCGGAGCCGTATTAGTGGGCACGCCAGCTCAGCTCTGGGGCGCATGCGCGTGCCGGCCAGCTGATTTTCAGGCCTTCTGGGCCCACCAGAAGTAGGGAAACAGGCTGTTCCTGCCTCTGGAGGGCCTGGGGGGGTGGGGAAGGCCCGTTTTTCTTTCTTACCTGGCTCCAGATCCTTTCTGTGTATCTGGGAATGGCGAAAACAGCCTTTCCCACTCCCTTGGAGGCCCTACGGAAGCTGAAAGGGCCCATTTCCCCACTCCCGGTGGGACAGGAAGTGACATTTTTTCCTGTCCCCAGCCTCCAGAGACTCCTAGAGAGGCTCCTACAGACTCCTAGAGAGGTTCTGGAGGCTGGGGACAGCAAAAAATGTCACTTCCTGTCCCACTGGGAGTTGGGAAATGGGCTCTTTCAGCCTCCGTAGGGCCTCCAAGGGAATGGGAAAGGCTGTTTTCACCGTTCCCAGATACACAGAGAGGATCTGGAACCAGGTAAGAAAGAAAAACGGGCCTACCAGGCCATCCTGTGCCGGGAGCGGGGGAGGGGGGAGGGAATTGCGCACACATGCGCGTGGCCACGTGTGCGCGTGACCCTCCCCCGCCGCCCCTCTCCTGGCACGCGATGGCAAAAAGGTTAGCCATCACTGTTCTAGAACATTACTGGTCTATTTCTCAATCCATTAATTCAGAGAACAGTGAGATCACGGACTTCCTAGGAAACTTTGAACTTACTCAATTCAACAAGCAAAAAGATGATTTTAACTGAAAAACAAACAAATAAAAGAACGTCATAACACATTCACTAAATGCTGAAATTCCAGATAAGCATGATTTTGGACATGAATAGTACAATATTTAAAAATAATAAATACATATCTGTGTCAACAGTATAATAACATATAACAGAACCTATTACAGTATTCCAGCATCTTGGAAACAAAACGGATTTTGGAGTATTCCAAAATCAAATAAAGACTTTAGGTACACATCATTATACAGGTCTATATCTGCCTTGTTAAACCAAGGTTTTAAGAGATAACTACATTATTTGTAACAACTTTAAATTTGTTTGCAAGTAATTATATGTCCTGTTCAATCTGAATTTCTTCCTGAAAGAAATACTGTATACGAGAGTAATTAGAAGAGTTTTAAATGCAATACAGTATGCTAAAATACACCAAATTTCTATTCATTCTGCTATCTTCAGATATTTTTTGTGCTTGACAGAAAGAAATGTAAATTACTTAAAACTGTTTGGAAATGGGATTTGGATATTTCTGTAATTAATCAGCTATATTCACATGCACAAACAGTAATTACCATCAATGGATTGGATATGGATTATTTTCAAATAAATAGGGACACCTAACATTGCCTATTTTGTTCAATGTTATTATGGAAGTATTAGCAAAAGATATTAAAAAGAAGAATATTCAAGTCTTAATGTAAAAAACAGAACATTGCGTAATTATAATTAATCTGTTCATTTTTCTTAAACAACCAAATTGATTTTAAAGAAAACACTCAATTGCAATTTAAATTAAATATATTTTATGCAGCATCGAGGTTATAAATTAACTCTGATATGCTACCATAAAAACAGCTTCATGAAGTTAGTAGAATTTATATCAGTCTAGATAAATTTTGATATTTAGGAGTAATTATTACAATAGATTGGCATCAATTAAAGAAACGTAATTATAACTCTGTTTTGCGCAAGATTGGAAGTCATGCTAATCTCTTTTTAGCATTCCTTGGTAGAACAGCTGCAACTAAAATTATTATTTTAAAAATCTATTTTTGCTTCACACATTCCTAGTTATACTTCTAACAACTTAGTTTCATATACAGCAAATAATTTTTTCTCCATTTATATATTACTGTACAGAATTATTTAAAAGGCTAGAATGAATTATATAATATAAAACAGATGACAAAACAAATTGTTTTCAAGTCTTTCAACTAAGACAATTCATATCATTAGGAATCTGAATACTGTTACATAATGCCTTAGCATTAGACTTTTAATCAAGGGTGATACCATTCCTCTTTGGGATTTGGAAAACAATGTCTACTATCTCAAATCATCTTAACACTTACTTAAAGAGAAGTACAGAAATTATGAACATGATATCTTTCTCCCATTTTCCCATTTCTTGAGTGTTCCCATTAAGATAAATCTGCAAAATGCAGAGAATATGATGATAGCTGGATTTTATAAAATTAGATATTTAATTATTGATGAAAACTCTGTCTCTGCAGAATATAGTTTGCAAAAGGATTGGTCAAGTTCCAGGTTTCAAACAAGTTAGATACAAGTGAAATGAGTTACATTTCTATGTAAACTATCCATATCTTATCAAGTTAAGACCATTAACCATGTTGAGGAATGGCACACATTTATATCATTTTATCACAAGGGAATCTCATCAATATTATATTAAACTCTTGTAAGAAGTATGACAGGGATTCTTGAAAGGTTTTAAAAAGCTATGGGAAATGACTTGGGATTTGATGAATCTCCTGGAACTCCATGAATATTGAACATTTTTTTTGCATATTCTTCTTTCTAATATTCTGTGCTAAAACTCCTTTTTAAACATTTTCTTTAAATATTATTTCAATGTCATCAAGGTTTAGCTATGAAGGTAATCCATAGGTGGCACTCTACTCCATATAAATTGTAATTTTTCTAATTTATATGATGTTCTAATAAAATTGGGATGCAACAAATTTTTTGTAGTATTACACTCAAATAGTCCATCCTTTTAACCTAACACAGTTGAAGAAATTAGGGAAATCACCATTAAAACTCCACAACAAATTCTGCTATTGGTTTATTGCCCATATTTCCTAAACATATACACTAATTTAATTTTCCTTTGCTGAAAAAATTACTTTCATTATTGAACAATTTATTAGATATAATAACAATGGCTTTCTGAATACAATTCCTTTGTCAGTCGAAATGTTATTGAGAATATGGATACTCAACATATTCTTATTTCTTCTTTCATGTCTGTGTGTGTACATATACTCTGTATTCTTAAATTATTTCCTGAACAGACAAGTGAAAAGAAAGGAAATGGCAAACGAGACAAGGAGAAGGAGGTGAAAAGGGGGATGTGGTAGTAGTAGTCTTCGCACTATAGAGTTTAGGTAATTAAGTGCTGTGAAGATTTTACTAGGAATACCTTAGCATTTCTATTTTTTTACATAACAAAACAGCAATATATTTGACAAAATATGCATTACATACATCATACAGTGACTGTAAAATTAGATATGTAGAGTTAACCAAGGACATTGAGTTCCAGCTCATGTTTTAATGTCTGGAGTAAATAGAAGGTACCCTGGAGAACAAAATCAGCTTCACAAATGCCATACTGATTGATTTCTCTAATCAACCAAGGCATGTTCTGAGGAAGCTACACATTCATAAGGTCTTGAAATGTTAAAAACAATCATAATGTCTATCCTTGAAAGTAGAAATTTTGGTTCAAATTTGAACAGAAATATATTTAAATCGAAGAGATAACAACTATCTTCAGGAAAGAGTTTTATATAAACATTCTTATATTCGTTGCATATCAATAATCTTATTTAAACCTTATCAGCATAAAGATACAGCCTGCAAGCTGATTATTAAAATAAACTGTAATTAATAATCTGGTTATTAAATCTATAATATTATCTCCTTTCATGCAATGGGACTACTGTCTCCAATCCTTACTGCCCCAATCCCTCCGTGGTCCCAAAATGTACCCCTGAAAATTGGTGGAGAGCATACTGTATATGGCAGAAACTGCTGGAAAAAGGAAAATTCTGTGACTCATGAAAATATATGATTGGATTTTGAATCCTTTGGTATCCAGTATTGGTTACATTAAAAAAAATGTCAAGTACTCTCAGTCCAAAATGTGGCCTACATACAAAATATTAATTAATTCCATTTATAGTAACTAGTCTTCCTATATTATTTGTCCACAAATCAGTTAAATTCTTTAAATATATACATTTAGCTGGGTCTGTTTCAAAAGACTTTTGTTAAATATATTTAACAATATACATTAATAAAATGCATGTTGCTAGACTGAGTCATCCCTGAGCTCTGTAACAGGCTTTATAGCTTCAAAACTGTTTGCATAAATTAATTGTCTCATGTATTTCTTCTAGAATTCATAGGGTAATCAACAGATGTGCATCACTAAAATTTTAAGTCTCCAGATACAGGTATTGCTAACTGTTGAATTACAAGCATACATCATAGCCATTTATTTATTCCCAAGTGTTTCATGAAAGAAACATAAGAAAGACTGGATTAGAGGACAGAAAGGGTTTTTGAGACATATAAATTGAGATGAAGACTTGAGTTGGGTTGAAACCTATTAAGGAAAATTCAAAACCTATGTTGTTAGACAGAACAAAGTGAACACTTACAGATTTTTTTGTATGTGCATTGCCCATTGAGGCAAAGTCAGGAATTGGAATAAATAATTCAGTTGTAAAAAGACAAGCACATTTCATAACCTATGGCATGAAACTGAATTGTGTTCTGATAATCATAGATAATACTCCATTTCCTACATTAAAACAAGCAATAATTGGTCAAAACTAGAAGCAAAGTCTTCTAAAGTCTACTATAGATCTAAGCCAAAGACGATAAGAGAATATAAAATTGCGGCTATTTCTTATCTATTAAATGCTAAACCAAATTTGTTTGGCATTATG
Source organism: Pituophis catenifer annectens (assembly GCF_029215685.1). NCBI lineage: Eukaryota > Metazoa > Chordata > Lepidosauria > Squamata > Colubridae > Pituophis > Pituophis catenifer. The sequence continues at coordinate 107,085,775 of NW_027256881.1, forward strand.
TAGTTTGGCAATGAAACATCTACAAGAAATCAACCAGAGAGCAATGAAGATCAAACAAATGAAATTTAGATGTAAGAGTGAATGTAATTATAAAACATATTATATGTAATAATAAATCATAAAACTGCAAATCTGGCCTTTATTTATGTATTTAATATTGAATATTATAGCATGAGATAATTGTATGGTCCAAAGCTGGTTTCAAATGTTGACGAGTATTTTAGAAAATCTTTCTAATGTTGAAATCTCATGAGACTTTGGACAAGTTTGTATCTTGATACTATGAACAACATTTTGTGGTGGTGCTCACTGAAAAGTTGCCAACCATTTATCAAGATTAATTCTGACAAACCCAGTCATCATCAATAGTCTAGTGATGCTTATCTTCTATCTACCACAATCTTCCAATGAAATATATTTCCACTTATCCAAAAGATAGAACAAGATGTGCTCTTAGCTTTTCTGTTTAATAAGGATACTTTTGCAAAGTCTTTTATCAGGTATTTACTTGTATTGTTCCAGTTAACCTGGTGCTTGAACTATTTTACAATAATAATTTTAACTAACGAATTGTCCCAAGCTACAAACTCAATAAAGTTTGTAGAAAGGTGAATATAAAACTGACAGAAATAATATAGAAACCTTTTTTCAGTGTATCTATCAAATACTAAAAAAGCTGCATGAAACTCACTCATATTCTGTTTTCCCGTGTATATTTTGGATAATTTTTTTTAAAAAAACAGAAGCATGGCTTAGAGACAAAAGAAGGACTAATCATAAATACACTGCTTCGTGAGAACATCTCATTATTTTACGATTTAATCTCTGCCTGCAATTTTTGTGAGTATGCACTATAATCACATTTAACCTTGAGGAAATCCAGCATCCGGTACGTGCTGTCAGCAGGGAGACCTTATACTATTAAATGTGGAAAAACTATCTCTGCCTTTATACTTGCTGTGAAGACAACAACAGCTCAAACAATTACTTATGTGCTTCTAAGCTTTTTGTTTATGTGACTGATTCTTGATCCTCAGTTATTGTCAGTCTTACCTTGCTAACTTACTTTATCTTTGTGTTGGTTCAGATCCCAATGACAGAGAGAAGCAAGCTACACAAAACATTTTTGAAGTTATGGATGAAAGGGTTCAAACCTAGCTTGATTTTTGCATCTGCTGCTTCATTCTTTTTCACCTTTCCCATGGTGACTTTCATTCCACAAATGTTTGATGAGAACATGAGAATAGGTATAACTATGAGCTATCCAACAATTTGTTTGCTGATACTGTTTTTAAAAGAAATATCAAGATTCCTAGAAAACAGAAGGTCATTTGTATTTCATACGGTGTCTATAGCGCTTCCTATCAGGAAGGATAAAGAACCCAATGAAAAAGCTCCAGTCAGTAACCAGCTGGATATTGGCTTCCAGTTCAATTTTATGTTGATGATTAAGGAAAATAAAAGCATAAAGAACCTCCAGGCCATTGAAATATATCCAAATATTAATAGCTTTCTCTATAGTGATAATTCGGTTCAACAAGGATCTTAGTATCTTTCTGGTGTTGATGGTTTATATCATTTATGTCACTCTTATATAGTTTACATGTCATTTTTTCCTAAATTATTTTTCCATTTAAACATATTGGAGATCAAATATATATTAACTATATCTCTAAAATATTAGTATTTTCTATAGCAGTTGGCCTCCATTAGTATATTACATCACAGGTAGTTAAAATTAGGAACAATGAACTTTCAATAACATATAAGGCAGAGGTGGGTTTCAGCAGGTTCTGACCAGTTCGGGAGAACCGGTAGCGGAAATTTTGAGTAGTTTGGAGAACCGGTAAATACCACCTCTGACTGGCCCTGCCCCCTTCTATTCTCTGTCTCCCAAGTCCCAGCTGATCAGGAGGAAATGGGGATTTTGCAGTATCTTTCCCCCAGGAGTGGGGAGGGAATGGAGATTTTACAGTATCCTTCCCCTGCCACGCTCACCAAGCCATGCCATGCCCACCAAGCCACACCCACAGGTAAAAAATTTTGAAACCCACCACTGATATACGGTAATGTGTTTTAGGTTTCCAATAGCTTTAGGAATGAAGGAGGCGGCTAATGAAAGATTTAAAATATCAGTGGCTGAGTCTGATGTAAACCACATGGATACAGCTATGATAGCCCTCGTGGTACTAACAATATCCTGAAAATATTGTTTTATAGCACCATTACTTCACATCAAATTCTTAACTAATATAATTTGGTGAAACCATTCAATAACTGTACAATAGCCATTATTATTCTCAAAAGCAATTAATGGCTAAAAGAGGTCCACCAGACTGGGGTATGATGCCAACAAATTTATTCAATGAAAGAAATCCAAAATATATATTATTAACGTGATAGTTTTAAATATTTTACTATGTTCTTCCATGTGGAAAATTCAGAATGTTTTTCTCCAAATATTTATGTCAGACTTTGTTTTATGACTACAATAATCAATATAATGTTGGTGAGTTTTAAATAAGCTCTGTCACTGTAATAATTCAAATACCATTTAGGTAAATTTCACTAATAGATTATGGCTTGTTATGCATGCATATATTAGTGCAAGTGAAAAGAATGTAACATAAATGTCAGTATGGTATTGTCAAAGTCTAGTTCACATTTGAAGCCAAAGCTGCTATAATTTATAACTGCAAGTTGCATCTATAACTTTTTTTATTGGGGCAATAATATCCTTGATTATTTCATGAAATAAAGAAGTCTACTAATCAAAATAATTAACAGGTTATATTCTAATTCATTATAAGCCATCAAATGCCATTGTTACCATTGGTCTCATATAAATAATGGCCCTAGCTTTAAATTGCCTTCTGTAAATCCAGATACTTAGTTTATGCTGAGATTGTTTTTCTTCTTCTGTTCTTATATAGGCTTCCCATCAACATGACCCTATTTTAGTACTCATTTGAGATATGGATTCGGCTGAAATTCACACAAAATTACATGCTTCCAATGTATAAGGTGGCTTAGTTTTCATGGAACTCCCTCCAATTCTTTTAGAAAGGTTTGCCCATGCATTAATTCCCTTTTACAATGAAGTGATTTTGCTGATTAATGAAAAGTGAAGAATCTAAGAATGAAATATTTAACAACGATATTACTATTGTTTTAATTTTGCAGCTCTGAATGGTTTTAGCAGATATGAGCATCTGCCGATGTAATTTTTGAAAAACCCATAGAAATATAAATCAATGACTACTTCATAAGAATTTTAAATGGAAAACTATGGAAGAGCTAAATGATTTTGGATATACCCTCTACTTGAGATTGTCATCTAGAATTATGTCTTTCACTGTCCTAGGGATTTTGCCAATGGACTTATTTGCAGGTGAAGCAAATCAATTCAGATAACTTCCCATAATTGCTTCCCAAAACAAGCAGTTACTACATCTTTCAGATATTTATGGGTATAATACTGGAAATATTAATAATAATAAAAATATCTGGAGTAATATGAAGCTTAATGATGAGGTGACATTTACCCGTGTAGAAGGGATTATTTCTTTAAAAAAAAAAAAACATGAAAAATTTTTAACATGAAACTTGGCATGTATAGAAAGCCTGAGAGATGACAATTGTCAACTAGACAATTCTCAAAAACCCTTTAAGGTTCTTGTTCTTAAACCTGATACAAAATTCAGAAGCGAAATTTTACATAGACCACAGGAACTGCCACAAACTGAAATATTACAGAAATATTACAACTGCTAAACCCAGGCAACACTGAAAACAATGCATAGCTTAACCCAAAACTATTACTGTAGTTATGTAGCAAATTAAATCTTTTCATCATACTCAAACCCTAATTTAAAAAAATAAAAAATATGGTGAGTTCCTAGCTAAAATAAAACAAAATTAAAATATGAGGAGTATAAAATGAGCTCAGCAAGTAACCCCAAAGAATTCAATTATATTCAAAAATGTCCTTGAATAGGGACACTGTGCTTGTTCCTTCTCATGTACTCTGTAATCCTTGCCAATGAAATTAGTGTCCATTGATTTCCTAATTCCCTGACAAAAGTGTCAAAATGGAAGAGATAAATGAAAACACGGTTGACCTCTGTTCTGTACATTTTCTGCACCTGTCTACATATGAGATAACTTCATTTAATGTTTTTAAAAGTCAAAAGTACCAATCCCCAAGAACTAAACAGGACAGATTAGATAATCTCTTATGGTTTACTGGGCTACCTGCCCTGACATTTAATTTTATATTTAAAAAAGGAATTAGGAGTTGGCATGCTACAAAGCAAGCCAATAGCTTCTGACATTACCTTCATCTAAAACATTAAAACAGGTCCCACATGCAATCTTAGATAATAAAAATGGTGGCTGGCCATAGCTCAGTATTTTGGAAATCTGTCTGCCACCCCAGAAAAAAATACAAATGTAAACCAGGATAATGGACAAGGTTAGAGAAAATGATAGGGTCAATCTCAACCTATCTTGTACAGTGTATATGTGTTTTGTGACTGGCTGTATCAACAATGGGAAGCAGGGGTGCTCATAATATGTTTGTGAACTTGCAAAATGTTGTTTTGGCAGGAACCTGGAAATGTCCAATCACTCCAGGTTTTATTTCTATCCAACTGTAGGTGACATGAAGCAGCCAAGCAAACCTTCCACAACATGTTGGTTCTTTTACATTTCAAGGAAAATATGTTTTCTGTTTCATGCACACCTCCATGAGGTATCTTTGTCTGTTGTTGGTTATAGCCTACAATTATATGGACACTCACCTATATTTCACTGAATGGAGAGTTACATACAGAGGAATCCAATACTGTTAAAACCTTTCAAGGCATTAAACAAAAATAGATGACCTCCTATTCTCAGTTCCAAGGTAGCATTCTTGAATTTTGAACTATACGGGTACAATTGTAAAACAATCCTCTCTCTGCTTTTTCGATGAATTTGATTACAAAATAAATAAATTATAAGGTTCTTATATATTATAAGGTTCTATTTTATAAGATGAAATTGTAATTGTCTTTTGCGCTGCCTACATTTTTACTTAAGGCACTTTATAATGTCATATATTTCCCCCTTATATCCTCAAAAGGAATTGGTTGAAGAAATATAAACCATGCTTCCATATAAGCTTCCTGGTTTTAATTTAATTAAAACAATTCTGCATTAACGAGGCAACCATTAAAATGACTTTGGATTTCAATTGCAGGTCATATTAATTATTAAAAACGTTTTAAAGTGTTCTCTTAAAATAATTTAAATGACTTTATCATTTTTAGCATTATTAGTTTGTAGTGACAAGTTTAAAACTTCCTGTAATAAAAGGATGAAAAATGATTCTGTTACATTAAGAATAAATAGAACATTTCCTGCTTGCAAATTGAGTCCCTTTTTCTTTTTCTGGTATCTATGTAATTATGAAAGAGGAAAAAGGATTAAATACACAAAAGAAAGCAAAGCCTTTTTTTAAGGTAGAAGATGAAAATTAAAACTCTGTTCTCAATAGCATTCTGTGTTATCAGCATCCTGTATGTACATTGCAGTGGTGGGGTAAAAGACTACAACTCCTAGGTTACATAGGAGTGACATGAGTATGTTTGGGGTAAAACCATGCTTAGATTGAGTTTATAGCATAGTGCCTAAATTGACTAGTATAGTCTTTACCATTAGCATGGAAGGCTGTACAGATAGGTACTCCTCAATTTACAACCAGTCATTTAACAACAGTTCGAAGTTACAATGGACTTTTAAAAAGATACTTACAACATCCTTAAGGTTATGACTGCCAGCCCCAGCCCCTGTATTAATATAAACACATTTCGAGTGCTTGACAACCAGTTTACATTTACAACTGGTTGCAGTGTCATACTGTCATGTGACCACAATTTGTCACTTCTTTGCCATTTTCTGGCAGGGTTTGCTGGTTTCTGGCAAAAAAACACCCATTCAAAATAATAGATTATTTAATGACCATGTGATTTGGTTTATGACTGCAGTGACTCACTTTACCATGATTGTAAAAAATATTGAGTCTAATCTTGGGATGCCTTGACTTAAGACTGCAATGACTTACAACTGCTATTCCAGTCTCCATTATGGTGGTAAGTGAAGGACTACCTATATGTCACGGTATGACTATGGCTGTCTACACTTTTTCTAATTTATTAAAAAATCAATATATGAAATGACATGATAGGCAGCAGAGGTCAATATCAATGTGCCCATCTGGGGACTATCAAGGTTCCCCCGAAGATTGTTACATTTCTGTAGCAACAAATAGGACTGGAAATGTATAGGCCAGGAAACAGATCTTTCTGAATTATTTTTAATTATTTTTAATTATTTAATTATTTAATTAAATAATTTAAAATTATTAATTAAATAATTAAAATTATTAATTATTTAAATTAATTATTAATTAAGATTTAGTCAAAAAAGAAAGTTAAAAGTAACAACACAAGAACTGTGATCAATACTGTTGCATTCAGTATAATATCAGCATGTGCCACTCAGAGCAATGGTGCAGAGCATGAATTAATAAATAAAATTAAAGACAGAAAAATAAGTTCTGTAACTTAAGAAAAAAGGGAAGGATGCATTAGAGCTAAATGAAGATCCTGGGAAGCAAATGAATCCATACAGGGAATTGAATGCTTAGGTTTAATTTTTAATGAAAGGGTTGAAATCTATGAGGAAAAGTATTAATTGGTTTCATTTAGCTCTTATTGATCCATATGGCAGTCAGTCTCCCTCAGCCCCATTCACCTCACAAATGGAGAAATAGGAGGTGAGAGCCTTACGTATGCCATTTTAAATTATAAAAAAAAATAAAATAAAAATGGGACACCACCCTTACCCTCACCCTCATAATGATGAACGCAGGCTTGGTGACATGTAATGCTCCAGTGAATGGTGATCATAAAAGAATCAGAAATAAAGTTGGGGGGGGGATATGGAATGCCTGAATGAATAGGATTTGGGGGGAAATTAATTTGCATAATATGGATGGATGGAAAGAATGAAACAAATACAGAAAATAACTTACTGGGATGTTTGGAATCCTCCAAATGATTACTGTTTGGTGAGCATCTATTTAAAGAAAAATGGTTTTTTTTTCTGAATGCATGATTTACAGTTCTGTGTATTCATATTTACAGTGCAAAAGAATGAATATAATTTCAAACATGGCTTCAAAACATAATTCTTTGCTAGTGTATGAAAAAATTGAGACATTAGTGAAAGTGTAGGATTTCTCCCCAGATGGGAACAAAAGTAACCTCCAATATAAGATTATACAAAGAATTTCTGGTTTATAGTAGAAAAGATAGGAAAATAGAATTCCAGAAAATGGTGTATATAGTGACTCCTACTTATACTGCAATCAATATTTCAGTTACAGCATTCCATTTTCCATCGACTTTACATGAAGGAAAAGTCTGACTCTCTTCTGGTTGTGATATGGTGGGTTGGGTGGAGGTCCTGTTTCCATCTGTTCCTTGATTTGATCAGTCAGATCAGACTGTTTTCTTCTCAACTATTATAAAATGGATTGACCTCCAGACAGAATGAAAAAAAAGTGAAAGTAAGGAAAAAGAATATGAAAATATACTAAAAATATATTACAGATGGAATGTCTATGGAGATTCTCATTCATTGTCAGCCCACGTCGTCGGAGTTGTTTCTGGTGGGAACGGAGGTAGACAGAGTATGCAGCTCCACGTTCCTGCCCAGATATCTTGTATTGCCGTCACTTGCCTCCTCCTGAATACAGACAGCGGAATCCTCTTCCTTCAGCTGTTCACAGGGCCTCCAGCTGAGGGTGGATAGGACTGCACTTGCGTGGATGAGGTGCCGGCTGTATTAGCCAGCATTAATGGAAGCTTACCAGACCTATCCCAATCGGAACGGCCCTAACGAACCAGGACCAACTCCTCTGACTTACTGGCCAGAGGAAGGTAGCTGGACCCCTCAAATCAGCACAGGGATTTGGGGTGGAATCTGGGGGAGGAGTAGCGGGTGAGGCGCACTAGGTTTAAAACGGGAAGGAAAAGCCCGATAAGGTTAGAGCTGACAATATTTCACTGTAATTGCACTGGGTGATTGTCGGAGCATGCTGAATTTAGGAAGATAAAACTTTAGAACAACATCCACCCTGTTGTCTGCGATTTATTTTCTTATCCTGATTCGGAACCTGACAGTCATCCTGGTCATAGTTGTCTCAATGGTGCTTTTTCGAAAAGGCAACTGGACTGCTTTTTCCTTGAAGAAGAAGACATTTCGCTTCTTATCCAAGAAACTTCATCAGATTTATTTATTTATTTATTTATTTATTTATTTATTTATTTATTTATTTATTTATTAGTTTGTCAAACATGTACAAGATAGCAAGTATAAGTATGAACATAAACATGAACAAAGGAAGTAAATACAGATAAATGGAGACAGTAAGACAGGGATGGTAGGCACGCTGGTGTGCTTATGCACGCCCCCTTTATGAACCTCTTAGGAATGGAGTGAGGTCCAAGGTAGACAGTTTAAGGTTGAAGCTGTGAGGGTTTGAAGATGTAACAATGGAGTCGGGCAGAGCATTCCAGGCGTTGACCACTCTGCTGCTGAAGTTGTATTTTCTGCAATAGAGTTTGGAGCGGTTTACCTTGAGTTTGTATCGATTGTTTGCCCGTGTATTATTGAGGTAGAAGCTGAAGAAGTCATTGACAGGTAAGATGTTGTAGCAGACAATTTTGTGTACTATGCTTAGATATACACAGGCGCGTAGTTCCAGATTGTCCAAGCCCAAAATTTCAAGCCTAGTGGCATAAGGGATTCTACTGTGAGTAGAGGAGTGGAATACTTTTCTCATGAAATACCTCTGGACCCGCTCAATCATATTAATGTCTGATATACAGTATGAATTCCAGGCAGACAAGCTGTATTTGAGAATTGGTCTGGCAAAGATTTTGTATGCCCTAGTTAGCAATACAATGTTACCGGAGAAGAAGCTTCACAAAATTAGCTTAACAATTCTTAATGCATTTTTAGCAATGCTGTTACAGTGAGCTCTGGGGTTTAGATCATTTGAAATGAGTACTCCTAGGTCCTTAATAGAATGAGGGTCTACGAGGTCGTTTTCCGCCCAACTTGTATTTGGTATTTTGATTTTTATTGCCAATGTGTAGGACAGAGCATTTATTATTGTGATTTATATAAAATCTGATGACACTTCTTGAATGAGAAACAACAGAGAAAAAACAGTCCAGTTGCCTTTTTAAAAAGTACCTTTGAGATATTATAGAGGGCCACATTATGCTAACGAAGCATGAAAAAGGATATTTGCTGGAATGATGTTGTGGAAGAGACTGTGGATTAGAAAAACAAATAAGAGAATGCTTGCTGAAAAACAAGGATGAGATAAAGACACTGAATTACGTGTATCATGTGCATAGAAATAAAAAATATAGTTGCAAGGAATGTAATCAAGAAGGGCAAATGATGGTTAATATTAAAAGAGGCAAGGAAAATACACAGGGATTTTGATGGAAAGAAAAAAAATATTATGGTTAAAAAGAGATTAAGTAACCTTGAGTACTGTGAATGGACTTACAAAATAAATTGATAAAATGATAGAGTTAAAAAATGCTACAAGGAGTATTTCAGAAATTTGCATGAGAATAACAGTGATATGGAAGAGAAATGAATGCTATAAATGTTAGTGTTCAAGAAAAACATATGAAGTCATAAGTGCTGTGAGAATGTTTAAAAATGGCAAGAGTTGTAGATGATATAAATGGAGAAAAATAAAAATATGGATACAGTGCTTATGGAGGGCTGTGCAACTTGTTTAATCTGGTACATCTGTGCCTGGTGATTGGAATACACTTACTGTTCCCCATAAACAAAAGATGAGTAGCAAGAATGAATGCAAAAACAATGTATGAATTAGTTTGTTGAATGTACTGGGAAGATTGGCAAAATTCTGATTGATAGGATACAAGTGACAATGAGCTAGATTTGGCAAAGCAATGAAGCTTTTGTGCCAGGCAGAAATGAACAGACCAGATTTTTGCTCTTCAGAAGGTTACTGAGAAATAGATTAATGTAAGAAACTTTATTATACATTTGTTGATTTAAATAAAGCATAAAATTAAAAAGCACATAAGCTTCAATTATGGAATATTTTATGTGAATACAGTCTGTCATGCCCCTGTCGGAGCCTGAATCTGCGAAGGAGGATGAGCAGGAGCTGGAGGCCACAGAGATCGAGGGGGAAGCTTCGTTGGCTTCAGAGGAATGTGGGGAGGAGCAGGCAGAGGCAGCCCAGGGCCCCTCAGGATTGGGACAGCTTGTTAGCAGGGAAGAACGGGGGCATGATGACTGAGAGAGGGCAAGCAGTGGACATGAGGAGCAATGGAGCTCAGGGAATGAGCAAGGACTGCCCTCTCCTGTTCCCTGAGCACAAAGAGTGGAAAGAAGGTGGGAACAGTGCAAGCCGACCCAACCATTCAGGAGGAGAGCACCCCACCCTCTTCACAAGCCACAACTGGGAATGAGATTTAAGGAGACTGTATGGGGAGGGGTGAAATTTGGGGCATTAAAAGGGAGTTGCAACTTTCAGCTGGCTGTGTGACCTTCCTGCCTTGTCCCAGGTCATCACACAGTCTTAAAATTTGATTGCTGGGCAGTATATGCCAAAGACAAAATAGGCATGATAAGAAATGAAATGCATAAGGAATGGTTTGTCAGTGAGAATGGAATAAGGCAAGGATGTGCTTAGATATATAATATATTTATGTATAAATATGATGGTGATAATAGTCATATGGGAATCCAAATGGACACCTAGTTTTGTATGCAACCGATGTCTTATTATTGGCTGAGAACCCAAATGAGTCACACCAAATGTCAGATGGACTGTATGATGCAACAAGGAACATGTACCAGGAAAAAATGTGTTTGACAGGAAAATGGATTGAATGCTTCCAAGATATGCATAAATGACCATTAACTACAGTAAACTGAATTTGTGATCTTGGCAGAATATTTTCTGAAATATGGATTGTGAAACTTGAAGATGTTCAAAAGCTGGAAAAGTAATGAGCTCTACTGTGCATGTTCTGTTGTGAGGAATTGTTCATTGGAAAACAGAAAAAAGGTATATGCTTCTGCCTACTTTGTAATGCTGAATTATAAATGTAGCATAAATCTAAACTGAATACAAAGAGAATGGGGTACTTAAAAAATGAGAAGAGATAGGATTATGGATGACTGTGCACTGAATCAATATAAATATTAAAGTTAAGTGCCAGTACAAACAAAGTACATTAAGGTGTTTTGGTCATACAGAGAAAATACAATCAAACTGCAAAGCAAGTGTCAAGGAAGAGTGAATGGGCTAAGAGGAAAAGGAAGACTGAGAAAGTTATATTTGCATGAAGTAGATGAGATATCCAAAAACAAAGGAGAAACTTGGAGAACAAAATATAAAATATGAAGCACTATACAGGTAGTTCTTGACCACAACTAAGATCATAATTCCCATTACTAAGCAAGATGGTCGTTAAGAAAGTTGCTTCCACTGTTACCTTTTTTTTTTTTGCCATGATTGTTAAGCAAGTCACTGCAGTTGTTAAGTAAATCATGTGGCTGTTAAGCAATTCCGTCTTTCCCCGTTGACTTTGCTTGTTGGAGGCTGCCTTGGAAGGTCGCAAATGATGATCTCTTGATTCCAGAAGGCTGCAACTGTCATACTGCCCAAGTTTTGATCACTTGACTGTGGAGATGCTGCAATGGTCATAAAATGCAAGGACTGATTATAAGTCACAATTTTCTGTGTCATTGTACCTTTGGTCGCTAAAAGAATAGTTGTATGTTGAGGACTATCTTATTTGACATAAACGCAAGGATGGCTTGCAAGGATCAAAATGAATAGTGAATGGCATAGACTAAATTTAACTATATTTCCTGTCTTATTTCATGTCTTTAATTTCTTCCTCAATTTCAGTTTATATGTAGTCAACATAGCCATAGAATGTCTTGACGGATCTATAATCTCCTGGCAAATGGCAAATTTCTGGCTATTTCCCTTCAGTACTGCATATTATCTGTTGTGCACATTGTTTTTATATAAGGAAAAAGGGGAGTTCTCTGTTCTGTCCCCGTCCCACATGCACACACACCAACAAACGTTCAAGAGTTAAAGACCAAACCAGCCGGCAAAATCCTTTTCCTTATGATAACGGAACTTGGCAACAACCTAGTGGCTGCCTGCCAAGAGTTTATTACTTACGAAGAGGAGAGATAACTTCCCCCCGCTTCTGGTACATCAAAGGAAACAGCTCAAAAATTACAGAGTCAATCAAGTCCAAAGATAATCCAGCAAAATCTATAGCAAAAATCCGGCAATGCAGAATGGCATGGAAGCTTTCAGCTTTGTTCGTCACAAGGTTTGACTGGCCACCACGCTCCCTTTTATACCCTGTGGGGTGTGGTCCAGTGACTCAGCCTAATCTCAGGCACGCCTTTTCTTCTGTTGCACGCTCTTATCTCTGTGACGCTGGGGTGGATCCAGCCAAGACTCATTACTCTCATCACTGTCCACCTGTGGTTGCGTGGACGTGCTTGGCCCCGGCCCTATCTCTTGCCCTTCAGCGGACACCAAAGGCATTGCCAGAGAGGAGGGTCCTGGAGAGGGAGGCCTTGCCAACTCCTCTCCTTCACTCTCGGAGACTTCTCCTGCCAATGACACAGGCTCAGGTAACGGAGCCACAACATTCTCTGACTTTTGTCAAGAGAAGAGGCAAGGGAAGAATTCTTTGTTTTTTAAACTGTGCTAAATCCAGTTGAGGGATTTAATTTTCACCTCAAAAAGATGGGAAACCATGTCACCGATTTTCGGTAGGAATAATCAGATGTGGCTCTGAGATCTGAAAAAAGTTGGTGTTGAGTGCAAGATTACATTAACACTGATTTTTATCTTACAGAAACATGTATTTCTAGATTGTTTCATAAATTAAGTGACTGAAAGAACCAAATTCATTCTCGAATCTGATTATGAGTAGATTTGTATGATGATCCGCGCAGGGGATTATGGGAGCGAGGGGGTGCTCCCATGTAACGCCTCTCCTGCATGAGCTGCATTGGCTTCCGGTGGTCTTCCGGATGTGCTTCAAGGTGTTGGTTACCACCTTTAAAGCGCTCCATGGCATAGGACCTAGGTATTTGCGGGACTGCCTTCTGCCACTGATAGCCTCCCACCAGCCAGTATGCTCCCACAGAGAGGGACTCCTCAGGGTGCTGTCAGCCAGGCAGTGTCAGCTGGCGACCCCCAGGGGAGGGCCTTCTCTGTGGCAGCACCTGCCCTCTGGAACGATTTGCCCCCAGAGATATGCATGATACCAGATCTCCGGGCTTTTCGCCGTGCCCTAAAAACTTTTCTTTTCCACCAAGCAGGGCTGGCGTAACACCTCCCCCCCTTTTGAGATGTTAGATTTTTAATTGTCTATGGGTTTTAGTTGGAATGTTTTAAATTTTGGGCCAAAGTTGTGTAATTCTTTTAAAAAATTTTAAATTTTGTATTGGAATGTTTTTTATTTTTGGCTGTGCACCGCCCTGAGTCCAGCAGGAGAAGGGCGGTATACAAATTTAATAAAAATAAAAAATAAATAAATAAATGCTATCGTTTTTGTAAAAGAAGAAGAAGAGGAGGAGGAGGAGGAGGAGGAGGAGGAGGAGGAGGAGGAGGAGGAGGAGGAGGAGGAGGAAGAAGAGATGCTTTCAGGCATCCAAGATTCACGAGGAAGCATCCACGAAAGCCAGGAAGGTTTGCATCAAACAGATGTTTCTGACAAACATACTTTCCCCCAGTGTTTGGCTAAACCACCCAATCCCAGGTGTTCTTTGTCAGGAGGGACAGGGCTGCTTCCTCCTGAGCAACCTCACCAACCTTCTCCGTGCCTCCCTTTGCTCCAATTTCCGCACCTGCAGATTGGGTGGGGACAGCAGCTGTTCCTCATTGGAGGCAATCTGTAATCTGTTGTCACTGCTGGCCCTCCACAATTGCTCCTCTCTAGTAGACAGCTCTCGTCCAGTTTGGTCGGCCACAACTCCCAATGCCAAATAGGCCTCAACCTCTGGACTATCTGGGCGTTTTGGAGGGGGTGCCATTCCCATAGGTTCCAATTCCAGGTTCCAATTCCTCCTCCTCTTCCAAACTGAGGTCCAACAGGGCCATCACACATGCCCTAATAGCCATTCAAATTCTGAGGCCAGTTATCCAGTCCTACCCAGAGGTGTGTGATAAAGATTCAACAAGAAGGAACTCCATAGATTGGATACCCTTGCCTAGAAGCTAGCCTGCAGAATCAATGTTGAGGAGTTAAATGTCTCAGCTGTGTATTCGGTGGAAGCTCAGTGTGGCCAATTTATTGGTGTCACTCCTTCAGAGCATACTCTGAGAATAACTGTTCAAGTCTCAGCTCTGAGATGTTTACCTTGCTGTGCTAACTTTGAACTCTGGATTTGAACTCACTGATTCTCTTGTCTTGTCCATTGGATTTGTTGCTTGTGTATTGGACCCGTTCTCTACCTGAGCCAAGCCAAGTAAAAAGAATTCCTTTCTTCTAACAGTTCTGCCTTAGTTTGTGTATCACTCAATTGTGACAGGCATCCAGCTTACAATTTGTTGTCTGACAGTCTGTAGTGCTAGCCCAGAAAACCAGCCCGTTATTCAGAGGAAAGCTTACAGATACAATAGGTCTATTTCGTTTCTTTATGGCATACCAAGATAATGCCATATGCACACAGATCTGCCTAACTGATCCTTGGTGTCAAAGGCTACATATAAGTTACTACTCCTGTGTTTTAATATTTGGTATCTTCCTCCTGCTTCTACAAGCTATCCTGCTTCTATAAGCAAATGATTATTTGGCCATATTTGTTGCCATCATGTCACATATCACAATGTTTTTTTCCCTTCATGAAGCTGGGGTGGGCGTGGCCTGCATATGACACATCCGGCCTGTGGGCCGCCAGTTTGACACCTCTGCCTTAAGAAGTCCCTGATATATAGTGGCATAATAATCCTCTCTATCTTACATTACAGCACACTAAATCATGATGTAGTTTAGTTGCTTGTATTTTAGCATAGTTCAGCAACAAAAGAGGCCTTCTAAATGTTGGTTAATTCTTTTCAGTAATCCTAGGAAGCTTGTTAATGATGAGGGATCCTGGAAATTTTAATTAAGCAATTCAGACAGTGTTATTCCTTTACCGTCTTTTAGTTTAGCAGTTTGGATAAACCCAGCCATTGTGGTTTAGTTAGCAGGCAAATATTGGCTAAGTGTAACTTTCCAAGACAGCCACTGTTTCTCTGCCTTTTATTAAAAATGCTGATCAAAGTACGTATCTTTTTAATAAATACTCAAGAGCACAAATAATGTATTTTTAATAAAAAGCTGAAAGTGCACATCTGTTAAAATCATTCTTGATTCATCTTATCCTGATTGAGCAAACCCTTCTTTCTCATGTTTACATCCTTTGGCATAGTCTAGGAAAAAATCCCAGGAAAACCTCAAAGACAAAAGTCACATTTATCCAGCCGCAAGTAAAAGATATTTGCTTTTCCTATAACCTTTCAGCCCTATTAAAAGATCACTGGCATGCATCCATAACAGAAAGTACTCTTAGAGCTCCAGTCTAGACATTATCTTATCTAAAAGCCTCTTAGATCATTATATATTCAGAGGCATTATCCAAATTTTTGTTGGCTCTTCAGATATATTAGTCTGATTATTTTATTACAGCATCTCATTGATCACAGAATAAAAATACAAGGACTACCTAACGGCTTCAAGCTATGGTGATGTAACCAAGTGTTTCATCTGTGAATCAAAGTGTAAAGAGAACTAGCCATGTTTGCTGGGGAGACAACACATTCATTCAAAATAATACCAGGATCTTTATTCAGAAAAATGAAAGTAGGAGATAAAGAAAATATAACTAATTCAAGAATACATGAACGCCATTCATTACATTTATGTATGTATGTATGTATGTATGTATGTATGTATGTATGTATGTATGTATGTATTTATTTTATTATTTTATTTTATTTTATTTTATTTTATTTTATTTTATTTCTTATTTTCGTCGGGCCCTGAAAACCTATTTATTTCAACTAGCTGGGCTGGCTTGAGTTAAATTTTAAATTGATTTTAAATTGGGTTGTTTTAATTTACGGCCAAAATATTTAATTATTTTAATACTGTTTTTAAATTTTGTATGCTCTGTTTTTACTTTGGCTGTGCACCGCCCTGAGTCCTATTGGAGAAGGGCGGTATAGAAATTTAATTAATAAATAAATAAATTAATAATATACCGCCCTTCTCCCAAAGGACTCAGGATGGTGTACAGCCTGATTAAAAGCACAAAGACAGAATTTAAAATAAATTAAAATTATTAAATGATAGGCTCAATTTAAAACCCCAAATTTAAAATCCCATTTTTAAAACCCAATTAAAATCTTTACCTTGATAGCCCAGCCTGGCGGAACAACAAGGTTTTGAGGGCACAGCGAAATACACAGAGATCAGAGATTTTACGAATTTCTGGGGGCAGCTCGTTTCAAAGGGCAGGGGCTCCCACGGAGAAGGCCCTCCCCCTGGGTGTCGCCAGCCAACATAATTTGGCCGATGGCACCCTGAGGAGACCCTCTCTTGGAGCGGACTGACCGGTGGGAGGCTACTGGTGGCAGAAGACGGTCTCGAAGGTATCCAGGTCCAATGCCATGGAGCGCTTTAAAGGTGGTGACCAACACCTTGAATCGCACCCGGAAGGCCACTGGGAGCCAGTGCAGCTCGCGCAGGAGGGGTGTCACCGTGGGCATAACGAGTTGTGCCCATAACCACCTGCGCGACCGCATTTCTTATAGTCACGAGACAATCATAAAATGTAAGAATTGAAACAGATCAATCAAATCTTCCCGGGATTGCTTCTCAAAGTGAAATGGGCGCAGGGGTGAAATGGTCCCAGTTCGGACTGGATCGCATAATCCGGTAGCGATGATGGTGGGTGGTTGGGAGAACCGATAGAAGAAATCCCTGCCCCCCACCCATGCCCAGCTGAGCCGCACGATCATCAGAGGCTTTTTTTTTTACTTTTAAAAGCATTTTTTCTACAAATGCTTTTAAAAGTTTTTTTAAAAAGCCTCTCATAATTGCATGGCTCAGCTGGGATTGTCGGAGCTTTTTAAAAGCATTTTTTCTACAACCTCTTCGGCAGTGGTGAAATCTAAAATTTGTTACTACCAGTTCTGTGGGTGTGGCTTGGTGGTGGGAGTAATGTGATTGGGTGGGCGTGGCCAATCTTTTTTTACTTTTAAAACCATTTTTTAACATGTAAAACCATGTAAAAAAATGCTTTCAAAAGGCTCTGACGATCCCAGCTGAGTTGCCTGATTGTCAGAGGGTTTTTAAAAAACCTTCTGACGATCAGGCAACTCAGCTGGGATCGTCAGAGCTTGGATTGTCAGAGCCATTTAAAAGAAAAAAGGTTTGTTTCGGCAGGCAACTCAGCTGGGATCATCAGAGCTTGGCTCGTCAGAGGCATTTAAAAGAAAAAAAGCCTCTGATGATCGCGCGACTCAGCTGGGCATGGGGGGCGGGGGCAGGGATTTTTGCTACCAGTTCTCCGAACTGCCCGCCGCCATCACTACCTACTCGCCCGAGCCGGTCCGAACCAGGAGCATTTCACCCCTGCTCTTCGGCCAAAGAAGTTGTAAAAAAAAATGCTTTTAAAAGGCTCTGATGATCCCAGCTGAGTTGCCTGATTGTCAGAGCCTTTTAAAAGCATTTTTTCTACAACCTCTTCAGCTGAAGAGGTTGTAGAAAAAATGCTTTTAAAAGTAAAAAAAAAAAGTTGGCCATGCCCACCCAGTCACATTACCCCCACCACCACCAAGCCACGCCCACAGACCCGGTAGTAACAAATTTTACATTTCACCACTGAATGGGCGGCATATAAATTTAATACATAAACATAAATAAATCGTGGAGCTCACTTTGTCTAATTCCCTGCCCAGTGTAGAAAGCCACTAATACAACATCCCAATGAATGGCCATCTACTCTTACGCTAATACATTTCTTAATACATTGACTTGTGACTACAATCAGAACATGAACTTCTGTCGCTAAGTGGTCATTGCTAAGTGGATCGCGCCCAATTTTACAACCTTTTTGGTATGGACATTATGCGGCTCACCATATTTAACAGTTGTTAAATGCATCCACTTCCCTTATTGGCTTTGCTTGTTGGAAGCAGCTGGGAAGGCCACAAATGGTGATCATGACCCTAGGATGCTGCCAACATTGTAAATGCATGCTGGTTGCCAAGCATCCAAACTTGGTCACCTGATCACAGGGGGCACTGTGGCAGTCGTAAGTGCGACAACCAGTCATAAGTCATTGTTTTCAGCACCATCATAACTTTGAACAGTCACTAAATGAATGGTCATATTTTGAGGACTGCCTATACATCTAACAACTGAGCCCGGAAGTACAGTAAGCACTGAAAAAAAATTACAGGTAATCCTTGCTTAACAATGGTAATTGGGACCAGAATTTCTATCACTAAGCAACATATTCATAAAGTGCAATATCATGTGATTTTGCCACTTACGGATGGCAATCCTGGAGGTCCCCAGTTATTGTTGTCAAGCATGAGTCTCAGTTGACCACGAAATCTGATTTCCTGCCAGCTTTTCCATTGACTTTGCTTGTGGGAAGCTGGCAGAGAAGGTTGGAAATTGTGATCAGGTGGTCATGGAGCGCTGCTGCCTGCGAAGATTAGAAATGTGGGCCAGTTGTTGAGCACTTGGATTGTGAGCAGGTTTCCTATTGTGAGTTGAAATAAACGAACTTCAAGGAATTGTCATTCCTTCTACCCACTCAGCACTACTGTAAGTTGCTGAATGAGTGGTTATTAATGGAGAACCACCTGTATGTAAAATATAATGCTCTGTCCATCAACATAAATCTCTGCAAATTGGATAGCAGAGGGAATAGTGTGGAAGCAGGTAGGGAAAAGAAGGCAAAAGAAAATTTGAATTTGAAAGTGGGCCAGATCTAGCCAGACTAATGGAAGGGGGAAAATCTGAAACATTTCCCTTACTTATCTTATGGGAAAGGCTTTTAGGCAGTTGCCAGCACTGCTGACTTCCCTAAATTGACACCCCTCTCCAGACAATTTAAAGTGAAGCTATTTTGGATCAAACGGATTATCTGGACCCTTTTCAGTCGGGCTTCAGGCCTGGCTACATCACGGAAACTGCTTTGGTCACACTGATGGATGATCTCTGGCGAGCCTGAGATGGGGGGTCATTCCTCCATCTTGGTGCTACTTGACCTCTCAAAGGCTTTCGATACCATTGACCATGATATCCTTCTGGGACAACTAAGGGAGTTGGGAGTGGGAGGCACCGTGTTATGGTGGTTCTCCTCCTATCTCTCTGGTTGGTCACAGTCGGTGTTGGTGGGAGGACAGAGGTCGACCCCTAGGCCCCTCATTTGCGGGGTGCCTCAGGGCTCGGTCCTCTCTCCCCTCCTATTTAACATCTACATGTTGATACCCAGCTGTATATCTCTACCCCGCGTCAATTCAGTGATGCAGTGGATATGATGTGCCGGTGCCTGGAGGCTGTGAGGGTCTGGATGGGAGTCAACAGGCTCAGACTTAACCCAGACAAGACCGAGTGGCTGTGGGTATTGCCTCCTAAAGACTATGTTGCTTGTCCATCCTTGGTTCTGGGGGGGGGGGGGAGAAATTGTCCCCCTCAGAACGGGCTCGCAATTTGGTGTCCTCCTAGACTCATAGCTAAGATTAGAGCAACATCTGACAGTTGTGGCTAGGGGAACTTTGCACAGGTTCTCCTGATGCACCAATTGTGACCCCATTTGGATTGGGAGGCTCTCCTCAGTTACTCATGCCCTTGTCACCTCACGGTTAGATTATTGCAACACGCTCTACATGGGGCTACCCTTGAAAAGTGTTCAGAGACTGCAGCTGGTCCAGAACGCAGCCGCGCGAGCTGTTGTGGGGGCATCGAGATACACCCATATTACACCAATTCTCTGTGAACTGCACTGGCTCCCTATTGGTCTCCGGGCACAATTCAAGGTATTGGTTATTTAAAGCCCTACATGGCTCAGGGCCAGGTTATCTTCGAGACCGCCTTCTACCGCATAGCTCCCAGCGACCAGTAAGATCCCACAGAGTTGGTCTCTTCCGGGTCCCGTCAGCTAAACAATGCTGGCTGGCGGGCCCGCAGGGGAGGGCCTTCTCTGTGGCTGCCCCAGCTCTCTGGAACCAGTTACTTCCTGAGGTCCGGACCATCCCCACCATACTGGCCTTCCGAAAAGCTGTGAAGACCTGGCTTTTCCGGCAGGCCTGGGGCTGTTGATCTCGCTTTGCAATCTGGTGAGATCTGGCCATGAATGGTGTGAATGCGTTCTAAGGTTTTTAATGTTTTTTAATCTTTTAAATGTTTTTAGAATGGTGGGGTTTTTTTTTTAATGTATTGTGAGCCGCCCTGAGTCTCCAGAGAGGGGCAGCATATAAATGTAATAAATAATAATAAATAATAATAATACAGGTAGTTCTCAACTTACAACCACAATTGAGCCCAAATTATATGTTGCTAAATGAGAAATTTGTTAAGCGAGTTTTGCCCCATTTTGCAATTTTTCTGTCAGAGTATGAATGTTCATGGACTGGAATAGATCAGCCAATGAGGCTTATTTGGAAACAGAAATTTAAGTCTGAAGTCTGGGTGTGGCTTAGGCAACTGAGTCTGTGTAGAAGCTTAACTGCCCTGTATAGAGGAGGCTCTCTTTGTATTAAGCTCTGTGCTCAGCTCTGAAATGAAACAAGCCTAAACTAGTCTGCTCTGCTGAAATGAAACTAACTCTTCTCTCCTGCCTTCTGTTTTGCTTGTAACTGCTATTACATTGAAAAAGAATCTATTTTGGTATTGTACATTTATCTTCATGTGTTATTATGTATATAAAGAAGTTTATGAATCCTGCTGAATCAGTTTACCTGTGTGTGCTTTCTGGATTTGATTTCTACTGCAAAGTCTGATATTTTCTTGCCATATTTGTTAAGTGAAACACTGCAGTTGTTAGTCGCACGGTTGTTAAGTGAATCTGGCTTCCTCATTGTCTTTGCTTGTCAGAAGTTTTCAAAGGGGAATCACAGGATCCTGGGATAATGCAACCGTCATAAATATGAACCAGTTGCTGAGCATCTGAATTTTGATCATGTGACCATGGGGATGCTGCAATGGTCATAAGTGTGAAAAATGGTCACCTTTTTCAGTGCTGTTGTAACTTTGAAGGGTCACTAAACGAAGTGTTGTAAATCGAGGACTACCTGTTTTAAGCATTTGGAAACACTCATTGCCTTCCTGTTTTCCTTTTCTTGCGGATAAACAAAAGTATGCTATAGAAACGTCAGATTCATAAAAATATTTTTAAATTAAAAAAAAAAGCTTCAGACTCTTGAATTGCTTAAAAATCCTTTGAATATATAGTAAATTGATATAAATAATATTTATATGTAAACTATACTACTAATACTATATAATAGATAGATAGTCTTTGATTTATGATGACAATTAGGACCAGATTTTCCATTGCTAAGCAAAATGGTTGTTAAGTGGGTCATGCCCGATTTTACAACCTTTTTTTATCATGGTTGTTTAAGTGAATCACTACAGTTGGTAAGTGAATCATGTTGTTGTTAAGCAAATCTGGCTTCCCCCACTGACTTTGCTTGGCTGGCTCAACAGATTGCAAATGGCGATCAGGTGACCCCATGATGCTGCAACTGTCATAAATACATGTCGATTGCCAAGTGCCCAAATTTTGATCACATGACTTTAGGGATGCTGCCACAGTTGTAAATGCGAGGACCAGTTGTAGGTCACTTTTTCAAGTGCTGTTGTAACTCTGAACCATTACATGCAGTGGTGGGTTCCTCCCGGTTCGGGCCAGTTCTGCCGAGCTAGTAGCGGTGACGATATGATGTCACCAAACCAGTTCTGCCCCCCCGCCACCCCTCCCGCCCCCCCCCCGCATTATTTTTACCTTTTATTTGGCCCCACCCCCAATCTATTGCTGCCTCCTGAGTCCCAGCTGATGGGATATAAGAAAAAAAACTGTTTAAACTCTTGCCGCGGCGCTTCAAAGGGCCGCCCTACAGCTGATCAGTGGTAAAAGGCAGTTTGGTGGTAGACTGGAGCCTCCAAAAACAAATGAGTAGACCGGTGCCTGCAAAAATAAATGGGTAGACCAGTGCATGCAAAAATATATGAGTAGACTGATGCCTGCAAAAATAAATGGGTAGACCAGTGTCTGCAAAAATACATGAGTAGACCAGTGCCTGCAAAAATAAATGGGTAGACCGGTACAGCTCTGCAAGCAGTTAAAAGCCTGGTAGACCAGCACCTCTGCTAAATCCTAAAGAATTGTCACATGACCATCAAGCCACACCCACAAAATAAGCCACGCCCACAGAACCGGTAGTAAAAAAATTTAGAACCCACCCCTGGTTACATGGTAAACAAATGATTATAAGTTTAGGACTACCTATACTATATACTGTACTAATAATACTATACAGTATAGCAGGATATCCAACCTTGGCAACTTTAAGACCTGTGGATTTCAACTCCCAGAATTCCCCCAATCAGCCATGTTGATTATAGTTTTATATATATGTTGATTATAGTTGAATGATTACTTCAGCTTCAACTGCAATAATACACAAGCACACAATAGATACAAACTCAAGGTAAACCACTCCAAACTTGATTGCAGAAAATACAACTTCAATAACAGAGTAGTCAATGCCTGGAAATGCACTACCTGACTCTGTTGTTACATCCCCTAACCCCCATAACTTTAACCTTAAGACTGTCTATTGTTGACCTCACTCCATTCCTAATAGGTCTGTAAGGGGCGTACCAGCGTGCCTACCATCCCTGTCCTACTGTCTCCATTTATTCGTACCCATTTACTGTGTTTATATTTATGTTTATACTTATACCTGTTATCTTGTACATGTTTAACAAGCTAACTAACTAAATAAATAAAATAAATGTTCCATATTCCATATTCCTGACTCCATATTCCAATTCATTGTTACACTGCTATTGGGCAATTTCTATATTCAAACTTGGATTCTTGATGCCCATCTAGTTAAACTTTTGAACCATGAATCTCCAAGCTTTTGGCTTGCCTAGCCACATTGAGTGAAGAGGAATTGTCTTGGGCTGCACATAAAATATATAATATAGTTAATGTATATAAATCACATAATAATGGTTATGATTTTGAGCAACCGCATTACCAGCTGTGTGTAAGGCTGCATGTGGCCCTTGGACTGGGTTAAACACACCTGTTTTAAACCATATTTTGCTCTTGGCTTATGATTATCATTGGAGGGATTCCCCAACTTATATTAGAGTTTTAGAATACTTCTATTGGTGAAGCCAGACTCTTTCTGCAAAGGAGAGGACCAGCAGCAATAAGAAGATTGTTTCCTATGACAAAAAGAAAAGAGCAGTCATTCATTCCTGACTTGGCAAACTGGATCATAATTTTTCAGAAAATTTCAGCTGTTTCAGACTGCAATAGACCATTTATGTATGACAGCTTTCCTTTATGGAAACACAAATGAGTATAGAAATCCATATCCAGTACCATATGCTGCATTTATACGATGGTTGAAGCTGTATAGGTGAAAATAAGCCATAACTAAAGACTGTCTGGCATCCTATCATGTGAACTCTAAGACAAGTCAACTTAGGGATGAATCCAACGAGGGCAGGCACCTCTCCCCTCTTCTCATTTAATTCCTTCGCCCCCTTCACTTCAATGGGACAGAGAAATGGTTGACAACATCATTGAATATGATGGTTCTCCCAAGAAAGCTGACACTCTCAAAAAGCTAAAAGACATTTCCAATCTTTTTAGGGCAAAAGTTTCTTTTTGACTAAGAAATGGATTGGAGAATTCTAACATAAATATTCATTTCTAAGAACCTTTGAAAATTGCAATGAAACCTACCATATTTATTCATCAAAACAGTTTAACTAAAGTTATTTAAACTCTCTTTTTATTAGCAACATGCCTCTCTTCCAAATATTCTTTGCTCCCCAAAGTGAGCTTTTTACAATCATTACAATCAAATATTTTCTTACAATTTTTTTCCTGTGCTGCATCATCAGGCAGCTGTGCTCTCTTAGTAGTGTTCCCTATGTAGCAAATTTCAATAACGCAAAGAACCAGTACACTATTTTAAAAATAATTTAGTCTGTTTTCAATGCTTTGACTATACTGAACAGCCTGAAAAATTGGATGTCATCAAGATGTTGTCAAAAGGATTCCAGTTATCGTTAGGATTAGGATGCATATGCCAGTAGTTTAAATTTGAATTTTGAGTCATCAGGTTTTGTGAATTTCAAATGAACTTTGTGGCCTTTAGGAATCTAAACTACAATTAACATTTGTGTCATCTGTAAGGAAAACTAACAGAAATTAAAGCATTAAAAATCTAAGAAAAGACAGATAAGTGATACATTTATTTTATTCATTATTAGATTTTTTTTATCCCACCTTCATTCTTTTATACTTCTTTATTTTATTATTTATTTTATTATTCATATTTCTATGCCGCCCACTCTCCGAGGACTCTGGGCGGCTTATACCAAAGACAGTATACTAAATAGCATATTGCCCCCAACAATCTGGGTCCTCATATACGTAAGAAAACATACACAATATTGTTTCCTCTTCCTATTTTTTTTCCACAACGACCCTCTGAGGTGGTTAGGCTGAGAGTGCATGCCTGGGTCAAGGTTACCAAGACGGCTTTCATACCCTAAGGCAGGACTAGATATCTCAGTCTCCTGGTTTCTAGTCTTGCGCCTTAACCTTTAAGTGTATTTACCATGCAGCTTATCAGTACTTTTTAAATAATTGATTACATTGATTTAACTTCTTGTAAAATAAAACATCTATACTTTTAAGTAAAAGAGCTGTGCACTTTGTACTAAGCTACAGTGTGGTTTGCACATCTATAGTTCAGGATGTTGTATCATTCTAATCCAGTGTTTCTCAACCTTGGAAGCTTGAAGATGGGTGGACTTCAACTCCCAGAATCCCCCAGCCAGCAACGCTGGCTGGGGGATTCTGGGAGTTGAAGTCCACCCATCTTCAAGCTACCAAGGTTGAGAAACACTGTTCTAATCATTGCAGTTTGGCACCATGACTGATACGATTTTGTAAGTTAAGTGAACCAAGGGAATTGTACTTTATCCAATGAAAGACAGTGAAACAAGCCATCATTTAGCACTGTGGTATTCAAACTGCATTCCAGGAAATCCTGTTGGGATTCAACTACCGTTTCTGTTTATGCTGTATGAAATTATTGCAACATTAATTGTAACATTTTCTTCAAATATTTATTAAGGGTACTGATTTTTCAGGTGAGAAGGGTTCCTCAGGTATTTCAAATTTGAAGACTATTGGTTTATTTATTTTTATCCCAACTTCATTCTTTTTGTAAATAACTCAAGGTGGCGAATATATCTAATACTCCTTCCTCCTCTTCCAGTCATTTATTTTTTTTTATTTATTTAATTTGTCAAGTACGTACTAGATAATATATATAAGTATAAGCATGAATTGAATACATAAAATGAATACAATTAAAGGGACCATTAGGACAGGGACGGTAGGCACACCGGTGCTCTTATGCACGCCCCTTACAGACCTCTTAGGAATGGAGTGAGGTCAACAGTAGACAGTCTTAGGTTAAAATTTTGGGGGTTTTGGGATGAAACCAGAGTCAGGTAGTGCATTCCAGGCATTGATCACTCTGTTGCTGAAGTCATACTTTCTGCAATCAAGTTTGGAGCGGTTCACTTTAAGTTTGTATCTATTGTGTGCTCGTGTATTGTTGTGGTTGAAGCTGAAGTAGTCATTGACAGGTAGGACATTGTTATATTATTAGACTTTCATGCCAAAGGTAAAATGGATAATTTTGGGCCAATAATTCTCTCTCAACCCATCCTACCCCATACTCGGTGCATTCAGAAATTATTGTTTTATATAGTAAACTATGAGAGCAGGAACGTTCCCCCTCCCTGAAGATCTGGTCCAGAGGGAAAACTCTGGGCTTCTTCTCTCAAAACATGCTATCTTGATGAGCTCTGGAGCCATGGCTTCCCAGTGGCAGCATCTACCCTATGAAACAACAACACCACCACCCCCGCCCCCAGATTTAGATCCTATCTATTTGGATGGCTCCCAACTCTGTTAGCCTTTTGGCTGATTCCCCAGGCATTTGAGTCATGAGGTTAGATGTTGTCTCCTGTGGTGTGGTGGGTGCAAGGAGATGAACTGGATTATTATTTATCCTTGGGTGCTAGGAATTGTATGTTGTGGGTTTTTTGTGATATTAATTCTTGTGTACCATCCAGAGTCATTTGTGTGAGATAGGTAGCTATATAAATCTAATCCAATCCAAAAAGGTCCATGCACAATATATTTACCAATGGTACAGTTGTATTTTATTAGCTTCTTATTTATTTAAAAGATTCCTGTACTGCCTTGCCAGGTAAATACCTTTGTAGACATAGTACAGAAATACAGGTAGTCCTTAACTTACAGACACAATTGAGCCCAATTGCTAAGTGAGAAATTTGTTAAGTGGGTTTTTCCCAATTTTACGACTTTTCTTGCCACGGTTGTTAAGTGAATCACTGCGGTTGTTAAGTTAGTAACACAGTTGTGAATCAAGTGAATCTGGCTTCCCCATTGACTTTGCTTGTCAGAAGGTCACAAAAGGGGATCACATGATCCTGGGACACTGCCAGCGTCATAAATATGAAGCAGTTACCAAGCATCCAAATGTAAACCACATGACCATGGGGGATGCTGTAATGGTCATAAGTGTGAAAAATGGTCATAAATCACTTTTTTCAGTGCCGTTGTAACTTCAAATGGTCACTAAGCGAATTGTCGTAAGTAATTTGTAATCCAGTGGTGGGTTTCAAATTTTTTTTATTACCGGTTCTGTGGGTGTGGCTTGGTGGGCGTGGCATGGCTTGGTGGGCGTGGCAGGGGAAGGATACTCCATTCCCACCCCACTCCAAGGGAAGGTTACTGCAAAATCCCCATTTCCTCCCGATCAGCTGGTACTTGGGAGGCAGAGAATAGATGGTGGCGGGGCCAGTCAGAATTTTTACTACCGGTTCTCTGAACTACTCAAAATTTCCGCTACCGGTTCTGCAGAACTGGTCAGAACCTGGTGAAACCCACCTCTGCTGTAATGACACATTTCACTATATACTGTATAAATACCACATATAACAAAACATACAATAGAATAGTGGTCATAACTGATCGGTCAGCATAGTGAGCTTATGAAGATTTAGCTCAATAAGAACTGTTTTGGAATGCATCTAAACCAGGGGTCGGCAACCTTAAACACTCAAAGAGCCATTTGGACCTCTTTCCCACAGAAAAGAAAACACCGGGAGCCACAAACCTTCCTGTGCCTGAGTATTTCTTGAGCGGCCACAAAACTAGCATATGTAGTTGAATTAAACATTCTGTTTTCTTCTGAAACATTTCTTTTCTTGGATTTATCCATGGTTGGGCTACCGGGGGTCGAAAAGCTCAATAAATCGTGCGCCGGCAAATGTCGCACATTGATGGTTGTGACGCCTATTTTGAGCAACAGGGAGCTGCAGCAAAGGGATGAAAGAGCCACATGTGGCTCCAGAGCCGCAGGTTGCTGACCCCTGATCTAAACTGTAAGAATGTTAGCACATGCTTTATTTTGAAAGGGAGAATACTCAAATTGGAAAACTACTACCACCGCCATCTCATCCAATAGGGAAGTTCCTTGGAATTAAGCTGATGTATTGGTGACTTCATAAATAGGTCCACGCATTTTTCTTGGGATCAGTACAGAAGTGTCATGACTTTGCTTTCTTATGAATGTGCAACATGCATTTAACATGCAAAATCCACATATTTACAGGTATATACTGTATGATCTCTTATTCCTCCATAACAGGGACACAAATCCAAATTCACAACTTCACTACTATTTTCACTAAGATCAGGATGAACTAATAATACAGTATCACAGGATCTCACTTCTGGATATGCATTACTGAAATGTTTCATAAAGAAGGAATATTTCTTTCAAATTAATAGCAATAGAAAGAAAAGCTAGCAATTTCCCAGGGCTTTCTAAAAGCAGTCCCCAGGGCAAACCCATTCTTTAGAAAAGAAAATGATAAAAAAGCCATCATGAGAAGCAATAACATCTCAAGAGAACAAAGATACACATATTATTTTTTTTAAAAGCCAAGGATTTCTACCCATATAAAGCAAAGCTATTATTGAAATTAAAATATAACTAATACAACTATAACAATTGAGCTCTAGAAACAAATATTGTTAGATAAATCCTTGCCTTGCATTCTAAAACTTTTAATAGTTATATCAGCATTCAGTGTTTTATTTTCTTAAACCAATAAATTAGAAAGATTAGCTCTAAAATGTGATATTCCTACATCTAACGAGATTTAATTCACTCAAATGCAACACAAGTTTAAACCACAGAAATCTTTTGAAATTAGAGGTAAGCACTAATTAACAAATCAACACGGATCTGATTCAAATGTGTAGTAGGGTAAAAGTGTGTGTGTGTGTGCGCGTGTGTGTGCACGCGTACACACACATCTGCACAACCCTTCAAATCAATTTGAAGGCAATTGTAATATAGAATCAGTCAGATAAAGCTAAGTGCTTCAGATGACAATGAATGAGAAATGAAGGCACACAATTTTGCTTAAAGTTTGGCTGGGCAGGGAGCCATTTTTTTTCCCCTTTGTGGTATGCATAATTTGGTTACTGTTCTCTCCTTTGTACCCAAAATTGTAGCAGCACAGGATGAATGTTATGTCAGAAGCAATAGCAGCTCGAGAGGAACTGCAGAATAAGTAACATTAAGCAGTTCCTCGATATTGTATTCTTTTAGCCAAGATTTCTGTGATTCAAATCTGCTTTTCCTGGAATGGGGTGGGGGACAGATGGAGGATAAATTGAACAATAGAGGTAGTCCTCAACTTACAGGTCAACATTCAAGTGAATGAAGGGATTTACAACTGGTCCCCAAAGTTACTACCATTGCAGTGACCCCACGGTCATATGATCAAAATTCAGATGCTTGGCAACCCACCCATATTTGAAACCAAATGCTGCTTCAATTCCCCCCACCTGCCACTCTCCCCCCACAAATACACCACCTGCACAGCAGCACTCCTCAGCAACAACAGCAGGAGTGGGGATAAAATAGATGCATTCTCAGCTAGTTGACACCATCTCCAGGCCTCTTCAACCCCAGTGCCACCACTGCCATTGAGAAATGCCCCTCAAGTCCCACAACACAGCCAGCCACCCCCAGCCCGAGCACAAAGCCCCAGTTGCCTTTGCTGCCCTGTACTCCACAGGTCCTGCCAAGCCCAGCTGACCTTCCACATGAGGCCATCTTCCTCAGGTCTCATGAGAACAGGTGTGCTATATGGAGAATGGCGTGAGCAACCTCAAGGAGGCCTGGCCTGGCCAGAACTATGGGCCAAGTGCTCCTCTTCAGAAGTGGGAGGAAGATAGTGAAGGTCAGCCACAGCGTGCAGGAAGGCAAGGGATACTCCGCCTGGGCTTTGTGCCATCCTGTTGGAAGTACCTGGGATGCTGTGGCTTTTATGTCATGCTGCTGGGCCAGTGGTGAAATTCAAATTTTTTTTACTACCTGTTCTGTGGGTGTGGCTTGGTGGGCATGGCTTGGTGGGCATGGCAGGGGTAGCATACTGCA
Organism: Pituophis catenifer annectens; assembly: GCF_029215685.1. NCBI lineage: Eukaryota > Metazoa > Chordata > Lepidosauria > Squamata > Colubridae > Pituophis > Pituophis catenifer. Next base: position 107,115,755 of record NW_027256881.1, read on the forward strand.
AAATCTCCATTCCCACCTCACCCCAGGGGAAGGATATTGCAAAGTCTCCATTCCCACCCCACTCTGGGACCAGCCAGAGGTGGTATTTGCCGGTTCTCTGAACTACTCAAAATTTCCACTACCAGTTCTCCGAACTACTAAAAAAATTCCGCTACCGATTCTCCAGAACTTGTCAGAAATTGCTGGATTTCACCCCTGTGCTGGGCCAACCTGGGGCAGCAGTAACTTCCATGGAGAGTTGCAGCTTCATAGTGCACTGCAGTTCAGGGTTTCTTACAGCCTGCTAAAAAAACCCCTGACCCACGGCGTGACAAGCAGCTTATGATCTTGGAGTTGCTTTGTGCCCTACAAGGCAGGGTGTAGGGCAGCCAAAAGGGAAGAGATGAAGAAAAATAAGACAGTTGAGGGAATTTGAAAATTGGAAAAACCGATGTTCAAGGTTGGGAGGGATCAAGCCCATAATGGCTTGGATTGGGGTGGGCCCTCACCTAAAGGTTTGCTACAGAATTCGCTTACCAACAGCAATGGGGAATGGTGGGACTGTCATTGTTAAGCAATGTGATTATGTGATATCAAGCCTTATGCTTAGCAATGGAAATTCTCTTCCTAAATATGGTCCTAAATCAAGGGCCACCTGTACAGCCAAAGACTGCTGACTTGTGAACTGTGGAACCCCAGAAATGGCTCAATTTATGTAACACATTAAGCCCTGAGAGAGCCAGTTTGGTCTAGCAGTTAAGGCCCCAGACTAGAAAGCAGGAGAACTGTGTGTTCAAGTCCCATTTTAGGTATGAAAGCTAGCTGGGTAACCTTGAGCTAGTCACTCTGTTTCAGTCCAACTTACCTCACAGAGTTGTTGTTGAGGGGAAACTAAGAAGAGCAAGGTATATTGGGTAGGTTCTCTGCCTTGAGTTATTTGTAAAAAAATAAAAATAAAGGCAGGATAGAAGTTAAATACAGTAAATACCGTATTTTTCAGAGTATAAGACGCACCTATCTTTTTGGGTTGTTGTTTTTTTTAAGTTTTTTTTTATTTTTTAGACAAACACACATACAAACATACAATGTATTTTCTTTGAACAGAGTATTTGGCCGGTTCACAAATTTAAACAGTATTTAGTCATTTCAATTAAATTTACAATTTCTATATTTCCTTTTTGCCATATTTATTCCTCATCAATTTTTTTAAAAAAAAAAATATTACCCTTCATTCTCATCTCTAATCTTAATCAAATTCAATTTTCCCCTTCTATTCTATATTATACCCCTTCCCATTGTCATCTATTTTTATATCCATCCACACATTGGTTAATTATTTAATATTACAATTGTTTAATACAAATTCAACATTTTTATATAAATCAATGAGTTATAACTATCTTTTTTGTATATTAATCAATATTTATTTATTTATTTATTTTAAAATAAATATGAACATGAATATTCCAATTATTTCCATGCAATCCAATTTCTTACAAATCAATTAATTATATTTACCAATAATAATAAACCAAATAATTTTCCCCATATATTCCTCTAAACCACAACTTAACCATTTCTGCTTTCAACACAATATACAATTAATAGTATCTCAATTATTACAATTCCCTAGTTAAATAGAGCTTTTTTTCTTTTGTGTTTTAAAATCTTGAACTCTGTTCTTTTGCCCTAAATTTCCCATTGTTTGTGCCTACCTTTTTTGGTGAGGAAAAAGAAAAAGAAATCTCTCTCTGCCTCATTTTGCAGGAAACAGCCTGCTTTACTTTCAGTTTCGTTTTTTCAGCATAGCTAGGAAAAAAAAAATCTGCTCCAGCACTCTTTGCAGCAAGCAGGAGAGCCCTGCGCAAAACAGTTGAGAGCAAATCAGCTGAGAGTCGGGAGGCCGATCTAATCAACTTGTGCTAATTAACCTATGCTGAAGCCGGAAGGGGCTGTTTTTTCTTGCTGTTTGCTTGCAAGAAGGTAACTGTTGCAAGGCACAGGCCAAAGGGTAGGGGCCAGTGGGTGGGCAGGGCTACATTTGGTGTTGTAGGAAGTTAGCACCCACCCCTTTCCTAGAGGAATAAAATATTTTTTGGGAAATATTAAAAAGGCAGAATATTATATTTCCCTGGATGAGAAATGGATAAGCATGTTTCGAAGCAGCTCCCATCTTCCTGCCCCTACCCTTTGTCAATGGGCCATTAAGGCCTGGGCCAGTGTATTCTACATAACAAAGATCTACCTCCTTCAGGCAGAGCCATAGTAGGAATTGCCAAAGATCCAACAAAGATAGGATTAGCCCTCTACACAATAGCAGCAGAAACTCACCACATGTAACCTGGGAAGCACATGTGACCATCAACCAACAAGGCTAGCTAAGACCCCCACCCCCTGGGAGTATGACAACCAATCAGGATACTCTTTCGGGGGCCCAGGAAATGTAAAGCCAGCATAAAAACCCGAGGATTTACTGTATCTGCCCTTTTCTGTTCAGGAACTCAAGCCATGTGATCCTGTCCACCATTAAACCCTCTTTCCAAGCAGTCTCCATGTTTCCAGTGTCTTTTTCCCCACTTGGAGCAGAACCCAGAAGGATATTTCTTCCAACAGTGTATAAGATGCACTTAAATTTTCACCCCCTTTTGGGGGGTAAAAAGGTGCTTCTTATACTCCGAAAAATACAGTAATCACAATTTATATCACACACACACACATATATATACACAGTATATATGTATTATACACTATATAGTATCACAGTAGTCTCAACATGTAATGATAAAGCCATGAACTAATGTGAGATCCATGAACCCCAAAAGTAAGACTACAAATAGTTTATCAGCCTGAACTAGGCAAAGGTCCTCCTGCTTACAGTTTCCCGCTGCCCATCCAGCAGTAGACATGAATCCAGGACAACTCTCAAGCAATAGTAGAAGTTCATTACAGTTTCCTGAAATGCAGTGGAAAAATACTAGGCCTGTCATGATTTTAGGGATAGTTTTCCATTCACCATAAGGGAGACCTATGAGGTGAAGATGGCAGTGAAATGACATTATGACTGTTGCAAGTGACCAATGAGACCAAGTCTGATTGGCTTAGGGGTTCATTCCTCACTTACGTTAAATATCAACTTGAACTTCAGACACAGCTCTATTTTTCTTTAATATTGATTGCAAAGCTTTGCAAAAATTATTACTGGCCCATTGCAAGCCTCCCCCCATACAATTCACAAAACAGATGCTATCATCTACTTCATAATCAAAAAGAGGAAAGAAAGTCAGAGGCAACTTTCTGTGTTACTGTTGTCCTAGAAGGGGTGAGGTCTATTCCATTCTTTTTTGCTTCAGATTTTGTAAAATTTAAACCTACAAAAAAAATCATGTCTACAAAAAAAATCATTATTTTTTCCCTTTGCTTTTGTTAGTTTGTTTTATCCATCACTACTATTTTTCAGTATTGTAACTTTTATCTGTGAATAGCCAAGTCCTGCCTTGTGGAAAACTAATTACTGAACCACTGAGAGCTTCATAATGTCCTGCATTAAAGTCCTGAGCATCATACATAATGCATAGGAAGCCTTCTCTGCACTCTGATTACAGCACACTGTCATTAAGTGAGCAAATTAAAGATGTGAATAATTCACTGGCTAGGCTTATTGTCAGTGCTGCATTGTGAAATTAGAATTTCTAATAAGTACTGCAATTTTTAACCCAATTAACACAGAGAACATCTTGAGTCTGATTAGTGCAATAAAATTTATTACCTTATTCGTTGGCTGCAAAACAGCCAGGCTAAATACTGTTTTTAATTATCCAGCATTTGGAGCTTCTATTCTAAAGTCATAGTTTAAAAAAAACACTGTGGTTTTAAACACAATTTCTAATATTTGAACTACAGTCAAAACATACCTTCTATAATACATCCAAATACAGCATTATCTACAGAACAGCATAGCCAACCATTTAAGAAAAGGAGGTTTTGGTACATATGCAGTAAAGCTTGGCATTCAATTTTTGCACTAAACATGATGTCACAAACCCTGCTAACTTGACTGCTTCGTTTTCTTTGAAAAGCTGAGAAGAATCCCTGACGAAGTATTGTTTACAAATCAGGCATTCCTAATGCAAATTAAATACAGGGATCCATGAAGCATATCTAAGGCATCCTTGATGCCGCTTCCTCTTAGCATTAAGGTTGAAAAAGAAAACATTTTCAAACCCAACAAGAACACGGAAACAGTTTGCTTACCTCTGATCTCTGCCTTCTACGAAGACACCAACCCACACCAACACCTTCTTTCCTACTAAATCCAACTCCAGCACGCTGCTCCCTAGCAGACACACTGGATCTGCTGTCTAGAAGAGAATATATCAGCCGGAATGCAGCCTTTCTGTCAATATTTTCTCCCCACTGGTGGTTTTTTTTTTTTATTTTATAATGTCAAAGAGCAACAAAAGTTCAACATATCTATTCCACCGCTGGCTGTTGATATGGATTCTGTTGTCTAGATTCATCATCCAGAGGAACTTTAAAAAGCTGAGTTGGAAAAGGGGGTAATAGGAACCACCAGCTACAGTTTAGATCTTTAAGAGGGCATTTCCTTCCCTCTCCCCGATTATGCCTGAAGCAATTACCTGGAATCTTTGCTTGGGAGGTGTTTTGGCTTCGTCATGCAGAAAAGAGAGAGAGAGAGGGAGGGAGGGAGGAAGGGAGAGAGAGAGAGAGAGAGAGAGAGAGAGAGAGAGAGAGAGAGAGAGAGAGAGAGAGAGAAAGAAAGAGAGAGAGAAGAAAGGTGGAATAAAAATCAGACCGACCCAAGGTGGGGGGGGGGGAGAGAAAAAGAAGCTGTCAGTGCAGAAAAATCTGCATATGGTAATCAGTTACCCCAGTACAGATTTATTTAACCATGGCAACTTACAAATTGAAAAAGAATAAAGAGAGACAGATTGCCTTACACTCTTAGAGCAAAAGCATCTACTTAACTGTAAAAAAAAAAAAGATGGTTTTCTGAGTTGCACAACTTATTTTACTTTCTGTTGTGGAAAGAAGTAATTATTATTATCTAATCATTATTAGAAGAACAGTTTTCTTTGGTATTATTTGTATCAGTATGCCAGAAGACAGAATTAGTATTTTGAAAAGTTTCAGGATAGAAGGATTATCAAATAATCACACTCTGCTCACTGGAAATCGGAAACTTTTGGATCGTTCACAGCATAATCCTAAACGAGAGGTACGAAAGGAGTGCAAGCAACAAAAATCTGCTACTTCTCATGTAGCCACCTCTAAGTTAGATAAGGGGGAGGAGGGTATTGCTTTCTTCTGATTCTTTTTGAACACTTTTTAAAAACTATTTAAAATTATTTTTACTTCCCCCAGAAAACAATGGCAAAATGAACAATTGAGAGAATATAAAGAATCCAGGGAATCCATCGATGTAGCAATCTGACTTTAGATTCTCAACAACTTTCTGAAGTACACCATTCCATTTTTGGAAGATGCACTCTGAAACATCTAGGTCATCCAAGCAGTAACAATACCATCAACATCAGTAGAGCTCAAAATATTTTATTGTGCGGGCTGGCTTTCTGCATTGTACTAAAGCATGCTTTATCTAAAGATGGTCTTATTAAATCAGTTGGCTTGGGCCACACATCATGCTAGAGGTCTTCCAACTTTTTAGATTGTGGAGCCAATCAGTTAACACACTCGAATTCCTAGAAGCCATAATGAAGAGAGAAAGCTCTATTGAAATTGGCTAACTTTGAGTGAACTTTCCGTTAAAATGTTAAGTCTAAGAGCCCCATCAAGTTCTCAGAACACAATTTGAAAACACATGCATTTTGCCCCAAACCAAGATTGTGTTTATAAACCACAATAAACTAAAATCAAATAATCCACATTAAGGCTTGTAGCAAAGTGCATAAATGCAATCTCTTAACCCATTCAACCTTCCAGAGATGTTATCTGTGTAGGATAATTTGCAACTTGAAAGTTTACACAATTTTTTACCAGTTTTTCGGGAGAGCTAGCTGTTTCCATCTGCTGATGTGATTATACTGACATATATAATAATCTCCTGAAATATGAGACCAAATACTCACATGGCTGGCAAAATAATCCCCATGCTTGTTCAGGAGAAATTTTTACCAGTTAGGTATGCATAAAATGAAGAACTTTTCCCTCTCTAGATTTAGATGCATGACTGCTGCAAGTCTCAACAATGATTGTGTTGGCTAAGGCTGCTGCAGGTTAGTTTTGCAACATCTGGAGAGCTACCTGTTCCTCACCCCTGGATATAACACCCATTTATAACATCACATTTTAAAAATTGAAAGGACAGTTACTTGTTGATTGCACACAATACTCTGAAACATTGTTTGGTATTGTTTTAAAACCATGTAGATATTTGGAAGGCCAGCAGTGCATCACTGGCTCTTGAGTGTTGCTTCCAGGTAGCCCTCAAATAAATGGGACCTGGATAATATCTAACTTTTCTATTTTTTCAATAAGATATAGTTTTAATCACATTTGGTATGGAAAAAGAGAAGTAGACAAAATTAAATCTAAAAGACAAAAACACCTTTTTACAACCCAGTATTCCTTTAATTCGGGGTAGAATCAGGGTGACTGGATGGAGCGGAGTGTTCACTGGCCGGATGTCCCTCCTGATTCCACGTGTAGTTTGCAGCAGATATTTTTTTCTTTGCATCCTAGGATTCCAAAAGACAAAGGACTCAAGAAAATCAGGTTTGGATTCAAGAAAGCAGGGATAACCAAAAAAAGGTTCATTGCACTATTTGCTTCAACCTATATAGCCTAATTTGCTATATTCACCATGGGTTTGCACAACCTAATTTTCCTAGTTGGCTTCACACATCCACATTTGAGTCTCAATCATATTTTAGCCTAGTGTATTGTACAGACAGACAGCACTGAAAGCTGTAAACCGTGAGACAATATATAGCTGAAATTAACAGCTGTACTCATACAAGCCAAGCTAAAAGCAAACAAACCTTATTACCTGTTGTTATGCTTTGTCAACTCACTCACTGTATCTGGAATTCAATCACTCCATATTCATCAGCAAACGCATGGACTTATGTTGTATGTACAATTGCAGGACCCATGGCCAGCTAGGCATCTTTATGTCATAATTTTCTACAGAACCACCACAATTGAGCCCAAAATTTCTGTTGTTAAGTGAGACATTTATTAAGTGAATTTTGCCTCATTTTACCTTTCTTGACTCAGTTAAGTGAATCACTGCAGTTGATAAATTTGCAAACTTGGTTATTAAGTGAATCTGGATTCCCCATTGACCTTGCTTGTCAGAAGTTTGCAAAAGGTGATCACATGACTCCGGGACACAGCAACGGTCATAAATATGAACCAGTTGCCAAGCATCTGAATTTTGATCACATGATCATGGGGATGCTGCACAGGTTATAACTGTGAAAAACAGTCATGTCACTTTTTTTCAGTGCCGTTGTAATCTTGATTGGTCACTAAATGAACTGTTGTAAATTGAGGACAACCTGTACTAGGGTCAGCTCAGCATGCATACAGGTCGTCCTTGACTTACAAACAGTTCACTTAGTGACCATTCAACGGGACTGAAAAAAGTGACTTATGACCATTTTCACACTTATGACCATTGCAGCATCCCCATGGTCACGTGATTTGCATTCAAATGCTTGACAACTGGTTCATAGTTATGACGGTTGCGGTGTCCTGGGGTCATGTGATCATATTTTGCTATCTCCTGACAAAGCAAATTCAATGGGGAAAACACTTAACAAACCATGTTACTAATTTTAAAACCGCAGCGATTCTCTTAACAAACGTGGCAAGGAAAGTCGTAAAATGGGGCAAAGCCCACTTCACAGATTTCTCACTTAGCAACATAAATACTGGGCTCAACCGCGATCCTAAGTCGAGGACTGCCTGTAGTCCGAAGCATCAACCCTACCTATGATTTCCACTTTGAGAGAACAGTGTAAAGCTTGATAAACTTAGCCCCGTGTTCGTATACATCAGGTCTCCAAACTTGGCGGCTTTAAGACTTGTGGACTTCAACTCCCAGAATTCTCCAGCCAGCTATGCCAAGTTTGGAGACCACTGGTATAAACGAACGGTGAACTAAACTAACCCAACTGCTGGGATTCACACGTTCTTACCAACTTAGCAAACCGGCTGGGATCACAACTGATCACCAGCCGACCGCAATTCTCTCTAGCGTGAAAACCGAGAAATCGCTTCTTCGTGGAACTCCCGGCATTTACTGATCAGCGGAGGGAAGGAGCCACTCGGTTTCAAAAGTAACCCAGCAAGTCACCCGCGACCGGCTCCACTCGGAAACTCCCACAGGCGGAAGACGCCCGCGAAGCGAGAAAAAAAGGGAAAAAGCTTCTGAATGGAAGCTCCTCTGTCCAGTGAGAACGTGATACGTCATAATGCTCCCTCTTCCTCTGAGCACGCGCAGTAGCGCGGAGCCGGTTCCGCGCGGGAATTACGGAGCGGCGGCGGGATATGCTGCTACAATTTATTCCGCGGAAGAAAGTGGGATGGTGGGGAAGGATCGGCGTTGTGCAACCTACTCCCCCGCCCCGTTAGCCTGTGAGCAGGTTAGAGGGCGCGCGCTTTTGCCCCAGGTACTTTCGTTTTGCATGCCCGGCTTTTAGAGCGGAGTTTCGGGGATTTGTCCTCCGCCAGCGATTATTTGCAGCCCCGATTCATGTATGCTGTTTTATGGAGTGTGGGGTATGTATTATTTGCCCTTCAGTTGTCATGGACTACAAGTTCTGTGGCTCCCGATTCATATGAGGAAATAATGACTAGCAGTGACGGGAGTAGGAATCCTGTGCAGCTGTACATATATATACATTCAGATACATACATATACTTATATTGATTGATTGATTGATTGATTGATTGAATTTCTATACCGCCCTTCTCCCGAAGGACTCAGCGCGATGAACAGATTAAGATTTCATATACATATAATATATATATATATATATATATATATATATATATATATATGTACAGTAAATAATAAATTGAGTCAACTTGGTGTATCTGCTAAGACCTTGGCATAGAATTTAGATGTTTATGCTGGCCCTGCTTGTTGAAACAGAAAGGTCTTCAGGGCACGTCGGAAAGTGCGAAGACCTGGGATTATTATCTATATATATTAGCTATATAGCTGTACAGCTAGTCCTTATATATACGAAAACACATACAGATGCATACAGATGCATTTATACAGCTATATAGCTGTACAGCTAGTCCTTGACTTTACAACAGTTCATTTAGTGACCATTCAAAGTTACAATATCACTGACTGAGTGACTGATGACCATTTTTCACACTTATGACCGTTGCAGCATCCCAATGGACATGTGGTCAAAATTCAGACAGTTGGCAACTGACTCACATTTATGATGATTGTCCCAAAGGTGCTTTTTTTTCAAGAGGCAATTGGACTTTCTGGTTTTTCTTTGAAGGCGTTTTTTCACTTCTCATCCAAGAAGCTTCTTCAGCTCTGACCAGATGGTGGGGAACGGAGTCAAAGCTGAAGAAGCTTCTTGGATGAGAAGTGAAAAAACTTCACCAAAATACATTTCCTGGGAATTTCTGTATTGAGTAAGGAGTATTTCTTTATAGATATATTGTATAGAATCATGGCTCAAAATATAGGGTCTGTAATCTGAAATTTAGATTAATCTCCGAATATAAACAAGGAGAAAAATTACCTTGCTTTGGACTTCATTTCCCATACTTTCTTGCAACAGCTTTGCTGACTGGGAATTTAGTGGGCATTACAGTAGTACTGAAAGTCACTCACTATCTAAAGTTACTTAAATGGATTTCATTTTTAACCTAACAGTTTTCTGTTTTCTTAAATAATAAAAGCCCATATAAATGTTCACTGTTAGCAGTATCAAATTGTGAATTATATTACAATCTACCCAATTTAAGACACATTTAAATTTAAGGGGATAGTTTTAATAAAATATCTAGAGGTATTTTGTTGCTTTTGTCATGGAGCAAAAAGAATTAGCAAAGATATGAATATACTTTTCTGATCAAATATGTATTTTGTTCTGGTACAGAGACACTCTAGTACAAATGTGTGTGACCTGTCAAATAATCATTGTTAGTAGATATAGTAGTAGTCTTGCTCTTGGGCTCTGAACTGACAGCTGAACTGAAATCCTATGTCAGTGAAGGTAGGCAGCTACATCTATGAATCTGAAATTTTTAGTTGTTAAAAGGCACACCCAGCTTTTCAGTGTCATAGAATCACTGCCTGGAAAGATTCCAGAATGAGACCCATTAGTTAAGAGTATATCAGTTTGAAGCCTATGTAAAGATTTTTGTTCTGATTAAAATAAATTGAGAAAGGAAATATGAACAGACACTCGAAACAAAAGCAAGGCTACCCCCACTGTCCCTTATCCTTTTCATGCTGAGATTTCACTTACACCGATGGGGGAAAATTAGCATAAGATGGAACTGGTGGAAAATTTGTCTTTTAATTCCATTTGCATGTTCACTTAGAATTGCTGTCTCCCTAAAAAATAATGCCACTTCTATATGTACATTCCTAGCGGAAAATATTTATAGGACTATTATCGGTTGTTCAAATTTACAAAAGCAGAATCATGACAAACTAGTTATTATTTATGCATGTATTAAAGTAATTTGAGATTTCCTGTCAATCAAGAGATTGACAAGAAAGAATAAAAATAAATGGTAAATTTTTAAAATGAATAAGAAATTAATAGGTAACAATCCCAATAATAGAAGAAAATGTATCGCCAAGATTAAATTTGTAATGAACAAACTTGAGAAAAATGAAATGTCTCTTAGGGACAGAAAAGACAGTCAGGTGGAACCTGACAGAACTAATTGAGAACTTTTCAAGTTGAGGAACCACTGAGGAAGCCTACCTTTTTTGTAGGTGTTATCATAATCTCTGATAATGGAGACATTCCAGCAGCTCCTCCTCAGAATGTCATATCTACCTCAGTGACATAACATAAATACTGAATTATGGCATTGTAAAGAACTTGCATTTGTTGGACTTGCTGATATAGTTGATACATAACATTAAGGGTTGACGTGTTAAATCATAGTTGATTTAAGGTAAAATTGGCTAGGCTCTAAATTTATTCATTATGGCAGAAAGTCAGGATATAAACTGAATAAAAAATCACACTAATCTCAAAGGACAAACAAAAGCTGCTCAATGGCGTGACAGAATATGTAAACGCTGCGAATTGATGCTCAACTGATTAATTAAAAAGGAAATAAATGCTCATAGTCTCATGGCTATGTAAAAAGAAAAGAAGGAAACACATAAGTGCTCAGCATCAATCTTATAATTATTATGACTGTTGTTTATTTGGTTTTCCCCAGCAAGATGCAGTATGTTGTGCTATAACCTCCATTACCCAGCTAACTTGATAATCAGTTGTGAATGATGAGATTTCTACTGCAATACATCTGGAAAACAACTGTAAATATTAATCTGCAGCTAGTTTAATGTTATGTTTGAGCTGACACAATGAATTTAGTTGATAGTTTTGGGATTCTGACGTACTCAGATGCTCAGCTGATTTGAAAACTTATTGTGCCTTGACATATTTCTAAGTCCTTGTGGAAAATCTATCACGTTCTACTTTAATAGGTAAGATTTAGTTCTGATAATTCAGAAAAATAAACATGTGGAAAAATGTATGCTGCATGTTTTTATTTTTCCAGGGAGAAGCGTGAACAATGGATGATGACTCCAGCACTCACTCCATGCCTTTTTCCTTTACTGAGAGTTTAGAGGCTGCAATGGAAATAGAAGGACATTACTCCCAAATTCTTTCTTTCTCCTGTGTCTCAGACCTTAAAAGTGAAGGAACAAGCTTTTCTCCTGATTCTTATTTAGCAAGTGGTTCTCTTAAGAGGTATGTAAAACCTAAAATGCTGCTCATGGGACTTTTATTTTGAACATACTATTAGACAAGCTGGATTTTACTAAGAATGTTCCAGTATCATAATTACTTGGAATAGTATTAAAATCCCTGGTGTGTGAGTATGTTCAGAACTGAGAATTTGGAATGTTTAATTAGCTTCTTCTAACAGCTGCTGTGTGCCACTATGATCCCATTAGTGTTTTCGGCTTTTGTTTGAATAGATCTTGGGGATAATTCTTTATATTGCTGTTATGGAATATCTCTACAATATTTCTTCTACTTAGTTTGGGTTATATGTTATATAAGGAACATATTTATAATGCTGATTCTATGTCTAGTACTAGTGATTCAGACAATTATAACATTCAGGCCATGAATTAGTTTTCCTGTAGATCAGGGGTGTCAAACTCGATTTCATTGAGGGTCGCATCAGGGTTGTGTTTGACCTGGGGGGCGGGCGGAGTGGGCATGGCCAGAGTGGGCGTGGCCAGCTTGACATCACTCGTGTCAGGGATACCTGTGGTGGCCCAAGCGCTCTGCCAGTGAAAACAGGCTCCCAAGCTTTGCTTTCATCTGGGATGGCCTCCTGCAACCCTCTGCAAGCAAAACAGAGCTTGGGGGGCCCTTGTGAGCTCTGTTTTCAGCTAGGACAGCCTCCTGCAATCCTCTGCCAGCGAAAATGGAGCACGTGGCCCTCCCGAGCTCCATTTTTGCTGGCAGTGACACCGCGGGCCACTCCTTCGCTATTTCCAGGGTGGCTCCATGGGCCAGATCTAAGCACCCCGTTGTCCAGATCCAGCCCCCGGGCCTTGAGTTTGACACCCGTACTGTAGATAATTTATGTGGTTGTTCTGTATATATGCCTCCTGTTGCTTTATAGTGAGATGGGCAGTATATAAATTTAATAATCTCATGATAAGGAGGACAAAGTTCTGTAGCAACAACACTTTGTATATTGAAATGTAGAATATATATATCATGCCTTAGACCACAGGTGTCAAACTTGTGGCATCACATTACTGTCACATGATGTATGCTTTTGCAATGTTTTTTCCCTTTGTGGATCTGGGGTGGGTGTGGCCTACGTGTGATGCATCAGACCCGCGGGCTGCCAGTTTGACACTCCTGCCTTAGACAGAGTTCTCTAGACTGAATACCTTTACAGGTAGTCCTTGACTTACAACAGTTCATTTAGTGACTGTTCAAAGTTACAACCACACTGGAAAAAGTGACTTATGATTGTTTTTCATACTTACAACTGTTGCAGCATCCCCATGGACCAATTTCGGACACTTGGCAACTGACTCATATTTATGACAGTTGCAATGTCCTGGGTTCATGTGATCACCTTTGGAGGCCTTCTGAGGGACAAAGTCAATGGGGAAGCCAGATTCACTTAACCACCATGTTCATAACTGCAGTGATTCACTTAACAACTATGGCAAGAAAGATCCTAAAATGGGGCAAAATTCACTTAACAAATGTTTCACTTAGGAGGCAGAAATATTGGACTCAATTGTGGTCGTACTTCGAGGACTACCTGTATACCAGTGATTCTCAAGCAGATCTGTGATGATCCATGAGGTGCTCTTAAGCCTTCTCATGGTCACTGCCAATTAGCTGCTGGAGTTCACTCACTCATTTAGCCTTTGCTTCTTCAAATTAGCTGACCATCAGTTCCTTCAGTGTCATATGCCCCTCCAAGGTAATGTCATGCAACTTGCATTTAAATTAAGAGATCCTTCTCTATGGGACTAACAAAGTGGTGGTACTTGATTAGATATTTTTCGTATCAGTATCTGGAAGCCCTGAGACAACGCTGCTAGCAGGAAAGGGGAAGAGAGTACAATATTTTCCCCCTTCCCAACTCATATGTTGTCTTCAGAGGGGTAGGCCAGTTGTTGTTTGTGCTTTTCTGGATTACATGAGTACTTTTATTTGTACTTGTGTACCTTACCTATGTTGGGCTGTTTTTGACTGATTTTTTAAAAACGAATTACTACCGAAAGCTAGTTTATTGAAGTATAGAAGTGATCATGCAATAGCAGGAAATGAGAATTGCAATAAAATACAGAAAATAACCAAAATGCCTTAAATATAGTTATCAACTGTGCAATCAGTGTGCTAGGCTGTAGAATTGTGATCTCCCATAACCAATCCAGAAAGAATACTGTGAGACATATGACATGATCTAAAAAAATCAAGATTCCCTGAGCTGGAGATCTACTTCCTGAGATCCCTATGCATTTCATGTTAAGAAATTTGATTATACAGTACTGCAAAGCTAATCATTTATGGGGTACATGAAGTAATTCAAGCAGCAAATAAATAGTTACATTTCGATTAGATTTTTTTAATATAGTACGCAGTTTGATTTTAAAGGGCCTTCTAAAATAGAGTGAATACAAAGACATACACCAGGGGGCATATAACAATTATCTTGGTCACCAATGAGCAAGGCTATGATATATTAATTAAATACAAATTGAATAGATGTGTGCAACCTTCCAGTTGGGACAAATATTGGAATTAGTTGTAAAATGAAGTCCCAGCTTACTTGGAGGGTGCCCAGTTAAAGAATGCCTATGGATGTTGCTTAAGGAAACAAACAATATTAACTTTGTTTCTTAGGAATTTACTGGGGCTGGATCCCTTTCCACTTGATTACGAAAAGGACATTGTGGAATTATTTGATTTTCAATGGGTTACTGAAATTGCTTTAGTTGAATCTTGTACATTTCTCTTTGGATTATTGAGGTATGATATTATTTATTTTATTCATTAAACATGAAACTCAGTCAACTGAACATTCAAAAATGCATCACAAATACCATTGACTGGTGCTAGTGGTTGTTGTTGTTGTTGTTGTTGTTGTTATTTACTTAATTCATTAAACATGAAACTCAGTTAACTGAATATTCAAAAATGCATCACAAATGACTGGTGCTAATGATTGATACGGGTTGTTGCCAGCATCCTAGGTATCAACCAAGTACTTTCTTAAGATGTAAATGTTCCAAGTAGCATTATTATTATTATTATTATTATTATTATTATTATTATTATTATTCCTGTAATATATTGTTGGTTATTATATTGCTCCATATTTCTTAAAACCTACACTATTTCGTTCCGAGTATTTGTTCTGAGGACTTTCACTAACTATATTATTGAAGTGCATTGTTACTGAACTTTAATGGAAGTTAAAGCTGTTTATAAAAGAAACTCCTAGTAAAGATTGAAGAATCCATCCTCCTCTGAAAAGATGCTTTACCTAGGCTGGCAAGCTTGTTGGCATGGATGATTTGCAGAGATAAATGTTTTTTAAAAGAAAGTCTAACAAGTATAATACGTGTGCATATGCGTGTGCTGTATGTACAGTATATATGGATATTAGAATTCTTTATTGGCCAAGTGTGATTGGACACACAAGGAATTTGTCTTCGGTGTATAAGCTCTCAGTGTACATAAAAGATATAAGTGATAAATCATGGTCATAGTCATCATAAATAAATTCATCATGAATCATATTATGATCATAACATATGGTATGTCTGTGTAGAGATACATGTATGGTTTTAATACAGTATTTGGGTATATACTTTTATTTTCAATAACATCTTTTTCTTTAAATTCTGACAGGCAATTTATATACAAATTAGAAAACCTTGTTCAGTCAAGTTCATCTGACTTTGGTAAATTTTAAAATATTTTTAATTTACATGTGCCTTACAAGAGTTTGTACAATAAAATTGTGTGTGTGTTTGTGTTTATGTACACAAAGATAAATACTTGGAGCCTATCCAAGACAGTCATACATGTACAGATATATATAGATATACATTTAATATGGTAAGGCAGTGGTCCCCAACCCTTAGTCCACAGACCACCACCGGGATGCGGCCTGTTGAGAACCGGGCCATGTAAGTGGCAGGTGAGCACATGAAGCTTCATTTGCGCATGCATGGGATCTAGGTTGCGCACGCAAAACCATCCCCCACCGCCACTGCCAGTCCATGGAGCTAGAAAGGTTGGGGACCACTTGCACAGTAATTGTTCTTGTAAGAATTCTTAGACCGTTATGATAAAAAAGTTGGCATCCTATACTGATTCTGGCAATCCAGCAAAATAATCGGATACATATTTATTTTTCACTCAACACTTAAATGTGGGAGACACATTTTGACCCAGGAATTTTGAGTTGTTTTTAAGAAATTATTTTTCTGGATATATTTTTAGTTACACTGTTTTTAGCTTATTATTTGCCACGTGTGTGTGGCAAATAATGCCTTAAGGTATAATGCCTTAATATTTCTTCTGGGACAGAAAGAGAGGAAGGAAAGCAAAAGAAATATCATCTTGATGCTGTGTGGTGTACATAACAAATTTCACATCCCTATTTTTTTTTTAAAAAAAGAAAAATCTTAAAAACAGTGCAGTTATCCAAATAATCTAACAGAAAATTTGACAGCTGATTTGGTACTTCATGTTTTCAACATTGGACAATGTGAACAAAATATTAGTCATTTAAATACAATTATACTTTTTGCTTGATAGATAAAGAGGTTGCCAGTTCCTTAAAACGCATAGCATATTCTGAGTGGGCAGCCATAAAGCAGAAGCTCCATAAATGCCTTTAAAGATACGTACAACATTGATAGGCTCTGAAATGAATATGAGATTAAGAAGCTGTGATGCTCCAGATGTTGCTGAATTAAAATTCCCATTAGTCTCCCACCAATGTGGCTAATAGTGAAAGATAAAGGAAACTGTAGGCAATGGGCTCCCCAATCCTGACACAAAAACTTATTTAAACAGCTTCATCGCAACCATCAGAGAAAAATTAATGTGTATGTGTAGGTTATATAGTGTTTAAGGAACTGGCCTAGAAACCAGGACATTGTGAGTTCTAGTCCTGCTTGGGGATGAAAAACTGGCTGGGTGACTGAACCAGTAACTCTTTAAGCCCAATTCACCTCAGTTAAGTTAAAGTTATTATTGTAACTTTACAATAGAGGAGGAAGGAGGAAAGAGTATTATATATGTTCACCACCTTGAGCTACTTAAAAAGTAATAAAGGCTGGATGGGTGGGTGGATGGATGGATAGATAGATGGATAGATACATCATCTTTTCCCTTCTGTGCCATCTGGTTGGATAGTAATACTCTCATGCATACCATGACACACCATTGAGGAATTCTGGGCACAGAATGACTGAACTGCACTGTAGTCCAACAAAACTGGATACTGCCAGATTGCGGAAAGGCTAGGTTATTTAACTTTTCATATTAGGCACTAAAACAAGAAAAACAAAAAGGGCATTTCTTTATTGATTCCCAAAGCCTGGAAGGAAAGGCTTAACCTCAGTGTCTTCTTGTCTCCTAGTTGATGCCTGCTTTGATCCACTTTGTAGGTATTTTTTTTTAAAAAAATTGATTTATATGCTGCCCTTCTCCGGAGACTCAGGGTGGCTGACAATGTGCTAAGCAATAGCCTTCATCCCTTTATATATTAATACAAAGTCAGCTTATTGCCCCCACAAACTGGGTCCTCAATTTACTTACCTTAGAAAGGATGGAAGGCTGAGTCAACCTTGAGCCTTGGCGAGATTCGAACCTGCAGTAATTGCAGGCAGCTGTGTTAATAACCAGCTTAATAACAGGGTGCCTTAGACCACTGTACTACCAAGGCTCTTATGTATGTAAGAGGTATGTGAAAATGTGTAAAGGAGCCATTTTCCCTCTGCCTCTGTCTTTTTCAGCTTCTGGCTTATAAAGCTTTTCCAGGAGTTGCACAATGTATAATATGGATTTTAACTGTCTTGCCTTGGGAAAGTGGGCTGCTTGGGTTCAGGCTCCCCACTTTGGCCAAGTGAGAGTATTGGGGAAAGGAAAAGCAGCCTTGGGCAAGAAAAGGGGAGACCAAACTTGAACTCTTTGCACAGAATGTAAAGGGAGCCCAGGGATGATCTGTGAAAATTTCCAGTGACAGGAGTTGTTGCTAAGGATGATTGCCTTGACTGACATCTTCCCCACCCCTCCATGTCCCCAAATTTTTCCTTCTCCCTCAGCACTTAAGAGAAGAGAGATACTCTCTCTCTCTTTTTAACCATTTGTACTCTTGTTTAGGAAAACCTAGACTAGTGGACAATAGTCCAGATATCGTTTCCCTAGGGAAAAACCTCAGCCAGTATGTCTAGGCAGAATGGGATTCACTTCTTTAAGAAGTTCAGGGTGGGTTTCTAGCTTCGGCACACGAGCCCTTCAAAATATGCCAATTTGTTCACAGGATCCTAAGAGGTCGCAATTCACAGTTAAAAACCCTAATTGTGTTATGTCGGTTGGTGACACCCAGGGGGAGGGCCTTCTCTGTGGGAGCCCCAGCCCTGTGGAACGAACTGCCCCCGGAAATACATAAGATCTCCGACCTCTGGGTGTTTCGTTGTGCACTCAAGATCCTGTTGTTCTGCCAGGCTGGTCTATCAACATAACAATTTTAAATTGGGTTTTAAATTTCTGGGGTTTTAAATCGAGCCGAATTTATTTAATAATTTTAAACTATTTTAACTGATGTTGTCTTGTGTTTTTAATAGGCTGTACATCGCCCTGAGTCCTTCGGGAGAAGGGCGGTATAGAAATAAAATTATTCTTATTCTTATTCTTCTAATTTATGAATTGGCTTATTCTTGATAACTGGTGTAGATGATTCAACTCAGGGAGTGAATTTGGGGATCCCCAATACACAGTTAGGATAATATGTGAGGGTGAAGGTTTGTTCTCCAAGCTTGTGAGGTGGTTTCTGAATATTTTGTTACCAGGCTAGGTAATATCTTCAGTGGAGTTTAGGGGATGTCAGTGTTCTTCTGTTTATAAGGGCTTCAGGTGTGGATGTGTCAGGTGAGGATCTTGTGATTGACACACCCACACCTGAAGCCCTTATAAACAGAAGAACACTGACATCCCTTAAACTCCGCTGAAGATGTTACCTAGCCTGGTAATGAAAGGTTCGGAAACCAACCCAGAAGCTCGGAGGACAAACCTTCACCCTCGTCTTATACCCGAGCTACAGATATTCACCACTATTGCAATGATAATATGTATTGTTGTTTACCCTTAAGATGAACATCAAGTAAAATTGTGTAGTGCATGAACTCCTTAAGAGTCCATCCTTAATTTCCAATTTATTTCAGGTCAAGCTGCAAACCGTCACTTAGAAGCGCATAATACGAGACAAAAATGTGTTGAGTTCCTGCAATATGTGAAAGTTTTCATCTTCAGGTGAGATGTCAAGCATAAGTCCTGTTTCATCCATTCTGTATATTTTATGTTGTGTGGTACTATGTCTCCATGAATTTTTTCAGGTATCTGGAGCCACGTGAAACAGAAGATGAGTTGTTCCATCCATATGAGAAACAAGAAGCACAACTCCCTTCCTTGATTGTTGAAGAACTCTATTCTTTGACACTGCATATTGGCCGCCTATATGACCTCCCTGCTTGCATTCTAGAAGGAAATACCATTCTGCCTCAATCAAAGGTGGTCTGACTTTTTTTTTTCCTTTATAAGTAATATTATCAAACATGAGGATCATACAGAAATATAGAGTATATTATTTGTAAATGTTGGGACATTGATGAGAAGCCACAGGGGAATGTGATAAAATATGGCACAAAGTCACCACCATTATCAAGTGATGACGTAAGAGATAATATTACTAGGGCTTATCTCTTGGAATAGATATGGAATATCTGTAACTTGTAGGCCAGCTCCCAGGAGGTTTCTCATCTAGCCTGTTGAACTTCATACACAGGTCCTGGTCTTTCTTCCCCATTAATTCTGAATTTGGGGAAAATTTTGTCTCTAATATGCACGTGTGTGAGATACTGTACATTAGGACAGGGGTCTCCAACCTTGGCAAGTTTAAGGCTTGTGGGCTTCAACTCCCAAAGTTCCTCAGCCAGCTTTGCAAAGCTGGTTGAGGAACTCTGGGAGTTGAAGCCCACAAGTCTTAAACTTGCCAAGGTTGGAGACCCCTGCATTAGGATGTCTGCCTTCTAGAATACATGTGTCTTTAGGAATGGGTGGATTGGGGGGGTTAATGTCTCTGCTCATTATTTTCATTCAATTCCCAAAGTCCCAATCCAAGTTCAGTTTGCTCTTTGTTTTCTTCTCCTCCACTATTTTAGGAAATTTTTCACAAGTTTCTCTGTGCCTAGTAAAATGGACAATCCTACTTCCATAGGACAGTATACTCGACCTGTATAAAAGTACCCAAAGTATTTTGTATCCCCACACTTTCCCTGAATTCAGAAGAGTTGAATTGCCCATCATTGTTTTCAAAAACAAGATGGTCTTGTAGTATATTAAACCATTACTATTGGATATATAGGAAATTCAAAATATTCTAGTTTATATGTATGCTGAGATAAAAATGAAAAACATTCCTGGGGGTAAAAAGGAGATAAAAATATACTACATATACAGGGAGTTCTCATTTAGCAACTGCCTTGTTTAGTGACTGCAGTTATAATGGTGTTTAAAATGTAATTTTGCAACCAGTTTTCGTATTTATGAGCTTCACAGGTCTATAAAGCAAAGGAAACAGAAGTAAGATTGTAAGCATAGTTGAAGTTTCACTTAGGGAAACTTGCTAGTCCTAGTTGTTACTAAATGAGGACTAACCTGTAGTGGTGCTATAATTTTTAAATAACTGGATACCTATTTACACTATCGTAGTAATAACAGGGCCTTATAGTTTTTGTTATTAAAGAATTGTCTTTTCTCTTTTGAGTTCGGTCAAAAGTAACAATATTTGGCATCATTTTAATATTACATGTACCCTACTACATTAATTATCAATCTGTTTCCAACACATGGAAGGCCAGTTCATTTTAAAATCTTTATATGTCACGGTGTATTCTGCATATATGAATTAAAATATAACATGCAGTATTTTTCTTGGATATTTTTAATGTAGTTATTTCCTCCATCATGGCACTTGCTGCATCTGTACATAGACATTCACTGGTCAGTGTTGGAAATCCTCCATCTTCTTGGTGAAAAGATGCAAAGTGAGTCATTTTGTTTATATCTTTTGTGTTATTTGGAAGGATAAATAAAACACATGCAAATAATTGCTAAAGCAATAGTCTTAAGAAGAGTTCATATTCTGTAGTCTTCATAAAGAAGTGTATTTAACATTATGAAATGTGCAGATCCCAGCAGTTGTTAGCCAAGGATCTTACCTGATCCAAACTACTCCTGATTTGGTCCCTCCCAGCCTCAAGCCGTGTTAAGATAAGGTATTGCCTTCTTTTCAACTCACTCATCTGCCTATGTTATAACCTAGACCCAAGTAGTATTACCAGACACAATCAGTCCTAAATAAACATATTTTATTAGAACAGCTAAGAATTACTTCATTCTCATCTTAGTCCAAATTAAGTCCAAAACAAATTCTTCATAAACAGTCTTTCAGCCTTATCACCTTTATCTACTTTGGCACCCTGCTTTGCCAAGGCTTTTCTTGGCAAAAGTTCAGAAGCAAGAGACGCCAACAAGAACAAATGTAGCAACGTTGCTTTCCTACAAAGATCCCAAGAGCCATTGCTGCTCTTTTAAGCCTTCTGGGAGGGCCAATCATCTCCTGGCCTTACTCCCGAGTCATCCTTTTTGCTTTAGCTGCTCTTGCCTTCTGGCAGCTCTTCGCATGCGTGCACTAGGAACAGGCTCCTCTTGTTCCTCTACCTCTCTGCTATCCGCCTTTGGAGGCTCCGGAGTCCACGCATTGCTCCCAGATGGCCCTGGCCCCATCTCTGCCTCAGATGCAGAGCCCTTATCCGGGACTTTCTCTGACTCCAGGACTGGCCCGTTGTCCTCCCCAGCCTCCTCACTGTCCGACTCCACTGCCAGCTCCATAGGCTGATGGCAGACCACAACAGTCTACGTCTCCCCATCGCTTCCCTTTTGGCCACCTTACACTCCACTGCCTCTGCCACCGCTGACCTGGCCAGCACAATCTGCTTTCCAAAACCTCTCCAATAGGCTATGCACAATTTGGACAAGAGGTCACCATGGCCTTGGGAAGAAGCCTGGCACGGTCAGCAGCTGCCTAAAGAAAGAGATTAGTTGTTATTTCAACAGTGGCAGGAAGAAGACAGTGAAGGTTATCTGAGGGTATAAGGGTGGCAGGGCCAGCAGATGTGGGGGGAGATAGGTAGATGGAAGTGCCTGTGGTCATAAATGCTGGAGGGCTGCCAAGTGGTCACATTTTGATTTTTGGAGATGCTGCAACGGCTGTACGTTTAGGGACTGGGTATAACCACCAGTCGTTCAGGGTCCCTGTAAATTTAGTCTGTGAACAAATAGTCATACCTCAAGAATTAACTGTACAATTTTCAATGAGAAAATTAAGCTTTGTTTTAATTAGTGAGTTCTGGCTCTTAACTCAGATTACAGAGTTTGCTCTTCCTTTTGTGTAGGGCAGGGTGGACAAACACAAGAAAAGTGATGCAATCTACAAAAGGAAGGGGAGAAGTTGTGGGTTGCATTACTGATATCAGGGATCTTCATCCTTGACTCACTCTAAATACTGAGATTCTTACATCAATCTTCATATTTTTAAATGTGGTACTTCCATTACCTCTGGGATTTTGGCGGATCTATTAAGATTCTTAAACCAGGACTTCATTGTCCAGTTTTAGCAAGTTTACATTAAAATTAAAAATTCAAGGGGGTGTGCGGGAACTTATAGATTGTTAGTTTAGTTTAGCTTATGATTGATAAATGCTATACCCTGTATTTTGCTCTGGGAAGTTCGGGGGGGAGGGGGGGTGGTAGTGGGGGAGGGAGTAGAGGGAGAGGGGGGGATTTGTAAAAATGTTTTCTGTCTTGAAAACTTTTTAATAAAAAAAAATTAAAAATTCAAATTTTCAGATATAATGGGAAACACTCATTTAAGTATATTACAGTTTGATGAGTTTGTTTACTTTTGCTTGCAAAATTGGGATTTAAAATGCTTGCATTTATTTATTTACAGTTTCAATTTTTACAGCTGTTCATTTGCCCATAGCTCTATTAAAACCTAAGCTTACACAATGGTTGTTAAGACTATTTAGTAACAAATGAATTTTAAGATTCACGGAGGTGCAATAAAAACATTTCCAAGTAATTTACCAAGAAATAAAAGAGAAAGTGAAATATGGAAATAGATTGTGCTTCCTGTTACTTCTTGCTATTTAGGGGAAGAGTCCAAACATGTTTTTAACAATGGAAGCTAAATAAAACAGAAAAGATCAAATTACCATCTTATGTGGATATCTGGTGATTGGGAAGATCAGTCTTCCTCATCCTGATGCCTGCCAGAATATGATAAACTTAAGTTCCTGGTATCCTAAATTAGAAAAATGGCAGTGAATTATGGAGACTGAAGTCTGATATTATGTTGAAATCCAGACAATATTCTGAAGGAACCAGTTTGGGGATTCCTAAAATAGGTTATTTCTACTTCATTTCTTTTAAGTATAATCTTTTAGTCCTCAAATTATAAATTATAAACAGCCTTAATGTGATTGATTCATCTGTGCAGCACCATTTTTTAAAATCAATGAATAACTCAACTGATTTATATAATTTCACAATTATAATTATATAATTAATTATAATTTCACAGCAAAACTTCACTTATAAATCAATTAAAAGATCAATGCATCTATCCATTTATTATTTGTCCTATTGATTTAAAATCAATAAACACTTACTGTCCTTTTGATTTTGATGGAATTTCTAACTTAATTCTTTACAAATACATTTTGTTTTCATTGTATTTTGAGAGGGTAAAAGGTCCTTACACAAATTGCACACTCAACAATCTGAATGTTATAGCAGAGTTCTAAATTTAACAGTTATCTTTATCTTTATTAATGAAGTTATAAAAATATAAAAATATTTTGAAGGCATGTAGGTGTAATGTGTGCTCACGTGTGATTAGTATTTTTAAAATTATTCATGCAAGTTCTCTTAGAGTATCCAGAAAAATACAATGTTTAGAATTACTCATATTCTAAATACATTGTGGGGTCAAAAATGGCTATTCCGAGAGATCCTGGTTACTCTAGCCAATGAAGCGTAAAGATATACTCAGATTTTTTTCAAAAAACAATTCCTTGATTGACAACTCCATTTTAAAGGGATCAGTGGTAACCAGACATCATTCAGCACTGATGTAGAGTACTGTCAATCTTAGCTGCTGAATGATAGATGAATGCCCCTTATTCCTAACTTCTCTATACCTATACTTCCACAAGTTTATTTAATAATTGATAAAAAGGTATGAATTAAGTGACAACAAGGCACCCTATTCACATTTACTCAATATATGTTCTGTGTACTCAGACTACTTTACCCCTAAATATTTGTTCTTGGAGTTGCACAATATAGGGAGAGGATTTATATTCTGAATTGGGCAGACACTAAAGGTCACACATTATAGTAGGAAAAGTTTGTTCAGATTCACTGTGAGAGCTAATTTAACACATGAAGGCTGAAGGAGAAAACGTAGGTATTTTCAACCTTACATCCATTTTATTATGTTTTACAATGCTTAATTCTAGATTACTTCCTTTCTACATTATTTAACAATAAGAATTTAGAGTTTGCAATAAAAGCTAGCATGGAGTGCTTTTGGTCTGAGGAGCTGTTTACGTGGCTATGCCTTCCTTCCAAATATTGCTTTAATTCCCCCTTCTAAATTTTAGAGTTTCCTTTCAGTAGTCAGAGAGAAAGGAGGACAAAGAGCAATCTAAGAAACAGCAATGTTGGGGAAATGCAGAATTCAAACCATCTTCAGATGTACCATATTTTTTGGAGTATAAGACGCACTTTTTTCCCTCCTAACAGAGGCTGAAAATTTGGGTGCGTCTTATACTCTGAATATAGCTTTTTCGAAGCTTTTTTTCAGCCCTAACGAGGTGCTAGCAAGTGAAGCGATCTACCTCCGACTCTCAACTGTGCTTTAGAAGCTTTTTTTCAGTGAAGCGATCTTCCGTGCTTTGCCTGCTCCCTCCGACTCTCAGCTGTGAAGCTTTTTTTCAGCCCTAACGAGGCGAGTGAAGCGATCTCCGTGGTTTGCCTGCTTTTTTCATTGCTTCTCTCTCCAAAGATCAGTTGTGCTTTAGAAGCTGTTTTTTATCCCCAAGCAGGGGATTAAAAACCCAGCAAACTAATGTGCTGAAGCTGACCAGACTAAGGACGCTAGCCAGATGAATACCTGGTAGGCAGATTTTTTTTTTCCTATTTTCCTTCCCAAAAACTAAGCTGCGTCTTATACTCTGGTGCGTTTTATATTCCAAAAAATACTGTAATTCTCCTATCTCCCAAGCTCCCTTCCTACCCATGCATACAGTGGTGCTTTCTCAATAATGCTTTTCCCTCTCTTCAGTTCTAACTGAACGTTAATAGCCAAAAGCATTCCTGTTCCTTTCCAAATGTAAATAGCATTCTCGCAGAGGCCATTTGAAGCATGCACTGATGGAGGAGAAAGTAGAGTAAAGGAATTCCTATGTGTTGCAATAGTAATTTTGGACCCCAAAGTTAATTATGCTTAAAGGAAACTAACGAAGCTACAGAAATGGAATCAGCATTAATGTCATCATGACCAATTTAGTCTGTAAAGCTTCCTGTATAGATAAGTATGATATGTAATATTTAAAAAAAACCTTTTCTTGGGAACCGGGGAGGAAATGGTTTGCAATTAAATATTTTGCCCTACAAGTATCTATATCTAAAACAGGATATAAGACTCTGTTACTGAACCAGCACCGGTCATTTTCATCCAGCTGCAAAGATAGTGACATCAAATTTTTTATTTCATTTATTTATTTATTTATTTATTATACAGCCTTTTATTATTTTTTAATTAACTCAAAGTGGTGAGCATTTTATTTTCCCCACAACAATGTGAGGTGTATTATAAGTATGTTCGCCACCTTGTGAGGTGGGTTAGGCTGAGAGACAGTGACTGGTCCAAGATCACCCACAAATTATACATCAAATGATACAAATGTTGAGATTTTCTGTATGATAAATTTAGAAAATGAATGACTATAGGTTTGGTTTGCAGTTGTTTGTTTTTTGCACTGAAAACATATTTCTGTTTCTACATTCATTAATTCGATTTTCTCATTTTATTTGTATTTTCTAGGGCAAACCATATATGCTCACAGATTTACAAATTTAACCGGAGAAAATCTAACCAATATCAGTTTGTTCGAAGATCACTGTGGTAATCTCTTATATGATCTGATAAGTTTGTCAGTTAAGAGGTATTCAAAGGTATTGCAATTTTATTCAATATTATGGTAATATTGCCTAAATTTCTGAGACAGTAGAAATGTATCTATTAATATATATTAAAACAGTATTTCCCAGATAAATTCATCTTAGTGCTTTTGGTTAGATGCTACTTCTATTAATTCACCTGTGTGAGGTAGTTAAATGAAAATACAGCTTGAGAAATGCCTTTGTCCAGAAATGAAGTCTGTGAACTCTAAAAGTGAGCAAGGTCTTTGGCAAGTGGAAACTCCAGATATTCCTGTTTTCCTATGGCCCTAATGCTCTAGAGAGATCAACAGTCTTTAGAATGTGACAGGAAGCAAAAGAGCTGGTTACAAGAATTATTATATCCATTTATCTCCTAATTTTAGTTGTACATTTGTTATAAAATGTGTGGGGAGGGACATGCCGTCATGCACATACAAACACACACACACACATACACACAATTTTTAGTACTCTATTTTTTCAAAAAAAAATAAAAATGAAAAGGTTTGTTTGATAAATCATTCTTAGGCATTGTTTCCTTTCCCTTCCAAAGTTCCCAAGTGCAAAATAAATTATTCAGCTAATTAACTCTAAACTATCAAATAGGTTAGTCTTGAATTGGATAAAGGGCAAATCTACGTGACATGTAAAAAGTAAGTATTTATTTTCCAAATGCAATGCAAAATGGAATGAAACTTTTTAAATCTTAAAAGGGGAGTGGTATTCCGTTGCTATATGTGACTACAGTACCACCTGCTGGTACATCAAGGTATAACTCATTTGATTAAAGATGGCAGACTAAACAATTCAGGAAATATTGCATTGCTTCGGAACAATGTAGTGTTTTTATTCCATCATGTATGGCATTAAATTTGTGCATTTATAGGTTCTATCATAAAAATTAGTGTTGAATAATTTGAAAATATTGGTTTATTTAGCAATAACATAGTTTTATCATACCAGGAATAGAGAGTTTACAAAGGTAATGCTGCAGAAATTTCTTAAGAACTATTTATGCAGTCTATGGCTTTATTTTTTTCTTTTTCATGCTGATACTGTGGGGAGTAGAAAAAGAAGTTGTTTCTTCTGTATCCCTTTTATTTGAATTATTCTAAAACCCATGATGGTTTTCTGCATGATATAGAGTATAACAGGTTTTAACTATAATGTCAACCATCCTGAATGGTAGCCCTTCATATCTGACAGGTAACTTTAAATAACCACAGTACTTAAGAACAAGCTCTGTTGAATTCGGCAAACTGGATACTAAGAAAATATAGAGAGGATAAGGCATAGACTTAGTCTACTAGTTTTAGAAGCATTTTTCCGAAATGTATATGAATGTTAAACAAATTTGCTTATGCATTATTTAATAATGGTCCATGTGGCACTTGAAATTTCAAATATAACCAGATTATTTAAATGTGATTTTTAAGTAGGCCATTCTTCCAAAAATTGTTTTTGAGAATGGAACAGGAAGAAGAAAGTCACCAAAATTACCTTTTCTAAGTGTTAACAGTAGGACAGTTTAAACAATTTTTCACCAATAAAGAAGCAATCAATGTGTATGAATCGTATTGAGATGAACACTCCTTAAACATTTTCTTAGTATTAGGCACATAAATAATTCCTTGTGGTTTTGACAGATCTAGATAAGTCTCTTTCTATTTTTCTCTAACACACACACGTAAGCTCACACCTATCCATTTTCTTCCTTAAAGGGAGTAACTTCTGAAAAATTGCAGTAGGCGATGAAATTATAACACCACAAAGATAATGCACAGTCTTTAAATTTGGATTTCAAGCACATGGATACAAAGATGTGGCAGCTTCTTTTTTTAAGAAAGAAAGAAAGAAAGAAAGAAAGAAAGAAAGAAAGAAAGAAAGAAAGAAAGAAAGAAAGAAAGAAAGAAAGATTTATACTGTTTGTTGGATGGCTTAATCTTTTTATATTTACACTCAAGTATTTCAGTCATATTTTTCAACTGCTTCCTCCATCTCTGAAGTTTGTTCATGTAGAAATGTCTTCTATCTTCTCTGAGTTAAAATGTTATTTGTTGCAGGTTAGGCTCTCTGAAGCTCTTATTACTCACCACTATACTTGTACCTGTATAAAAGAGCTGTGGGTTCTGCTTATTCATCTGCTTGACCACAGAAATAAAGCATCTCTTACAGAGGTAGGAATTGTTACATTCCCAGCATGAATACATTTCATGAAACAGATTGTGTTGGAAACCTGCAGAAATTCATAGTTTGACAAATATATCAAACGGTTTTATCCACCTCATAGGCAAACTTATATCAAAGGTGTTGCTTTTTTCCCCCTGTAAACTTTAAAGAAGTTTATGTTAGTTGACCAGCAGGGTCAAATAATTTTCAGCATGGTATTGCTGGATATTATCAGACCAGGACTAAGGCAACCATCCATTCAGACTTAGTTGGAGAATCATTAGCACTGTAGTAGCTTAAAGAATCAATAGCACAATAAGCGATTCTTTCCACCACTAAGAATTTATAGTTAAAATTTCTGGTATTTGGCCCTGGGGAGGTCAGTCATAAATTAATACTGCATGTCCAGACAATAGTTATAGCTTCTTCATAGACTCTTTATCTTTTCCTGATGTGTGTTGTGGGCTTCACTATTCTAAACTGATTTACATTGTAACTCATAGAACTTCTGCTTTACTAACAGTACATACATTTGGAATGAAGGCAAATATATGTGTCCCAGGATAATGTTGCAGGATCCAATCTGGGTCGGTCACCAGGACCAGAGGAATGGAATGGAATGGAATGGAATGGAATGGAATGGAATGGAATGGAATGGAATGGAATAGAATAGAATAGAATAGAATAGAATAGAATAGAATAGAATAGAATAGAATAGAATAGAATAGAATAGAATAGAATAGAATAGAATAGAATAGAATCTCAGTGAACATACAAGCAATAAGTGATAAATCATGATCATAGTCATAAAAATACATTCATCATAAATCATAAGATACATCACTTAGTGATAGTCATAGGATACTAAATAAGCAATCAACATAAATCATATTAGGATACTAAATAAACAATATAAACCATAAGATACAAGCAACAGAAGATTGAATAGTCTTCCGAGCTTTCAGATTCGTGCTGGAGCCCATAATTAGGGAACTTCTCTCTAACAGAGTGTGATGGACCCAGATTGGATCCTACATACATTTGGAAATGGTTATTGATTATATTAAATAGGATAGCAAGGTATTGTATTGTTACATTATTTTACTGTCATTTATTGATTTTACTTACTTTTGGTGGGTCCATGATCATTACTATAAGGAATAAAAGCAAATGTTGGGTGTATCAATCTAGAATCCTGCTAGAATTGATTTTTTTTAATTGAACAATTTGCCTGAGTATAAGTAATCACAAAACATCACAAAACACAATCTTGGAGAATCCTGAAATCTGTCTTTATTTCCACCAAATAATAGCAAATCATTGCCCACATCTAGTTTGTCCTTCTCTTGATTATACTGAAAATATTTCCTGTTCTTTATATAATCTAAAGATATATAATCTCTTAAACTATATAGTTACAACATGAAGTTTATATCTAAAATAGCTGGCAAGCACCAGATTGCCTATCCCTACCTTAGTTGCATAATTTGGATTTTTGAATATAAAGGTTTCTTCAGAAATTGTTGATTGAGATGTGGCTGAACTTGATTTGATTCTTTTATTTATTCAGGTTTTTTGCCTCTTACAATCAAGAGACTTGATTTTGCTCTCTTACTTTGTTACAGTCCTATGTCAAATGGCCCTTTCTCCATAGATTGCCCCCAAAATGGTATACATTTATATTAATGGTATATTTTGATTGCGTTCATGGGAACTCTAAATCATATTAAGTTTACAGTGAAGGTCAAAGAATTAATATACCCTTGTCCAATTCAGAACCTGAGTTCATTAAGAAAAATATATTACCAAAAGTAGAATTACATAGAACAGGGGTGTCAAACTTGATTTCATTGAGGGTCGCATCAGGGTTGTGTTAGGCCTCGGGGGACCAAGGTGGGCGTGGCCTGGATAGGTGTGGCCAGCTCATCACTCATGTGATCAAATGCACTTTTGCTAGTATTTTGTTTTGCTAGCACTCTGCCAGTGAAAACGGAGCTCGTGAGGGCCGTGTGTGGCCCTCCTAGGCTCCATTTTCAATTGTGACAGCCTCCTGCAGCCCTCTGCCAGTGAAAACGGAGCTCAGGAGGGCTGAGGAGGCCGTCACAGCCGAAAACAGAGCCCAGGAGGGCCATACACAGCCCTCCTGTGGTCTGTTTTCACTGGCAGAGGCATAGCGAGCTGGTTCTTCGGTGTTTCCAGGGTGGCCCCATGGGCCAGATCTAAGCACCCCGCGGGACGGATCTGGCCTTGAGTTTGACACCCCTGACATAGAAAAACTAATATTTGGCTAACAGTAACTATATATAAATGAAAGTATATCCAAAGGTATGTTTAAAAGGTTAGCTAAGAAAAAGATCAGATTGTTTTCTATTTCAGCCACAAAATTTGTCCTGTGTAAGCTGCTATCTGGTGAAGCAAAAAAGCAATAGGAAAAATTCTCAAGAGCTAAGCAGTTGGCCAAAGTGTGCAGGTTTCCTTTTAAAAACTGTTGGTTTTCTTTACAGTCATTTTGGAACTGGCTAAATAAAATTCTGAAGAAACTATTCAAAAAAAACAATGGTACTGATTCAGTATCTGCCTTTGAATCAATTCCATGCAAGGATCCACTGAGCTTCAGTTGGTGGATTATAACCCACCTGGCATCACTTTATCATATTGACCGGAATGGATATACAGATGAAAAGGTAAGTTTGTTCTTTTTCTATGGGGAATATTTGTAAGGCGTTTTTAATATTTCCTTAATTTCCCCAAAAGTTTTAATACTTAATGAACAAAATGGCATATAAATTTCTTAAATTTTGAGCTTCAGGAATCTTAATCTTAGCCTACCTTTGAGTTAAAAAAATGCTTTCTATACTCTTTAAAAAGTGAAATGAAAGACACCAAATTAGTAACAAGACAATATTAACGGTCAAAGGTTACAATGTGCTTTTAATTGTTAAATTCCTGTTATTCTTTAAGCTTACTGAGCGCATATCAATATGAAAAAGAAATTTTATTGTTATGGTTGTTGATTTAGAAGGAATGTACTATAAAGAGAGTAGTCTTGAATCAAGTAGTCTTGAATGTTTTGCACAATTATGTTGTTGAAAGTTGGTGGCTGAATGCAATAAGAGTGGTAGATAAAGGATGTTTCAGAACAAATGGAGGGCTGTGCCATGTCCCCCTTCAATGTATTTGTGGAGAAATGTACGGAGAATGCTTGTGATGATGGAGTGTATGATGGGAAGGTGAACTTCATTTGCCTTTGTATATAAATAAAGCCATATTATTAGCAGAGAAATCAAATGGTTTGCTGTGAGTGTTAGACTATATGATGCATCAAGGAGGATGGATTTGAAAATTAATGCATCAAAGACCAAGGTAGTGGTGCTTGACAGGGAGAGGAGAGTGAACATTTACGAGTCATATACAAGTAGTGAAAAACAAGTGCAAGTCGATAAATTCACGTATTTGAAAGTGAGAACTTTCTAAGACGGGCCAATGCTAATGGTAGAAGGTCTGAAACAAGAAATGTTTACCAAAAGAAGCAGAAATGGTTCTGGTTTAACAACACGCTGCTGTCCTCTTTCTTATCTCGAAGTGAGAGGCATGACAGGAGAAATATAAAAGTAAGCTGAATGCAGATGGATTTAAGTGGTAAAATAAGAAGAGCTAAGGTCAAGAATGGATGGATGCTGAATATAGTAAATGTGATTTGAATGCAAAACTGAGAGATCAGTAGAGCTGATGACATCTTGGAAAAAAACACCAAGTACCTAAATATGAATGGGGTGGAAGCAGGGATGGTTTGAATGGTAGACATTTGTGAAGATATCTAGTGAACTAATTGGGCGTAAAGTAATTTTAGCTATGTAAAAATTTTAAAGAAAAAAGAAATCCAAAGCCTTTATTTTCTTGAATTTATTTCTTTTCCCTGTTCTGCATCTTATTTCTTACCCCAGAGAAAACAGTATTATAATTATATATGTATTTATATATACGGTATGTTAAGCACTGAGGGTTTGACTTCATTCAGTTGACTTGTAGTTTTTAGATACATATTCTATTTGGGAAATTTTCCACTTGTTATCATTCTTTAAGCATTGTTTTCATTCTATTTGGATTTTTCAGCTGGTCAGAGAAACTGATTAAGCCATACTACAATTTGACTTGGTTTTAGAATGGCATATAACCCCAGCCAATTGTGATTTGTTTAATGAGCTGCTTTTAATAAAAGCATCACTTTGTTTCTGTATGAACCCAGTCTATGAAATCCTAATGTCTGATAAATTATTGCTGTGAATTTACACTGACCTTGAATACCATAATGAAATCCGGGTGCTTAATATTAATACGTTTTGAAAATTAATAAAAAAAAATGGAAACCAAAATTACTAAATAATCAGCCTTACTGAGAACATGCATACTAATTTTTATAGTCTGGTTGCTTCAGCTTGGCTTCTGCAAGCAGTAAAGACTACAGCAACCACTAAATTATCAGAAGTGAAAAGCTCAACATTATGACAAACACAACTCTTGTCTTTTTTTTTTTATTTGATTTATATGCCGCCCTTCTCCAGAGACTCAGGGCGGCTTATGCGTTAAGCAATAGCCTTCATACTTTTTTGTATATTTATACAAAGTCAGCTTATTGCCCCTATAATCTGGGTCCTCATTTTACCTACCTTAGAAAGGATGAAAGGCTGAGTCAACCTTGAGCCTGGTGAGATTTGAACTTGCAGTAATTGCAGGCAGCAGCTGTAAGTGGATGTTAATTAATCTGCTGAGCGACCAGAGCTCTTTTTCTTATTTGTCTTAATCCTTTCCCAAAAAACTCGCTTTGTTATTAGTTTCCAAACCTAGCATTGTTCAAAGCAGGCCAGGACTCTGATCCAGCTTTGAGTAGGGGTATTCACAGGCTTCTGTCGAAGCAACTAAAGCTCTGAAAGAGGTAGATCTCGTAGGGCAATGTCTGTTTAGTTCTGTCCTGCCCTCCCGCCATAGACGTCCCTGGATCTTATTATAAGCTTTCCATGCCTGATAATTCTGTAGCTTTCTGCTCATCCTTTCAGATAGAACCAAGTTGTTTTCAGCCAAGTATAACCCAATTGCTTGTTTGGATCAATAATCTAGAACAGTGTTGCCGAACCTTTTCGCATTGAGTGCGGAAATGGGAGTGCATGCACATACCAGAAACCGGAAGAGCAGCCGCCCGGTGCGCATGCGCACCGGGCGGCTGCTCTTCCGGTTTCCAGTGTTCCCGCGTATGTGAAGACCAGCTGACTGGCATGCCGGAACCCAGAAGAACAACAGGCGATGGCTCGCGTGCCTGGAGAGATGGCTCTTCATGCCACTTCTGGCATGCATGCCATAGATTTGCCATCACGGATCTAGAGGTTTGAAGAACTCTCAACATTTTGTGTGATTGGAACAATATTAATAAATCAAAGCCATACATTTTTCTTCTTTCTTAATAAGAATTTCAAATTTCTTGGAGATTACCATTTGGGCAAACATTTTTGAATTTCTCTTCACTGAAAAGCATAGAGTAATTGACTTGATTTCTAGATTTGCTTCCTCTTAATAAATAAAAATGGAAAAACATGGGATTGATTGAAATTGCTAGTGCTAAATATTTTGAAGTGTTATATTGTTTTGTCATAACTAGTCTTAAGATATATACGTTTGCTATTTCTCATTAAATAATAGTTATGTTTAACTATAAGTTAAAGTGATCAAGATATAGAAGAAACATATACTACCAGCCTAAATTGCCTTACCTTTAATTAATTTATGGTAGATCTGCAATTTCCTGTGTCATATTTTAAAATAATTATTTTATATCTTTCAGATTGTCTGTTTTGGAAATCTATAGTTGAATCTTAAAGATTCAAATTATTAAAAAGAATACTGTGATACCATAACAGACTAGATTTGATACACATACTCACATGATTTCATTTTAAAAAACATTTAAGTATATTTGACGTTCATAACTAAACATATATTAAAAACAAATTTAGAAAAGATTGTGCAGCATCAAAAGTATATGACTTGTAGTATTCCATTATATACTGTAATTTATTTGGTTTTGGCTTAATGCTTAATAGAGATGTGTTTGCTACCATTTTTTTAGTCAACCTTGATATATCCATCAATGTTTATGTATATTTAGTGGTTGGATTAAAATTGGAAAGTGTCAAATTTCTCTAACAAAATATCTAACTTTAAAAATTTGTAAAACACAGATCTTAAGTATTTCTTAACACTTCTTAACAACCAAAGAATCTGCATTATCATATTCTTAAAGGCTATATTCATAAATTTCAAAAACCAAATAGAATTAGAAATATTACAACTTTTGAACATTGCAGGGGTCAATTTTAATGCTGCTCAAGGCTACCAAATATAGTTCGAATGACTTTGAGCTAAATATTCTTACCTTTGAATAGTTTAAAATACTTTCTAAGATAAGCGAAGAGTGCTTTCCAGCTGAGCAGCTTAGCAACTCAACAAGTGAACCAGAAGAAGAAACTAGATTCTTTTTGCATAGAGTTAAAAAGAAATGTTGCCTATATACTTAAAGTTGCAACTCAAGTTGTATTTTTAAGTAACATGACAAATGAATGCAAAATCATATTTCATGCTATTAGCTCAGAACTACATGTGTGTTTGTTTAGCAGATGGTATCACAAATGTTTTCCTTAGGCAGAAATGACAGATATACTAAGGGAGTGAATATTTTGCAATGCTTTATGAAAACCTATATTTCAAAGGCAAAACACTTTTTATTAAAGATAGAAAATGGTTGTCATTTCCTCACTGTTGGGGATTTTTAGTTCAAGACTTGAAGACCTTTTGAACTGTGTTTATAAACTTGATTTATGTAAATAGACAACCTTAATTTTTTATTCTTCATTGACATAGACCAAATTAGAGAAGGGAGTAATCATTTCTAGATCTTGTCATAGATTTCATTAACATCACTTGTTAATTAAGAATTTCAGGAAAACTAACTTATAACCAGGGTGGATTTGATTTAAATCGAGTCGATTTAAATCATGATTTAAATCACTAGTAAAAAGACTCGATTTAAATTGACTCGATTTAAATCATAATTTTAAAGAGCAACTGTCATCTCTGCTACTCCTTTGATCCGCTGTTGACTCACCGATAGTCCCAGTGTTGCAGAATATACAGCTTTGTGCTACATAACTAACCTCCATTTCATGCTGAATAAACTAAATTATTTATGTATCTTAAATAGAAAACTATCTTACGATAGATTTTTACCCCAAAAGTTTTTTATTAAAATAAATTCAATAAAAATCAAAAAAATCTGATTTAAATCAAAAAAATCTGATTTAAATCAAAAAAATCCAATTTTTTTGATTTTTTTAAAAAAATCATTGATTTTTATCCACCCTGCTTATAACAAATGCTGGCTATGATCTTTAGAAAAATATCTAAATGAATGAACTGCTACTTGTGATTCATATTAAATCCACTGAAATTAGCTGCATTCTTGATCCTTTAAATAGCATATATATAGCATAGTAGACACATTGAATTTAGAACCTAAAGGATAATTTAAATTATCTATATTTATGCATTCTTCCAGGTAAAAAGTGATATGAAATATTTTATTTTAACAAGAACAAAAGGAATTTGGTCTTTGTGAGGCTCAGAAATTCTAATCAGTACTAAATTAATACTAATTTTTGTACTAATTTAACAACAGGATAGAAAGAAATTTTTAGGTACTAATTTTAAAAACAGTGAAAAAGAAGATAGCCTTTCACTGTTTCACTTACTTGTCTTAAGTCAGGGATATCAAATTCAATTTCATTGAGGCCGCATCAGGGTTGTGTTTGAACTTGGGGGGGGGGGCAGGGTAGGCTTGGCCAGGGTGGGCATGGCCAGCTCAACGTCACTCATGTCGGGGGCATTTGTGGCAACCCGAGTGCTCTGCCAGCAAAAACGGGTTCCCAAGCTCCATTTTCGGCAACGATAGTGTCCTGCAACCCTCTGCGAGCGAAAACGGAGCTCGGGAGGGCTGCCTACGGCCCTTGTGAGCTCCGTTTTCACTAACAGAGGCACCACGGGCCAGTCCTTTTTGGTTTCCAGGGCGACCCCACGGGCCAGATCTAAGCACCCCGCAGACCAGATCTGGCCCCCAGGCCTTGAGTTTGACATCTCTGTCATAGATACACTCATGAGAAGAAACATGTTGGATGAGTCCCAGGCTTTAGTTGGTCTATCCATCTGTGACTATTATAGCTAACCATGGACATACGGAAAATTCATTAGTCGTAGAGTGTATTTCTCAGTAGCAGGTATTGCCAGTGATACAGGAGAGGCATTATGACTAATACCATTTAACAAACCTTCATGAATTTGTCTGCATATGATCCTCAATTTACAAATGGTTGTTTAATAAACATTCAAGGTTGCAGCCTACCTGCAAAAGGGGATTTAAGACCTGGTTCTGAAGTTCCAGCACTTCTCCCCCCCCCCCCCGCAGTCACATGACTGTGTTTTATGATGGTGTTGGCCAAACCATGCCATAGCGAACAGTGGGTTCACTTAACAACCCCCACAAAGGTCATAAAATTGGTTGCTTTTCTTATAGTAAATTTGATACTTTTTTTTTTTATACCCTTTATGAAATAGTATTTCTTTCAGAGCTGAAACTTCCACCATTCAGCTTCACTGAGTGATCCAGGTGCTACTTTTATGAAAGAGGGACATCTCCCTATTTTCTTTCTGTAAAACCTGCATATCTTCATACAGCTCTGTCCTTATGTGCTTTTACTCACTTTTTTCCCAGGTCAGCAATGTAACCTCTACATGGTTTATTTAGGCTACAATCCTGTTGATTAACTGACAGATCACTGACTTCAGTACAGGTAGTCCTTCAGTTAGAACAGTTCACTTAATGACCATTTGAAGTTACAACAACACCGGGGGGGAAAAAGTGACTTATGGCCCTTTTTCACACTTGCGACCTTTACAGCATCCCCATGATCACATGATCAAAATTCAGACACTTGGCAATTGACTGATATTTATGACGGTTACAGTATCTTGGGGTCATCTTTTGCAATCTTCTGACAAGTCAATGGAACAGCTAGATTCACTTAACAATCATGTTACTAACTTAACAATTGCAGGGATTCACTTAATTGTGGCAAAAAAAGTTGTAAAATGGGGCAAAATTCACTTGTCTTGCTTAGAAACAGAAATTTTGGACTCCACTGTGGTCATAAGTCAGGGACTACCTGTATGAGTTGCTTATGTATAGGTTTCTACAGAGTAATTGTTATTAATATTATTTATAAATTAACTCTCTCCAACTATTTTCCATTTAGAAACCAGTAGAATCCAACTGGCCTTACGTTGAAGATCTGCTGAAACAATCAGTCAACAATCAAGTAAATATTGTAATAATAACTTGCAAGTTTGATGATGGCTACTTCAAAATATAGGGACAAGGGGTTTAACGTATCTTATTCATTCAATTGCTTTCTGAAATTAATTTTGTAGCATGATCATTCTAGTTGAACTTCTAAGCTAAGGTTCTACATAGTTTCCTTCTTGATAGAAGAATATTCTCTTAAATGGTTATTTTTTTGAAGATAAATTGTCAGATAAAGTGCATGATAGAGATAATTATCCTGGACGTGTTACTTGGCTCCTTTGACAAGATATATTCCAAATAAGAACAGGAAGCTTAGAAAATGTATACTGCATCTGAGGGTATCAAGTTGAGAGACGTGATAAGGGAGATAGTCTATTGCATTGAAAATTCAGCTATATCCTCATCACAGCAGGAAGGTGACTTGACTTGCTGAGCAATTTGTCTTACAGGCTTGAATCAAACTCTTACTGATAAGGTTGTAGCTTTTGAGCATTCATTTCATACCTTATCATTTTTCTTTCTGCAGAGCTGTTAATGCAATACTTTGTGGCCCAGAGGTCAGAAGTGACCTCCTTTTAAAAATACTTTTAAGTATTCTGAACATATTAATGTGGTTTTTTGTGTGAATTTGTTCTTGGTTGCATGATATAAAATGGTAAATTAGTATCAACCATTACATAAATAATTTGTTTTGAGTTGTTTTGTGTATCTGAAATCACATAGTCAAGCAAAGGGATTGGTTTTCCTTTTGACTTTAACTAAGTCAGATTATGAATTAAAATTAATGAATTCAAAATTTAGTCAAGATTCTTTTTACTGAAATATTCCTGTTTAAGGAAGACAATTGTACTGTACTGTACTGTGTTGTTGTTCCAGTTTGTTCCCTTTCCTCATAATTGTCCAGCTTCATTTCCTGTAATAATTCAAAAGGTCTATCAGCCCTCTAAAATAAAGAGGAAGAAAATTGTGTGAGAATTTTAGCACCAATTCAATTTTAGTATGAGCAAAACTGCATATTAATGCTTTGCTATCTTATAATTAAAGTGATAGGTGTAGTTTTATATACATGTATCATAGTTTCTTTGAATTAAGTGGAACTTGCTTCTGTGACAATGAACATAAGATTGGTTTATATATATTATTAGGGTTGGAAGAAAAAATATGAAAATATAACTACGGTTAGGGAAAAACAACAATTTTAACTGTTTATATGATGAATGAAACTGCTTTTCAAACTCAAATAAGCTCAAAAATGTTTTATAATGTTTTTCTGTAGTCTTTGGAAAAATATAGGAATGGTTATTAAACCCTCCTCTCCCTCATATTTTACTGTAAAATTTAATTTCATAGCATATAGTATTTTACTCTGAAATGTAATTTAGGAAATTTAGTTAGTCTTTCTTCGCTAAAATGGTGATAGAGAGAGTAGCTTTAGTTATTGTATTTTGCTGTGACTGATATTTAAAGAATAAAAAATGTAGCAACATATTGGAATTGGGTAGAAAGTTTCCTTGGAATTGAACTCATGACAAATAAGCATATGTTTTTAAATGCTGCCCTGGTTTTGGCCTGTTCATGTAAATAATATATGATTGTATATAAAGAAGAAATAATAGTATTTTTTTCTTAAGTTAAGCAAACATTTGTATATTTAAAAAAAAGTTGTGCTTCTATATTAAGCCAAACTTTAAAAAAAGATTTTTCTTTGAACCTACTGTTGTATTTTATAACCATAATTTCTAACTTATCATGATCAGTGGCCTTTGCCAAGGTGGGAAATAATGTTCCTAAATCAATAGGCTGTTTTGCCCTTAAAAATTAATTTCAGTGGGCCAGTTCCAGTACAATTGACCAAGGATTATATTTTATTTCTGTTCTTTAAAAGGCTACATTCCTAGCTGTCTGACAAATGTGTTAATGCAATAGCTCATAGAATGCTGGCATTTAAAGTTACAATAATGAATCACTATAAGTGAACCAAATCTATCATGTTGTTTATGGTAGCTAAAAAGTTAGAATTCTTCCTTTGCTTCCAATGATGC
The DNA here is from genome assembly GCF_029215685.1 of Pituophis catenifer annectens. Lineage (NCBI taxonomy): Eukaryota > Metazoa > Chordata > Lepidosauria > Squamata > Colubridae > Pituophis > Pituophis catenifer. Next base: position 107,155,645 of record NW_027256881.1, read on the forward strand.
TTCATCCAAGGCATTAGGAAGTATTTTTAGTCCCAAACAATTTTGCTGGAGGATGCTTAGATATAGCCTAGCCATGAATTAAACTTCAAATTATCTTTTAAGTATACCATATTTTTATAACTATATGATTCAAAAAAATATACATGGAGATTAGTTGATAATACTAGATAAATGATTGTACCATCATTTCTCAGATTGCTTTTTCTATTTTGCGTGTTGTTTTAACAGAATTTCCTTTTAAGACAGAAATAATAGTTACAAAACAAAGTACTTAACTATGAATCCTTCTGATTTGACTTGTGGTCAAGATTGTGTGTATAAAATAGAAACCTTGATAAATTAAACAAAAAACTAATAATATCTTAATTTTTTTGTCTGCTAGGCTGGAATTTTAGAAGAACAATTACGGATGCATCTTCAGTGTTGCTTGACATTAAGCCACATCTGGGATGTAAATCTCACTATTGTCACTATAGTTTGGGAACATTACAGCAAAAATCTGGTAAGTAAATATCTTTTTTAAAAAATCTAACTGAGGTTTTTATTTAAAAAAAAAAACTAATCCAGTGCTTTTTGTTAAGTGGTAGGATTACTAATTTTTACATTATTTATTTTATTCCAACAACAATACAAATTCACAATATTTGAAATACTTTAGCTTAAAATGGTTACATCTTATTATTATATAGCAAATAATCATTCCAGATTCTGTAAAACAAATGATCGTTTTTATGTATTCATTCAATGTACAATGCACTGTACCACAGAAATTATTTCAGATCAATAATATGGTATTTTTAAATGACATTATATTTTCAATAAATATAATAAATAAATACACATTCAGAAGGAAGGGGTGGACCAATTTCCCAAAGATATGAAATTTTTCTGCTGTTGTGGCGATGAGAAGAAAGGAGCAGCAGATCTCCAATTAGTATTCATTAGTTGATTTATGATCTAAAGCTAGAGAGCTCTTTACTTCTACAGTTATTAGACATCTGATTGGTTATGATAAAATAACTTATGGAAGAAAGGTGAAAGCATGTATCATGTTATGAAACTTTGTTTTGTTTTGTTTTGTTTTGTTTTGCAGAACAACCCCTTTACCATTCCTTGGTTTGGTCTTAAAGGTCTTGCAAATATTAGCAAGACACCCTTGTCTATGTATGAGTTGATAAAGAGTTACTGCAATGACATACATACACCTGACATGTATATATCCTGCAACAGTTTCCAATTTTTTCTTCGCATTTTGGCACAAGTAATGAAGAAAGCAGGCAAGATTAATGGTGTTCATCCATGGAAGCAGATCAAAGGAAGGTATTTATAAATAAATAAATATTTATTTATTCATTCATTCATTCATTCTGCCCATCTCCCTTATAAGGTGATTCTGAGCAGCTTAATAGTTTTTCACCTAGGATTTTTTGTCCATCATGTCCTTTTTATTTATACTTTTTGTCTTATCTTGGAAGCATCCTTCTTTTAAGATTTATATTCAGAAAGTATTCTGAAATATTCATAAAATAAAGGGTTGCAGAAAAATCAGATTTTATTTTAATATTAAAAATATATGTAATTAACAGGAATTCATGACGTTTCTATTTTTTTTTCATTTTCAGATGAATATGCGATTCATGCTGACAGTCATATTTATTTGAAGTAGATTATTTGAGTTAGAGCAGTGAGTCAGTAGTAAGATGATCCTTTCTTATATATTAGCTTTCAGAAACCCCAGTGTTTTTCCCCCAAAATTATCACTTGAAGAGAAGTTGTATTCATGCATCAATGAAAACAATTTGTATGCTAAGAATTCCAGTCACAGAAGGCATTTCTGTGTAATTTTTTGTAACTTCTTCCTATTGACTTCCACATGCTATAATCCACTCTTGGTGATCCAGACACTTTTCAGAAGTTTATGGAGCTGCAATATGGAAAAGGGTCAATAGAAACAACCGTATTTTTTGCTTTATGGTTGTTTTCTCATGATGCATTCAGTCTTAAATGTGCTTCTCAGATCCAGGTAAAAGTGTAGATCAAAGTTTTCCAAATTGTGCTCTAAAGATTTGTTTAGAACATTCCTTCATTTTTAGACCCAACAGATGATGGGAAATTTTAGTCAAATTGCTCCTAACAGGACTGGATTGTATAAGACTACCATAAATTTTATCAGTGTATAAAAGTTCAGTGTAAACAGGAAAAAAACTTCAATTGATGATGCATGAGGAAAAACTTTAGTTGATAATAATGTTTTACTAGATTTGTTCAAATCAATTTTCACTTTCTCCCCGAAGGACATCACATATGTATTATTTCATGTATTAGCTTCTGTTTGATGAAAGGTAGATAGTAGTAAAACTTTTCTTTCAAACCTCAACAGTGCCTCTTTCTCATGTGACATTTGTGATTTACATTAGCTCCATCACACTCGTCAGGCACATCTTATAGTTTCCTACTCTGTGAAGCTTTTTCCCCCTTATTCTGAATGTACTGGTATAAACAAAGTGGAATGTTGAAGAAATATGCATGCAGTAATACATTTTTAGTAGAAAGGCATTCATTCAACATCACTCATTTTCCATCAAAGAATTCTTTGGAACTGAGACTAGCTGGAGTCATCAATTCAAAGAACAATTGATTAGGAGTTGGTTAGAAGATGGGCAGGTATATAAATGCTTTAAATAAATAAATAAATAAATGAAATAAATAGATTCAAAACAAATGTTAAGGAAAAAAATTGTGGGGGGTTTCTTTTATAATGCAGAATTTATTCGAAATTCCACCAGAAAAGAATGTGTGAACTAACGGAAGTTGGACTTCAAAATTTCTTGTACCTTTTCCTGGTGTTGGCGGCCTTAGCAGAGACAGAAGATGTTGCTAGCCGCATGATGGAACTTCTGCGTTTCCTCAGTCCCACTTCTACCAGTGTTACTCAGAAAGCTCTTATCTGGAAAGGCTACTTTGCCTTCATCTTAACCTACATTGACAAGAGCATGGACATCAGAGTGCTTGCTGAGCCACTTTCAGCAGCTTTCTGTGAAAAGGCAAAAGAATTCTTAGTCGCAAGAAACGACCTCGTGCAGAAACAAAACCTTTGGATGCTACTTTCCACATATGTTGATGGAGTCCAAGAAGTTTTTGAAAGCAGCTTATACCTGAACCTTTCTGAAGAAAAGCTGATGAGTGATGGATTTAGTATGTTGTTGCCAGGTTGCCGAGGAGCTGAACTCACCGCAGTGTTAAACTTCCTGCAAGCTGTTTTGTTCAGGCTGAGGTGAGAATTTTTTTTATGTCAGTTTTCTGAAATTCCTTTTTTATTAATTTCAACACAGCTTCAGGGTAATGTATGTGGTGTACTATTTATGCATTTATTAAAATTTTACTGAACCACCCTTTTTTCTTATAACTATCTGAGTAGTGTACAAATGTGATCGAAATAATATACTAGTAATAGGATGTTATCATATAAAGTGAGAAAGAAAGTACCAAATGCAATGAACAAGAAATATGAGAGCAAAAATGGTTGTGAGGTAGTATCCAGCTAAAAAGCAGCATTCACACACATTTTGTCATCTGCAGAGACCCATTTGGCCAACATATATAGCAAGAAGCTGAAATAAACTTGGAAGCTTTCAGGTTTTTTAGTATAAAAATAGATGAGATGTGTAAGAGCTGTTAGACAAATGCATGTTCATTACTTGCTGATGAAAATGATAAATGAAGATGTGCATGTAGTGCATGTGCATGTAGTGATAGAATTAGGGAAAAAAGATATATAATATTTTAACATACTCTTTTTCAATATGGATCTTACATTACAAACCATGAAATAAATAGAGTAGAAGAGTATGAAATTTATTGTACCAATGTTTTGATCATTTTTTTTCCAGCTATCTACTTAATTCAGGTTCTTCTGACATTTGCTATATATGGCAAACATTTAACAAATGACAGGAAAGTTAACTTCCAATGTTCTCTGTGAATGGAGCAATTGTTCTTAGTGTTTAAATTTGACCCTCCGTCTTCTAAGGGACTTCCAGGCCATGTAACATAATAATTAAAACTAATCAGATCTTCTTTGCAGGAGAATAAGATAATAGAAGTAGTTTCCATTCTTCTGCTCTCTTGATGTAACAGAAGGTTTCTCAAATGATATTATGAGTTCTACAAGAGATAGACCTGATGTACCTCCTCATAGGGAGTTGGTTTGAATGGTCTCACCACAGTTAGAATAGGCTGCTGAGGGACATTGCAAAAAAAAAAAAAAAATCCTACATTAGACTGTTTGATTTCTGAGCTTGCATGCTTTTGAGGGTCTTCCTACAGTTTAGAAAGATCAAGTGCAATTTTTACATCAATTCAGTTAGATATTTTTAAAAAATCATACAATGAAAGGAAGGAACAGTGCAGTGGTGGGCTGCTCCCAGTTTGGACCGGTTCTACCGAATAGGTAGTAACTTTAGAAAGTAGTTCTCTGAACCGCTGGTAATGGCAGCCAGGCCACGCCCCTGAACCGGTTCCCCGGTCGCTGCTTGCTCGCCCACCCGAAGCTGACCGGAGCAAAGAAGCCTCTCAGCCGCCTGGCCGCAGGGTGCCAAAAAGTCCTTCAGCCAGTGAAAGCTGCGCATGTGCGAAAATGGTGGCAGCTACCGGAGGTCTTTTCGGCACTGTGCGCCAGTGGCTGGGTAGAAAAGAAGCCTCTCAGCTTCCGAGTTCAGCAGCAGGCTCAGTCCCTTCACACAGGGTAGCTTTTCTCCGCGCCAGAGAAAGATCAAAAGGCGCAGAGCAGCCTTTAATTACAAAGTCATCTAGACGAGGTAAAAGAAAAGAAACCACTGAGGGAAGGAGCCCACCGAAGCTGCCGGCGTTGCAGCCGCCCCCCCCCCCCCACTCCCCGCAGCTTGGAGCTCCAAGTGGAAGAAGTCCTCGGCTGTTGCAAAGAAGCGGCAGCTCTGGGTGAGCCATGCCCTCTTCTTTCTCTTTGAGAGTTGCTTTGCAACAAGGTGCAAAGCAGCTCTCAAAAGAGAAAGAAGCGGGCGTGGCGCACCCAGAGCTGCCGCTTCTTTGCAACAGCTGAGGACAGAAGAGTTCTCTCAGGAGCGACGCCAGCAAGGAAGGAAGCTGGGTCGGAGGGAGGCATAGCCTGAGCTCTCTGGGACAGGTAAACAAGTGTGGGGAGGTGAAGGGGAGCGGACTTGGCCCTCCACGTGTTGCATCTCCCTCCCAGCCTTTGCGGTGCCTCAGTGCCACCAGCATCTCCCAAAGACGCCGCCGTTGGAGCCGCGATAGGGACTGGGGCAGCCCAGTAGCAGCCATGAGCCGTGCTTTCTTCTAAGTGCTGTGGGCGGCAGAGGGAAACAGGTGCTTCTCTCTGTGAGACTTGGAGGAAAGCGCAGCTCATGGCTGCTAAAACACCTCAATCAGCTACAGCCCAGACGAGCTGAGGAACTGTGGGGAGCCTCCCATGTGTTGCATCCCCCTCCCAGCCTTTGCCTGCGCCTCCATGCCGCCAGCGTCTCCCAAAGCCGCCGCCATTGGAGCCGTGACAGGGATGGGGACAGCCCAGTAAACTGGGTGCCCGAAAATGGTGCGGAGGCACGGGGGGAAGGCTGGGAGGGGGTGCAACATGCAGGAGGCTCCCCACAGTTTTTTGGCTCGTCTGGGCTGCAGCTGAGTCCACTGCCCTGAGCTGGCGGAGTGGGTTGCTCCGGCTGCAATCACAAGGAAGGCCCGTCAGAGGCGAGAAGGGGCGCTTTTTGGCCAGGAAACGCAATGGAGGGAAAGCCAAGACGACTACGCCACCCCATGTGTCCCGACCTGGATATGGGGCCGGAGTGTCAAAAAAAAGTTTCAAAAAGTCCCAAAAATTTTAGCCATCTTTTCGGTGGGCGTGGCTTGGGGGGGTCATGTGACTGAATGCGTGAGTGACATCACGTCCACGCACAATCAGTCACGTCCCCCCACCTAGCCACACCCACCGAACCGGTAGTAAAAAATTTTAGAACCCACCTCTGGAACAGTGCTTAGTTTTTTAAAAAAGGGAGGTTTGTGATTAAGCCCAAATATGTTTTTCCTTGATTTGTGTGATCATTAGCAACGTCCAAACTTTCTTTTTGTGGTAAACGTATTTTTGTTCATAATTTGCATTGAAAGCAGCTCTTTTGGCTAAAAGTCACAAACTTCTTTAGGAAAGCTAGAAGTCATCTTCACCCATCATCTTGCCATGCACCATAATGAGGCAGTTATTGATTTGTCACTGTAGGGGAAGGACTGCAGAAAATACACATTCTGAGCATTGGGAAGAAACTCACCTACATGTTTACCTTAAGTACTTTGTTACTGTCTGAATAGTTTGACTTCTCCTGTCAGTGGCTTACAAATCCAAGGACAGCTGATTTTTTTCCCCCCAGGCTATGTTTAAATAAAGATAAAGTATTTGACAAAATGCAGGTGATTTATTAGGAGAGTCTTTATAAATTGGTTTAAGTTGGTATTTTAAAAACAAAAACCATCTAGAAGCTAGACCCATTCATTCTTTGTTTGTTCTGAAGTGTGCCATGCATATTACCTTAGAAGGGCTTTTGGTCTTGAATAGTCTATATGAACACAGAACAGTCTTTAAAATTAAATAAATAAACCTCTTGATTTAAGGAAGAAGAATGACCTGCAATTGCTTTAAAAAATAATGCAGATGTTAACAAAAGTTTGATTAACCATAGTAAATGTCATTTGGATAGAACTACTGCTTCTGCCTGAATTCCTTGACTCTGTGACCAAGTTGACAGTGGAGTTCCCTAGACTGATGGTTTTGGGGGACTTCAACCTGCTCTTTCTGACTCAGAGTCAGAAGCACCTCAAAGGTCCAGGGCTGCCTTAGCTATGATGGACCTAATTCATCTTATTGGACCCAATTCACAGCAGAGGCTAAATGCTAAATCTGTGTTTTGTACTGATTAAAAGGTAAAGGTTCCCTTTGCACATATGTGCTAGTCTTTCCCGACCCTAGGGGGCAGTACTCATATCCATTTCAAAGCTGAAGAGCCAGTGCTATCTGAAGATGTCTCTGTGGTCATGTGGCCAGCATGACTAAACACCAAAGGTGCACGGAACGTGTTACCTTCCCACCAAAGGCGGTCCCTATTTTTCTACTTGCATTTTTTACATGCTTTCAAACTGCTAGGTTGGCAGAAGCTGGGACAAATAATGGGAGCCCACTCCGTTTCGCGGCACTAGGAATTCGAACCGCTGAACTGCCAACCTTTCGATCGACAAGCTCAGTGTCTTAGCCACTGAGCCACCGCATCCCTACTTTTTATACTGGTTAGTGGCAATGTAATCTCGGGTTGAATTTATTTTTATTAATTAAATTTATATGACACTCATCTCACTGTCCAAAGCGAGCTGGGCAGAATGTTGACATCAGTCCCTTGTCATGATCATTCTCTCCTGGCTCTAGAACAATTGCACATTACTTTCTGTATGTATGTGTGCGTGTATGCACAGGTACGTGGGGAAATTGGATTACATTGCAATATCTTTGGCCAGATTAGTCATTTGCATTCTTGGTTTGCTTTTCTGATTTGGCAAAGGGGAAAATGTCTCACTGTAACAATCCTTTCTACTTCAAGATCCAGATGGGAATAAGATATCAACTCCTTGCATAAATGTAATATCTCTGGCAACCGCATTGAGTGTAATAGTTCTATGGCTGTCAGAATTTGCAAGTAGATAGGAAGTGAGATCATTGATTAAAGACAGAAGCAGCTCCCTATAGGCAGTTAGTTAATAATAACTTCATATGCCACTTTTCTCCTAACCCAAGATGATGGCTCACAGGAGCATTCCTTTATTGCTGATTAAGTAGCATTATGAAAATACTGACTTCGCTGTGTTAACTAAATGCCTTGGTATTTAAAGCTTAGAATGTCAAATAGTTGAACCAATCCCCTTTAACATATCATATAGACTTTTGGTAATCACATTCTACTTGAAATGATCATAGAAATCACAAGGTTTTCTTCCTTTTTTCCCCATTTTACGAAGTGATAGGTAGCCAAAATTGCAGTTTAATTATTGTCATCCTCATTGTAGTTAAAGGACTGTCAACTTTTGTACTATAGCCTCTTTTATTTTTTAGGGATTATTATTATTATTATTATTATTATTATTATTATTATTATTATTATTACTAATTAAATTTATATACCGCCCTACTCCTGAAGGACTCAGGGCGGTGAACAGCCAAAAGATAAAATGCACATAGTACAAACGTTAAAAAAACCATTTAACGTTTTTTTAAATACTTTGGCCCAAAACAAATTTAAAACACCCCAATTTATAAGACAAATTTAAAAAGCAATTTAAAAGGGAAGTTAGGCCAGGCCAGCCTGCTGGAATAAAAATGTTTTGAGGGCACGGCGGAAAGTGCGCAGATCCGGGATCCTCCATATCTCCGGGGGGAGCTCGTTCCAGATGGCAGGTGCCCACACAGAGAAGGCTCTCCTCCTGGGAGCCGCCAGTCGACATTGTTTGACTGTATAATGTACTATGAAAAATTTTTCTTGAGATAAAGTATGAGTAGAAAGGTCTTGTAAGTATTCCCTTTTTTCTCCAAAGCAAGGATTTCAAAGCTCCTTTTTCTACACACTTAACCTTTATATTTAAAACAAATATAGAGGGGGAGAAAGGAAATAGGTCTTAGACTGTTTTTTCATTGCATTTGTGTAAAAGAACTCAAGATCGTATTCACTGCTTCTAATTTATTCTCGCAACAAACTCATGAAATAGGCTGATATACTAAATGGACCATAGCCGGTCAGTAAGCTTCATAACTCTGAAAATTTGAATAGGGGGACCTTCTCAGTCCTTAATCCATACCTCTGAAATGGGTGGGTTGCATGCAGTCTTTGTTTTTTTAAAAAAATATAATCTAAAAAAGCTCCCGATGCCAAAATAAGAAGTAGAAGAGTTTAAATTGTGAATTTTTAACTTTAAATTTTTAATATTGTATGCCACCTGGAGTCACTCTGTATTGGGTGGCTATATAAATTAGATAGATTAGGTAGGTAGGTAGGTAGGTAGGTTGGTTTGATGAGTTTCTAGGCTATGATCAGAATGGTACATTGAACTAGCCTGACTTCATCCACACTCCATGACTTGGTCATTTGGTTATTTATAAGAAAACCGATAACAGCAACCAATAACAAAACAAATTGCTATTGTTCCAAAAAGTAGCAACTTTGAGGTCCTACTTCCTACTGTTATATACCAAATTTTAATTTTAGCTGAGAATAAAGTGTATTTCAACTAAAAGAGAAAGTCTTTTTTTTTATTGAAAAAGTTTTCAAATACAAGTTTTTCCCCCCTCCCCCTCCCTAACCCCCCCTCACCCCCCTCACCCCTGTGACTTCTTCATAACAAAAAACCTAATTCGTAACAGATTACTTACTCCCTCCTCTAAATACTGACCTTTACTTACTAGAGATATTATTAATATTATAACATCCCCTTTTAACCATACATTTCAAAAAAGAAAAAAAAAAAAGAAAAAGAGAAAGAGAAAAGATTCTACTATGACATTATATGATGACTTCTAATTTAACATATTTTTATAACCCCCAATTTAACAATAATCTGCCCTTTTTCTCCTCTTTCAAACTTTTATCTATATATTATTTTACAACATTTCAAAACCACCTTCCGCTTTAAAAATATATAGTAAATCCTGCTTTAACATTTAATCTTTTGTGTATATTAATATAACATTTTAAAGCGGCCTGCCCCATAAATCCTAATTTAACATTTATTCAACTCTGTCCATTTCCTCCACTCCCCTAAATATATCACTTAAACATCCCTTTTCTTAAACTAATCAGTCTGTAAACTAGCTTATTCACCCACTTTCCTGCAAAATTGCCATACACAACAATTCTTGATATCTTTGAATCACTACCCACTCTGCTTAAATATATATATATATATATATATATATATATATATATATATATATATATATATATATATATATATATATATATATATATATATATATACGTATATATTCCAATATATCTAAATAGAAAAGAAAAGACAATGACTTTAAGTTTATAGTCCATATAATATCTTCTTTGAAGTCTTTCCGCTGGATTATTAAGACCATCATCCATAATAGGGTAACATAGCTTCCTAATGCAACAGTTTGTTCAAAATCTTCAATCATATCTGCCCCCATCAGTAGTAAATATCCTCATATATATATAAAAGTAAAAGCAACCACCCGAGTGACATTATAGTTATATTCCATATAGTTGTAATTGTGGCTTTCATCAGGATTATTGATTCCCATCATCCTAGTGGGTAACAACCAGATCTTCTGCATGCCCCAACGTAACTCTCTTGCCTTGTAACTCAAGATAGTTATAATATATTTATCGGTACAAAAAAAAAAAAAAATCCAAAGTAGATGATTCAAATCCAACAGTTTAAGGCTCTTTTCACATCCCAAAATTACGGCAATGCAGAGGTCTGTCACTGTCCTCAGGATAATATTAACCAATACTTCGCCTCCACTATCTTTTCACATATTCATACATTTTTTAAAGTCACTGGCTTCACTGTTGCTTGGTTTAGAAATTTCTATTTTTGTACGACCTATTTCTTTTTTTCTTTTCTTTTTGTGGGTTTAATTTCCATCCTGGTTTCCTTTCTACAGATTGTATATCAACTAATCGGTTTTCATTCTGCTTTATAGGTTGATCTTGTTGGTTTTGTTTTTGTATCTCGTGTTTCTTTTTTGCCCCTTGTATATCATCTGGTTGGTATCCATACTTGTCTTTGACTTGATAAGTCATCACGTTAGAATCAGATGGCACTTCTCTCAAATTTGTAAATAATCCGGCTGGGGTATCCAAAAAATCCAAAGGCAATTTATCTGGTATAGTCTCTGTAATTCGATATTTTCCCTTTATTTCCAACTCCTTCTGCTTATCCTGTATTGTGCCTAAAGATGTTAAATTCATTTTCAAAATGTTTTGATAAAATTCTTCCGCTCTTTCAACAGTATTTAACTGGTATCTTTCTCCTTGATATCTCAATATAATACCAACTGGGACGTCCCACCTAAATGGAATATTTCTTTTTTTTAACTCAGTCACCAAAAAACCAAATTTCTTCCTTTCCGTTAATATCTTAGGTGGGAGTTCTTTGTAAATCCAAATCTTTCTTCCATACAATTGCAAATTAGAATTGAAGGAATTTTGCACAATGTTATTCCTAATTTCTTTATCTGTAAAATAAATCACCACATCTCTAGGCAATTGCCTTTGCTTTGCAATCCAGGAGTTTATTCTGTAAACTCTGTCAATCCTACAAAACACTTCCTCAGGTTGAACCTTTAAAATCCCAGCTAGAATTTCAGAAGATATTTTCCTTAAATCATCTCTGTTATTTTCCTGCAAACCTCTCAGTCTTATCGCATATTCAGTGAAATTATATTGTACCATTAAAACCTCTCTTTCAATCCTCTGTTGCAAATTTTCTACATTGCCAGTCTTTTGATCAGCCTCCATTTTAGGTTTTTCTTCTGAGCTATTATCTTGAATATTTATCAAATCATTTTCAATTTTTTGAATTCTATTGTCCAAATTATCTTGAGTTTCTTCCATTTTAGACTCTAGTAACTTAGTATTTGCATCCAACTGTATCATAAATTCTGAAAAGCCATTAGCCATTTTTAAAATTTTTCGCTCCAAAAAATCAAACTTAGATTTCACCAATTCTTTAATTTCCTGCTTAAATTTTTCAAGGTGCTGATTCACAATCTCATCCCTTCATACAATCTCCTCTAAGAGAAATTCTATTATATTAAAATCAGGTTTCTGAGACTGGAGACTTAAAACTTGTTCCTTTAGCTTGTTAGTGGGGGAATCCCCCCCCCACTACTTGTTTATCTGACTTTATAAGTCTCAGTGCCATGTTTCCGCCCAGGCAAGCTTTGTAAAAAAAAAAAAAAAAAAGACTTCTTTCCAACCAGAAGCAATATCCGATCCCCAGGAAAAAAAGAGAGAGAAAAAGAACACGGGAGCGAAGTTTTGTCTACAATTGTAGCCAGTGGTATTTATTCCGCTACATTGTAATAATAGAGAACGGAAGGACTTTCCCTTTCAGCCTCTTCTCAAGCCTCGGCAGACACCATTTTAAAAGTCCTTTTTTTTTTCCTCTTTCCTTTCCCTTTTTCTCTTGAATAGTTTTTATAAAATAAGTAAAATACTTGCGATTCTGTATCACAGGTCCAGCTCACATTTTCTTTAATCAATCTGTTAAATTCGCAGGCTTGCTCTTGTCGCCTGGCTCTGCATATAGCAGAGGTCTCCCAAAGCCCGGAGCAGCGGCTGGGGATATGGGGAAGCTCATCCGCTCCGTCCCAAAAGAAAAAGAAAAGCTTTTGGGACTATGCAGAGAGTTCTACCCACCCCAGCCGGCTCTATCTCCGTTTCCTCATGGAAACAGAGTTTTTTCGAGCCGCCATTCCGTTGTGAAGGCGGCTCTCACAGGCAGTGGAAGCTGACGATCCCAAAGGAACATCTGGTGGTGGCCAGCAGCAAACCGGAAGTCCGAGAAAGTCTTAAATTAGGAGAAAAAAGCATTAATTCACTTCTTGGTCATTCATGCATTTGTCAAAGCAAAGCAGCATAATTAACTATTAGCTCATTAATCCTAGAAAGAAATGTCTATTACTTCTCAATATTGCCTAATAGTAAAAGGGCACATAGTCTATATGCAAAGGAAACTCAGAACAATGTGTACATCTTTAGGGGTAAGGTTGAGACTAATCACTTTTTTAGGGTATATGAATCTAAAGCATTAGTTCACATCAGAAAATCTAGTTGATTTGATTAGATGTTTCAAATTATATTGCAGCAATTGAGTTTGAAAGGTCCCTTTGATTCAGGTATTTGAATCAAAGTTTTGCACAGGCCTAACTTTCTGAAATTCTGATAATCTATTTTCCAGGTTAGGAAGATTCCAGTCACGATAAGGCAGCTTCTTATATTTGTGTGCATAAATTACTAGAATAAAAAACTGTAGAGCTGTAATGGTGTGTGGGAATGACCTTGAGAGGCAGAAGAAAGTGCTACAGACTGCACAATTATTATGTAAAAAATACCTCAGTCCAGAGAAGGAGAGACTGCACATGGAAAGTGTTTCAGAAGGAAGGAACCTTCCTTAGTTTTCCAGACCCTAAAAGGAAAGGAGGAGAGAAACATTTTCACTCACTCTTGCAACATTCTGTTAAGGTAATCTTAAAATAAAAGTTGTATTGATTGCTGTGCTTCTTGTGTGAACTACCTCAAAGGCTTAACAGGTCATGAAACCTTTAAATATGACAACTCTTTCTGGCTTGTTCTTAACCTAGTCCTGTGACATTGGTACAGTTTAAACTCTTCCTAATCTTAATGCGTATAATCAGTCATTGAGAATCAGATAACGTACGGGTTTAATTTATGATGGTTGTTGCACGATCACCCAAAATGTTTAGACTGGATTTGGTATTTTTATCCACCAACTGATTCCTTCCCAAGGACGTGAGATAGATGCCTTCTAACATTTTTGGAAGGTTCCAAGTTTTTTGGGGCAAGGGGGGTTAGCTATTTTTCAAGATTTAGTTTTATCTTCTTTGAATAAATCTATATTGGAATATTGAGTTACTAAATCTCCTCTCCTGGCCCTTTATCCTCTTAAAGATGTGTTGCACTGAAATAGCTTGCTGGAAGATTAAGAAATACTGCTAGCCAATATGGTAACTCTGAAATTATATCATTTCCTCAGACTTCTACGGTTTCAGAACTTTCTTATATTCCTTTTCCACACTGCTGTAACCATTTTATCAGCTCTTATACTTGTTCAGCAACCTACCTGTCAGCTACACATGATTTACTGTTGTGAAAGAGTAAATTCACCAAAATATGCTTTAAGAAAAATAAGTACTTTCCATTTGAAAGTATACTGAGCACCTGCTGCTCATGGCTCATAGTTGTTTAGAAAAATATGTGATCCCTGAAGAACATCAATGTACATCTATTTTCTGGTTGAAGCACTCCACTTTCAAAGCTACAGTGTTTTTTCCCTTGAATGAACTTCCTTCTTCATACTTCTTTCTTTGCAGCTGCTGAGAGGGAAAAATGGCTCTTTATTGAAATGTGCAAGTTTCCCCCACCCCCATTGAACCAAGGCAATTAAAAAAAAAAAATCAGTTGGTGTTGAACTCTAAATTTGAATTAACCAATTCAACTGATTAACTGGAAGGATCTATGATATATATATATATATATGTATATCGTACATACATAAAACCACAAACTAGACAGACATATTTACATGCGCACATTTGTGTCTGTATTCTGTATATTGGTGTTCTGTGTATCTTGTCTTTAGGATAACTTGTCAGATTTAAGGCTTATTTAAAATGAAAGAAAGCCAAAGCAATTTTCTTTATTCCGTTTCGGTCTCCTAAGGCCTCTTTCCCCCCGGTGAGCTCGTAGCAACAGGGGGGTTTAGGAGAATTCAGCTCTCTGCAAATTAATGTCTCACATCATGAAAATTCAGGACTCCCCTTCCCCCTCACCTTGAAAAGTAATACAGTGAGTGTGAGTATTATTTCTTGCCAGCGGGTGGAAGATGAATGATTTTGTCACAGTTTTCCTGCTTGATGAGCAGTGTCCTGAGGGTCAGGCTTAAGTCTGTGTCACTATGCTACTCATTACTCTTGAGCTAAATAAGGGCTGATTGGATCTAAATTGCCTAGCACATGGGCCGCAGATGAGCTCAGTGAGTAGAGGATGCCTACTATTCAGACTGGGAGTAACCCCGGTGTGCAAATATGCTGCATTCGAACACACCGTGGGAGAACTGAGGAGAACGGGAGGCTACTCACTGCTGCCAGCAAAAGAAATCGAAATGTAAAAAAAGGGGGGGGGATTCTTTGATGCTGCAGTGTTTAGAATTTGAAATGTAGGAAGTGACAGGTTGATGGTACTTATTAGCTTTGGTCGGATTAGAGAACAGTCATCTGGCTTGTATAATGATAGAAGCAATCTCTAACTCTCGTGGCTGCAGCTGCTGACAGGATTGATGCTACGTCCTACCATTTGCTTTAATGGTGCTGATGGGAGTGGCCTGAGAACATTGGTCGTGATTGGCAGTTATTCATGGTTTCAGTATTCCAAAATTGGGGATGGGAAAGAGAAAAATGATTTTTTTTTCTTTAATTAAAAAAAAAACTAAATTGGGAGATACATGAAATAACTGCACATAGGCCTCAACTTCGACCACAATTGAGCCCAGAATTTAAGTTGCTAAGTGAGACATTTGTTAGGTGAATTTTGCCCCATTTTATGGCTTTTCTTGCCTCGGTTGTTAAGTGAATCATTGCAGTTGTTCAATTAGTAACATAGTTGTTAAGTGAATCCGACTTTCCCATTGACTTTGCTTGTCAGCAGGCCTCAAAAGGTGATCACATGACCCTGGGCCACTGCAACTGTCATAAATATGAACCAGTTGCCAAGCATCTGAGTGTAAATCACGTGACCAAGAGGATGCTGCAATGGTCATAAGTGTGAAAAATGGTCATTAGTCACTTTTTTCACTGTCGTTGTAACTTTGGTCACTAAATGAAGTCAGTGTGTAGGATGAAATAGCATATATGATGGGTTAAGATACTCTTGTCATAGATTTATTTAAAAGTTCAGCTTATTTTCTTTTCTTTTAGGAGGGGATCTTATTTCATCCTCTCAAGTATGCATTTGGCAGTTCTGAAACTACAATATCAGTGAATTCGTTTGCATCAAATTCCTCAGAATAAATACTTTGAGGTCCTCCAAAACTGGAACTAAGCAGTCAGAAAAATATAATTTTTCTTCTTCCTCATTCTCTCATGAATTCTTTGGCACAAATCTTTTGCATTTTAGACCCTTTTCCTGAAATCTCATTTGGATTTTTTTTTTTTTTAAATGCTTCTCATGCTGATTGGGTCCCTTAAAAAAAAATCTGCACATAGACATAGGGCTTGTTTTTGTATAAATATTGGTTATTTCCTGAATTATTCTTTATATATATTGTAGCGTATAACAACCTCCTTTGTGCTTTACAGTTGGACTGAGCTGCAATTCTATCATTCCCAAACAGAATGGGAATTGAGGTTCATCCTCTCTGGAGGGTATCAGGTTGGGTAAAAATGGGATCAAAGGCATTTAAGCAACAAGTTATGAACTATATGGAAATGAATTAATAAGTGGCCTTGGAGGAAGACAAGCAGCTGGGAATTGGGAAATTGAGTTGCTGTGAAAGCTAAGGAATAAGCAACAAATGCAGAATTACAGGTACTGATCCTGAAACGTGGGTTCGCTTGAAGCTTAGCCTAGAACTTTAACTTGGAACAGGCTGTTTGTCTCAAAACATTTAACTTTTTTCTATAACACCTAAGCAAACCATTTTGTATCTGCACCTGCACATTTTTTCTCTTTTCTTTTTCTAGTTGCAGTGCCTTGTCATTCATTTTTTTAAAGAGTTTTTATTAATTTATAATATAACCTACAAAGAAAATACAAAAGAAAATAGTAGAGAAAGTAGGAAAAGGAAAAGAAAAGGGAGAAAGAAAAAAAAGGCATTGACTTCCAACTCCCTTTGATCAGTGGTGAAATGCTACCGGTTCACACCGGTTCAGGCGAACCGGTAGTGATAAAAACTATAGATTCGGGCAAACTGGTAGTAAAAAAAAAACTACCAGTTCTTCTGACAATCAGCTATGTCGCACAATTTAAAATAGCTAGAAAGCAGGAAATCTTCTAGTGAATCTAAACCACGCAGCACATCCCCTCCTCACTGTTCTACTTACCTTCCCAAGCCTTTTGGCGCGTACTGTGCATGCGTGGCCAGCAAAACGATGGCAAACTGGTTCAGATTTCACCACTGCCTTTGATGCATTAGAATAATGCATTAACATCAAAACTCAATCTGCCTTATCATTCAGTTGTTTTTCCTTTCTTTTCTCTGTGCAGCCACCTCTTCCTCTTAACTAATCTCTTTTTCTTTTTTTGCTATTCCAAAAAGAGGGAAAATGTGTATACGTGTGTTTGTGGTGGATCCTTGTACATTTTTGTGTGAGAGAATGGTATATGCAAGAAATCAACTGGTATATGCAGACGAGCATCAATTACCTTTGTAAACAGATTATCGTATAGACAATTGACTTTAGTCAATAATTTAATTAGTATCAATTTATGATTTCCCTAACCCTCTTTTTGAAGTGTGACTTCCTGCAGGGGTTTATTGTGCTGGTAGTTTGGATTTCTAGATTTGAGTTCAATTGACAATCCTAATTTAAGGAAAATTGATATTGTGCAGCTTTTGTGTGCATGCCGACATGTGTATTAAACATTTCTCTCAAGTCTTCCTTAGAGGGGATGGTCATCATTAATTTCTTATCATCATCTTTTCAGGTAAGTATGATAATACTTTGTGCTTCTTCTCTGCTTTTTTTCTTCTCTTCATCTTCCCAGGGGGTAATTTTGTACAGGTAGTTCTTGACTTACAACCACAATTGAACCCAAAATTTCTGTTGCTAAGTAAGACATTTGTTAAATTACCATATTTTCCAGAGTAGAAGACGCACGTCCCCCCCAAAAAAAAGTGGGTGAAAATTTCAATGTGTCTTATAGACCGAATATGGGCTTGTTTTTGGCCTCCCAAACCCTCCATGCCTCCTGTTTTCGCCCTCACAGCCCCCCAGAAGCCCTCTGCAGTGCTCCGCATGGCCCGTTTTCGTCAAAAATGGGCTCATTTTTGGCCTCCGGAACCCTCTGCACATCCCATTTTTGCCTTCCCCAGCCCCCAGAAACACGCTGCAGTGCTCCACATGGCTCGTTTTTGGCCTTCCAAACCCTCTGCATCCTGTTTTAGCCCTCCCCAGCCCCCAGAAGCACTCTGCAGACCAAAAACGGGCACTTTTTTGGTGAAAATTGGATGCATGGAGGGTTCGGAAAGCCAAAAATGCATCTGTTTTTGGTGAAAATGGGTGCGTTTTGGCAAAAACGGGACATGCTGACGGTTTGGGAGGCCTACAAAGTGCTTCTGGGGGCCAAGGAGGGCAGAAACGGGACGCACGGAGGCCAAATATTATTTTTTTTTCTTGTTTTCCTCCCGTAAATCTAGGTGTGTCTTGTAGTCCAGGGCATCTTATAGTCTGAAAAATACAGTAGTTTTATGACCTTTCTTGTCACAGTTTTTATTGAATCATTGCAGTTGTTAAGTTAGTAACACGGTTGTTAAGTGAATCTGGCTTCCCCATTGCCTTTCTTGTCAGAAGATGATGCCAGGACACTGAAACGATCATAGATATGAGTCAGTTGCTAAGCATTTGAATTTTGATCATGTGACTATGGGGATGCTGCAATGGTCATATATGTGAAAAATGGTCATTAGTCACTTTTTTTCAGTACCATTGTAACTTCAAATGGTCACTAAACAAACTGTTATAAGTCAAGGACTACCTGTATTTCAATCAGTGGGGACCACATAATCAATTAAATGTAGGACCTCTCAGTGCAAATCCTATGTTATATGGGTAATGAAAACTTTATGAGTTAATAGAGCTTATGTTTATATCAGTTCTTGCTTACAATGCAAGTAATGTAAAATTAATCTACTGTACCTTTCTTGACATTGTATGAAGGAAATATTGAAGTCTAGAATTTGGGCTAGTAACTGTACTTGATTGTAGCATGCAGTGTCCAAGTAATCTTTATGTTGAATTCCAAGAATGTGTGACAAATAAATGAATCTGCAAAAAATTCAGATGTTTAGATCAAAACAAGTAGATCAGGTCAGATTTGGAATTTATGAAAAATTCATGAATACAGAAATGGAGCCAGTGTTACTACAGAAATAAATTCCGTGGTTCTGTGGACTGATGCTCAGCAAATCAGTTGTTTATAAAGAAATTTGACTTTTTTAATTTTTAAATAAGTATATGTCTGTACTTATAATCCTTCGCTTAATAAAAATATATCCTGTTTTTGACCCCAAAAAGGTCACTAAAGCAAGTTTATAATCCAAACACAACCAAATATGTATGTAAAAAAGAAAATCTAATGAAGACACAAATAAAAACCGAAAAGAATAAAAAATTGACCATCAGAAGGAAGAAAAAAATTCAATAACTCCTTCCATATTTCCCCTATAGAGAAGAAGAGTTTCACTGTTTGGAAGTGGATGATAGTTAAGCAAAGGGCCAGATCATTTTTTTCAGTATTGCTCACTTCATTAGCAAAACTCAGTATTTCTTTCTTTTCCCTTAAAAGAAATAAAATCTTCCTCAACTTTGTTTTAGCTTTTAAAATTCCCTTTTTATCTGTTTATATAAGCATTTTTTTTTCCATATCTCTGCTTTAGGAACATGGCAGTTTAGAAAATGCAGTTGACAGAATGCTCATTGTTATCTTTTCAATTCCACATGGGTGGAAGGCTGCATTTCATTTAATTAGAGTTCATTACAAAAGAGCGCCTTTTTCCTGTTGTATTGCTGTACCATACTGAACCTCTGGAATTTTTAATGAGTCCAGCCACCTTTTAGAAGGTCAGAAGATTGAGTGATTGGTACTGCTTTAATAAAACTTTTTTTCTCTCCCCTAAACAAGAACTGTTCTGGAAAGTCCTTAGTAGCTCCATCTCCATGTAAATGAACACTGTAAATTGTGCAGTGAGAATGAGGGTGGAAAGGAATTAAAATAATTCCAATAAATGGTTTAATTTATGCCTCAGCAGTTAAGCATGCTCCTGGTTAACAGAAATACCCTTCGGCTACACAGGATTTTGGAGGGTTGGAGGGCACTCATTTGCACATAAATAGCCATTAACTGATAAATTCCCAAAGGTCTCCTGTTGCATGCTAGTGGTTTTGACCTACTTAGCTAGCTTAAATTTGTTTTACAGAATTATTATAATTCTATCCTTGGCACTTAAACTTTGTGATTAATGCATGCCTCACAATACAATTAAACTATAATTACACAGATTTACAGTTTGCTATCATGGTGTTATTGTTATTACAAAAGAGCTGGGTTTGGCAAATATTAGAAGAATTAGGGTTCTGATACCCATCGCTTTGCAGTTATTAAGTGATTATGTTAAATGGGACTCCTTTACTTCCAAAGGAGAAGTGGGCAAGAGGTGAAACATTAACATATCAGACAGCTTTAAAGTGATAGTGCAGGAGCTATAAAGTAATTTCTGTCACATAGCTAAATTGAATTGGATGTTACTGTGTCTCTTCAAACCAGAGAGAGAAAGACACAGTGTTGAATTTTGTGACTTCAGATCATTCTATAAAGGAGTTTAAATGTAGACATTAGGTTGGCAGGGATGATTATTTTGAGCCATGTTGTAGTGAAGCTTTTAGAGTTGCCTGTGGAAGCACCTGCCAATCCTCAGTTGAATCCTGTGGTGGACCTATTCAAACAAGAACCCTGATCCACTCACTGCTAAATCAGATTGAAGAACAATCTGAATTCTTCTGACTGCATTCAGCCCAAATATACTAGAGGGGTAGATTAAGATTAATGAGAAGGGCATGTTTGCTATAGCTGTCTACAGTGGGTCAGTGGCAATTTGCAGCATCTGTAATATACATCTGACCTCACCTCTCTGCCCTTTAATATGTGTCTGGTCTACATGGCTGCTTTGTGACAGCACATGGAAATTGATATAGACATGAAGTAGCATTTGCCTCTTACTCTTTTGAGTATCGTGCCACATACTTGGATTTTTCAGCATAACTATGATTATAATTCCACCAGCAAGATTCTTCACTTTTGATTTGTATGACTTATTGCCTGCATTTGTGGGGGGAAATGTTAAGAAGAAAAAAACTGCTTTATTGTTATTGAAATGATTTTGTGCTTTATCTGCGATTGTTAGATTAGGATCTTCAGATCTCTTACTAAGCATGAAAGCACATATAATGGTGGCATCAACCATCCATTCATTTGCATATGTGTTAGAGGACAGAAAAGATGAGAGTAGCTACAACTGTGGGAATACTGATAACCATTCAGCTACGTGGAAAATATGGAGAAATTTTAGTGCCCGTTTTTAAAAATAGAGCCAAGTTAATGTGATATGAACCAGCTATTATGATTTTCTTGGCAACCGTACATACGTGATTTGTCTTTTTTTTTTTTTTCAACTTTCAAGTCTAGATTACAACTTTCAGATTTTCTGGTAATCTGCCAAATTTCTAACCAGGTCTGATACCTCTTGGTTTATTAAAAATATGTCAAAGCCAACTAGATGCAGCCACCAGCTGTGGTCTAGAGTAGCGATTTCCAAGTTTTCCAGCTTGGTGGCCTGGCCTGTGTGTGTGTGTGTGTCAGCAGGAGGTGCAGGCATGCACGCTCTCCATTCATGCAAATGAAGGGAGGGGAAAGAGAGAGATCTCAAAAATACTGTAGTATGTACCAATAGTCCTTGCGTTACAATGGCAATTGGGACCAGTATTGCCATTACTAAGCATTGTAGTTGTAAAGTGCAGTGTCAAATGACTGCATTGCTTAACAACAGCAATCCAAGCAGTCCTAGTTGCCATTGTAAACCCAAGACATGCAGGTCATTAAGCAGGGGAAGGAGAGCACGTGTATGTGCAAATGGAGGGAGGCCGAGGGAGGCACTATGTGTGCAAAGGGAAGCTATGGAAAGGAGAATCCAGTGTGCTGCAGGGGAAAACCAGGGGACAATTTGCCAGTGTTATGTGGCTTTACTTGGCACCTTCCCCACTGAGTTTGTTTGTAGAAAACTGGCAGCAAAGTTCACAAATGGTGACCAGGTGACCACAGGACACTTGCCAAGTGCCTAAATTGCAATTTTGTGATGAAGACAACGACTAGAATGGGCGGAACTTTGAGTATCAGTTGCAAACTTTGAGGATCGGTCTTATCACTTGTTCAGCACTGTTGCACCTTCGAAGAGTTTCTGAATGAGTGGTCAGTAAGCGAGATCTATCTGTAAATTAATGGTTCATCCTGAACCACAACCAAAAATAAAAAGTGCTGACTGAAAGAGGAAACGGTCACCATGTAAGATCAAGTTTCCAGAACTACCCAGTAATAAGTTGCCCTCCCATAAGTAGAAAATAGCCTGCGATAATAAGAGTACTAATAAATTCCGCAATCCATTGATTTCTTTGGCTCAGTTCAAGCTGTATGCAAACTTTTACAAAGCGAGAGGGGAATTTATGAAACATTTGTCACATCCAGCCAGCAGTGCTGCTGTTAATACATCTGCTTGCTTGGTGGTTTTCCTTGATCCTGTGGATCAAGGACAGGAGGATCAGCTCGGGTCTAAATGAGATTACAGCTAGTTCGACAGTTTATCTGGTCTAATGCCAACTAGTGTGGCTTTGCGCATCCTAAGGGGTTTACAACAGAAACTGTTTATTGGGTATCATCAGTTTACTCAACACAAGCAGGCTAATCCTCCTCAGTCTCAGCATGTTGCAAAATTGTGTGTGAGTCCAAACCAAAAGCAAGTATAGCCAGAGGCTTGAGAGCCCATTGTCTTGCTTCGTATTGATTTCCCCATCCTTTCTTTCAGATTCATTCAAAGTCAGTAAAAATAAAACCAATAAACAACCCTATCGCGAGCAAAAGGTTAATCTGACCTAAAAATCTGACAAAAGCATCCATTAACCCTAAAAAAAAGATGGTAGCTTTTCTTAGCAATTCCAAGTTTTCTTTGCAATTGCTCTTACCCCAAATTCCAGGAAGAATATATATACATATATACATATATATATAATAATAATAATAATTTTATTTCTATACCGCCCTTCTCCCGAAGGACTCAGGGCGGTGTACAGCCAATTTAAAAACACAAGACACAACAATGATTAAAATTTAAAATAATTAAATAGATTTGGCCGGTTTAAAACCCCAAAAATTTAAAATACCCCAATTTAAAATCATTATGTTGATAGCCCGGCCTGGCGGAACAACAGAGTCTTCAATGCGCAACGAAACACCCGGAGGTCGGAGATCTTACGTATTTCCGGGGGCAGTTCATTCCACAGGGCTGGGGCTCCCACAGAGAAGGCCCTCCCCCTGGGTGTCGCCAGCCGACATAACTTGGCCAATGGCACCCTGAGGAGACCCTCTCTGTGGGAGCGGACTGGCCGGTGGGAGGCTACTGGTGGCAGAAGTCGGTCTCAAAGGTACCCAGGTCCTATGCCATGGAGCACTTTAAAGGTGGTAACCAGCACCTTGAATCGCACCCGGAAGACCACTGGGAGCCAGTGCAGCTCGCGCAGGAGGAGTGTCACACGGGCACAACGAGTTGCGCCCATAACCACCCTCGCGGCCGCATTCTGGACCAGTTGGAGCCTCCGAGTGCTCTTCAAGGGGAGCCCCATGTAGAGAGCATTGCAGTAGTCCAGGTGGGAAGTGACGAGGGCATGAGTGACCGTATTTAACGAGTCCCGATCTAGAAAGGGACGCAAGTGGCGAATCAGGCGAACCTGATAAAATGCCCTCCCGGCCACAGCCATCAAGTGCTCTTCTAAAGACAGCTGTGAGTCCAGGAAGACCCCAAGTTGCGAGCCTTCTCCGTGGGGGCCAACGACTCGCCCCCAATAGTCAGTGATGGCACCAACTGACTATATCGGGATGTCGGAAACCACAGCCACTCGGTCTTGGATGGGTTGAGCCTGAGTCTGTTCCTCCCCATCCAGATCTGTACAGCCTCCAGGCACCGGGATATCACTTCAAAGGCATCATTGGAGTGGTCCGGGGTGCAGATGTACAGCTGGGTGTCATCAGCGTACTGGTGGTACTTCACCCCGAAACCACGGATGATCTCATCCAGCGGCTTCACATAAATGTTGAACAGAAGGGGCGAGAGGACCGACCCTTGTGGCACCCCACATACAAGGGGCCTCAGGGTCGACTTCTGCCCCCCTGCCAACACTGACTGCGACCGGTTGGAGAGGAAGGAGGAGAACCACCGCAACACGGTGCCTCCCACCCCTAACTCTTCCAGCCGGTGCAGCATGATACCATGGTCGATGGTATCAAAAGCCGCTGAGAGGTCTAATAGGACCAGGACAGAATAAACTTTGTTCAGAATAAAAATGTAGCATTTATCCAATATCTTCTGTCCTATTGAACAGTCCTCTAAAGAAGCATTTGGTAATAAACGTATATTGGCAGAGATTGCTGAATTTCTTCTGTCATACAAATGGGGCAAATCAAAATGTTTTTGTTTCTGGGAGACATTTCACTTACATATAGTTTCCCCGCCACCCCAAAGACAGGTCCCTAAATTGCCACAGTTTTCCCACAGATTAAGCCTTCAGCTATATTGTAACTCACAGGACCTCCATGTATAAAATCTGTGGAGTTCTTGGCATTCTCTGAGTTTGGTTGTTTGCATGCAAATGTTTCATTATCTGACCAGATTGCATCATTAGTGCTAGTCAGTGTGACTTCACTATTCATCTCTGAGTTGCTTCTGTTCAAATGTGCAAAATCTGTTTATTTTATAAAAGAAGTTGTATCATCTTAAAATATCTAGATTGCAGCAAAAAGAAAACTAATAATTCCCAGTCATATTGATGGCAAAAACTTTCTCCTGTTTAAGTGATTTAAAAGACACAAAATTCTGCCGGTTCAGTTACATTTCTTACAATTAAGATTATTTTCTGTAGTTAATTTGGATTGTTGGGAAGTGTCAGAGTGTTAAACCCAGAAGTGTTTTAAGTGATAGACAAGCTGACAAGTTTTAGAGTAACGATGATGTGGAAATACATTCATGTTTATATACTTTTAAAAATTTAAATTAGTCTAACATTTTAGATTCTACAAATATTATGCCATTTTAAAGTATATTTCCAGAGTAAATTATATACTGCTTAAACCTGTAATGTCTCTTTCATACATCTCTACTGAATACGTATCCTCTTAACTGCATGGTGAATGTGTTGTGACAAGCTGATAATATTTTTTTACATGGTATTTTAAGTTTTCTTATGCCAAGAATTTGCAAGAGGCTATATCAGTTAGTTGGCAAAGATACGTCACAATAATGCTTTTTTAATTTTCTGATCTCTGTTGGTTAGCTGAAGAGCATAATACTTATATATGTGAGTAGCAATTATAAGTTTCATCCTTTTCATTGTGAAAAACACGCAGATGACAACAAAAGTAACCATTTGTGAATAAGATCCAAAGGGTTACATGTACATTTGATGCCTGCATTAACATGTATGTATGTTTGGGTGTTTTAAGGGGCACATTCCTTAAGGTTCTCACTAAAAGGTAAAATGTTCTTTGCTTTGATTCCTGATGATACTACAGTAGTATTTAAAATAGTACAGAGATAATTCACCCGTGTCTTCTTTTGACTTCCCATTCAAATTGAAGAGGCCTTGGGCCTCTTCCATTAAAGTAATACCTAGGTCTGATTTTGCAGTACAGCTTGATTCTGTCCCTGAAGAAGTTTTTGCAGCTTCTGATACCCCTTGAAAAACCATTCCTAAAGATGGGCCAATAATTCAAAAATGCATTTTATATGATGCTGTTATGCAAAAAAAGTGCTTATGCAAATATTTATACGTATGCAGCTACCTAATGGTTAATTCTTTGCAATTTTTTCCACAGGGAAATAATATGCCATGTTTTAACAAAAATTAATAATTAATATCTCTATATATTTCTATCTATCTATCTATCCATCTATCCTATCCTATCCTATCCTATCCTATCCTATCCTATCCTATCCTATCCTATCCTATCCTATCCTATCCTATCCATCCATCCATCCATCCATCCATCCATCCATCCATCCATCCATCTATCTATCTATCTATCTATCTATCTATCTATCTATCTATCTACATCCATGACATCCATGTTACACAATTCTAAAGAGTATAAAATTTAGTCAATAGGTACATTCTGAGTTTCTTATATATTTGCTAGGAGCTTAATCGATTCTCTCCTCCCCCCCCCAAAAAAAAAGTTTAATTCAGTTAAACTGAAATTTAGGTTTTTTTTAAATCCATCATTAGATTTAGGGCTGATTTTCAATTTCAAGTACCTAAACAGCTACTGAATATAGGCCCCAAAGTGAGAGAAAAATAACCCAGAAAACAGATATTATATTGTGTGTCTCTATTTATTATTCCCTTATACATTTCAGATGGTTTCTTTATCAAGGAGGAGTCCATAATGTTAAATGTCAACCATGAGTCGTGTTTCTTTGACTGATGCAGACATGCAATGCAGCATCTGTTTTCTGTGTTTTTTTCCTTGTGATTTTCATCACGTTTTTCTTCCTTGCGGCTGCAATTTATAATTTTATTACAAAGTCTTCTGTTTCAGGCAGATTAATGCAGTTGCCACAGATGGATAGGGCAAGAAATATATACATTGAACAATCCAAAGTGAGGGAGGAGAATTAAGATAGAATGGAGTTTCCACAGGCTTTTTGCCTGGGTGCTTCCCCAGATTATTATGGACTGTGTAGACCTAAACACTGCTAGATAATGAATATAACACCAAGCAAATTATTACAACAGTTGTTGGTCCCATACAAAATAAAGTCAGCATAATACCATGTTTCTCCGAAAATAAGACCCTGTCTTATATTTTTTTGAACCCCAAAATAAGAGCTTGGCCTTATTTTCGGGGAGGTCTTATTATTTTGGGCCACATGGAGGAAACCAGAGGAAATGGTGGGGACTGGCTGCTCATGTTTAAATATTTTTGGGGAGGGCTTATTTTCGGGGGGGCTTATTTTAGCGCATGCGCTCAAAAGCCCGATTTGGCTTATTATCAGGGGATGTCTTATTTCCGGGGAAACAGAATAACAGTGGAAAGAAACACCGTTAGGATAAAATTCACAAATATGCAAGTCCTTTTCTGCTTTCAGTCTGGTTGTCAGCTACTACCAAAAGGAGTTTGAAGACAACTGCCTTTCCTTGTAGTTTGCCACTGAATCATACCTTGTCTTTCTTTGATTTTACACTGCTGTTTGTAGAATTTAATAAAGCAAATGTAATAATGCTGCTAGTACCTTAATCTACAATCTCAATTTAGCTGACCATGAGATAAATAGGAGTAGGAATGATAGTGCATTTCTACGGATTGTTTTTAATAAGCATGTTATTTAGTTGATCGTCCAAGAGCAGCAATGCCTCGCTTTCTAGTCTGCCAGACAAATTTATTAATGCTTCCTGCCCCTCCTCCAACTGATTCCCTGCAGACAAATCTCTATTGAGCCTTTAGAAAGTCACAACTTCCAAATTAGATTAAGTACTAGGAATTGCACTAGCAGAATCAAAGAAAATTGAATGTGTTATTGAATTCATGCCACATTGTCTCTGTAAAGGACTGACTTTAGATATAACAGTAACTTTAGGCCTTAGTTTGCTATGAGCAGTTGCTGCTATGTACTTGAAAAGGGTTAATCTTTGTTTGTTTGTTTTTTCATTTATCTCTACTGAGGCTGCAAAAAGAGGAAAAAAAACTTCAGTGATAAATGCTTTTGAGGGGGAAAAAATATTCATAGATTTCTGTGTCTGACCCAGTTTCTGTACATCGTGCATAGAAAATTAACAAATCATGAAAGATTTGGCATTGGAGTGTAAGCATACTTACTTGTCATTTGATAAATACATTCATTTTAGAACTGCCTGTTTCCCATTTGGGCCTGACATATTAAGAGGTGCATAATTAATGGATGACATAAATAATTAACATTAACTTTACGGTGCTTAATATGCCATCATTTATCCATCAAATTGCTTGTATGCATAAATGTCCTTCCGTCAAGTTTTGAATTACGAAAGGTGATTTCTAAATCCTTAAGTTTGTGTGTTGCACAATAATCATCCTCATGCATCTTAAAAAAAAATTCAATTACTCTTCCTCCCAGGCCAATAGACTTTATGGTCACATCACCTTTATTTCTTCTTAGAGCAGCACATGAGCAGTTAAACCAGGGACTTCGGTTAGGCAATCCAGGCCCCAATGCACAGCCTTCATCAGTGGCGAAAGAGCACCACCTTGCTGTTGCCAAAGCTCTCTGGAGAAATTTCTTTCCTTACTTGAAGGGCCAGAGGATGGTGAAGACTCCCCCTCCTCAGCTTGCCGATACAGCTGCAGGTTTGTACTCCCAACTTGACCTCGTCTTTCTTGTGACCGTGATGCATTCTTCCTGTTTCTAAGTAACTTGTTACTGGATATAGTAGAATTTACCTGCACATTGTAAGATTCCTGTAGGCAGCCTTTTGATGCATGCATACACCTCAGTGGGAAAAGAGAGAGGGGGACTCATATTTTCCTCTTAGTAGAGGGCTCACTTTATTCATAGGGTCCCTCGGATCTATAAATCGAGTGGCACTTTTTTTTTTGTTAGATGTTCATTCTA
Organism: Pituophis catenifer annectens; assembly: GCF_029215685.1. Lineage (NCBI taxonomy): Eukaryota > Metazoa > Chordata > Lepidosauria > Squamata > Colubridae > Pituophis > Pituophis catenifer. The sequence goes on from NW_027256881.1 coordinate 107,184,118, forward strand.
TTTGAAATGTGTAGTTGTGATCTTAAGCAACGTTAATGGTTGATACGTCACCATATTCAATACCATGCATATTTTCCGTGCTTAAGTGAGTTTGTTCAGAGTCTCTTGCCACTACAAATTCCCTTCCCTCGGGTTTCTCTAAGATTATGATAATCTTCACTGTTCTGTAAATATATCAGGTAAGATTTCAAATACATTGTGTGACTTTTTTTAAAAATAATAATAATAATAATAATAACACCCGATATTCTGGAATCTTATAATGTAAGAATGCCGCTCAAAATTCTAGCAGATGGAACAACATCTTGCAACAAAACTATAAAAATGGTGATCCTTGACTTCACTGGAGTTGTGCCCACCCGATCCGATTCCTTTGTATTTTAATATAGTACTATTTCTTCCATGATATTCCTGTATACTAACTCTGTATATTTCAACTCAGTGCAAGAAGGCTTGCATTTAGTTATAATACCTCACCGAATCCATTTCAGTATTATTTGTAAAAGATAGATTTGAATTTAAATGTATTTTCCTCAATATGAATTAAGAACCGAACATATGCATTCTTAAAATCCTAATCGTTAATGGAAAAAGACCTTGCATTTCAGCAGCTTTGCAATAGTTAAGATATAATAACGGCGGAATAAAATGCAATTTCCTTGGCATGTAATGGCATATGGATGCAACACTAAAGCAGTGGCTCTAGTACCTTCTTATAGTCCATTCTAGTTTTCCTTGCATAGTTGCTTAAAAAAGTTTTTTTAAAAAAAGAACTATATAATTGATCGTCACTAACATTGAGAATATAGCAATGTTTGTGTTAAAATGCTAAAGAACAGTTAAAGTATAAGTTTCTTAATACATATTCAGTGAATGAATAAATGACAGAGCACAGTTAAGTTTTAACTCATTTTGATTGAGGAATTAGTGCCAATATCATTTTCCTTTCTACCCAAATGTCCGCAAAGATAAAAATTAACTCGGATTATAAATACAGTGGGTTGATCTATGATAGAGAGCAAGGCCGACTGATGAAGCTAATTTGACAACATTTGGCATAATCCGTGTCGCTTTATGATTCCTGTTTCAAGTTTCTTTCATTTGTAATAATAGAATTTCCTGGAAATAGAAAGCAGCTGGTGGAAACAGATTTTAAGATACAAACAGCAAGCAGGAAAAGCATATGTCTTGAAGCTCTGCTCAAGATTTCAAAGTATTTATATTCACTGGGGAAGGGGAAGGAATCTTAGTATTAAAAAAAAAACAGTGGTGTGCAAAGCATAGAAGTTTGTTCTTCTTTGCTTTTCTAACATATAGCCACTTCATTTTTTAAAAACAGGTTTGACTTTGTTAGCCTTGGATTTACCCAGCACATGTACCTCAGATCTCCAGCCTCAGCCAATTATATCTATGATGCAGTTGTTTGGATGGGATGATATGGTTTGCCCTCAGCTGGTATCAAGGTATCTAACTCACCTGATACAAAACAGGTAAGCCATACAACATCTTGGTTAAATAAAAGCAGGTGTTGGCATAACTTTGGTTTACTTCTTCTATTGCAGTAACATGTAGGGTTTTTTTTTTACTGTAGATTTTTCTGAAAGCCGGGTTGAAAATCTATTTTCTAGATTTTTTTCAGTTATACAAATAACAATGCCAATATTATCCTTCCAATACACTAAATAATCCAATTTCAAAAGCCATATTGTCATGCTTTTGTCAAGTCTGACTGAATTCTTCTCAGTCTGCTAGGAAACAGATGTATGGTAGGGAAAGAGGAATGTCAGGAAAAAAGAGGGTTGTCAGAAGATAGAATAATGAAGAAGAAAGGGAATGGATGTGTGGTGGAGAGTAAGGACACTAAATTGCATTTGCAAACAGAGATTATCATTTTTCTTCTCTCAATAGTTCAGGAGAACCAACTCCAATACATTATATTAATGTTCCTGAAAACATTGATGTTGTATTATATTTACATTGATTTTCCTAACTCCCTGGCCTATAAAAGCTGCATGGAACTTTCGAGCTGTTCTGCTAGCTGTACACTGAAGGACTATTAGAAAACTGGGAATAAGTGAGATCCTAGATCACTGATGGCTAACCTTTTCCGGACCAAATGCCTGAACCCCCAAAATGCAATGTGTGTGCACCCACGTGCCCCACCCCCCATGCATGCGCATATGCCCCCTGTACATGCCATACCCCCCACACATGCGCACAGCCCCTCTGCACATGCTCCCCCGCACATGCACACGTGGCCCCAGCATGCGCCCCACCTCACATGCACGCATGGGCCCCCCGCACGGGCCCCTCCCCACTTGCAGTAGAGACCCGATGACCAGTTGGCTGGAGGGAGGTGCGTCCGCATGCACGGCAGAGTTGAACTGGGGTGACAGCTCACGTGCCCACAGAGAGGGCACTACGTGCCACCTGTGGCACGCCTGCCATAGCTTCGCCATCACGGTCCTAGATTTTGCTACAGTTTGCATTGTGCAAACTAGGTTAAGGGTTTTGTTCTGCCCTGGTTTGGGAGAAGTCATGGTATTCTGTGCCATAGTGCATACGGGGCATTTCTTAGAGGCAGGAGTTCTTGGAATCATTTACAGATTTTTTAAAAATGATATAAATCAAGGAGAAGGAATGACTTTTCTACTTACCTAATTTGTTTTTCTTTATTGGCTTTCTTTTCTATATAGTGCACTGGCTGAAGCTCTTACTGGCATGGGTCATTCATCCTACCAATCCTTGTTTGTTCAGTCATGGTTTCGATGCATTTTACAGACGTTTATCAATCAGCCTCCCGAGACCTTGATCAGAACAGATGCTGAGCAAACTACCAGTATGTGCATTGGTTTATATGTGATCAGCAGCAATAGAAACTTAGTCTTTTCAACTATATGCACAATGTTAGTTTACTACTACCATCACTACTGTGACTTTTTTGCCTTATTATTCTTCCAGTTTATGTTTGCCTGCTTGGGTAATTGATTAGTTGCTTATTTTTTAATTTAAATTAAAGCAAGTATGTTCATTTGAAAACAAAAACAAAATTTCCCAAACATTGATGAATAATGTAATTAATTGGAAATCATAGGTTAAATCTGATCATTTATTTCAAAACATTTTAACTCGTGTGAGGGGGCATTTTGCTGTATGACAATTGAAAGTCTGTATTTATAGATATTAATACTAGTGATTTGTTTTATTATATTTTCAAGCAAAGGGCAAGACACTTGTGAAACTGGACTAAAAGATAGATGAATTAGTGATCAGATCATGTATTTTAGATTTTGATCAGAGGTGGTATTCAGCAGATTCTGACCGGTTCTGGAGAACCTGTAGTGGAAATTTTGAGTAGTTCAGAGAACTGGTAAATACCATCTCTGACTGGCCCCGCCCCCATCTATTCTCTGCCTCCCGAGTCCCAGTTTATCGGGAGGAAATGGGGATTTTGCAGTAACCTTCCCCTGGAGTGGGGAGGGAATGGAAATTTTACAGCATCCTTCCCCTGCCATGCCCACCAAGCCATGCCCACAGAACCAGTAGTAAAAAAATTTAAATCCCACCACTGATTTTGATCTTTGATGATCTCACCTGAATTGGAGTTAACCTTATGAGCTTGGTTGACTTGAGTAGTGGATAAAATGTAGAAATGTAATGGGCTTAGGTTTGTCTTTTTTTAATGTTTATTAAAGTATACAGATGTTTGCAAGGGGAAATAACAAAGATGGGAAGAGAGAGGTTAAAAGCAAAGGTCATAGCATGATTTCCAAGAAATATCTATGCTTTTTTTAAAAAAAAAAAAAAACCTTCTTTTTTACAGTCTTTCAAATCTGAACTTGGTATAGTGATATTAGTCTAGAACAAGGGTGTCAAACTCGATTTAATTGAGGGCCGCATCAGAGTTCTGTTTGACCTTGGGGGGCATGGCCAGGGTAGGCATGACCAGTTTAACATCACTCGTGTCAGGGGCACCTGTGGTGGCCCGGGCAGGGCTGGGGGCATCCAGTTTTGTTAGTAGTTTGTTTTGCTAGCATCTGTCAAGCAAAAACGGAGCTGGGGGGGGTTGGGGAGGGCACACAGTTCTCCAGGCCAGGGGAAAGGGCTACTGCACGTTTCACTGCTCCGTTTTCACTGGCAGAGGCACTATGGACCAGTCCCTCACTGTTTCCAGGGTGGCCCCAAGGGCCAGATCTAAGCACCCCATGGGCCGGATCCGGCCCACGAGCCTTGAGTTTGACACCCCTGATCTAGAATAATAAGATTCAGATTTAAATTTACCCTCTTCCATCGGAGCTCACTAAGAGACTTGACCAATTACACTCTCAACTCAACCTACCTTATAAGTTTTTTTGCAGTTGTTCAGAAGTGCTGGGTTTATTGCTTTGTGCTCCTTGAGGAAACACAATATATAAATCCAACTCACAAATACTGGTGTTGGAGTACAATTCATATCTTCCCTTGTAGAAGTTGTAGTTCACCATACCTGAGGAACTGTCTAAGGATGTATACTTGATGGGAAAAGTCCAATGCTAAGTCACATCGAATTCTTGTGTTGTGTTGATAAATAGATAAGGCTTATATGGAACAAGTGACTGAACTTACAAGATTGATATTCAAACTGCCAGAAGTAATAACTATCTTCTCAAAGGCTCACTTTGATGAGTCAGTCTACAAACAAGATCCTAAGGAGGCTGTTTTCCGGTTCATTGAGGTACGGTGTTTATTATAAATAGCAGTTTTGGAGGAATAGAATTAGAAAATACCCTATCCTATCTTAATAGGATAGATGTGTCGCAATATCAAGAATTGCTCCTATGTTTTTCTCCTATGTTTTCTTAGGCTGTTGGAAAAAACTACAGTGAGCTTCAGCAACTGCCTGAAAAATCAGCCATGGTGACAAAGGCATTGGTATATCTTGGTGACATATTAAAATATGTAAAACCCTATTTAGTAAAGAAAGGGCCTGCAGAAGGACTTCATCTCACCTACAAGATAATAGGTAATTCTCAGGCTCAGTGTTCCCCTTATCAACAATATAAGGCAAAGCCATTAGTGTCAATGCTTCCAGGCAACTTCTCCAGCAGAACTTCTAACCTACAAAAGCCCTTTGGTTCCCTTGCAAGTGTCTGTCAATAAAACCAGCCAGGAGATATAGTGCAAGTGGGGTTATGTTCATTAAGAGTTTGCTAGGATGTGCATTTGTTAGGGATGTCAGAAATTCCTTCTGTAGCACATTGAGACAAGTTGAGAATCAACCTTTGCAACAATTTAGGAAGATCTGTCCCCAGCCTGGCCCTTCAGATCTCCAGCGTTGCCCCCATTGCTGCTCGGATTGAGTCCATCAATCTTATTCCTGGCTGTCCTCTTCTCTTCTTTTCTTTCCTTACACTTTTCCTTAATCCTTAGACAGGTAGTCCTCAACTTACGACCACAATTAAGCCCTCAATTTTTTTCTTATTAAGTGAGACATTTGTTAAGTGAACTTTGCCCCCATTTTACAATCTTCCTTGCCATAGTTGTTAAGTGAATCACTGCAGTTGATAAGTTAGTAACCTCGTTGTTAAGTGAATCTGGCTTCCTCATTGACTTCGCTTGTCAGAAGGTCGCAAAAGGTGATCACATGACTTGGGACCCAGCAACAGTCATAAATAGGAGTCAGTTACCAAGTGTCTGAATTTTGATCACATGATTGTGAGAAAACTTTTAACTTTGAAAAACAGTCATAAGTCACATTTTTCAGTGTTGTAACTTTGAACAGTCACTAAATGAACTGTTGTAAGTCGAGGACTACCTGTAATTACTGAAAGTAGTTCTGCTCTTTCCTGCAGATTGTTATCTTGAGGTACTTGCAGCCTTCCTTCCTTCTTTCCTTCCTCCCTCCCTCCCTCCCTCCCTCCCTCCTTCCTTCCTTCCTTCCTTCCTTCCTTCCTTTCCTTCGAATGCTTCCCTCAGTCCTTCAGAGCTGCATACTATTACATATTTTATTAAAAGTTCTTCCCCCAGGTCATCTTTGTGTCAATATTATACATTTAAAAAGTGGAGGAGAGAAAATATTATAGTTTCAATTTTTCTTTTTTCTTCTAATAACTGACATTCTTTTTTAATCTTTGTTTTATTTTAACATTCTTACTTAGGAAATAGCATAAAATATATTAATTAAAAATATTGTAACTTATACCTGTCAGTCTTTCAGTTATAGTTATTTGGAAGAGCAGCATAAGGAATTCCAGAAAACATATCTCCATTAGAAAGAATTTCAGCATATTAAGGCTATGTTGATACCGTCATTCTCAGAATAGCCAATCTATTGATTGCCTCGTGGCATTCAAAGTCAATCGATAGTGCTAGTTTTGATTCATTTTCCTGTGCAGACCTAAAAAAATTACTGAGAAATGAAAGTGGGTCACACATTCTGTTGTAATGCAGGCTCCGTCATTCTGTGAGGTTTCTGTTGATGTATTTGAAGCAAGGCTATCCTTTTTCCCAGTGATATTTCCTATTTAGGAAAGTAAAGGGGGATTCAAAATATGTTGCTGAATGTTTTTTGCATTCATAACATTTGTTTTGCTTTATATTTATTTGTTCATTTATTAACCAACTATGTTACTGCTTTCGATGAAAACAAAAGGCAAAAGCAATTTGCATTAAAAATGATCATACCAAATAGTAAATACACAAGTACAAAAGTAGCATACATTAGCATTATTTCTTTAGTATACTATTCCCTGATGTATCTGGTTTCAGTCCAAAGTTCACAACTCTCATTTTTAGTTCACTGTATAAATGGACGTTCACCATCCCCAGGATTATTAAGCGGGATATATGGAAATGTGACTATTTGGTTGCTATAGTTACCAGTAGACATGAAATCCGGCAGAAATATTTCTTCATGCTTCCTCTCTCTTTTTGCAATTTCAACTTTTGGTTTTCTTGGTTTTATTTCGACAGGATGCCTTGTGAAGTCCTGGGCAGCCATATTGGCTACTTCCAAAGCACAACCCCTCTTGTTCCGTATTATAGATTGCTTGCTTTTGCCCCATGCTGTGCTTCAGCAGGATAAAGAACTACCTGCAGTGATGTTGGCTGCCATTCGTGAGAATCTCCCGTTTTTCCTTCAGGTGTGTTGGTCTCTCTATGTTCACTATGTTCATATGAAAACACACACACAGGGACGGACATACATACACACACACACATACACATACACATACACATACACACACACACGGAGAGAAGCACCACTTTGATGTAGTAGGTGCTGGCCTAGAAATCAGGAGTCTGTGAGTTGGGCAAGTCACACTCTCTCTCAGCCCAAGCCCACCTCACAGGATTGTTGTGGAGAAAATAGAAAGAAGAAGGAGTATTATGTCTATTTGCCGCCTTGAATAACTTATAAAAGTAATAAGGTGGGTTAAAAAAATTCTACAGTATGCGTGTGTTTGCATAATAGAGGTAATAATGAGCACATGCATATATCGTTAAATTCACAAGTACCGCAAGATTAGGGGTGAGTGCACAATGCTCAAGGCTTGATTTTAATTATCTCAAAAGTATTTGCTACTTGTTCAAATACCTGACCTAGGCACATTTCTCTCCCTTATGTGTTTTAAAAAATGAAAACTGCACTTTTGAAGCAAATGATTGGTTTTTTTTTAATAATTTTTATTAATATATTCTATACACCAATACACAAATAAAATATACAATCCTGCCACCATGGTATAATGTGATTACATTGTCCATAAATATAAAGTCATTCCTTTATACATACATACTTGCCATCATATATATACATCATCATATATCTATTCTATCCCACCTTTTCTGGACCCAATCGTACCATAATTTCCAACTGTTATAAAATTCCGAATCTTTTTTACCATTGATCAATCTAGTTAATCTATCTGATTCCGCACACTCATTAAGTGAAGCAAATGATTGTTTATGTATCATTCACTGATTATGGATATTCCTCACATAAACACCATTTGTTTGGTGGCCATCAGAAGTTAAAATGGTGCTGAACATATATTATGTAACACTGAGTTCCTGAAGTTAACAGCCATTGGAGTAACCCCCACTGTCACATGACCAAAATTTGAGAACTTGGCAGACTGTGCCCACTTACAACTGCTAAGGGGCTTCAACTCCCCCCCCTCCATCTTTGCCCTTTGGCCGCCCTGCAAAGCAACACTCCTTGGTGGCAGTGGCCGTGGCAGAGCTTCCTTCTACTGATAAAATGCTAGCTGTCACTTGATCATTTTGCTAGTGTGAATTCAATATATGATCCTTCATGAATTCTCCAATAATAACTGCATATGGTTATGGAGTCATGATTTACTTCTGTTCCTGTTAATCTTAGAAAGCGTTTTCAACAAAACCTGTTTAAGCAGATAGGAGGAAAAAATGCATAGAACAAACAAAAAGTCATGAACAGAATATTCTTTATTCTAGCTACAACAAGCATAAATTTCATATAAAATAAGAAAAAGGATCAGAAATGAATACTCCAAACCATTCATAGTTTTTTAAATAAGATGTAAAATATTGGGGTCCTTCACAAAAGGTTTCCTGACATTGCTTTTCATTTTTTAATTTGGGGAATTTAAATATTAATTCCAAATACTAAAACTAAAATTAAATTATTGGACGGAAGCAAGATAAGAAAAAAATGTTTTTAACCATAGATAAGCGATCTTCAACAACTAGTATCCCAAAAGAAGACTTTATTTTGTTTTATTCTTTTATGAATTATGCGAACACAGTTTATAATAATAATAATAATAATAATAATAATAATAATAATAATAATAATAATAATAATAATAATTTTATTTCTATACCGCCCTTCTCCCGAAGGACTCAGGGCGGTGTACAGCCTATTTAAAAACAGAATAAACATCAATTTAAAATAATTTAAAAGTATTAAATAAATTTGGCTTAATTTAAAAACCCCAAAAATTTAAAACATCCAATTAAAAATTATGTTGCTAACCCAGCCTGGCGGAACAATAGGGTCTTGAGTGCGCAGCGAAATACCCGGAGGTCAGAAATCAGTTATGTCAGTTATTCCTGCACAATTGAATTACATAATAGAATTTTTGGTCAAATACGCAAAATGTAAGTCCTGTTGTTTATTTAAGCTAGGCATTTTATATTAATGACCAAATAATATGTTAAAATTTGTTTGGAACTTTTATATGATTCTATAATAAATTGTATACCTTATTTGTATATTGTCCCATGGCTAACTTAATTTTTACATTGTCAATCTTTTAACTAAAGAAAATGTCGTCAACCAAATGTTACAGATAGGCACATGATAATGCTGCTATTCTTAGATTATGCACTGGTCCAGGGGTCAGCAACCTGCGGCTCTGGAGCCGCATGCGGCTCTTTGGGCCTCTGCTGTGGCTCCCTGTCAGGTGATCCCACCACTGGCTGGCCCCACCCCTCGTCCTCCTCTCCCAGTACTCCTCACATGGCCTGAGAAGGTAAAGGCGATGACGGGGGATGGCGAAGCGGCCAGGGCAGAGACTCAGAGATACAGAGAGAGCGGGAGAGGGGGTGGGTGGGAGGGGAGAGAGATATATATATCAAAAGGATTTTGTGGTTCCCGGTGTTTTTTAACAACTGGTTCTCTGCCCTAATGACTGGCTGGGTAGGCATGGCTAGGGGAGGTCATGTGACTGGTAGAAGTGAATGACATTGAGTTGGCCACGCCCACCCAGGTTTTGTGGCTCCCAGTGTTTTCTTTTCTATGGGAAACAGGTCCAAATGGCTCTTTGAGTATTTAAGGTTGCAGACCCCTGCACTGGTCCAATGAATATCACCACGGACTAAAGAGGGGCACACTAATCTTTATCACTCTTCTGTAGAGAGTAGCACCTGGAGTTAGACCTCAATAAAACTTAAGTATTCCTAAACAGGCTTGAAAGCCTGACATGGATCATTAATGGCTAGAAGTTCAAGCAGGTGGTACCAAGGGGTGATTTTCTACTCATCTGATTATTATAAAATAGACTTATATGGAGCCAGAAGGCTCAAGGGGCGTTTCAGAACCCAAGGGGATTTCAATTTATCCCAGCTGCTATTGGGTATTTTGTGGCTAACCCCCTGAACCAACTTCTCTATAAAGTAGAATTTGGTTTGGGAGAAAAAGGCAGTCTGCTTGAGATCATCCACACCAAGTCTCTGAAGTATTTCAAGTGCCGGATTGCATTTCAAATGTGGCATGTTTACAAGTAAACGTAGGGCCTGGATAAAGGTATTTAACATTTTGATTAATGCTGTTCGTTTGTTTTTTAATATAAAAATGGCCTGGCCCCTTTAACACTGATAGATTCTTTGTGTGCATCCTGAAAACTGATAAGCTATAGACTCAGCTTTCTACCAGAGGCTGGTGAGCTACAAGTACACTAAAGACACTGAAATAAAGATTTTCCAATATGGACAGAAAGAGTGAGGTAGAAGCCCTCAAGTTTAGTAGCAAAAACCTAGCTTCATAGTTTCCAGGTGGCATGATGTGTCAAACATCTTACCCTCCCAAGTAACATAGTGTTTTTCCTTGAAGATCTTAACATCCTCCCTTTAGCAATTCTCATGGATATTCATGATAATTCATAAGAACACTCAGTAGGTCTCTGCCCACAAGGGGCAAGCATGATTAAAACTTGGCTCCACATTTTTCAACTCTTCTGTAACGACATCTTAATATCGTGATAACCCCTTTAGTACATGATTTCCATAGCTTACTTTTGTAAGCTATTTACTTGCAGACAGAGATTGCAAAATCGTGTATATATATATATATATACATGTATGTATGTATGTATGTGTGTATGTATATGTTTGTGTGGCAGTGTCTGGGCAACTGAATGGAGCTAGCAGAGTGTTTTAATGGCCAGATGCCCTTCCTGTTGCCAATGCAGAGTTTTGTTCAGCAGATATATTCTCAGTGTTCCCAGAGATAGAAAATCTGCCTCTACTTAGGATCGAACTCACAGCCTCCTGATTGTGAGGCAAGAGCTCCACCTCTAGGCCACCGCTCTCTCTTTCTCCCCCCTCCTCTCTCTTTCTGTGTGTGTGTGTGTGTGTGTGTGTAATGAATGTTTGAAAGTCACTCAGTCAGTTCTCATGCTTAAGTGGGACTAGAACTCATAGTCTCTTGGCTTCTAGGTCAGCACTTTAACCACTACATCAAACTGAAATAGTCAGATATCATATTATTGGCTGATTTTATTTGTGTAGTATATATTTCCAAGAAATAGACTATACTTACAATATAATATAGAAAAATACATCACTATATATAAAACATTTCATTGCCTCAATTACCATTTATTTAAAACTATATCAAAAACTAAATATAACCTACCATTAAATCAAGACTATGAATACCAACATTCATTATTTTATTAATAGCAGTATTCTATTCAGTAATATAATACTAACATTCTATTTACAATTAAAAAGTTGTTCAATAATTCTCATTAAGGGACCTAACAAGAAGATTGTGATTTTGGGCCAGTCACTCTCTCTCAACCAACCCACCTCACAGAGTAGTTGTGGGGAAAATAGGAGGAGGAAGTTGTGTTGAATATGTTTTCCACCTTGAGTTAATTATAAAAATAATAAAGGCAGGATACAAATGAATAAAAATAAAATCTTTGCCCACCTATATGTGATTAAGGATAAAATGGAACAGAGAAGAACAGTCAAAAGATACTTCAAATTTCTCACTCTCAGTCACAAGAGTCACCTGGGTCACATGACCTGCAGTAAGTTAATAGGTCATTGTTACCTTTACGGCAGCCCTCCTGCCTGTCTCTAGAAAAAGACTCTTTGTCCTAGATTTGGGGCAAAGCAAGTGTAAATGACCAAGCTCCGATAGTAAATATGTTCTTGGTTTTTGTTTTTGTTTTTTTTAAATCTTATCCCCTTTTTGTACATTTTAATAAATAAAACACCCACTTGATATATTTGGAAATTTCAGATACGTTGGGGTAGTGATGCTACCAGGAATTCTCACCAGGATATTTCTAGAAGATTCTACTTATAGAAGACTCGTTGGATGTCCTGATGAGGATAGTGATGTTTTGCATTCACAATTTGAATGTGGCAAATTATTATTGTTCCCTTCCCTTCCCATCCCCCCTTCACTTCTGTAGGGCTTGTCCTTTATATGTTGCCATTGCCAGTCTCAAAGTCAGAGTGCCTATTTGAACCAATTGTTACGGAATGTGATTCGCCAGTATTTGGGACGCTTTCTTCTGTCATCTCAAGCCGGGCATCATCCCATCTTGCTGGCGTTGCACGGTTCTGCTGCCACTCCAGAAGCCATTCATCTACACAAGACATCTGTCCAAGTCATCAGGTAGCATCCAGAAAATAAAATCAACGGTTGGCATTTAAATGTTTAATAGCTAAATTGGTGGAGGAAAAAATGCATTGGTGTCTTTACTTTGAAAGCAATACAAGCATGATATTGTAGGAGGAAATGCTCAGAACTTTTTAGCTGAAAAATATCTGGATTGATTTAATTCCATCAGAACACACTGTGTATAACCTGTTTCCCTGAAAATAAGACTCAACCGTAAAATAAGCCCAGCATGATTTTTCAGGATGCTCGTAATATAAGCCCTACCCCCAAAATAAGCCCCAGTTAAGATCGTCAACCAGACAGAGGCGTTTAGTACTGTATTTCCCCCAAAATAAGACCTAACTGGAAAATAAGCCATAATGCATCTTTTGGAGCAAAAATTAATATAAGACCCAGTCTTATTTTGGAAGAAACATGTATGTAAAAAAATTTGGGTGAAAATGCAGCTGAAGACCATACAAACATATAATTCCCATTACGTATCCTAAAGAATGATAGAATGATTTCTTTTTATTTTCTTCCAGTGAAAATTATCTACAGTTCAAAGGTAATGCCCCTCCTCCTCGCCTAGGATCGGTGTTAGCTTTCACTCTTGAAGCACTGCAAAGGACCAAAAGCATTGAAATATATGATGTTGAGACGTTGCTGCCTTCTGTCTTAAAGTGCCTCATATTGGTTAATGAATCACAGGGTAAGCTTAGGAGCTTCTGTTGTTGTCTATATAGAGGTGCATTAGAATATCAGAAAGTATAAGAAAAAGATCACAGACTTCATTGTACAAGGATAATATATACGGATGGTGGTGAATACAAAGATTTTCCAATCTGGCGATAGACTTGTGAGTGATTAAAGGATCTTACAACTATAGTAGATAGTTAATGTCTTGAATCAGCCACTGGCATCATTTGATCATCGATATAATCAGACCTAAATTGATAAAAAAATTCTGGCATTTATTTCTTAAACTCCAAATGCTTAATTTACAACCCTAGCTACAGAATTAACTCGAGAAGAAATAGGTTCTGTACTGACATATAATGAAAAGCTTTCTAGCTGGGTAAGAGCCATGCAAGGACAAATATGACAAATACCTACTGGGCTGCTTTGCATATTAGTGACAGCTAACCAGTGCTCAAGGAGGCACAAGCAGTCCTCGCTTAATGACCATTTGAAGTTGCAAACTAAACAGATGGTACTTATTACTGGTCCTTGAAGTTACAGCATGGTCACATTATCAAAAATTGGGCATTTGGCAGTGGGCCAGCATTTACAACCACAATGTGCATTTCAGTTCCTCCCACCCGCCTAACACCCCCCCCCCCAAATCTGCTTTTGGCCATCCTGCACTCTGCTGCCACCTACCTTTACAGCTCCTGGCTGACATTCTGTGTTTTCTTCCTCCTTCTGCACCAGCCAGGGATATATGCAGCAAGGGTGGCAGAACCGCATCTACCAAAGGGGGCTCACTGTCCCAGCTGGGGAGGAAGGAGGAGAAGCTAGCACTTTCCACAGGCAGAAGAAATGTGAGGTCTTCTAGCAGTGCCATGGTCTTTATCTAATAACTGGGACTATCGGAATTGCTGTCACCAAGCAGCAGAATCATGTGATGTTTTGTCTAACAATCATTTTGCTTAGTGACAGAAATTCCGGTCCGAATTAGGATTGTTATGCGAGGTTTACTTCTACTACTATTTTACCTCTTCACAACTATGCAATCTGTCTTGAGCTCAGGTGATTAAATCAAACTGGATGTCATGCAGAACCTCCCCTCTACCAAACTTTCAGTTCATGTGGGTTGGCTGCTTTGCCTAGAACTGTTTCCTAGGCAGAAAAGGAACAATTCTCATTGAATGAAGTTCTCTTTAGAACAACTTTAACAGAATACAAAGTTAGGGCGAAATCCTGGTAGCAGCACTTCAGCCGCTGCTGAATCCAGGTCCTGGATTAAGTTGCTAATCAAGATTCCCGCTAGAACAGGGCTGTCAAACTCATGGCCTACAGGCTGGATGTGTCACACGCTGCCCACGCCCACGCCCAGTTTAGTGAAGGGGGGGGAGTTGCAATCGGTCACGTGACACCACTGTGATGATGCGAGTTTGACACCCCTGCTCTAGAAAGAGAATTGCTTGGTCTCTTCTGTGGTTGCAACGACTTAATTGTCATGCTTCCAGAATATTCATATAATATTAATGGTAACAACCTTGAGTTAGAGAGTACTTTTAAGATTCAAATACTTTAGTTTACCATTTCAACTATTTAGTTTATTGGGTAGAACAAAGGTGAGAGATAACGGTTTGTCTAAGGTTAATGTGGCACAGTGGTTAAACTGCAATATTGCAGGCAAACTCTGCCCACAGCCTCAAGTTCGATTCTGAGAGGGCTCAGGGTTGACTCAGCCCATTCTTCTGAGGTCAGTAAAGTGAGGACCCAGATTGTTGGGGGAAATATGTAAATAAATATGACATTGTAAACCGCTCAGACTGTAAACAGCTCAGACTGTAAACTGCTTTATATACTGGTATATAAGCATATCCTCCTATTGCTATTGTGCACACATGAGAAACATGAGGCCTGAACAGACCTACTAAAGCTGATACATTTCACATGTGCCACTTCAGGATTCTGTACAGCAAAAATTAAGAGAAATATACCTCGAAGAGGTTGGATTTTCTCAATAATTCAATAGGCCTTAAAAGATTATTATATAAACTCGGTCTCCAGCTATTTAGTGGTCATTTATTCCATTGTGCATCTTCCCTTTAAACGTTTTACATTCATTAGGCCTTGAGACACTCAGAATCATAATGCCAAAAACAATCACTCCCTCAACCCCAATCATTTCATAAACTTCCTAGGGCTCTTTTTGATGTAGCTATTCCGAGGCTCAATGCAATTTGTCTCTTGCAGTTAAAAAACTCTCAACGGAGATACTACAGTACTTGGTAGAAGGCTGCCAAACAAGGCCAGGAGGCGAGCTTGCCACCCAGCTGATTTCTGTGTTTAGGTAAGTAGAATACTAGCCAACTGGCACCGAAATGATTGCAAGCATTTGACAGAAAACATGTTCTTTTAAGCAACTAATTATCCCTAACATAATTTGATGTGGATTGTTTATATACTTTCATTCTTGGCAAGATGGTTTATTGTGTGGATTGGCCAACAAATCAGGAAGCACACGCACATCCCACCCCCTGTAGATGTTGAATACTAGGGGGGAGATTGTCATAGTTGCAGCCATGAAGACAAAGGAGTTTTAATGTGCGTTGAAGCTTCATCTTTAAGGAGAATTATATACTGCCTTGTGAAATTCCACTGTGCGTTCCTCCGTCGCTGCTCTCTCATTGACAAATATTCTTGATCATCTGCAGATTTGGTACAATAAATATTTAAAGACTTTCCAGGGTGAGAGATTCGAAAGTGGTAAATTAAAACTTATACAGTGGTCCTCAGCTTACGACCACCATTGAGCCCATAACTTCCATTACCAAACAAGGCAGTTGTTAAGTGAGTTTTGCTAATTTTATGACCTTTTCTTTTTTTGCCAAAGTTGTTAAGCAAATCAATGCAGTTGTTAAATGAATCATGTGGCCATTAAGCAAATTTGGCTCGCCCTCCCCAATTGACTTTGCTTTTTGGAAGCCAGCTGGGAATGGGAAGCACATGACCCTAGGACAGTGCAACTGACATAAATGCATGCTGGTTGTCAAATACCCAAATTTTGAGCACATGCTACAATGATCGTGTAAAAATTATGTCACTTTTTTCAGTGCCCTTGTAACTTCAAACAGTCACTAAACGATAGGTTGTAAATCAAGTTACTACATGAAATTTAAGATTGTTTTGCTTCACCGTTAATAGCTTGAGGTCTCTGACTTTTCCAAACCCCACAGGTAATGGCGGAGCCTGAAATTCATGAGAACAAATTTTGTGTAGCATAGGAATAAATGTTACTGTTTCCTAATGTTAAGGTAATGATGATTTAATAGTTACCAGCTGCTGTAAAGCTGTAAACCGAGATGATAACTGAGGATGAGTCAGCAGGGTTATTGCCTCTTTCAGACAGAATAGAAGTCAGCAGGGTTATTGCTGTTTTAAGAAGCTGGCTATATAAGGGAGGCCATTAGAGGGCATCTCTCTCTCCTCGTATATCACTCTCCTCGTTGTGTTCTATCTGCATTGTAGTTCTCCGGATAGAGTTGAAGACTGATTGCTTGCCTGGTATGTGCCTACCACGTGTATGTCTGTATATAGAAGTCTTGTATATAAACCACTGTTTATAATGACAAAACCTCTGTGTCCTGTATTTTGCTCCTGGGTTGTCTCAAAATAGTAGTCACGTTATAAACACTCTTGACACCTAATATTGAATGTTATCTTTCCCAAATTTGGTCTTTTCCAAGTATTTTGAATTTACACTCTCATCATGCCTTAAATAACAGAGGTATCTAAAGTGCTTTGGTTTTGAAACATTACAAGCTCAGAAAGGGTTGTTTACTGTAAATGTTTCAGTATTGGCTGTCCATATTGCAAATGTTTCAAGCTCAAAGCTTTCAAGATCAGAAGACATTTGATATGGTTGGAATAGCATTGCAATGCTGTCAACAAAGTTGGATCGCCTGTTTCAAATTTAAAATTAAAATCAAAAACTAGTTTGACATAGTAGTTATGGTGTGGACTAGAAACATTTTGCGTTGTCTAACACTAGCCACTAGAAACAAGAGACTATAAATTCTAGTTATCTCATAGACATAGAAACGATCTGGTGACTTTGGACCATTTACCTCCCTCTACCCAATTCTCACACCTTTCCCCGTGTGGAGAAAATAGAGGAGAGAGTATAATATTTGAAGTATTCAAAATAAATAAATAAAAATAAAAAAATAAATGGGTTTGGGCTTGAATCTGGCTGAGGGACTCTGGGAGTTGAAGTCCACAAGTCTTAAAGTTGCCAAGGTTGGAGACCCCTGATCTAAAAGATTCTTCCACCCATTTACCATCATCTTCAAGCAAAGCCATTGCTGCATGTCAGCCATGTTGTCCTCAGGGGATGATCCAAAAAGACAAGATGGATTGATTACACCATTGTGGCCACCATCTTGATTTTTTAGATCATCCTTACAGATACTCCTGATCTCAGCCATTTTATTGCTGTTCCTTCATCTATGTTTCTACATAGTACTAAACCATTCGTTCAAGTAACTGGGCAAAATAATGCATACTGGGACAACAATTGAACCAAGATACTTCACATCAGAGGTGAAATCCAGCAGGTTCTGACAGGTTCTGGAGAACTGGTAGCAGAAATTTTGAGTAGTTCGGAGAATCGGCAAATACCACCTCTGGCTGGCCCCAGAGTGGGGTGGGAATGGAGATTTTGCAGTATCCTTCCCCTGCCACGCCCACCAAGCCACGCCCATAGAACCGGTAGTAAAAAAAATTGGATTTCACCACTGCTTCACATGGGCTAACTTACAGAATGTATTCAAAATGGAATTGAAATTTGGCAAATTTTTATAAAACATTTCACTCATAGCGTAAACATTCTATGAAGCAATTTATGACATAATACAAAATGTCATAAATCATTTCCTGTGCTGATGTTTTGTGCTGTACAGTTCAACACGGGCTTTTTTTCAAAGCATATACATCTCTACATATCTTGCTGAATTTTTAAGAACTTTCCAGGTATAATACAAGCTCTGCCGTTATTGAAGGCATTGACAAATCTGAGAAGGAAATATCTCCGAAACGATGACCCAAGGGATCACGGGTTGTCTAGTTGTGAGGAAAAAAATTGGTCTCAGATTCCTTTAGATTCACCTTCTTGCCACTGCAAGACCAATTTTACCGAGATACTAAATTTAACAATATCATGGGCTTGCTACATTTATGTCATAGTAAATTAATTCCCTACATTTGGAGACCACACTTCATTACCCCATGACCAGATTACTGGAATGCTGCATTTTTAACAGTTTTGCTGAACTTGCCTGTATGTTTGCTTTTATTGCAAAAATGTGTATGCCTCCCGACTCGCCAGACTTTTTATTTAGCTGTAAATATTTAACCTAATGATGTTAACTAGTGTCCATGTAGGAATTCCTTGTGCCTGTTTCAAAGAATCCATTCCATGTTAAATATTTTTTTTTCAGACAGCTTCTAAAACACTGAGTACTCTGAAAAGTCATATTTAGATTTCTAAGAAGTATTGTTCTGTCAGAAACACTTATCTTCAATTATAACTGTAAGAGAAGAAATTGATAGCAAGTGCAAATTGTGGATAAAATCACACTTCCATTCTGAATAAAGGGGCAGATGTGATCGTTTTTAACTTGGATTCCTGATGTTCGTACTGCTGAATAGAAGATGCATTTCTTCTGGACTTTTTTCTCGTTGTACAATATCTTTTTTTTTTCCTTTGTGGTTCTTGGCTGTACACCACCACCACTATCACCCAGATCTGCTCCAGGAGATTCCCCAAATATCCAGAGCTGTAGATTGAAAACATAAATGCTTCAGACTACTATGCAAGATGGTTGGAATAATTGACACTTTCAGTGAGTCAGAGACATAGTAACAGGGTTGAGAAACAAAAGGCGGGTTTAACGTCTCTGTAGGGATTACCCTACCAAAGATCTCTAATTTCAGCAATGAATTCAGATTAGCTTAAACTAGAAAGGCTTGTATTGTCTAAGTGTTGGAAAAATTGAGTTCTAATCCTGCTTTAGGCATTCAGATAGTCCTTGACTTGCAACCATTTGTTTAAAGATAGTTCAGAGTTACAACATTCTGGAAAAATAGCCTATATAATAGCCATTATATGACCTATGACCTGTTCTTGAAGTTGCGATCATTGTACCTGTTAAGGAATTCGCAGAGCAATCCTAGAGTAGCAAGGGTGTGCACATGAAAGCGATTGAGAGCAGTTGCGAATAACCACAGCCAACACACAGATACACTGAGTTTACTTTTAGGAAATAGTAATAAGGCACAGTCCAATAAACAGTCCAGGTCATACACAGATAAAGCAGTAGATAGTAAAACAATAGTCCAGGGATATTCCAATAACAAAGTCTTCTTGCCAGTCGTTGTAGTCATACACAATAAACAGTTGCAAACAGTAGCAAACACAGCAAAGAGCAGTAACGATCAGCAAAGAGCAATAATGGTCAGCAAAGAGAAACAAACCATGTTTCAAGCTTCCTCTTAAGGACATTGACTACAGAGCTAACCAATCAGGACACAGTATGATGCAATACAGCAATACAGTCTTAAAGCTATATTGAGGGTTTATATATTGCCAACCCAACAAGTTAGGTAATTATCATTTCCTAACAGCACCACTTCTGCAGTTATCCAGTTGCAACTTGAGCACTCATCCATCCATCCATCCATTCATTCATGAAATTTATATGGCTGCTCACTCACTCTAAGTGACTCTGGGCGGCTTACAAACAATAAAAAAACCACAATATAACAGAATGAAATACAGTAACCCCTCACTCCCCTGACAACAACACACAATCAAACAAGCCACTTGATGGGCTCCATCCCACTGTGGCAACTGGCTCACATTTATGATGGTTGCTGTGTCCTATGGTGATCATGTCATCACAATTTGTGATCTTCCCAGCTAACTTCCAACAAGCAATGTCAGTGTGGAAAGCTGGGTTTACATAATGAGCATGTGATTCACTTAATGACCAAATGGTTGTAAAATTAGATCTGATCACTTGACGACTCACTTAAATACTACATTGCTTAGGGCAGTGATGGCTAACCTTTTCAGAAACGAGTGCCCAAAGCATGCGTGCATGCGTGAATCACCAAAATGCAATGTGTGCCCTCCCTTGTGCATGTGTGAGCGTGCCTGCATGTGCCCCACCCCCATGCCTGCACACGTGTGTTCCCCTGCATGCGCCCTGCCCCCACATGCACTCGCGGCCCCACATGCGTCCCTCTCCACACAAATGCACACACAGCCCCCGCATGTGCCTGCACATACACACACACCCCACGCATGCGTGGCAGAGACCCGAAGACCGGTGGGAGGCACCCATGTATGTGCGGCGGAGTTGAACTGGGGCGACAGCTCACGGACCCACAGAGAGGGCGCTGTGTGCCACCTCTGAAACAGATGCTATAGGTTCACTATCACGGGTTTAGGGACTGAAATCCCAGTAGCAATTGTGATTGTAAGTCAAGGACTATCTGTAGAAGCCAAAAGAGTGATCTTGGACCAGTCACTTTGTGTCATCCCTAGGTAAAAGACAACCACATTTCCAAAAAAAGAAAACTGCATTGATTTGTCCACCTAGTTGCCTGGGATCATAGGGGGGAAAAAAAGTGCATACAGTCAAGCAAACAGATAAAAATGCTACTGTTCTTTTCGTGATTCATGCAGAATTCACTTAAAGAATTCAGAGAGCTGTAATTTAGATTGGTTAAATAATTAAAGGTGAGCTGATAAAATGGCCATTAAAATAAGAATAGAATATTTTGGCTTGGGAATTCCATTTTAAACATAACACAGAGCTTTAATAACAATTGGTTCTGAAAGAAGTGCTTAGCGTTACTTTTGGAAAAGGCATTCCTAAGGATTCAAAAGGGCATGTTTACACAATTCTGAACAGGATTTAGTCCTTCCTTGGGATGGCTCCTGAGGATACAAGCTGGATTTTTGATAATAGCCTCAGAATTGGATGACAAAGGGACTTTTCCATCCTTGTTCTAATCTGTGATGAAGACAAATTGTGATTTCGTGTATTGCTTTCAATTATGTAATATACACATTTTATATATAATAAATTATACATATATATTTATATTATAATAAAATAATATATTTGTATATGTATGTATGTGTATGTATGTATGTATATATATATATACATACATTTGTGTGTGTCTGTGTATATATATACACACACACATATACACTGTGTATATATATACTGTATGTATGTGTGTGTGTGTGTGTCTGCACACCCATGTGTGCACACTCTCAGCTGTGTGCATTGGTTGCTTTCCTTCTGCTTCCAGATAGCATCCATTTAGATACTCCATGAATTGTTTTTCAAATAAAAGCAAGCATTTCTTGGCTGAGCCTGTTTTCTGAAAACCAAAAAGGTATCTTTGCAATAAATGCCCTTCTCTCCGCCTACAGGCAGTTTATTCAAGATTACACTACTGTGTATGATAATCAGGTTTATAGCATCTTGGAAACAGTGGCGATTCTGGACCAGTCTCTGGTCGTCTGTCTGATTCCGGCTATGACTGAGGCCCTGAGAAATTCAGAGTACAAACAAGGCCTTGGCAGAAACACCTTGCAAAGGTAAGTTTGGGGATTACTGTTGCTTTAGAGCAGGGGTGTCAAACTCAATTTCTTTGAGGGCCACATCAGGGTTGTGTTTTGTGTGGATATGGCCAGGATGGGCATGGCCAGTTTGACATCACTCGTTTTGGGGGCGCCTGTGCTGGTCTGAGCGCTCTGGCAGTGAAAACAGGCTCCCGGGCTTCATTTTCGGCTGCGACGGCCTCCTGCAACCCTCTCCCAGTGAAAACGGAGCTCAGGAGAGCTGCATGTGGCCCTCCCAAGCTCCGTTTTCGCTGGCAGAGGTGCACTGCAGGCCGGTCCTTCGCTGTTTCCAGGGTGGCCCTACAGGCCAGATCTAAGCATCCTGCAGGCCGGATCCAGCCTCCAGGCCTTGAGTTTGACACCCCTGATTTAGAGCAACAAAGAGATGTCCACTCATTCTTTCCAAAAGCTTTTTTGAAGGATGGTACATATTTCCTTCAGGCAGAAGTTATTCACAGTTCTTTTCGCTTAGTTCTTTCATATATAGAGATTACAATTTCGATTCCCTCTCCCCTCCCCCCCTCCCCCGCCACCCAATTTGATTTCCTGTTTTCAGTTTCCACACAAATGCAGCAGTAAATGGATGTCGGAATCATCACGACGCCTTTTGTTGTGTGAACTCCATAATAAGAGTTCCCTAATCAGTATGCGTTACGGGTTTGAATCTCTTGCTGTAAGAAATATGCTACCCTTAAACCAGGTACCCTAATACTGAGTTACTATGGGTAGAGATATGAAAAAATAAGCTTTCTGAACTGAAAGAAAATTGTGTGCTTTTAGTAAGGCCCTGTGATTTTAATCACAAATCAGTTGTCATTTTATTGAATATGAAATGACCCGTGCTCTAAACTGGTGCAGTTTTAATCTTTTTGAAATGATGCTGATGCTATCTTATGGAATGGAAGTGGAAAACAAAGCCAATTTAGTCTTCTATTAACTTCCTTTACTTGTTTCCTAAGTGCAGAGAAATTGATAACAACATAATATAAATATATAATTCCTGTTGCTAGTTAGCTTTCTCTGTTCTAGTATGTTTTTCTTTCTGGTTGTAAAATAATAACATGCAAACTTTGAATGATTCTGCCTCGACAAAAAGGCCATTCAACAGGTTCTTATTTGTATCCCTGCTTATTTGGGCCCTCTTCTTTTTAATGACCACCTTCTATGTGGTTGGAAATGCATATTTGGTCCAAGATGCCTTGATTAGGTGCCTGCATTATGTAACTAAAATTGGATTGAGAGTAAAGTATATGTTGCTCAAAACAAGTGGTGTTCCTCCTCAAACAACCCAAAAGGACTTGGCTGGACTTGTGAATGTATATTCTGGAAGTTCTGCATTCTTATTTTGTCGTCTCTTCCAGGTTTTTCCAATGTCTGTATCTCAGCTTAGATTACACCCTGCAGTCTTCATATCTGAGTCCTTCGGGAGAAGGGCAGTATAGAAATTTAATAAAGATAAAGATATCTACCCATACCTGTTTTTGAGTGCTCTTTAAAGTAGGGGTATCAAACTCGATTTCATTGAGGGCTGCATCAGGGTTGTGTTTGACCTCGGAGGGCCATGGGTGGCCGTGGCCAGGGTGGGCATGGCCAGCTCGATGTCACTCGTGTCGGGGGCACCTGTGATGGCCAAATGCTAAGCCAGGACTTCCCTGAGACCCTCACTCATTCTTGTTGTAAGACCCTTCCTTCTTTACTTCCTTCCCTCCCTCCCTTCCTTTTCTTTTTCCTTCCTTCTTCATTCTCCTTTCTTCTTCCTTCCCCTCTTTCCTTATTTTTCCTTCCGTGCTCTCTTCCCATCTTCCCATCTTTGTCTTTCCTCTTTCCTGCCCCTTCTTGCATTCTCAAATGCAAAAGGGGAAACATTTCTCCTTTTGTTTTGTTTTTAGTTTGTTTTGTTTTTAGTTTGTGCCCCATTTTCGGCTGCGACCTCCTCCTGCAGCCCTCTGCCAGTGAAAATGGAGCTCGGGTTGCGGGCACCCCCCCCACCCCCCATGAACCTTTTTCACTGGCAGAGGCTCCATGGGCTGGTCCTTTGCTGTTTCCAGGCCGGCCCCGCAGGAGAGATCTAAGCACCCCGCGGGCCAGATCCAGCCCAGGGGCCTTGAGTTTGACACCCCTGCTTTAAAGAGAAAAGTGGGGAAAGAATATTTTAAATAAATGAATTGGACATAAATATTTTATAAGCTGGATGGCGATCACTTTATAAGAAGAAAGGATTTCTTTTGGACTGTTCCCGATGATGATTAAAGAATGTAAATCTGGAAAGAGAGACCTGTACTCTGAAACTTAACTTAAATGGAAATTCTTTCATAGCCATTCACAATAGTGAGCCTGACTTCTGTAGCAGAACTTTTGCTAAGCTACAGCTCCTCTAATTCTAGATCAATATCAGGGGTGAAATCCAGCAGGTTTTGACAGGTTCTGGAGAACTGCAATTTTGAGTAGTTCAGAGAACCGGCTAATACCACCTCTGGCTGGCCCCAGAGTGGGGAGGGAATGGGGATTTTGAAGTATCCTTCCCCTGGAGTGGGGTGGGAATGGAGATTTTGCAGTATTCTTCCCCTGCCACGCCCACCACACCACGCCCACAGAACCGGTAGTAAAAAAATTTGGATTTCACCACCGATCAATATGCCTGAGAATTATAGAGGTGTAAACTAGGACATCTGTTAATGTAGCGACAAGGAAGAGGTTGATTGAAATAATGATTAAAATTGCCATGGACTCAAGCTGTTGCTTCAATAACTTAAAAAAAAAATCTAAAATAGTAATAATCTCATGACTTGCACTAAACAGTACAAAATTATAGGAAAAAAATATTGTCGATTTGCTTACAATAGCAAAAGAATGACATGCCTGATTCTTAAGCTCTATGACACTGGTTTTAATTAAAATGTTATATCTTTTGTTTGTTTTCCTTCTTAACAGAGAAGCCTACAAAAGACTTTTATCTCACCTCACAGAGCCTGGACAAATGGAGATACTGAAACTGGAAAATGAGTCCTATTAGCAGCATGTTGATTGGTTTGCGTGTGTGTGTGTGTGTGTGTGTGTGTGTGTGTGTGTGTGTGTGTGTGTGTGTGTGTTTGGGTGGAGAGAGAGAGAGAGGGAGATGTTCCCTAGAATGCTGGTCCTTTATGCAGACAACACATTTCCTGTGTATAGGTACATAATGTTTCTGCATATTTTTATATAAGCAGATGTGATTTAATATTTTAAAACTTCAAACAACATATGCAAAATACCCTGAATGTTTTTTCATTTCACATGAACATTGGGTGCCATTACAATCTATCAGAACTAGAAAGCTATGCCAAGAATAAAAATGTGTTATATACTAAATACTAAAAAGAAATGGGAAACACAATCTCCAACAGTATCTTTTTCCTGATCCAGTAAATCAGCTGTCAGGTCTTTCAGTTTGACATCTTGAATGTTTTGCACACCAACACTTCACATGAGCAAGGCCAGGATGTGGTGAAGAAACTTGAGTACCTTATGTTAACAGACGATCTTGTGTATGCATTGCGTGGAATGGTAAGAGCTGTCCTAGCGTTGCCCCTGTTTTAAAATCTGTAAACGTGTATTGCAGAATTCGACCTCTGACCCTTTCTATGTTATCCTTATACTTGCTTGAGCTGTGTTCCTATTCTTGAATACCAAGAACTGATTCAATAATGAAAACTGCTCACCAGGTCACTGTATTGCTGTATGGATTCTCATTCAATAAATTATGCAATTGCCACATCTGGCGTGTAGACCCTTCATTTTAAGTAGGGTGCTATATTGACTCAGTGGCAAAACGGGTGAAATGAAATTTTTCAGTTAATAACCAGAGACTCTTTTTTGTGTGTGTGTGTCCATCAATTATTGTCACAAAAACTTCCTCCTAGTCTTGTTGAGAGCATTTTCTATTATTAGGGTTTTATTATGTAAAGATAGCAGATTATCTCTTCCCTAACTCAGCTATTATTACATCAGGACCTACAGGAACTAAAAGCTTCTTTAGGCTACTTAATAGTGTGGCACCAAAACCTTTTCATTTATGAAAGAAACTTACTGAATTTACATTGTAGTTTCTTATAAGCAACTATACTTTGGAAGAGTTTAATTCAGTTCAAAAGGCCTTCATTTCTAAAAGGTTTTCTTTAAAAACCTTCAGGTGAGATTCTTTCAAAATCTGAGTCTTTACCTTTCAGTAGAAACGCGAAACAGAAATAGGCCTTTTGCATTAACTTTTTGAGTGCAAAGCCTTTGATTTGTAGGAAAATAGGAATTACATTATAACAGCTTGTTTAACCAAACAGTCTTTTATTGGAAATATAATTAATACTGAGATATTTAAAGAGTTTTATGAGTCTCCATTCATGAAAAATTACTCTTGAATGAGGAGTCAGTTGAAAGATTTATTAACACATCTTTTTAACATTGTATTATATGATCGCTGACAGTGATTATTTGCCTGTGGATTCAGGGAACAGATATCTAACTATTGCAGAGAAGCTTTATAAATCTGCATTGGCTGATTATCTTGAGAAGTAGCGGAGAAAATTTGAACAATTGCAGAGTGCACATGACATGGCAAAATATATATGGCAATAATATACAGAAATATATAAAATGTTAAAATTTAATTGGGTACATAAAAAATCCCAAGTGCTTTATGTTTATTTTATGATTCTATTTTAAATAACTGCTTTTATGACAAATTCCTTTATCAAGTTTAGAGCCGCAATATTAATTCACTTATTTCCAAGGAGATGAATTCAGTTTTAGATAGAAATGTCTAATTCTGATTTAAATTCTGTTTATTGAATGAAGGTTTAATTACTGAATTCAGTGTGACCATTCAAAGGCTTATTAGATTGTAAACCGTAGTAAATCTTTTTATCATAATGCTCAGTTATTGTTTGCGTAAGGTTATGTAGGCCATGGTTATAAATCGTAGTCAAGAAGTCCTGAGCAGAGGACTTAATGTGCAGTTAGAAAGGAGTCCTTTCAAAGATTCAAGAAAAGAAGGACATGAATGTTACATTTTCTTTACCTTGATTCCTTTGCAACCATGAAGTCTTTTCCTACACCCTACATTATAAAGATAAGTTACAAGCCTGACCTTTTTATATTTAGATAGAATATGAAAGTGTAGGTGATTAAGGCTGGCTTTTAGAGAAAGAGCTTAAGATCAATGTATTCTACCTATTCCCAAAATGAAATTTGGACTCAGACAAATTAGGCAACAGAAGCAATCCTGACCTTAGTCCTACTCAATGTATACATCTAGACAACCAGTTTGATCTAATGGTTAAGGCTAGAAACTGGGAGACTGTGAATTCTAGTCTTGCCTCAGGCATGAAAGCCAACCGGGGTGATTTGGGGCCAGTTATTCTCAGCTCAGCCACCTCACAGGATGGTTGTGGGGAAAATAAGGGGACAAAAGATTATTAGATACATTCACCTCCTTGAGCTTTTTATAAATAGTAAAGGCAGGATAAAATAAATAAGTCCTTTAAAATATGCTTAGTAGTGACGTGTACTTTCTAAACTTTGTTGAAAGCTCAGGATGATGTGGTAGGTCTCAGATTTTTTTGCCAAGGTAAATTCTACCTTCTCCCTCTTTGATAGGAACCTCCCCACTTGCACTTTCAGTAGTCAGAATGCAGATATAGAAAGCCAGTTTTAGAATTTTTGCTGCCACGGTTTTGAGGATTCAGTCCATTAAAAGTTTTCATTTCTCATTTTGGATTTTATATGTTACCTGTTATAGCGCTTCATTTGTATTTTATGTATTACAGCATGCATTTAAATGGTAGAACCTGCCTTTTCCCCTCCTTATAGGCTTTTTGTTAATGCTGTATATTTCAGTGTACTTCTAATCCCCCTGCAAATTGAAAGAATCTGGCCACCAATACGATCCACTTTCATTTTAGCAATGGAGAAGAAAGCATCCAGTACGCACATAAATTGCTCAGTTTCTTAACCATCAAACAATTTTCTATGATATTGCATAAATTGTTGAAAATTCATACTAATTGCCATCATTTACAATTATAGGCAAGTCCATTTTGTCAAATTCTGTATTTTTTTATTGTTGGAAAGATGAAAATGTGTCTTAAATTACTTGAGAGTTTTATTTCACATAAGTGATGAGGTATTTTGCCTTATTACAAAAGCTTCTGAGATCCAGGGGGTGAAAGATGTACCTTCATCATAGAATGAAGCATTTTTTTTTAAAAAAAAAATAATCTAAATGGTATTTATAAAGTCTTCCTTCCCTAGTAGGTTATTCTAGATATAACATACTCACCTAAATGGAACAGTTCAGCAAGAAAATAGGTGTCTATGCTGTACTCATATTTTTATTAATAATTTCTTTGCTAAATAAACTTGGGTGTCTATAAAGAAAGGTAGATACACCAAAATTAACTGTGACAAGCATGAAAATGGTTAGGAAGCAAACAGCTTCAGGCATTCCATGTGCTCATCAGATCTCTGTACCAAGGGCATTTGACAATGTTTGATAATGGAGTTTTATTTTCCTTGTGTGCCTTGCACAAAATTGTAGGTACAATTCCACAGAATGTGAGATTACAGACATCAGTAAAAATGTATTACATTTTTGTTGTATTTCATTAAGCTGCACTAGAAAACTCTCAGCTTTCTTCTTTTTTCCGTAGCTAGTTGATGTATGTAGTTGGTTTGTTGAAATTAGCTTGGATAAAAGCTATCATTAATGTAGATTATTCCACGTCAGCCAATTAGTTAAGTGGTACCACACTTTATTTTGGGGGTAATAGCACTACAATACGTTTTCTTTCCTTTTCCATAAGAAAAGCAAGCATACAGAGAATCCAAGAATTCCCATAACAGCCTTGCAAATCTTAACAGAAGACAGGTGCTTTGTTAAAGAGCCAGAAATAAATGTAGAAGTACATCCTTAAGGATTTTCAAGTCAATCTTTGACAGAAAAAAATTGTGTCATATGTAGACTTTGTTTAGAGCTGAATATTACTATTACTACCGGTAATAGTAATGCCATCAAAGATGTTACTTTATAACCCCCATTTTCAATTGGCTTTTCCTTGATATGATTTTGAAGTTTTAACCATCGCTGTACAGTAGTATATTTGACCAGGTCTTGATACTGTTAAAATGACAAGTGCAAAAAACTAAGAATTATCTTAGAGGGGGACTACAATTGTCCTGTACAGAGAAAATGAATATAGCTGTATATTTGAGATATTGTTAGATTCTAATACTTGCAAGGTGCATGGAGGCCACTCAAAACGATACTATATTCATTAACCTACCAATTAAACTGCTAGATTCTTGATGACAAGTTTCTTAAGAACTATAAAGCCAAAGGTGGGAACTTGCTGTAATCCAGATATTTCAGGCTCCAGATCCCATAAATCTTAGCAGGACCAATGTTCAGGTAGTTTGCAGAACTGTAATCTAAACTATCTGGAAAGAACCATTATCCCAACATCTGGGACATTTTCACGTTTGTTAAGTGGCCACTATGGCCAAAAAGATCTTTGTACTGTTAAGTTTTCCTCAATTAGCTATGACCAGAAGGCTTGGACAATTGCAACATGCTACACATGAGGGTACCCTTGAAGACAATCTGTATAAATGCAGCAAGGTGTTTCACATTACCTCCACCTGACAGAGGAAGTATGCCTTTTGTGTAGAAGCATCCCCTTTTTTTGGAACAACCCACAACTGAGATACATAGGGTTCCCATCCTTCAAACATTCCATAAGTTTCTGAAGACCAGGTCTTCATCTGAGTTTATGGTGTCGGTGGAGCCCTTGGCAATGGTTTGGATGTTATTAATGTGGGACTGTCTTTTTGGAGTCCAAGTATGAAATCTAAATAATACACTTTTGGCTGTTAATGTCAATAAAAATGCTTAAAAACTGCATATATATGCAAATTTCTTGTGATTTCCTAAGTTGGTTTACTGCATAGAGAAACAGCACCACTATGTGCTCCACTGGTCTGTTAGAAACTCAAATAGTTACTGTGTGAAAATATATTTTAAGAATATGAATATAAACAAAAAGGCACTAAAATGCAGTAAATAGTGAAAAATGTTATTTTTATTGTAGACTATGAACATATGCCAGTAATGTTGAATGGAGGCACATTTGTTTGAAATTCTTCATCTATTGATTTGTTTTATACCTCAGCATATTCAAGCATGCAGGTTACGAATTTGCAGTGGGTACACAATTATCAATGTGGTATCTCTTTCAAATAAATGTCAAAATATGTAAGAAATTGGTCATGAAGTTATTAATGATAAAAAATATTACTGTAGATACCCTGCATATATTAAAACAGATTGTGAGAAGTGTAAAATGGCAGTTTCCTATTTTTTTTTTTCTTCAAGATTCAGGCATTCGTTTTAGTTATTTTATTCATCACATTTCTATACTTCCCCTCTCACCTAAGTGACTCTTGAATGAATTAAAAATTCAAAATACATTATTTTGAACTTATAATGCCTAAACAACTGGAAATATCGTGAGACATGTATGATTTTTCAGAATGAGCTCAAGCCTCATACTAACACTTCTTGAAAAGGGGATAAATAGGAAATTACAGCCATGTTTTACCCTCTTTTTTTATAATCATCATTGCTCCTTGAAGAGAATGTGTGTCAGTTATTTGAAGATTTAAGTTCAGTCCCTGGTATCTTAAGGACTCAAGTAGTGGCATGTTTTTATATCTATGGTAGATATGATAGTTGGATGTAAAGCTGGCTGCTGTGCTTCAAGATGGGGGGAAAAAAATATCTGTCAAAGAAACTTGGGGAAAGGGGAATGTTCCATGCACCAAATGTCTGGCCAATCACAATGTTCCTGACTATAGAGAAATGTCAGGAAGTAATATGGCATTTCCCACCCTCAATCTCCATAAATTCACCCATTTTGATTTAAGTTTCAAGATTACTTCGTTTCCTGTGTTTCGTTTATGCTAAAGTTATTAATTGCTAATTATGACATTTGGCTTTCATGAAATTTCACACACACCTTGCTTGATATCAAATTATTGGTTTTGAAAAATCTAAATATATAATTGCCAAAACGTGTAAAATTGTGGATGATAATTCTACATTTTCAGGTACAGGTTACCAAAATTGCATACGATTAGCAATTTAGAAGATTGCCAACTGCTGTTGTAAATTAAGTTGGGTTTCTTCATTGTCAGAAAGCACTGGGAATGTTGTTTTCATTGCTTGTGAAGTGAATACCCAGCCAATCTTAACACTTACTGCATTTCTTGGTACACTTCTTTGGTCGTAGCTTGTTTTTTGGCTGTAATGATATATCAAACAACAGAAGCCTAAAATAATATGTAACCGAGTAACGAAAATATTGCCTTTAGTGTTTTTGGTTATGAAAACTTAAAAACTGGATCATAGATCTCTAGTAACTACACAAAATATCTTCAAAAGCTGGAAAAGAAAAATCATAATTGTCCAGCCAGATGTACTTTGAATCCTTTTGGAGAAAACTTGGAACATGCAGCAATCAGCTTTACAGTGGTATGCAAAACGCTTCACATAAAATTGAAATTCCCTGTTTTGATTTCAATTTTTTTTCCCTCCAAATTTGAAATGAGCAATTTTTTTTTATCACCCTAAAAGCCTTTGTGCTCAAATCACTTCTGGGATTGGTTGATCTAGTTCATTTCAAACTTGAAACAGATCCTCTTAAATTTACATCAATTTAAGTTCAACATCTTTGTAAATCCCTTAGTTTTACTCCTTTAAAATTTATTCTGATAAGCTTGATAAGTATTGTTTCCTAAACAAGCTTTTTAATTTTAAAAATTCAGGATATTGTTTAGGTATTAGCTGTTAAAACTAAAAATGGTAAAATTAAACTATTTTCTCCAACATGTTAAAAAAAATATGGTTTCCAGACATCACTTAGGAAACAACAATGCAAGGTAACATACATGGTCCAAGTAGCAAGTCCTGTTGTCACTCCGGCTTTATGAGACTTCCTTTATAGTGCCACATGTCTGCATTTTCTACAAGTAAACTATATCTATGTGACTCCAGTTTTTAGCCCCTGTCTGATCTGTGAGGCAAGTATGAGAAGTAGCCAGTAGGTTACAAGCACCTTTGCAAGTAAAAGTTGTTGACACAACAGTATGTATTTTCAACATTTCTAATTCCAAGGACAAAGCCCAAGAAAAAACCTTCAAGAATTCAACAGTCCAAGCGCCTTGTTGTTTGTTAGCCCACATTCTGAAAGGTAGAATTCTTTAAATTTCCTTTGTATACTTTTTTGCAAGGCAGTGAAAATGACAAAAACAGGAGCAAGGGATTAAAGTGCAAAAAAATGCTTTTCGGAATACTTGGAGAAAGATTCTTAATAGGCAAACATGGTCAAAGCCACTTGAAGACCAGAGACCGGTGTAATTCTGCCACCTTTTGTTACTTTTTGGCTTCTACTGCACTTAATACAAGGTTAGATTCCACAACCATTCCATTTTGTTGATGTAAAGACACAATCAGGATGAATGAAGTAGCTTGTTCTCTTGTGGCCAGGTTCCTTTTCTCATACATTGCCCATCTTATGATGAGGCACTTGCAAAGGCTGCAGATTTGGGCATGTGGCATAAGGAGCGGGAAGAAAACAGGCTGCAATTCCATTTGAAGCAAAAGGCAGGGAAGGCCCATAGAAAACTTCTTCTTTTCCTTCCTTACTAACATCCAGCACCTGTGTAAGGAAAAATAGCAATCACTCTTAGACTTATATATCGTTCTACAGTGCTTTACAGCTCTCTCTGGGTGGTTTACAGAGTCAACATATTGCCTCCAACAATCTGGGTCCTCATTTTACTGACCTCGGAAGGATAAAAGTCTGAGTCAACCTCGAGCCAGTTGGGATTGAACTCCTGGCAGTGGGCAGACTTAGCCTGCAATACTGCATTCTAACCATTGTGCCACCCATGGTTAAAATTAAGTCTATGCTATTTTATTCAAAGCAAACTACAAAATTTCATATAAGAAATATCAAAGGTGAGGCCACATTCAGGTTTGCTTTGGTTGTGGTTCCTTTGAGTCAGTGTTGACTCCTGGCTACTGCCAGGACAATTCTCTGCAGTTTTCTTGGCCAGGTTTTCAGAAGTGGCTTGCCCATTGCCTCCTTCCTAGAGCTAAGAGAATGACTGGCCCAAGGACATACAGTTGGCTTTGGGCCTAAGCAGGGCAGCAACTCACAAATTTCTAAACCGGTGCCTTGAACACTACACCAGACTGGCTCTCTTTATGCACTGTGGACTACATAATTAAAATGAATATTGTATACTATCTAAAAAAATACTGGATATTAAAAAAAACACCTAAAGCTAAGTGATATTCTAAAAAATTCAAGCATACAGTGAAGTTGTAATATTCATGCCATTTTTTTAATCAGAAATTCACCAAAAAGCTCTTTGGTGATCTAAAGTATCTGATTAAGTACACTTAATATAAAACTGCACATGGCTACACCATTATGCATCCCAGTTAAACATTTTCATAAAAATAATTAGTGAAAGGGTCCAATAGTTTTCTTAAACATTTTCTTGTTCCTATTCCTCACCAAAGCATCCCTCATCAGAACAATTTGAAAGCTATCAAAAGGACAGTTACCTGGATACATGCTGAGGGTTCATTTGTCCAAATTGAGTAGCCACCAACTAAATATATTCTGCCATTGTGTACAGCCACTCCAGATTCATTCTGGCCTGATAAAGAGAAAAATAAACCATGAATTTCATTGACTTATTATTAAACGTCAGAACGCCTTTATAGTACAATGCCACACATCTAATGCTGTGACAGTCTCAGTTAATTTTAACTTAACATGCACCAGAGGACTGTTTATTTTTCTGCAAATGCAATACATGTTTGTCCCGCCAGCTGATTCTTTAAAAATTTCTTCTGGATGGAATTTTACATGCAACTATGTTTGGTAATGTTAGGTATACCATATAAGGTGTAAGGCACTGTAGTGGTCATGAAGACAGAGATCTCTTTTAGAGGAGGAGGAAAAAAGTTCCAAATCAAGCTCAACTGGTGATTTAATGGGTTAATAGTTAGCAACCACTTCCCCCATCTACTCCATCTCCAATCATCCTTGAGTCTTTTCCGTCCCCCTGGTGTTGTTGGATGGGGCTCAGAACCCCGGGGTAGATTTATGAGAATGGATTTAATGTCAAGGCTCCGACTAACGAACCCAAGCAAATCAGAACTCTGAAACTGACCTCAAAAGTCTTCTTTATTGAGTACATCATATCGGAACAGCTTCAAAGGAAAACCAATTCTAAATCTTTCCCGCAGTTTCAGTATAATTAAACTAAGAAATAACCCCATCCCCAAATGTCACAGATCACATTGGCCAATTGGGTTAATTGGGCTCTCCAGGCATTCCTTCCCCAACCTTATCTGTTGACGGTAGAGATGACCTTGGTTCTCATGAGAAAGCACTCTGTTTTGTCTGGAAAGGCATTCCAACCCCCTTCCCCCCTTCCACTTCAGTGTGGCAACTGAGGAATGGAAAAATGGCCGTTGCCAGGTTCGGTTTGAAGTTAACATACGAACTGTAATTTTCCTCCAAAATGATCTTGAAATGCTTTGTCATTGCCACCTCCATAGATGTTGTAGATGTCATTTCAGCTTCACAATCTAGCCAACAACCCTGATACATCCTGCTATCTCTCTAATTATTAACCAGGTCTAGCCTTGCTTAGCATTTCGATGTCAGCCGAAGATGGGGCGGTTGTTTGTTTGTTTTTTGTAATATACGTCTCCTGTTAAAAATAGGATTTCTCCTACAGATTTGACACATTCTGCTAATAACACTTGCCTGTCAACATGCTGAAATGACACCGGGTCCACTGGTCAGCATCTATGCTGTAGGAGTCTATGTGGCGGACAAGAATTCTGTCATTGTTGTAATCTAGATCATTGCCCCCTAAAACATAGAGTTTCCTTTGAACAGCAGCCATGGAATGGTAGACTCTCCTCTGCAACATGGGGCTGCGACTGAGCCATTTATTCTGCAAAAGCAGACAAAAGAAAACTTTAATTCCTACATACCATGAACATTTTAGGTGTGTTGATTTCCCATTCACCAGTACGCCGAAACACACTCATAACACCTGCTATCCAAATACATCTTGCATAAAACCGCATCATTTCTTTTAAAGAAAAGAAACCCTCCAAAATGCCTTTTTGTTTGTAGCGTAATCACTGAAAAATACAAGTTTAATGAAATTCCATCCAGGACCAAAAAAAAAAAAGGGACCAATTTTCTGTTATTTCTAAGATATTTTATCATTTTGATGAGTAGCAATATTTAAGGCCAGCATGGAAACTATTTTGAGCTGTTTGAAACATTGTTAAGTGGTAAGTGTCAAAGAGCAGAAGTCAGAAAACAATTGTTCGATGTAGTCCTTCCAAACGTATAGCTATCCATTAAACTGTGCAACACCTGATTGGGAGAAATTAATATTTGCATTTACAGTGCATTCCCT
Source organism: Pituophis catenifer annectens (assembly GCF_029215685.1). NCBI lineage: Eukaryota > Metazoa > Chordata > Lepidosauria > Squamata > Colubridae > Pituophis > Pituophis catenifer. The sequence goes on from NW_027256881.1 coordinate 107,219,406, forward strand.
TGACACAGGACTATAGACACCATCTGCTTTGCAAAGCCTGCCTGCATCCCCTGATTATATTTTAGCTTCCTTCACAGCAGTGACTGCCAGGTAAGCCGCCAAGCACTGCAAAAGCAAAGAAACGGGAGTGGGGGGGGCTGGTGGGGTCATTCCTAATAAGTCAGCGTGTGAATACTAATCAGCAGTGGAGAAGCAGAGGTCACCCCAGCCTGCCTGTTGGCAGGTAGCGATGTGCTCGGTGGCAGATGGTAGACATTATCAGCACACCACAAAGGCCTTGCGCAGAAACAGGCACAAGCACCCAACGAGATAGAGTTATTGAGATTCTGTGCAAGACGCAGGCAGATGCGAGAGGCTTCGAGTGCCCACCATACAATCTGCCAGCAGATTTTTTTTTAAAGTAGAAATAAAAACATATGTGTGTAAAACCATGAGGCAACCCTCGCTGTAAGAAAGCTAGCCCGAACTCGCTGCCTTTTCATTGTTAGCGCAGCCTGCGGGGATGGAGTTTGGGAGCAGCCAAAATGTGACAGCCCATGGGAGAGCGTGGCAGACCAGGGGAGAGGGGGGGAAGGACACATGAAAAAGGGGAACATTTGACACTTTAAGGTTTAAACAGAGATAGCCTTTATTCAGAATGGGGGCAACATTTACCATATGAGCAAGTCTTTCCATACAAAGTAAGCCTTCTGGCTGTACTTGTCCGATTGAGGCCAAAGGGCTCAGTTCGACAGTAGAAATGCTTACTATAATATTGACAAAGCAGAGCACAGGTTCTGGAATTCTGTATCCAATACTCACACCAGTGGTCCCTATATGAAGGACCTGTATTTTCTTCTGGTAATTCGAACAGCTGGTCTAGTACTAAAAATGTTGAATGGCATTCGCCTTCCTCTTCTACTTGACAAACGACTGAAACCATACAATTTTTATATGTAGCCTGTTTTCAGCACTTCTTGAATGCATTGCAAGGCTTCAGCAGTTTGTTGGCTCAAGGGAGAACAACATCTTTGTTAGTAATAGGTACTCTAGTTTTGAGTACAAATTCAGACTCATACAATTCTGGCTTAAAAATAAAGTTGGGAGCAGAACTCATTCTTAACCTGGGGACTAAGTGTTAAGATTCAGTCTTAGGAATTCCATGTAAAAAACTCAAAAGAAACTGGGTAGGGCCTATAAAGGATGCTAATCTCAGGCGAAATCTTTTATTTACAACCACTGATAAAGCTCAAGAACATGATTCTTTCAGCAAACAAGGACAGGCAGCACCTGGCTGCGGAGAGATTCTGCACAATTAAATAATACACCTTCCCTTGCCACCTCATTGAAGTACATGGAACATGAAGTCAACATGAGAGAGAGAGAAAAGCTGTATGTCTTTTTGTTTTTGGGCTCTCACATGCATTCATACAAACTACGGTGCAGAAGTTACTGGAGAAGCAGAGTTAGACTAGCAGAATGAATATAAGCTTACCTGGGTTGGATCATACACCATTAGCCTGTTCTGATACTGTGCCGTGTTTGTCACTCCTCCTGTAACAAACATTCATAGTGTTACACAAACATTAAACCCAGTTGGGAAGAGTTCATGGGAAATTATTAGTAAGAAAGCATGCTAATGTAGAAAAGAAAATTGCTGAGTTCAGAAGTCTTTCTAGCCTATTTATTTTATTTATAAATTAATAATATAAAATGATGTGGATTTGATTGGATCAAATCATTGCCAGCTAAAACAAGACACATATTTTATAACCTAAGAATATGGTCACCCAGTGCATTTTGTGGGGAGGGGAAGGGTATCTGTATTGTGTATGCTGTGGAAGAATCTCTTATATAAGCCAACTCAAAAATATGCAGTATATTGTTCCTAATGTGTAATGGTAAAGAAACCTTAAAAATCTTTCTAAGGTTTAAGATTTATTACATGTACCATATTTACTTGTGGATAAGCCAAAAATTTAGGTGCCAAAATAATGGAAAAAATGGGTTTGTCTTCTCCAAGAATATATATAATAGATTTCCCCCTTAGCTTTTTAAAATACCCATATATCCTGTAAATACTCATAACCTTAACTATTGACAAATCTGCCTTCAAATTTCCAACCAAAATACCAGCAAAAATGTCCGTCCCTTAGATAAGCCATTTTTCAAGGTTTTTTGTTATTAAAAATGCAAATGTTGATTTATATGTGGGTGAGTTTATACACAAATATGTATACAGCAATATTAAACTATATCAACTATTAACTGATCAGTCAATCCCTATCAACCGTTACTTTTCCATTACTGTTCTGTGATGCCACAAAATGTTAATGAGTAAATTGCTAAAATAAAAGTTCACTTCCAGAATATTGACAATCTAGGTTATTTTAAAAGAACCATAACTTTTTCTGTATTACCTCTCCCATCCATTACAAATAAGCATTACTAAACTTGAAAATTAATTCACTCTGGTGTTAGAAATATATCACCTTTCAAATAAAGGAATACAGTACACCAGAGTATAATTAAAGTCTATTTTAAAACTCCAAGCAAGGTGCTGGAAAGAGGGGGAGAAACATTAAAAAGAAGTCAATCAAAATGATGGGCTTTTAATAAGAAAACACAAAAGGAAACAAAGAGATATTTCTTGGTAAACCTTAGGTTGTGGGGAAGAGATTAAACTAGGTAGAACTGTTGGGGCTTTCCTATTTATTGTTCCAGCAGGAGCCATGAGTGGAAGCCAATTTTTAGATGGCACACCAGTTCCTTCAGTAGTTCCATCCCATCTAGAGTAACAGATGGAACATCTATGGTACCAGAAAGTTTCCATGTTCACTTAGAATTGAGTATAGTCAATTTCACCTCAACCAGTCTCTCATAGGCTTTAAGTGCTGTTCAAGACTTATACTGTATTGCCTATATGACTTTAATTAAAAGTCAATATTTCTAATTAATCTAAAGCTGGACACTATCACCATAATAGTGAGGCACGGTAGCGTAGTGGTCAGAGTGCAGTACTGCAAGCTACTTCTGCTGACTGCTGGCTGCCTGCAATTTGGCAGTTCAAATCTCACCAGGCTCACGGTTGACTCAGCCTTCCATCCTTCTGAGGTTGGTAAAATGAGGACCCAGATTGTTGGGGGCAATATGCTGACTCTGTAAAACCGCTTAGAGAGGGCTGTAAAACACTGTAAAGTGGTATATAAGCCTAAGTGCTATTGCTATTTCTATAATTACAATACCTGACCCCAAACTGAATGATGATCTCTCCTATCAGAATAACAAAGTTGAAAGTTCTTCTAGTCAAAGCCTATGCATAAGCAGGAGACCCTATACCATTCTGGACAAATGGCTTTCCAATCTCTTCTTAAAAGCCTGCAGTGATGGAGCATCCACAACTTCTGAAGACAACCCGTTCCACTGGTTAATTGTTCTGTCAGGAAATTAGGTCTCCAAGATCCCTCTCACAGTTACTGCTATTGAGCCAGGTTGCACTTATTCTATAACTATACATTTGGTTTTTCTTTCTTAAGTGTAAAACTTTATTTTTCTTACAACTGAATTTCATTTTGTTTGATAGGGCCAATGTCAGGGTTCCAAGTAACACCCCCAACGAAAGAAAGTTGAAAGAAAGAAAGCAGGTTTCAAGTGTGTTGAGATTCTTCTGGATCTGAAGCCTATTTTCTGAGGTGTTGGTTATTCCTGTCAGCTTGGTTGGTTATTCCTGTCATCTGCAAATTTGATGAGTTCCCTTCTATTCCTCCATCTAAATCATTTATGAAGATACTGAAGAGTACTGGGACTTAAAACAAAACCTTGGGGTACCCCACTGTTACTTCCCTCCATTTAGATGTAGTTCCATTAAGAACTACAGGTTGAGTGCAGTTTGTCAGTCAGTTACGAATTCATTTGGTGGTGATGATGTCTATCCCACACTTTTCTAACTTACTAAGAAGTAGGTTGTGGTGAGCTTTGTCAAATGCCTTACTGAAATCCAAGTATACTATGTCCACAGCATTTTGCTGGTCTACTAATTTGTCAAAGAATGAAGTAAGATTTGTTTGGCAGTTTCATGTAGATTTTAAATAAAATGGGGGAAGGACCAAGCTTTGAAACACCCCACACAGAAGTGCAGGTTTTTAACATCTCCTTCCTCCTCCTTTAACATCTCCTATATTTACCAAAAAATTGTAAAACTTCTAAGATGGCTAGATCAAGGAATGGATATTTTAAAAGTGCACACTGTACTGCCTACTTAAAGACATATGGCAAGAATCCCTCCACCAAAAATCCCTCTACCACCTCCTGGACCCACATAAAATCATGTTCTTTCTGGCTGCACAAATCATTCATAAGGGAAAGGATCTAAGTTGTAAGTGGCTGAGCTCATTCCATAGATGATCCTCAGGGAAATTAAATGTTAAGGGCTCAAAAGCACCTCACAAGATCTTGGTCACCTCATATAAGACTTGGCCAATGTAATATCCATTGGCCAAGTCAATGTAATATTTATTTTATTCAAAATAAAAATGAGTGATTTTTCTCCTCAAAAAACATAACAAATTACTTACAAATGCCAGCAAGGGGATCTTCTGATGTCCCCAAATTCTGTCAAACATGGTCTCAGACAAGTTTAATAAACCAATACCACTCTAATATACTGTATGCATTTCACTCATTACCTTTCCCATTGTATAAGAGAGCAATTGTCAATCTACTCTGTCATGAGTACAATTTTATTTTAAATTATGTTAACATTTCTCCATAAATACCTGTGGTCTTACTATTTTTCAATATTCTCAAAGCATATATGTCTTCCTTGTTGCCAGTTATTTCCCCCACCCCCAACTTGGACCCTAACATTTGTAGTATTATTTCTATTCAGCTCTGATGAATCACTCTCATTCCTTTACAAATCTCTAAAATCCTCTTCTGCCATTCCCCCACTTCAATTTCGTTTTAAATAATTTCATTATTGTTGTTTCCATTCACTCTGCTAGAGGCTCACTGCCTGCTCCTTTTCATCCAGTTCCAAAACATGTTTTTTTAAATTATTCCCTCAAAACTGCTTTGCGTACTTCCTGCCCTTTTTAATCTTTGCAGCTTTTTTTTAATTCTACACAACTCATGTTTCCTTTGTCCTAATTTTTGCACTCATTATCTTATAGATATCATCCACAGTTTATTTCACTTCATCATTGCACTAAGCATCCTTTCTCATGCTTCTCATTAGCGTAACTGCAGAGACATCTGTGGCATTCTGTAACATAAGTCTTTTCACTCTGTTCAAAGCAGCTTCCAAAACATTCTTTTCTTACATCCATTCTTCATCCATTCCATTGAGAGATTAATATGTTCTCTAATACTTTCTCAGACTTTGTGAGTTGTACTTCCACTGTAATTTGTTTTCTCTTTCATCACCCCTTATCTTCCATGGAATCTGCCTTACATCATAACGAATTAACCAATTATGCTTCTAAGATTTATATCCATTGTTTTGTTTAAGCTACAAGTAGTCCTTGGCTTACAACCACAATTGAACCCAAAATTTCTGTTGTTAAGTGAGACGTTTGTTAAATGAGTTCTGTCCCATTTTACTACCTTTCTTGCCACAGTTGTTAAGTGCATCTCCACAGTTAATAAGTTAGTAAAATGGTTAAGTAAATCTGGCTTCCCCACTGACTTTGCTTGTCAAAAGGTTGCAAAAGGTGATCACATGACCTTGGGACACAGCAATGGTCATAAGTATGAGTCAGTTGTCAAGCATCTGAATTTTGATCACTTGATCATGGGGATGCTACAAAGGTCATAAGTGTGAAAAACGGTCATTGGTCATTTTCCAGTGCCGTTGTAACTTTGAATGGTCACTCAATGAACTGTTGTAAATCGAAACTACCTGTATGCATTAAAAATGAATCTTCTAAGCAAATATTCCCGGGTAACCATTCTGATTCCCTTTCATCTTGGGTGTCTGAATGGTCCCTTCTTGTTTTTTGTACTCTCATCTCATAATTATCCATCCATTTGTCTTACCTAATGGAATAACTTTTTGTCAAAGATCACATTCATCCCGAATAATGTGCTATTTTTCCTTTAAAAAATTCTTATTTTTCATTATCATCATTCACTAAAGCATTACACGAGGCTAGAGCGTTATCTAGCAATCTAGAAAAGCCAGTTTCTGTCTGGCACACATTTATCCCTTTCATCCACAATTAAATCTACAGATCCACTGTTATACTTGTATTTCATCAATCCTGCTACATTTCTCTCTTAGTGTCACAAATGTAGAACATGGTCTTTTCTTTTGATTTCATCCTATAATGTGGACTGTTTATTATTTATTCCCATATTCAAAGTTGCAGAGTTCAAAATTTGCCATGGGGTCACAAAATGGGCCCACAGAAACTTATCTTTCAATTGAGGCTTTCCCACAACATTTTTAGTTTAAAAAAGAAGGAATAAATATAGTAGCTTAAATCATACCAGCATCATATGATATATTCCTTTACTATAATAAAGGCAGTATCAATTAATCCTGGCACATTTCGGCCACTGTGCCACAAATATAATCAAAATCACAGTTTTACTCCAAGTATGGTCTACTATGTAAGGGCACGATCTCTAATTTAGAGACAATCCTGCAAGCCAATATATGCAATAAACTGGCATTCAGGATATATTGGGACTATAGATTCCTAAATTCTTAGTCAACATAGCCATTAGCCACCCAGGTTGAGAATTCTAGGAATTTGTGTCCTAATATAGCAGGGTATAAAAATTCAATATAAAGATGGTTAAAAGATCAGCAAGCACAATGAAGTTATAGACAGGTCTGAAATTACTGCTATTGGTTGAAATAGAGATATTGGTGTGTCTATGTGTGTGTGTGGGGTGGGGGGGTGAATAGGCATAGGGCCAGAAAAGCTGGAAGACAAGTAATTGCAGAGACATGAGCAAAGGGTACATAGCATTTTAAACTAAGATTAAAAATTGGGCTCTACATTTTCTTAAAACAAGCTTTTTTGGGAATGAAAATTATGCAAATCCCAGTTGTGCTTTTGTAAAAAGCATAATTGTCGGACTGGGTGCAGTTAAGATATTTGCTTTGGAGTATATGGTGTACATTTATTTATAATTGGAACACTCTTGTTCTGCAGGTTTAGGGTTTTTTTTTTCCACATACCACATGCATGCCTAAAACCGATACTTATTTAGCATCCTTTAAAAAAAAAAACTAGCAAAATGAGATGCTATGGATTTGCATACAGATTTGACTACACAAAATAGGAGTGAAATGAATAGCACTCTCTATATGTTTTAATCCCCCACCCATTAGATCACATACCCTTGCCTGCAGCAGAATCCCTGGCTTTGAAAGTCATCAAGCTGATTTGTCTGCTCGCAAGCTAGGCTGCCACATGCTGCTACATTGCCCCCTGCAATCACTGCATTTGCAGAGAGACATCCCATGCCTTCCCTGCCAACAAGTATATTTAATAGATTGGTAGTCTTGCTTTCTGCTGCTCCTGCTCCTTTCGGTCTCCCTCCACCCTCTCTCCCTGGGAGGGTAATATGCATCTTAACTGTTTTCTACAGATTTGTCTGACATTCGTGTTACAATTTCCTATCAGCATTTATTTTCAACACTTAGGTTTATCCTAAGTGCTGCAGCAAAAGTTTTTTTCTTTTTAAGTGTTCCAGTTTTTTCTAAAAAAATGGGGAATTCAATTTCTCCCATTCATATTTAGCAAGCTTATAATGACCTTTTGGATGGCCGGACTTGCAGAATACTATAGGCCACAGCGAATAAAAATAAAATGAAAGGAAAGAGGGAGGGAGGGAGGGAGGGAGGGAGGAAGGAAGGAAGATCAGTAGTAAATAGAAAATGTATAAATTGTATCAGAAAAAGAAGCACTTTCCCATTGTAAGCTGGGACAATAAAAAGAGCAATTGCTTTAATTTCTTTATGCAACTTTCTGAAAGAAAGAAAGGGAATAATGATATGATATCAAGATACTTTTAAAAATAAACTCTATTAACAGGTGAGCTGCAAAGACTTTCTCTGCTACTGTCCCTGCCCTGTAGAACAGGTGTCCCCAAACCCCAGGCTGCAGCCCACTACCGGGCCATAGCCTATTTGGAATTGGATCGCATGACTGGCTGGCCAGATTGCAGAACGCACAGGTCAACTTGCGTGAGCTATGGGCCAGAAGGCACTCACACATGTATATGCCAGTCTGCCGCTTACACAAGCACTGCATGCACACACACGCTGGCCCGCTATTCACGCTGCCCAGTTCCCCACTCCCTCCCCCCAGTCAGGCCGCCAAGCTGCAAAGATTACTGTAGAATATGCTCTTCAGTGGTGGGTTTCTACCGGTTCACTCGGGTTCGGGTGAACTGGTAGTGACGGCGGTGGGATGCTCTGTCCATCCACCCGGATGTCATCACGGATGCTCTGCGCAGGTAAGCGAAGGTAAGTGGAACCCATTACTGATGCTCGACTCCTGGCCTTTCAAAAGTCTTTGAAGATCTGGCTCTGCCGTCTTGCCTAGGGATCGCAGAGCAGCAAAAAAGCCTAGGGATGTTCAATGCCTAAGGTCCTCCTCCTGCCTTTTAAGTTATTTTGATTTTGTTTCTACCACATTCCTGTTAGTGATGTTCTGTTTTTATGTTTTTTACACATTTAACTATACATCACCCAGAGCTGCTCTGAGAGAAAGATGAGCAGTTCCCAAATTTGACAAATACATAAAAATAAATAATTTGTAACTCTCCAAATACTACAGCAGAAAATTGTATCTTCTACAAAGGGCAGCAACTTTCTTATAACTAAGAGTGGTATTATTATTATGGTTGGTTGCACAGCCAGTCAGATGTTTATCCACCTATCGAGTCCTTCCCAAGGACCTGGGATAGACAGATGTTGTTTGAAGGTGTTGAAGATATCATCACAGAATATAAACTAGAGAGACATGGACTGTCCTTAGTTTTTGGTTCAATCTCTTTAAGGCCAATTTTCTTTGGTGGCTGTTGGGGAAAAAATGGAGTTCTCTGTATAGGTTGCTATGAATTCTTCAAGGAAAGCCAGATATAAATCTTAACAATTAGCAGAATTGTGTGGGAAGGTGAGGTTACAGACTTAAATGGATGCCTTTCCTCATGGTTTGATGCCCATTTCACTCCTTTAAGCCTCACAAGAAATAAAAAAGGAGCTCAAAGCTTTGGCTCTACCTAACCTAAAGTACCTCTGAGGATTGCAAAAAGATGTTGGGGAAGTCTGGTTTATACATCTAATACAGCATATTAACTATCCAGTCCAATTTTAAATGATTTCCAAATATGGTAAGCATTGCTCCTACATACAAATCATTAAGAAAAAAACAGTTAAAGAGGACCATATAGTCCATTCAACACTTTCCTGAACTTTGATGTGAAAACATTAATGAGCTTTTACTGAGTACAATTTTCAAGTAAGAAGTGATTCACCAAATAGGGACACCATCCAGCCCATACTGAACTACCTTGTTTTGTTGAAATTAAGTTACAGTATATACAGTATATTATATGCTTCAAATGCCTACAATCTCCAATAAGGAAGTGCCCAATCAAAAAAATGGGTGGGGGGAGGGAATACTGACTTCAACTAAGTACTACATTGAAAAGCAATCTCTAAACATTTAGGAAACAGTCTATTCTGGACTCTTCCTAACTGATGTCAAACTGATTGCTCTATAGCTCTCCAGATTCTCATTTTTTAGTGCTTTGTGAAGGTCAAAGATGGCTAGAGATTCAGTCAAACTATCAGCAAGTCCTTTTAATATTTGAGAATTTCACCTTCCTGCTATGTCTTCTTTCAATTTCAGAAAATCATTTTTAATAGTAAAGGACATATTGCATACTATTTGAAATCCCCATGATACCTTTCAACATGATAACGGTTCCCATGTCTCCTTTTTTGAATGAATATTGACAAAGTAGGAGATTCCATGTGGGAATAAAGAGGTCAGCCTTGTCCCAGAAATAAGCAATCCTCCAAAGCAGATTTGGATAGCCGCAAAGTACTATATGTTGGTTCTATTTCTCTAGATCTAATTGGAGAGAGAGAAAAAATCTCTATGGCATAAATCAGAGACTTGGTAACCTAGAACCCATTTAACGAACTATTGCTCCCTAGATGTTTCACTCTACAATTAACTCTACAATTAACCTTCCATCCTTCTAAATTGGTAAAATGAGGACCCATATTGTTGGGGGCAATATGCTGACTTTCTAAACCACTTAGAGAGGGCTGTATAGCACTGTAAAGAGATATATAAGTCTAAGTGATATTGCTATTGAAATTCACTTTGAGCTATAATTTGAAAGAGAATTTCTATATATTATTGGTATTTAACACCTTAAATTGATAAAGATACTGTATATACAAATGGTGTGTCAAACATATGTTGGAAATATAATCATTCTGAAGGCACCTTTTCTCGCGTCTGGTGGACATATAAGGAGGCTAAGAGTTACTTGGATCAAATACGTTTGATACATTTAAAATTCAGAGAATTTTTAAAACAAAGGTACAGTTGCAATGAGAGATTTTACTTTTAGGTTTGATGGATAAGCAGTTAGAGAAAAAATATGGATCTTTGTTTCTAAACATAACTGCGGTGAGATTTTTGTAATGCCCAGCAATGAAGTCTTACAGATTCCACAGTGGAAGGAAGTTTTGGGAATTGATTAGAAATGTTTGAGATTACAGAAATACGGGGTATTATTGAATTTTAGATCAAAAGGTTAATGAATTTTATATTTGTAACTAATGAAGAAAGGTAGAAGCTTCCCTTTATTTTTGTTTTGCTTTTAATCCTCTGCATTTTCCCTTCCCCCATCTTTTTCCTTCTTAATAATTTTTGCTTTTATATTTTATTTTTATAGAAATTTAATAAAGTATATTAAAAAAGGAAGGTTCGGTGCTGACATAGTTTTTTTATTCTTCACTATTCGTAAAGGGAAATATTTGTATTGGTTTTATTTATTCCACCTCTTATTCAAGAGTTCACAATGGCATCTGCTGCAGTCCCTCCTCTTCCTCCTATATACCCTAGGACACAAACCATGAGGTAGAGATGAAAAAGAGTGACTGTCCCACATTCACCCAGTGTGTTTTCATGGCTAAGGTTGTGTGTCTTCTTTATTCTAATCTAACATTTTAACCTCTATACCATAGTAGCTATTTAATTACACTAGATATTCAATTCTTTTTTTAAAAACTGAAGAGATAAAGGTTTCCCTTCTACTTTAAGAGACTCCACTGAAAATAATGGAGAAAATAGTCTAGTAGCACTGCCAAAACCATAGACAATGGATTATTGAAAGTAATCTTCCAGAGAATGGTAGAAAGGAGAAGTGATATTGTAGAGCATACGTGTGATAATTTTCTGGCTTATTGTTGTCCAGGAGTACTAGGAGGTAACAAGGTTTTAAGATGCATTAAAAAACCATCCATCCATCCATCCATCCATCCATCCATCCATCCATCCATCCATCCATAAAACATAAAACCAGATAATAAACACAAATATTAATATCCTGGGAGCATTTAACAAGCGACAGACATTAAAACAAAACATAGAAATCTTGTCTGTTCTGAAGTTCTCTGATAAGCAATAGATATTTTGATCAATATGCGACTTAAGAAAAAAAAGCATCGGTACTTGCTTCTGCCCATATCCCCAATTAGAAAAACACTGGTGCTCCAAGCCAATAAAAACAATGAGAATAAATACACATTAGCAGGGCATGGAAAGTCAAACTGTTTAAAGCATACTGCTGAAAGCTTATTGGAAGTGGGGGGGCAATAGCTAGAGGAAATGAAGAACACTTGTGGGCTTTCTCAAGCATCTGGTTACCCAACATGCTTTATGACAACTAAGTAGATTCCCACAAGCAGAAAGCAGCAGTACTTCTTGCTGGTGCCTCCGACAAATGGAAATGGGGGGGGGGTTTAAATATTATGTAAATGAGGGAAAGAAAAGGTAAGGAAAACATGCAGTGTTGGATGAAAAAGGCCTGGCCTGTACTATAACTATATTGGAGGCCATTTGTATGCCAGAAGGACTGACGGATCAGTTAAGAGCTTAGACTACACAGGCTTACCGGGTCTTCTAAATATACCATCAAGAAATTATAGACCAAAATGCCCTCTGGTTATTGCTGTTTAAAAAAGGCCTTTGCTATTGTATAAAATGGTATAAAGTGACTATCAGTACTATAGAAGCCTTGGGAAACTTAGGACATTTTTCAGTTGAATTAGCTCAGATTGAACTAGCTTGGCATACAGTATTTGAATTGAACCAATTCAACTCAAATTCAATCCCTATCAATCCCTTCCCTGTAAGAAATTATCTTGCTTAGTAGCCTTTTCTAAATTTCATTAAATTATACTGCTCCTGGTCTTGTCTGCAATCTTTCTTTATCTTTAGGTAAATGGAAGACTTTGTTGCCCTTTTTAAAGGTTGACCAACATAGGTGCTTTCTTCTCTTTGAGTATTAGCTGTCCTAGACCATACTTCATCAATCAAGGCAGATTACTGAATATGTTTTTTTTAATGATTTGGATGGACTACATTGCTGCTTTATTTAAATACTTCACATTTTAAGCATATAGTATGGATTTCTTTGGGAGAAATCTGGGTTCAACTTTGTACTCACCACGTGCATAACTACCGAGAGCAATGCTGGTATACTCCTGTTGTCATACTATACTATAAAAAGGGAGGGACATGTTCTATGTTTGTAGTTTACAACCTCTACTATTCTCTGATGAGAAACAATCCATATATTTAATCACCACCATCTTACACAAGAAAGTTTCAAAATTCTTTAAGGGTAAAAGAGTGTGGACGTTCTTCAAACATTCACAGGAATTCTAATTTTAATCATTTGATCAGTTACTTTTTATGGATTACAGGGGTTCTGTCCATTCTGTTTCTATTTAATATTTCCAAAATGTGCAAAATCTTCCTTTTTGAAAATAGGACAGTTATTCCTAGGTTCAGTACTCTCCTCCCCTATATTAATTTAGTTGATTTTCATTTCCTTATTTTCATTTTACCATTTTTAAATGGTAGCAAATGCAATTGTTCTTTTGAGTTGTTCACAGTCAGGTGGCTTACAAATATTATTATTACTACTACTATTATTATTATTATTATTATTACTATTATTATTATTATTACTATTATTATTATTATTATTATTATTATTATTATTATTATTATTATTATTATATAAGCCATGATGACCTATTCTGTAACTGTAGAAGATCACTAACAGACAGCTATTATTTGCTTAAGTTTCATGCCTTAAAATGTTACTTCAACTAAGATAGGTGTGCTAAATCCAACAATTTTGTGAAAAAAGAATCAAGAGTGCATTTATTGGCATCAAGAGATAAGGATACATACATCTTCCTCTTAATGGGCCAATACAAATATGTTTAAAATAAATTGCTGGGGACACTTCTATTTAAATTGTAATTGCTTTGTTCAGCAGGCACTGCACTTTCATTATCCCTGTATACAATTCTCTGGCCGTACAACTCCTCTCCTTTGTGCTGAATACCTATTGCTGAGTATCTGTGGCTCAGAAATATTATACCACCTGCCCCTTGTATTAAAACTCAATTTCCAGCAAACAAAAGGAAACCTTTTTAAGGCATGTGGCCTCAAACTAATGCCACTGATACAAACATGTTTTGTCATGCTTTTAGTCTTCAAAGTTGTGGGTGAAACATTTTCTACCTGATATCCAAAGAAGACCATCCACAACACATCCTGCATGACAGGAAAGGGACCTGTCAAAGGACAGAACAAAAGTCCATTTGTTCTTCTTAGGGCAGTATCGTTCAACAGTTGGCAAAACTTGACGTAGCTCATTTCTGCCTCCCACAGCATAGAGAAATTCATCCACAGCCCCAAGTACAAAATGCTCCCTGCAATTCTTCATCGGAGCTATTTCTGCCCAGGAATTGTTACGGGGATCATATCTACAAGCAGTCCGTACTGCACATGTGCGGCCAGTGGCTTGTTCAACTTCACCGCCTGCTACAAAGAGGAAATCTCCCATTACAGCCACGCAGTGGTGGCTTCTTCCTACTGGCATGGGAGCCAGCTCACTCCAGTTTGCAATCCCTGCAATGTGAACATTTTCTTGGTCCACAGGATTAAAGTATCGCAGCTCTTTAACTCTGCATATTTCCCGTTTTTTTCCACCTATGATGTAAAGTGTGTCTGACTGGAAGCGAGGTTTCGTCCTTCTGGTCTGCCAAATTGGCTGTGCATAGATACTTTGATGATAGACCAAAGCCTCATTGATCAGTGCTGTTGCCGTTTCACTAGTTTGGACAAGAGGGTGTGAGAGGGCAACCGTATGCAGTGTATCCTCATCCATAAGCCCAAATCGAACGTACTGTAGAAGTTCATCCATGTACTGATATCGGCAGTTGTGTTCTAGCCATCTCACAGCTAGCTAGAAGGGAGGAAAAACATTAAAAAAAATGAACTTATCTACATTATTCACAATTCGGTGTGAGAAATACATATTTGAATTATTCAACTTATCAACAAAAAATTATACTCCCAAATTTAATCTTGCTGCATATATAAAAACATTCCTTCATCTCCCCTAAAATAATGACGACTCTGTGTAGAATTAATGTATGATAACAGGGCCGTCTTGTCTTAGCAAACATTAAAATAATGGGTGCCCTGCATAAACAAGAAGAAACAACACACGACAAATGGGAGTTTTCCCATAATGACTAATGTACATTATATTGGTAATCAATTGACCAGAGCAGCCTTCTCCAATTTGGGCCTGTGTTTGAACAACATGTCTCCAAAGTTCCCAAACTCTCAACGGTGTCCAATGTTGATGTTCAATGAGCATTATGGGAGTTATTATCTCAACATTTTTGGATGCCACCAGATTGGGGAAGGTTGTACCCATTAGTCATGGTCACTGGGTATTTTGGGGATTATAGTTCCAATTTATTTGAAGAACACAAAATTGGGGAAAGCTGTGGGAAAGCAAAATAAAAAAATGTCAAGAGCTACATCTCTATTGATATATATACATACCTATCTATTAAAGTATTGGGTCTCCTGCTTGAGCTGGGGTTGGACTAATAGATCTCCAAGGTGCCTTCCAACTTTATTATTCTATGTTCTATTAGCCATACAATATATAAGGCCCTTATTCATTCTTGATGATTTTATTTTTTTATCATTGTTAATGCATGCACGCAACTTTTGAACTCCTAATTGACAGTTAACCAAAAGGCACACCCCTGAAGTATACTGTACAAAGCATGTTACAAAGATTAAAATGAGCACAACAACAATGATGAACTAGATGCAATAAATTATTTGAGTGCTAGCAATCATAGGTAGTAGAATGAAGCACACTCAGGATTTCTTTTCTAGTATATACATGCAGTGCTTTGCTCGACATGTGATAGTGCCATATAGCTGTGATAACTATGGATGTATGAGAATAATGTGCTGGACAATATTTGAACTTGAAATACCCCACTGAAATCAATGGGAAAAAAAATCCACTGATTCCAATAGGAATGAAGAACTGTATCAAGGGGTTTGGAGGCAAGCTACAGTACTATCAACAGAGCAGAAGCTCTATATTGAATAATCAATCCCTCAAAAACCAAGTAGTGACATCTGGAATCAGCTGAAGCCTCCAAACCATTTTACAGAGCAGCACCGCTAATAGGCATAAGTCTCTCTGTTTCCTATTTTCTGCACCTGAAGCTCCGGTGGAGACCTACCTGATGAGAACAAAAGAGCATGCTTTAATAAAGGTTTTTTCCCCCATATAGCAAGATCTTTATTTATTGTTTTTTGCCTGATTCTGCTTCCCCCAGAATGCGTATATTCATTTTTAATAACTATTATTAGTGTCTCTGAATGGGACATATGATCAGATAGGCAGAATTTCTCCCTCCCACCCGCACCCTTGTCTCACCACTAAAGAGAAGGAAAAAAAAAATCATATGGCTTGCGGGAGCAATCGTGTGAAAACTTTTCTTTTTCTTTTTTTAACTGCCGTCCCTGTTTTCGTATTACAGATACAAGTCTACCACCTCACAAACAGCCCTGGCAATATTCCATAAAACATACTACTATTTAAAGCAAAATAACTTCCACAGTAATTTTTGACATTCTTATTCTACAGCATGAAACAAAAAGCAAAATAAGACCATGCCAGACACAGATGATAAACAACCAAGGAGGGGGAGGGGGAATTAAAAGGAGGAGGAGGAGGGAAGCAGGATTGCACTAGATCGGCTGTGGCTTTAAGTACAACCCACGGAGCACGAAGAAGGGAAGCAAGGAAATAAAAATAAAAATAAATTAAGAGAGCAGAGGAAGCTACAGTGAAGGTCAGGGAGTGAAAGAACTTCCTCAGGGCACAGAATAAATTAAATCCCAAAGAAAAAAAAAGTGATTTCCAGAGTGCAAGGCACAAACTCAAAATGACAATGATTGGCAGCCAAACTATATCCATGCAATATCGAAGGCTGCACGTTCTCATTTACCTCAGTGTAGCCAGCAAGCGCCCATTAAACATCCGTCTGATGCCCAAATTAACCTTCTTGGCAAACTGAAAGAGGCACAAACTATCATAATCAACCTTTCATTATCACAGCAGCCTCTAGTTAAAGGGTCAGAATAATTGTGCCATCAGAGCCCTGATTGTTTTCAATCAACAGACGGCTGGAGTGACAGCTCCGTGATGGAGTAGTTTGATGAAACCGCACCAGGCCTAATCAGAGCAGATGAAAGGAAGGCATGATTGGTGCAAATGAACAGTCGTGCCTCTCTTTTTCATTTACAATCTGAAATTACTCTTAAATTTACAGGTTTTCCCCCCACTCTCCCCTCCTCCTCGAGTACCTCAGAAAGAATATTTGACTTATTATGAGTTCTGACAGTGCAGAGTTATAAAAACACAGGTAGGATTCTGCCTCCTCCCTTTGCTCCAAGTGCAGGCTTTAAGTGTGCATTCAGCATAATTTCAGCAAAACCCAGTCACAAGATAACTGACTTCCAGTGACCTCACCTTTCCGTGTTGTTTGATTAACCGGGCAGTTTATTCTAGCCAACAGTTTTCACAATGTTAGGGAAGTTTGGAAAATGGAAACGGAGCAATAGCAATGACAATGAATGTGCAAAGAGCTCTGCAACACATTTTCTTCAACAATAAATGTATTGCCATTCTCAGTTTTGAAGTGATACAGTTATGATGTTTTCTCTTCTTTGGGGGGGGGGGAGAAGAAATCAAAGCCAAGAACATTTCTGGAATTTAATACACAGAGAGGGGTGGAAGGGAGGGAGGGGGAGACCTACATATATATGTAGGTCTTTGGTTATTCGGGTTTTCTCCCACGTAAAATTGGAAGTGTCTTGGCGACGTTTCGACGAAGTCTCATTCGTCATCTTCAGGCTGGTGTTTTCGGCTTCATGCTTCTAGGAGCAATGTGTGATCGCAGCTGTTTCTTCCTTTTAACTGCCAGTGGGGGTGTGAACTGATTGGGTGGGAGCTTGGCTGTGTTCTGATTGGGTGGAGGTGTGTTCTGATTGGTTGGAGGCTTGGCTGTGCTCTGATTGGGTGGGGGCTTGGCTGTGCTCTGATTGGGTGGGGGTGTGTTCTGTTTGGGTGGGGGCTTGGTTGTGCTCGGGTTAGTCTGAGTTGCAGGGGGATTTGAGCTGGTGAGCTGCGTTGCTGTTGTTTGGCTTCGCATTCGTGGTCGTGCCACATCTTCATGGTGGGTGCCAGTTTGCTTCATGTATGGATTGGAGGGGTTTAAAGTGGCTAATGATGCAGTTGTGGTCTGGCTTCTGGTTTGTGGTCGTGCGTCATCATCGGTGTGGGTTTTGGTTTGCTTTTTGCGTGGATGTGTGGTGGTGACATCCTGTGTGGTTTTTGTGAGTGTGGGTCTGGTGTCATTCTTGATGTTAGGGACTCGTTTGTCAATAAGGGTGGGTTTCCAAATGGCTGGTAAGCGGGAGGTATCATCTTGTTTATTCATGCTGTGTGGGCATTTTTCTATCTCGATGGCTTCTCTGATTATTCTGTTGCTAAAGTGTTCAGTTTTGGCAATAGTTCTGGTCTTTTTAAAGTCAATTTCATGTCCTGTGGCTTTAAGGTGTTGGACCAGGGAAGAAGTTGGTTCCTCTTTTCTGAATGAGTTCTTGTGTTCTTCAATGCGTGCACTTATTCTTCTGTTGGTTTGTCCGATGTATGTGGTGGGGCAGGCGGTGCATGGGATTTCATATACTCCTTGATTTTCTAACTCAATTTTGTCTTTGGGGTTTCTTAGGATGGTGGATATTTTTTGGTTTGTGCAGAATGCTGTCTTGATGTTGTGTTTGTGGAGGATCTTGCTGATTCTTTCTGTGGTGCCTTTTATGTATGGGAGGAGGTTTTGCCGTTTTCTTGTTTTCTGTCTTGGATTTTAGTGGGTTGATTTCTTTTTGGATTAGGTTGGTAATCTTATTTCTTTGGAATCCGTTGGATGTTAGTATGTTAGTTAGAGTGTGTAGTTCGGTTTTTAGGTGTTGTTCGTCAGCTAAGCGTTTTGTTCTGGAGATGAGTGTCTTGGCTACGGAGTTGATCTGTGCTGGGTGGTGGTGTGAGAGTGCGTGCAGATAGCGGTTTGTGTGAGTTTTCTTCTGGTAGATGGTGTGTCCTAGGGAGCCATTGGATTTCTTGTAAACTAAGACATCCAGGAAGGGAAGTTGGTTGTTAGCTTCTGTTTCCATTATGATTCTTTATTATCTCTATGAACTGGAATGAGTTTTTTACGTGTGAGGTGATGGATTCTGCATAGGGCTGTAGTTGTTTGGCGAGAAATTTGGCTAGGTTTTGTAGAGGTGAGCCTATGGGGCTGACTATGGGTCTAAGTGGGGTTCCTTCTTTGTGTATCTTGGGGAGACCATAGAGCTTAGGGCATCTGGATGATTTCTCTCTGGGAATGATTCTTTGCTGGATCTCTTCGCAAAATACAATTCACCAAGGAAACAGAAGCTAACAACCAACTGCCCTTCCTGGATGAAGCCGAAAACACCGGCCTGAAGATGACGAATGAGACTTCGTCGAAACGTCGCCAAGACACTTTCAATTTTACGTGGGAAAAAACCCGAATAACCAAAGAACTATGTTCTTACTTAATCTATTATGAATTAAAGCTAACAGTCTGATACTCTTAATTATGAGCAAAGGGGAACAGAATATTCCAGGCATTGCTAACTCACCCCATACTCCTAAACTCTCTCAGCTAGCTTTGCATAATTCTACCACATTGTTGTTTTTTTGAGATTCTAGTAACTATTAAAATAAAAGTGCCAAAGGCAACCTCATTTTATCACTGAGCAAAGTAGGTGTTTTAAGTGGAAAACTGCAAGACACCTTTATGTTCTTGAGCTGCATCACATACATCTAGCCAATCGTATTTCCCCACAGTACATCAGCATTCAGGACACTGCAGCAAAACAAGAGGCTTAGCAGAGGAGATTAATTTGTATCTGAAGAAAGGCAAAGCAGAGAAAGAAGGCCGAAGCTTATTCAAAGAGCTTCATATTTCATAAATTTACTTCCAGTTTGTACCTACCCGGCAAACAGAATTTATCTCCGTGTCCTTTTACATGCACCTACCCTTAATTGTAGCTACAGCAATATTAGTGTGCCCCCGAGCTTATTAACTATTGGCAGATATGTAAATGTAGCAATGTTAAGTGGGCATGATCCAGTCTAATTTAAATACGCTTGAGTCCCATTAGTTTCCATGGGAAGCCATTAAGTGTGCAATTCACTCTTTCCCACTGAAATCAATGGGACTTAAAGATGCTTAAAGGAAATTATTGTGTAGCATGTAAAAAAAAACATTCCCATGATCAAAGATGCTTAACAGATCACTGACTTACAGCAGAAACAGCAGTAGCAATAAGCAGCTGTATCTGGCTGAAGAGAAGAAGATCATCCTTCAGCAGTATTACTGACCTGCTTTGTTTGAAAAGCAGTCCTTATTATTATTATATTTCATGTCACCAATCTTTTGAAATTCTTGCAGTGATCAGCAGCTGTAGTCTTATGTGAAAGACTACATAATACAATGAAGCTATAATACCATGAAACATTTTGTTTCAAGTCTGACTTGTGTTCTATATTTAAAAACATTCCGTGATGTGACTGTTCATGTTCTTCACCTCTCCAAGCTAAAAGTGAAGGGAAAGCAACCAATGCTGTTTGGAGAACCAGCAACTTTTTACTTTACTTGTATATCCCCTGGGTCCTTCTTATTCTTTCCAAGGCAACAGAATTCTGGAAAGAAATAATGTAAAGAGTCTCAGAATTCTTGCTGGTCTGACAGCCTGTCCATCTCCCCACTTAGGAAGCTACTTTTCAAATGAATTAATATAGAACAGAACAGAACAGGAGACAAAATTTGTGTGTTTGGAGAAATCAACAAAAGACAAATTGAAAACCCTGTTTTTGGGAACCCTGGGAAGTCGGGGGTGGTGGGGTGGGGAGGGAGGGACAAAGGTTGGGTTGGGATAAAAGTGTTGAATAGATAAATGTTTTAATAGAAAAGTAAATGTGGGGGAAATGTAATAATAAATGAAATGATAATATTAAGATACAACTATTATTGGAGAAGTAAGATGGAAAAAAGATGTATTCAGATGATATATTGACTGATAGATTATATATTGTATGTTTGTTTGATTATGAAATAAAAAACTTTAAAAAAAAAGACAAATTGAGTTCAAAAATGTAGATCAGTCCATTTAAAAACCACCAAGTACGCTTATTTCTCAGACTTACTTCAGAAGCTTATTGTGAGGTTTTTAAAAAATGGAATGGGCTCAACTTTTGCAGAAAGGAAAGGAGACAGAACACTACAACTAAGGATGATTTTTCCTTCTCTAATCAGTTTCAAAAAGAACATCATCAAAGAGCTAACAGAAAATAATAGGGCACTTTATGAACTGCCCAGTCAAGGACTAAAGCTCAGCATCATAGGAGATTATGCAGCTATAATTACACTGCTTTAATTTTCTAATCAGAAAGTTGCAATAGCCAACTGAGGACCTATTTGCCTTAAAATTTCAGCATACAACACTATAATAAAATGTTCCTCTTGGTAGAAAAATATGTTCCTATGCTCTAAGGTTCTTATAACAGACTGCATTAGAGTCCACAGTAAAATCCTTTGAGTAAGATTCTACAAAGTTAACAAGCTTAGTATCCCATTCCTGGGCTCAATCTTAAAGTTTGGCCAGAGTATCTGAAATTCATTTATTTATTCAGATGGCACTATTTTACAGCAGGAACCTGGATCATGCCCATCTTTGTCAGATCTTATCAGAAGGGCAGAAGTAATCTGAGACAAGTGATCTCCCAAATAAGCAGCATGTTGTTTTGCACCTGGAAGATCAGGAGGAACCAGTAGACTTTGCAAAGCAGTGAGGTTACATGGAAACACTAAGGTATGATCATAACTGCTCATGTTGTTGCATTCTAGACTAGTGATATGAGTGGTCTGAAGGGCAGCTCAATGTTGAGCATGTTCAGGTAATAACAGATGAGGTGACTAAAGCATGATTGACACTGCGTAGGGTAACGATGCAACTGGCATAAAAGATTGATTTGTACAAAGGTTCTCTGAGCCTCAGATGCCACCTATTCTTCAGGAAGTCTGGGAAACTTCCAAATTATGCCCCAAATATTGTTTTTCAAGAGGCAACTGGACTTTCTGGTTTTTCTTTGAAGATGTTTTGCTTCTCATCCAAGAAGCTTTTTCAGCTCTTCAAAGAAAACGTCTTCAAAGAAAAACCAGAAAGTCCAGTTGCTTCTTAAAAAGGCACCTTTGGGACAACCATGACCTGGATGACTGAAAATCTCTATAGACATTCCAAATTATGCATTAGGTCTGCCTGGAGCAGTGCAGTCTTATTTAGAACCAAAGATGAAAACTCCCCGATTCCAGATGACTCCCCCCAACCCACAGCTACTTGGTTGGTTTTGCTAGGATTGATCTTGAGCCAATCACCCCACCCAGAATGTAGGGGACATGAACTCTCAATTGTGAGATGAGGGGCCAAATCTCAAAAAGGAGTCAATCTGATCAAGAGCTAAATTAAGCCACTGTTCTTTTTGAAGCACATACACTTTAAAAACCCTACCTTCAATTCGAAAAAATATTCCTTTTGAAATCATGCCCTTTGATTTTAATGATTTTTTTATTTATATGTATGTAGATTCAGAGCCCCAGACCAAAGTGTAAAACCGCACTTTCTTTTTCTTTTTAGAAAGCCAAAGAAAGCATATTTTTAGTTATACTCTGCTATTCAGCCTTCCAGGATAGAGGAAGCACACCAATATAGGGGACATTTCTGAATTCTGGCAATGAAACTACATTGACCATTCAAATATGGTAGTTACCTAAATAAAGCAAAACAGTGAATTTCAGCAATGCTTGGTTGGTCTGTAAAACAGACAATAAAAATGAAAGAGGAGGGCAGATTTTATTTTAACTATCACATAGTTATAAAGGTGTGTGTGTTTAAAAATAAATATAGGAAAAATCTGGAAAGAATACCCTATTATGTCAGCTTAAGTAAGAAAACACTGCTAAAATAGTTCAGAAAAAAGTCATTATAAAAGTTATAAAACAATTTCGTCTGTGAAAAAGGTTAAAGAGGATTGCATATACTGTATGCATGCTCCCAAATTTATGAGACAAAACATTAAGCCCTACCAGTTTTAAGAAGTTACAAGAAATGGTACCTTGAGAGGTTAGATGTAACTAAATCCTAATGAAATCAAAGACTTTTTAAAAACCTTGAATATCTTATGTTGAAGCTGAGTTACTCTATTTTTTTCCTTCAGTTCTGTAGAAAAAGAACAGAAAGACCTCTAGAAGACATATTCAAATGTAGTCATTGTGCTAAATATTGTTAACGACTATCTGTATGTTTAAGATTATAGTATTACTATGTAAAATCAGCAGAAAAACATAACTGATTATATCAGACTTACCCAGAATCAATCGAAATACAGACTAGGAATGTATCCAGATCAAGTTTCTGGTGCAACCAGCCAAAAGACATTGAACATTTTTTCCTGTTTTTATTATTTTTCTACCTCTAAAATAAAAATGGAAGCAAAGAATGTAGGCCTACCACAGAGTTACAAAATAAAGACACATTCTGAAAATAAGGATTTCACACTATGACATATTTGGATCTATTCTAAATTCAAAATAGCCAAACATATTGTTAACATATGAATCAAATTCAACTCTTGTCTTTTTAAATTCTCATTTCCAAACTCATCATTCCCTATCCTTCAAATGAGCTGTCTAAACCAAAAGGCAACACAATATGCCAACACAATAATGCATATTCAATAAAGCAAGGAATAAGTGATCTAGGGTCCTTCAAGTATTTTGGACTATAACTCCCAAATTCTGAACACCCACACAGGATGTCTTCATGTTTTGCCCTCCTGTCTTCCTACAAACTGCTGTGCTTCATTCTTTCAATGTGGTTGCTTGCTGTTCTGTTACCTCTTTTTATTTCAGTCTTTTCCTATCTGGTGATAATATATTTTCTATTCAACAAAGTCAAGAACTGTGAACAGCATAGCATATTCTAAGAAAGTATATTTCCAACACAGAAATGGGGAAGCAGGGGAGAGAGATATGTCTTTCTCCCAGACCAGGCTTTCCTCATCTAGGATGGTCTCTGAAGTATGGCTGTTAGATTGTGAGAATTGTTCTCTCCTTTTTTAAAATCACATCACACAAGCCACAAAGCATGAAACCATAAGAGGATCTATTTTTGCTACCTCAACCTCTGTGTATATAGTATAAAGCCTTACTTTTCAATTGACGTGTGTCTGTGTGTCTGCACCACATAACACCCCAGATTTAACAGCAGATTTATCAACAGATTGTTGTTAAGAAAGACAAAAGGTCTGAATAGTGGATGCTGTAATATCTGGAGACAGCAGAAGAGAAGACAAAGAAAGAGAGAAAATAACAAAATACAAAGTCTGCAAATAGAAGTAGAAGAACTGTGGCAAAAGAAAGCAAAGATACTACCAATAGTAATAGGCACCTTGGGTGCAATCCTAAAACAACAGAGATACCATTTGAATACTATGGTATTGACAAAATTACTGTCAGTAAATTGCAAAAGGCAGCTCTACTTGAATAGCTTACATCCTGCTACGATACCTATAACAACATCATCTGCCTAACCCAATAGGTACTGTAGATAAAAATGCCAAATTCAGTCTAACCATCTGGCTGACTATGGGACCAAACAATAATATTAATAATATTTTAGGCTTGCAGAAATTTATTAGCCAGAATTCCCAAACATCTAAGAGTACAGAGTTGATACTCATCAGATC
The DNA here is from genome assembly GCF_029215685.1 of Pituophis catenifer annectens. Lineage (NCBI taxonomy): Eukaryota > Metazoa > Chordata > Lepidosauria > Squamata > Colubridae > Pituophis > Pituophis catenifer. The sequence goes on from NW_027256881.1 coordinate 107,243,886, forward strand.
CTTGGCTGTCCTGAGGTTTTTGCAACAGACAATCCTTGTTGTAATCCTTCTACGTGCTGTGAAATTGCAATTTCTCTAAAGATTGTCTTTATCTTACTTTCTGAGCCAGACTTTGAAAATTAACATAGAATAAAGGAAAAAAATATGTTGTGATTTTCTACATTTTGTGCACATTTAACTGTGATGTTAAACACAGCAAGTCCCAAAATATTTTCATAAAAAGATGTGACCTTTATTGGGTCATAGCCTGCAAGGTGATACTTATGCCGCTGCTGTCTGATTTTGAAAAGAAGGCATCTGTGTTTTCATCAGAGAAAAAACCTTTTGGTGTATAAGAATTCAAGTATGCTAATGCTGGCATCGTAGCATTTTCTTATATTCAAATTCTACCCAGAGTTTGTTTTTAACATTTACCAAGTTTTTAAGCATTAGCACTTGTTTACTGGCTATCACAAATCGGGGACATTCCCTGGCAAAGTACGAACTATGAAACTATCTACACAAGGATCATGTGACCAGAACTCCATGATAGCCACCATCATATCTGTCTTTAGCCTGGCCTTACCAATATTCAAGATAAATATTTTTTCTTCTAAATTGTTCAGCCAGTATACCGAATATGAGTCATCATTTCAGTAACAAGAGTTTAGGAATTATTTATGCCTAGGCAATATTGCTATCCACTCCAAGCGCCCTGCCCTTGGGAAAAGGAAAGCGCAGAGACACCATTAAATTTGTGGTCGATGCTTATTGGAAGCACAACTAGTGGATGATGCCTTGGGGGGGAATACTTAATCAGAGTTCTTCCTGTTCATGCATGTGCATACACAACATGGCTGCAGCTGGCTTTTACCAACACCTCACCGATTTAACACACGAGAGTAGTATTCTTCACCAGCTTTCCTACTGCTTTTCCACCAATGCCCCCACCCAAATTTGAAGCCAGGAGCCCCCTCCCTCTCCAATGCTTCTTACCCTGTTGTTGTCCTTTAAGACATAGGATGGGGATTTGTCAAAGTCAATGAGCACTTTATTAAAGAGAGAGTGCTCAGTAATGAACAATTCAGCAATTTAATGAGATTCTGTAGCTCTGGCTCCAGCCTGTATATCAAGTTTCACTTCTCTAAAGCACCCTGACACTAATCCTCTGGCATACCCAATCTTCACCCTGGGCTGAATATTAGATTCTTCCATGGTATATTGCTTTAACAGTATAACCTTAACAAAAATGATGAACTTAACTACACTCGAGGCAACAGAGCAGCCCTGATTTGATTTTCATGTATTGGGTTGACTGTGAAGGAATTGCTTATTTACTAAGATAAAACAAAAACAGTTACTTACTTCCCACTCAAAGCTTAAATTGGCAAATATTTATGTGTGTCTTAATTCATTCTAGAGGTCCAGGAATGAAATTCTGGTTTCATTCATTTTGCCCACAGCAGTAAAATAGCTTAAAGATTCTAGGTAATGGCATTAGTAACCATTAGAGAGGCAATTAGAGTAACACCTAGAATGGCCAGTGCAGTGCTTGCTGTCACTCAGAAAGCAGCACTTTTGTCATAACCGAACGCACTATTCGTAATACCAAATGCGAGGCAGCAGAGAAGCACAAAAGCAAAAATAGCTGTGGGAACCATGCAGCATGTGGGGGGGAGAAACAGACCATAATGTTCTGCAAAAGTTCTGGTTCTCATAATGCTTCATGACTTGGGGAAATGGTGATCCTACTGCATTTCAATATAAGCCATATTTTCTGACAACTCCACACTTGCATTTCTCTCATTGGAATGTGGTAAACTCATTCCTGCCCCCGCCCCCCCCAAGATGTGAATTTTGCACTCCTGCTCAAAGTAGGGGAAGGAGGAGAAATTTTGAACTGTTGAATGGCTCCAAAACAATGGCACTGAACTAAAACTCTTCAGCCAGAATCCACCATTCATAAGAAGTTCCTGCTTCTGTTTAAGATGCTTCCAGGGCAGAGTGTAAAGAGATGAGGATATATTATTTAATAGCATTGTATAACGCTTCAGATTCAAACATAAAAAAGTGCTTCAGAGTGCATGGGGCACTCATCCATAGCACCTTCTTCTGAAAGAAGCTGCCCTTTCCTGCCAGGATTATGCAGCTGGCCTCCACAGCTTCAGCACAATCCCAGAAAAACTTTTCGTTTGAATATCTACAGAACAGAATAACAGAGTTGGAAGGGACATTGGAAGTCTTCTAGCCCAACCCCCTGCTCAAGCAGGAAACCCTATAACAATTCAGACAAATGGTTGTCCCATCTCTTCTTAAAAACCTCCCGCGTTGGAGCGTTCACAACTTCTGGAGGCAAGTTGTTCCACTGATTAAATTGTCCTAACTGTCAGGAAATTTCTCTTTATTTCTAGGTTGGTTCTCGCCTTGATTAGTTTCCATCCATTGCTTCATGTCATGCCTTCAGGTGCTACATCTACAGAGAGGTACTACATGCATAGTCCCATACGCTCTAAAGCATCTTTTTTACTTTGAATGTTGAGTTCTGAAAAGCCCAACTACTTAAATACAACAAAGATTTCTTACTAAGAAACTCAATTTAGTCAGACAAAGCCTATTTATATTTTAGCCCGGTTCAGACATTTGGACACTTCAGACAATCTCCACTGATAAGAAGTGTGATAGCTATGGGATTTAAAGGATCATGTTGACATGCCAATTTATCAGCCACTTCCTCCAAGATCAACTTCATCAAATTACTTATTAGGGATGTATATCTTGTCCTTCAAGGAAACTGCTACTGATAGTTATTATACACAGACTAATATTACTAAATATAAGAGAAATGAACTGAACATCTATTTTTGGTTTTGGCAAAGCATATTTCAGCTTATCTCTGCATATTTTCCTAACTGTAAAGTAGACTGCATTGAATACGAAGAGCCTCTTATGCTAAGAATGTAAAGATACAAGCTATGCAGCAAAAGCTGAGAATATAATCCCCCAACCAATTAGCTGTATTTGTTAACCCCTGCTCTATTTTAGAGCCCCTTCTTGGCATATGGAGGCCTTCAGTATGTTGGGATATTATCAACCCCTCCCTCCTCCTCTGGAACAATGACGTTTTACTTGCATTCTTGTCAAAGGAGTAAAGCAGTCTTCAGAATGCCCCCTAGTACTTCCTCGGGGCAATAATTAATTAATATTGCACTAATAATTAATTCCTAATGCTTTTCTTTTATTGTTTTTTGTCATTTGCTGTAGTCTTTTACCTCTTTTTATTTTGGAAATAGACATTATATTCCACTTTTATTTTCTTTGATACAGTCGTAAGATTAATCAATCAATAAATTAGTTTCCTAGTTATGGATGTACAATACTAGTCTTTGAACAGTTTAATCATTCTTTGTATATTACCTGCCAGATTTGTTCTTCGCTGAGTGACGTGAGTTGATCACTTTTAAAAACTTCTTGGATGAGACAATATGGCAGCGCAAGGACTTCATCGGGGTGGTTATTTAGTAGTTCTGAGAGATGTTTCACTAAAAAATCAACCACGGCTTTCTCCAGAAGATTTAGGTTGAAAAGATCAGCAAGTTTATAGAGATCCAAGTAATTAAAGCTATTTAACTCCTGGGCAAATAAAACAAAACACACAAATTGTTTAGAAGGAATGATAATTTAATAAAAACTTATAGAATTATAGTGGAAGATAACTTCAGATTGAAATATCATTCTACTTAAAAAGTTGTCCTTCTGCAAATAAACATATTTTAGCATGCTAAACCTAGAATAAATTACTACTGCAATTTTATGTCATCACTATCTATATCTCATAACACAACTACAGATAGAGATGTGAAAGAATTTGTTTCAATGGATTAAATGTTGGCAATATTTAGGATAATCCTATAACAACAGATGGAAATGCATTTTCAAAATATTCAAATCAACACTGCTAAATGCTCTGATTTCTTCTACAAAATAAACCTCTTTGTGTCCTTTATGAGAACATTTGCTGTTCTTTGCTACTCAGCACCAAAACACAAAGAGAATATAAAGAACAACCACTAACCTGAGTTAGTTAGTTTGTTTTGGCACTCCTTATCAAAGGCTAAAAACAATACAATCAGTTCCAAAAAGGATCTTTGGGTTTATATCTTACATAGCACATCACATACTTCCTAAATTTTTAGAAGCACTGTGATATGGCACATACCACTGTTGATGACATTGTTGTCATTATTTTTCAAAATACAAACAACTAGAATAGTTTTCCCAATCCCAATCAATATGAACAGCTACGTTCTTAATAGCAGTTACCATATTTGTCCTTTTTTTCTAAATGCACTCTCAATCATTATCATGTATCATTTTTTGCTCCATGTGGTATAGGTATGTATATACCAAAAGAAAAAATTAAATTAATAACAAGTACAGTAATATAAATAAAATATAGAATTTTCTTCAAATATCAATAGAAGGGAGTCATTAAAACTCACCCTTTGGAGAAAAATGAGCACTTTCAAAATGAATATTATTCCCAGATTAATTTATATTCTGAGAGGAATTCCAGTTCATATATCTGGAAAGTATTTTCAGAAAATAAATTCTTTGCTTACAAAATTTCTAAGGTATTTTTCAATCCCACGAATATCTTTACAAAATATGCAATTACCAATTGATGAGAGTAGATTCAGTTTTCCAAGTCTGAAGCTAGTATTTCTGGAAACAATTATGTCAGTTAGAAAGTTCTGGAATGTAATGTCTAAAAAAAAAAAAGATTTTCTCCCTTTTCCAGCCTAAATTGACCTTATGAGAAAGCTCAATTTTAAAAATTGGGAAAAAGATGATAACATGGAAGAATTGGATGGAAGTAGAGATATTGAGTTTGCATCAACTAATAGACAACGCAGTTGAATTTTAACATATTCTATGTCAGTGATGGCTAACCTTTTTCTCTTCGCCGAAAGCACGCATGTGCGCGCGACAGCGCGGGTGTGTGCCGGCACCCATAGTGCATGTGACCCAGCATGCCATGCGCACATGACTCCCCACATATTCCCTCTGCCCCCTCCCGTGCATGTGCATGCGACACCCCCCCCCCTGTTTTGGGCCTAATAGGCCTCCCTGTAGCCTCCTGGGCCCAAATATGGGCCGTCGGGGGCACATCGCACCCCACACACTCCCCCATCCCCCAGACATGCACACCCCACCCACCCTGCACATGCACACGCATCTCCCACATGCGCCCAACCCCCGCGCATCCCAAAAATCAGCTGGCTGGCAGGAGGCGTGCACGCACGCGCAGTGAAGCTGAGCTGGGCGATGGCTCACTGCCCGCAGAGAGGGCTCTGTGTGACACCTGTTGCACACATGCCATAGGTTCGCCATCACAGTTCTATGTTAAGCAATAAATTTCATTTATAACACGTAACCCAATGGCAATATTTACAGCTACAACACTGTTAACAAATTTTTTGGGCCAGCAGCATCTCCAGCTTCTGGACCACCCGAGATACTAGAATTTGTTAAACACTTTAAAACTAAAAAAAAAAAATACTATTCATTTTTTAAAGATATTAGTTATCAAGAAATCAATTTGATAGGAAAATGCTAAGAAATCTGTAGAATAAAGAATTAGAGGTTCCTATATTGCCTATACCAAGAGTATCGAAACCGGGCAATTTTAAGACTTGTGGACTTCAACTCTCAGAATCCCTCAGCCAGAACTTCCTTCTACAATGGATCTTAAGCAACAATTTATGCCACAAAAAATAATAGTTAAAATTTGTTAGACTCTGTTATGTGTGGATAAAAAAGGACTGTCTTAAGAGCATTTTGTGAGAGATGCAATAAGGACAGTACATCTCTAAAACATGCTTTTACAATGCTGTATACTTATTTGATTTTGGGGAAAAGTAGTGGAATATGTGTATGTATGTATCTGTGTGTATGTGTGTGTAATATATATCTGTGTGACAAAAGCTAAAATTTTCAGAGAATAATATTCTCTTGAATTACATACCTACATACATGGAATTTGACAACTGGGCAACATCAATGTATTCTGTGCCCTTACTGCAGCTAAAAGTCTGACATTGCAACACTCAAAAGATAAATGATGGGCCCATTTACTCAATGGTTTGAATACCTGATTATACTTGCTACTTATGAGTGGATACATATGGATAAGTATAGGTAGTCCTCAGGTTACAACTATTAATTTAGCAACCATTCAAAATTACTGAAAAAAGTGACTTATGATCAGTCCTCACACTTACAACCATCATAGCATCCCCATGGTCATATTATCAAATTTTAGGTGCTTGGCAATCAACATGAATTTATGATTGTTGCAGCATCCCTGAATTATGTGATTGCCATTTGCAACTTTCCCAGCTGGCTTTCAACAGGCAAAGTTGGATTTATTTAACGACTGAGTGAATAACTGTAGTAATTCGCTTAACAACTGTGGCAAAAAAAGGTTGTAAAACTGTGGGCTACTCCTTTAACAACACCTTGTTTAGGAATGGGTAATTTTGGTCCCAATTGTGGTTGCAAGTGAAGGGCTATATATATTTTTAAAAAACCTACTGTGTGTGTGTGCATTTGTCTACATTAGACATGTATATGTAGAATTATAATTAACTGTAATAATGATATATTATACTTTAATGTTTTTTTTCTTTTTAAGCATTTTTATATGCATTTTTCTTTGAGAACATATGGTTTTGTATTATAATTATCAATGTGTTTGTTTTTTTGTTTTTTTAAAATTATTTTAAAAGCAATAAAAAATAAAGAAAAACGTTTTTCCCCACATGGTGATGACAATGATAGATGGTGATGATGATTTCATATTAGAATGTATCCTTGTCCATTGAAGACTAAATATGGTTCTAAATCTAAATTCTAAATCCTGGAAACTATCAGTCTTGTTACAACAGAATTATTGTCACTGTAATACCAATCACTTGTTCGACTTAAAATTATACACTGTGCTACCCTGCTATCCAGCTGATGAAGCTGCACGCCAAAAGTGGCATGCCGAGTTGGTGAGATGCAAAGCTGATCAGATAACCTACTTTCCAATCAGCAATAAGACTTTTGGGAACATAATGCTAACAGTATAGAAAGTTTTTAAAAAGATTAACTTTCTTTAGCATCCTCACACCAATATTAAATCAGCTGCTTGAAACATGACCTTGCTATCTGCCTTTTCGCATCACATTTTAATATATATGAGAGAGAGATATTTGTTTTTTTAAGGAGCCCCAAAAGTAATTTATTTCAGCAATAATGCACTGAAATGAAGCCCATTTTCATCAACAAAAATTATCAAGAGATTAGAAACTAACCCTAATAATGAGACATTGAGGGAACTGGGTATGTTCGGCCTTGAAAAATGATGAGTCAAGGGAGACACGATAGCCCTCTTTCACTATCATATTACACAGAAGACAACTGAGGCATGATTTCTTTCATACCAGAGAACAGAATATAGAAATTGGGTTTAAGTTGTTTTTTTTTTTTTTTAATGATTGACTAGTTCACCCAACTAGTGAACAGCATTGGATCACTGGTGGGATTTAAATTTTTTTACTGCCGGTTCTGTGGATGTGGCTTGGTGAGCATGGCATGTCTTGGTGGGTGTGGCAGGGGAAGGATACTGTAAAATCTCCATTCCCTCCCCACTCCAGGAGAAGGTTACTGCAAAATCCCCATTTCCTCCCAATCAGCTGGGACTCGGGAGGCAGAGAATAGAAGGGGCTGGGGCCAGTCAGAGCTGGTATTTACCGGTTCTCCGAACTACTCAACATTTCCACTACCGGTTCTCCAGAAATGGTCAGAACCTGCTGAATACCACCTCTGCTCTGGATGCTGACATAGGCTTAAAAGGATAAAAGCAAAATGACAAATAACAACAAAAAACCAAAACCAAAACCCCACAATGCAACAAAAATACAGCACGAGTGAAGGCAAGCCACAAACATACAGGTAGTCCTCACTTAATGACTATTCAAAGTTACGAAAGCCTCTATAGGGGGCTTTTTGGCCTGAAAAGCACTTATGACCATCATAAAATGTTACAATCCTCCCTTGCAGTCACATCAACGCAATCTGGGTGCTTTTGCATTTTCAACCAGTTGTCAAGTGCCCCATAACCATGTGATTGTCATTTGCAATTTTCTCTGCAGGCTTCCCCAGAAAGTTAATGGGGAAGCCAGCAGGGAAGATTGCAAGCTGCTGCTGCCTGCCGCGAATACTCCTTTTTTGTCTCTGGGGGCTAGCTGAAAGAGCTCCCTGCTGATCCGTGCCTGCCTGGATCTCCACAGCCAAAATCCAAGCAGACACATAGCTTAAAATCCTTCTCTCCTCACCTCTGCAGAGCGCTCTGCAGAGGCAGGGGGGGAAAACCCCAAGTTCCATGCATGCCTAGATCTCAGCTGGATTTTCACTGCCAAAATCCAAGCAGACACAGAGCTCAAAATTCCTGCCTATTTTCCCGCCTTGAGATATCTAGTTTTATAATATATTTGTACTATCACCAATCATGATCCTACACAGGTCATCTACCAAGTGCAATCAATACTAGCCCAGTACTGTATCTCAAACCGAATTCCAACTGAAAAGTGTCTGCATAATCTTTTTCCTTTTAGCCCGTGGAGATGCAAACTGTCTACCTTTTTAGGATTAAAACTGTCTAGGACTGCTGGATGGAGGAATGGTTTTTTTGAGAACAGGACACACCACTACTTTTTAAGAACTGGAAGAACCAGCCCATCCCTCAAGGAAATAATCAACACCACCTGGATGTACCTGAAGGCAACTACAAATATCTCCTGGGAAACCTTAATCAACCAGGAGAGATAATGAGTCTAATACACAGGCATTTCAATCACAAGGACCCTATTCACTTCTTCAGGGCCACCAAATTCTAACTCTTCCAGGTAACCACGTTAACTGTGCTTCAGTTAACTCCAAGGATTAATACAACTGTTATCGTTCTGTTTCCAAAAGGCTTATTGCTGGTTGAAAAGTAGGTTATCCAATCAGCTATACGCATTCTGCCAACTTAGCATACCATTTTTTGGCATGCAGCTTCATCAGCTGAATATCATATTCCATCACATCTCTCCCCCAATAATACATTCGCTCACAAAGGACCCCCTTAACACCACAAACATTCAATTAGCTGACCCACCAGGTTTTGGGGATACAACATCATCCTCTACCCTTTCTCTCTTCAAGACAGTGAAGAGAGTATTAAATTATATTCAGAAATGCTTACCTGAAGTACTGGGGGAATCACTATCATTCTCTATGTCTCTCACTAAAGGAAACAAATGTAGCCCAGACATAACCATTTCTCAACACTGTCCACCAATGTCCACTTTTGATGTGGATCACAGGTCCTATTCTTACCTTCAATCAGTTTTTTGGAGTAGAAAATGGAAAACCATGATGCCCCTGTAAAACAGAACCATCCACAAACCTTTCAATGCCTCTGAGTTCTGTTGTGGCTTATTAAGAGATAAGATAGTTACTGCCAATGTGGTGGGCCTCATAGCAACACAAAACACAAATAAATCCTGTAGTCAATACACCATACTACTCATGCTTCCAGTGTTACTCAAAACTTTCACTGGGTGTTCACACCCTCCAAAACTCTAAGGGAGGTAACCCTGGACTTGCCGTCACCACAAGTAGAAATGGAAAAGCTACCCCAACTAAACTAGCCACCATCACCTGAAGAACACAGTCAATTCTATCGCTATTGCCAGCACACTACTGACAAATGTTCATCAGATGAGTGGCAATGCCTCCAGCTTATCACAGCATATCACCAAATAACTGATCAGAAGTCTTTAGCTGCAGTTACTCCATTGCTGGCTCACCACTGATTCTAGACAGGCAAACAGCCCTAGCCCTGGCCTACACTGAACCACAAAGTCATCCAAAGGACTTTGCTCATGGTTGACTTTCACATTCGCTGTGAACTACTGCCATGTTAACTTCTCTGAAGGACCTCCTCACAATCACAAATCAATTCCAATTTGCTTTTTTATTGCAATTCCTAACTTAAAAGAAGTCAGATTCTGGATTATTGTAAAAATTAAAGACCAAGTCCTAGAAGTAAGAGCAATTTGACAATGGACCAAATACCAAGAAACATAACGAGCTCATTTATATTGGAATGTGTTCAAGTGAAAGACTGAATATCTGTTTGGATCACTTGGATCGTAGTATTTATAAAGTTTACATTCAATGGTCTGAACCATTGAATGTCCAACTCTATGAATATATTTATTTGTGATAGTTCTTATAGACTGTACATTGAAATGAATGCCCAATATTGTCAGTCATCACACACCCCTGTGCATAGTCCACATTCACAATGTCTGAGACTTTACAAAGTCAAAATGTCATCAAATCTCCATCATTCCAGAATTTTTTTAAAAAAAAGATTAAAAGGTACTTGATTCGATGCTAGAAATTGTTTCAAAATATTGATTCAAAAGAATTATTTCATAAAACATAATTTGAATCAAATTTTAAACGTTGCCCAAATCTAATGATCGTATATCCCAAAAACCCAGCCTGAAATCCAGTCACAGCTGTTTCTTGCAACTGTACGATTTACTGTATCCATTTAGGTAACTTGTTTTAGAGATTCCCAAGCATATTCCGTTGTTTCCCTAATCTTCTTCATTGAACCACCTCAACATTTTGCACTTGTCCTCTTTTCCTAACTCAACAGCCAGCATTCCAATCTCTATTACCTTATGCTGAACTACTGTTACTTTTAGGTGGGACTGTAATACCACAGAAAACTTCAGGAGACAACAATTTTCCCCATTCAGTTTTCAAATCTTACATGGAATCACTAGCCTCCAGATTCACTCTTAAGTCTGACAAGTAAACAAGCCCACTGCTAATCATTCATCACAGTCACTATTGAAAACAGGCTATTCCACTTTTCAACACTCACACTAACTAACAGGCAGCATACAAAGAGTAGTAATAAATAAACAAACCTGTGTTATAATTACCTTGCTTACTTTCCTTATAATTAAAACAGAGCATGTAACTAAACTGAAATTGCTCTCCTTATATTTTCATGGTAGAATTCAACTAAATGTAACAAATTCTAAACAGGGATATTATACCCCCTGCTTAAATCATGTACAAATTGTTCATTTATTTATTATACAAATTAACATTTATTCAGTGTGCAAAAATTACATAGTAATTGAAGCTGACAATGGGTGTACCATAATTATAATACTGTATTATTATTGATTAGACTATGCATAGTGCCAACCACCAAAACGTCTTAGAAGTTTATCGTAAACAATAAAACATAGACTTTTCAATGTTAATATAACAATTTTCTGGAAATACTATTGAATTTATTGAGCCTTAGCTTTGAGTAAACATGCATAAGAATAGTTTACTGAGAGATTTAACAATGAAGATATATTGATAAATAATTTTATCATAATAGATTGGCAACATGAATTAACTACCAAGATATTTTTCAGAGTGTTTCTCCTGCTTCACAATGCGGTACATGTTTTATACATTTACATGACATGCAGGTCTAAATAGGTATTTCTTTACAGTATGAATGTATACCAGTGGTGAAATTCAGCCGGCGCTATCCGGATCGGGTGATCTGGTAGTGCCGGCAATGGGGTCCGCCCACCTGCCCGGACGTCATCACGTCCTGTTTTTGACTCTCTGTGCATGCGCAGAAGGCTCTGTGCATGTGGGGAGGAGGCACGCGCGAGTGCTCACATTTGTGAACCGGGAGCAAAGGTAAGTGAATACCACCCCTGATGTATACATACACACACACATACGCACACACAGCAACAGTGATGTAAAATACCACATAGTATAACAACAAATGAACTTTTTCTTTTAGTATTATTTCACATTTCACATTTGTTTTTTCTTTGTTGTTGCTTTTTTAAAAAATCACTGCATATGCCATAGAAAAGGATGTATATCAATAACAGGCTGATAAATGAAAGTTAATCACAACCACGCACACAACTGAACTGAGTACAATATACCTCTGTTCCTGTGTGCTGTGCTATAAAAAGGAAAGAAAAACACAAGGAGAACTATGGGGAGAGGCTGTACTTCTTTATGACCTTATTTGAAAGATAAACTCCTTGGGGAAATACAATTTATTCAGATTATCAAGACCCTGCTGTGCAAATCTACAATCTGGGAGCACACTACAGAGATCAAAAAATATTTACTTTATTCTGTTGGGTATAAAAGCTTCTAATGAATGCATAATTAAGACAGAAAAAGTGTATACAGCTTTAGAATTCCATTGCTGAGCCAAGCCATTAATATCCAAGGCATCATACCCAGTTGTTACCCCACCTGCTTTATTTTTTGGATTAGAGAACAGTTGTAAGTCAAGGTATTACTGCTCCATTTCCAATATACGTATATACACATGTAATTCAGTGGACAATTTACTAAAATTATGTGGAAATCATACATAAAATATATATAATTTTTCCCTCTCTCCCAAATATATATACGCAATTACACATGCTTGAAGACAGAGAGGAAGAACATAGTATTTTTTAGATTTACTAAATGCAAAATGCAGTAAAAAGAAATGTAAGCCTACAACTGAATTCAGAAAAGCCATTTAAGGTTCTCTATATTTTTTTTTTTTCAGATTTCACAGAAATGCTTCCGAGAATCAGTCAGTCTTAGTGAAAATAGGAATTGAAACACTACAGCTATATCAACTCTTCAAAGTCTTAAATGTCATTTTACCTGTATAAATAGAAATGCTTTACAGGGGGCAAACCCACGGACACAAAAAGAAATTTAGACCAAATGTTAAGTGTTTTCTGGCATCTTCAATTCACCACGACTGGTATTTGGGGAAATGTCCTAAAAGACTTAATTCTTAGAGACAATGGCAAATATAATGGTATTATTATCCCATGAGTGCGGTTAAATATTCAAATGCATCCCATGGCTTCCTGTATTCCCTCTCTTGATTTTTCTTCGCCATTTTGCCTTTGTTTCTCTTTTCAGTATTTGGCCTGTTGTCACTTCAGTGCTAACTATACTTTGTTTTAATTTAGGTATGCCCATGTGCTTTAACCTTGGTCTCCCTTGTCTCCTTCAATGCCTGAAGAATACCAAAAAAAGGAAGCTTTCTTTTTAACCTTGGTTGAGAGACTGAAAGATCTTGGGACTTGAGAATTCATTTTCCTCCCACTTATAGTATCTTTCTTCATGTTTAGTATACACCCATCACAAACCATTGATATACAACTAATTATTGATGCATACAGATACCACCTATTTCAAATATTCTGTGAATCCTTCTTCACTGGCAGAACTGAAGAGAAGGAAGGGTAGACAGAGTTTAAAAATTAATTCCTTATGCCCAAAGTCTTCCCTTCTCCTGTCAATTTAACTTTTGGTTAAATATTTCTGAAAGAGTCAATTAAATCCAAATAGGGTTTTTTTTTAAAAAAAAAAAGCAACTCTTTGGATTTTTTGTTTTCTATATTGTTATGGTATACAACATTAGCCTACCAAATAAGTTACTTTTCCTTACTAAAAGCAAAATAGATTATTGTCACTATTTTTGATTGCTGAAAGGAGTAATCAATCAAAACTCAGCAAAAATCTGGGAGACTTGTGAAGATGAACTTAACATTTTCCCATCTTCACCTCTCTCCATAGCTTTTGAATGGGAAACAGGGTTTTTAAAATGAAGGCTACTCATTCTTCAGAGATGTCTCTGAACATGGATAAAAACCAATTTAAAAAAGAATTTGTTCATGTGGGTGGATAGGCCTAGAGAAGCTGATATAAATTTTCCTCCATTTCATTTGAAGAGCTTAAAGAGTGACATGTATCTGGTATTCATATTTCTCTTCTCTTGCATTACAGCAGCAAGTCTCCTCTTTCAGGTCACGTCTCCCACATAAAAGTGCTAAACTAATGCCGTTTAATGACAAATTAATGTCCATGAATAAAAAATACACCTCTAATAGCATGGAGTAATTTGCCATTACAATATCATCATTGGACATGCCCCTGGTTTAATACGATGTATTTAATTCATAACTTAATGAGTGATATATAAAAAGAGAGAGATGAACCCTGCAATTACATTTATGTGAGTCTGTCACCTTATTTGTAAAACCTTAGAGTCATTTACATTCAAATTAGAACAAATGAGAGATTTCACAAAGTGCAATGATAAATGACCATTGCTGCACAAGACAGGGCTGTATTTCCTGCGAAACCGTTAACAGTTCCCCATTATTTGTTAAAAATTACAATGCATATTGCCCAGTGTTGTGTGAATAATGACTTTTTTACTGATTAGGTCACAAGACTAATATGGAGCAAAATAAATAATTTCTTTTCATTTTTTCCCCCTTTCTAATGCCTTAATTTATTCAAACTAGTGGACTCATACTGCCATCTACTGTTCATTGGTAATAATAATAGGGATTTCTCTAAAATAGATAGTTCTTACGTATTCTGGAACTCTTTATAATCTGATGCTCCTCATCAAAACAAGCAACTTCTCTTAGTTGAAATGTGGTAACAGTTATGGGATACCTCTTAATTACATATATTGGTCAGTTCTCCTTATCGAAAAAATATAAATTAAAGCATATATTGCATGAAATATGTACAGTTCAATATCATTCAGTACAGATCTCATCATACCAGAAACAAGGAATATTCAAATGCAAGTTCTTGATGCATATCCATAAGGAAGTTGCTTTATCTAATGACTCCTATCTCTTGTTTGACTTTTTTTTTTTTAAAGGAAAAGAATTATTCACCCTGTGAAATCTATTAGTTAAAGTAACTGCCTGAAGGCATAGCCTACAGACAGTCGTAAATCAGGACTTTTTATTTGGTGGAAATTAACATTACACTGTGAGAGTTTTCTTGTTTTGATTAATTAAATTTTAATTACTTTCTTAAATTATTTTTAACTTTTTATTAAATGAATTTTAAAAAATTGAATTCAAATATACTTATATCTTCTTGTAAGCAATTCTGAAAACTCCATAAGAGGGAACAAATACTGGGAGTAAATAGAAAAAACCATAAGGACCAAATTTTGTGCCAAGGGCTGGCCAATCCAAGGCATTGGAATGGTTCAGCTTTGACTACACTCTGAGTGTCAGGACAGTTCATGTACCTCCTAAATAATGAAATGGAGAAAACAATATTATAGTAGTTTATTATAGAGCTTAACCGGCATAGAAGAATGGGGCCTTCACTGAGGTTAACCATGATTTTTGGATAAAAGATGACCAAACTAAGCATTATATTCTTTTTTAGTATTATCATCATCATAACCTGTGAAGGCAATTACCATGTTTCCCTGAAAATAAGACCCTGTCTTATATTTTTTTGAACCCTAAAATAAGCACTTCGTTTTACTGCCATGAGCTCAAAAGCCCAATTGGGCTTATTATCAGGGGATGTTCTTATTTGGGGGGAAACAAGGTAGCTACCACTGATGACTAAGGCATATGGAGCACATTGTAATTTGTATCTAAGAAAAGAAAAGGCATAAATTAATGATACCAATAAAGGAGAATATTTGTAGTTTGGGATGAAATGAGGAGTCATTGGTACTCTATGAACTTGGCTGTTTTCTTGATGATGTTACCTAGTTTGGATAACAATACGTCTGCAAGAAAGCAACCAAGCTCAGAGAGCACCAAGGACCCCTTCATAAATTAATGAATAGAGGAAAACAGACAAGCAAAATAGATATGTTGGGCTTTTGTGAAATAAAAAGAAAGACAAAGAATGCCATAAGTATGCATGAAGATAGTTTGATTTTGTGAAACAGAACTGAAGAATGCATGCAGGGAAGTAAGGCATACATTAAATGAAAAAAAAAAAGATTATGTAATATGTACCAGAAAGTATGTATTGATATCATCCAGTTTGTTACTGATGGAGTATGAAACCTTAGATTAGTGATAACTACTTGTTATGTTCTAGTGAATGGTGAAAATGGAAGAATAGGGAATGAGTTTAGAGAAAAAATCCATAACATCCTGAATAAATGTGAGCTGAATACAAAAAGAGTACCTAGGCCATTTGGAGACGAAGAATGAATGAGAATGAGGAGAGATGAACATCTGAGAAAATGATAGGTTTCAGATACATGGTTTAAGAATACATCTATTTTAGACATACATATGAAAAAAGGAATGAACCAAAAAGCACAACTGATTTGTTTATGATGAAAACTGAGAAATTAGTGAATGAAAAAAGATAAATGAGAATTCTGAAAGAGGGACAAATCATTTGCTAGCTTCAACAACTAATCTTGAGGAAAAAATAGTCATGAAAGAAAAGGCAACTTTTAAATGAAACTTGTTTAAAATGCAGGAAGAATTAATACGAATCCTGCATGAAAAAAATATTACAATATGTATTAATCTCCCAACAGGATTAATGGAAAGTGAACATTTTTAGACTTCTTCATATGAAAGAAGGTAATTATGTATCTAGTGAACAGAAAGTTTTGAAAGTCATAGTTGGAAGCACAGCCTTTCAAATAAGTGATTACAAGAAAAAGTTTTCTAGAAGTTGTTCAATTGGGTTTTTAAAAGGATGTATTCCTGATTCCACAATGCATCCCAAACTCAGTTCTTTCAGCAGAGGCTGGAATAGCATTCACTGAAACTCAAGCACTTGTAGCATGTATCATCTATTCATTTAAATTAATTTTTATTTTATTTTATTTTATAAGAAGAGATGTTACATTGGCCACTGTAACTGCTCATCTGTCTACTCTTTTACAGAACAGATCTTGCAACGTTCCTAAAGAATAGCATCTACTCTTGACTTTTAGATAGGGGAAAATCAAAATTGTAGATCATGCAGTGTTGCACTGTATTCTTTTATAGAGAAATTCAATGTGTACATGTATTTCTCCCACCACAACTCAGTATTTAAGCAGGATTGACAATGATCTCTGAGTTTCCTGTGAGCTGATCAGGAAGTAGAAACCTCAGGAAATACAGCCAGTTTCTCTCTACTGGCTATGATGGAATGTAAACAGTTGCTTCAGAAAGTGTACATGCAAGTATTTTATGTTAATGTAATTTTCGTATGGGTTCACATGGGATATATTATTTTACTCATGTTTCAATTTTGATGTACCTATTTTATTATTTTAAGTTACTCTGATCTACAACCATAACAAACTAAATTAAACAAGCTCATTTCTGATCACACACCAGTAGTATTATCATTGGTTTTGAAAAGTAAAATCTCATCAGATGGTATTTTAATAATTCTTTGCCGGAAGACTCTCAATTTGTTGAACCACCACAAAAAAAAAAAAAAAAAAAGATATAGTGGGTTTTTTTACTCTTTTTTTCTCAAATAAATAGAAAGGGCAGATTGGGATAAGCATATATTTATGGTGAGATAATAGCCTACACCTCCTGGAGGAAAAAGATGTGTGCGCTGCAGCATAGAATATGAAAATTGGAATTAAAAGAAGCACTGAAAGTGTATTCTACAAATCAAACTCAGAATGCATATTGTTTTTTATATTCGTTAAATTACAGCCAGATCAATTATATGCGTTGGAAATGGAATATGGAATAAAACCAATGAAACAAACATATTGGAACAGGGAGTTATTGGGTTTTCACCTAAAACATCTGAAGAAAAGTAACATAATGTCTATTAAAGGGATTCAATTGGCTAATTCATAGAAATTATAATGAAATTCATTTTCAAATTTTAGGTTTTATATTCAACAAATGAGAGTTATAAAAAAGGAGTCCCTGCAGATTTTACTCCACTAGTCGTTGCCGACTATACGGGACAGTGCTCATCTCCATTTCAAGGCCATTGAGCCATTATTATCCAAATACATTTTTGCAGTCATGTAGCCAGCATGATGTCACGGAGCGCTGTTACCTTCCCAGCGAAGTGGTACCTATTTATCTACTCGCATTTGCATCCTTTCGAACTGCTAGTTTGGCAGGAACTGGGGCCAATATTGGAGCTCACCCCATCATGCGGCATTCAGGTCTTTAACCTGGGCTGCCAGCTTTCCAGCCAACAAGCTCAGCATCTTAACCATTGAGCCACTGTACCACCCTAATAGAGTTATGGGCAACAAGCAATTTTTTTTAAAATGCAATGTCATTCAGAAATCTTAGTTTAAGAGAGTTTAGTTGCGTCTACAACGCTACAGAAAAATCTATGAGATTATTGATATAACAGCATCCAGAAAGGCCTCTGGGCCAGATAGAGAATGGGATAAAAAAGGAATCTCTACTTTTGAAAATATATTAAATATTTTATTGGGGGTGAGAAAGGAGGCCCTGTCATTTTCTTATTATGAAGCTTATATAACTGAAAGTTTGAAAGCTGATAAGGACCTGATCCACTGCAGATTACAGTTGGTATCTCTATTAAGTGCTTTTGCTAAATTTTTAACAGATGCATTGCAAGAAGATTAGAGAAGTTTATTTACTTACAATAAACAACCTTACGTAATCTGATTCTATAAATACATCATGACCCAGATAAAATTAAACTTATAGTTTACATACTAGCTTTGTTAGTTAGTAAACATCTATCACCGTTTTTAGCTTTGTTGGATGCAGAAAAAGAGAAGGCTTTCAATATACAGTCCTGCAAATTATGTTTTTAGTTCAAGAAATGTAGAAGTTTAGATTTCCTACAGAAATTATTTCATAGATAACAGCTTATTATTCTAATCCCTCTGCTCAAGTAATTACTAATGGGATTATCTCACTGGTACTTAAATTGCAAAGTGGCACGTATCAAGGATTCTTTTATCTCCCTTAATTTCATATTAAAACCTCACTATGCTTAATAAGACAAACTGGGGAAATTCAAGTAATTCATTACCAAATTTGAATGTAAGTTGCTGTTACATATAGATAATATTATGGTGTTTTTTTTTAAATGAGTATTCACATTCTTTCTGTAAATTTGCAGAAATTAAACAGTTATTTGGGTAGCAATAGAAAATGTTGCAGCTCAGGGTTGAACAGTGAAGCTCCTGATGTTCTCCAAGTTTGGCTGTTTGCTTGCAGATCTTTCCTTATCAAACTACATAAACATTTCAATGTTGAAGATGTTATCTAGTCTGATAAGGAAAGATCTGCAAGCAAACAAACAACCTCGCAGAGCACCAAGGACTCCATAGATATAGGGTAAATATTCTGTCTATATAATCAATAGAAATAAATCAAATACTGTATTATACTAATTGTAAAGAAGGTCCTAATGGATGTAGATAAAAACAAACTCTGTCCATCATCCAGAATTAATTAAATACCTGGAGATTATTATCTCTAAGAAAATCAATGGAAAATATTTCGTGGACAAAAATATTTATGTATGATCCAGAGGAAATAAGGTATTAAGACCACTATGAAAAGTAATGATGTCATAAAAATTACTTTTTCATCAAGTTTTATATGCTTTTTTAAGTGGTTCCAGTTAAATATTTTAAACAGATTAAATACTTAGGTGGTTCCAGTTAAATATTTTAAACAGATTAACAAATTAAATTTGAAGGACAAAACAAATATCCAGGTTTTCCCTGGATTATATATCAGTTATAACTTTGATATTTTGATGATGATTTTTATTTTCCTCATTTTAAGAATATCACTGGGCATATTTGTTAACCTTAGTTATATAATGGAGTGAAAGTGATATTAATTCCCTACCAATATGGGCTTAAAAGCTGTTATATATTGAAATATATATTGAAAATATATTTACTGAAAAACAAAATTATATTTAACACAAAGAAATGCAAAGAACTTCATTTAGGAAACAGAATTTAAATGGGCAGATACACTATAGAAGATACTCAACTAGGCAATTATGCTTGTGAAAAAGATCTTAGAAAAGTAATTATCAACTGACCTTAAGTCAACAAGATATTTTGGATGTAAAATACACCAATTGATTTTAGGCCAAATTTTAAAAATATAGTTTCCTAATAGTATTGATCTTGTTTTATTTTTCAGTGGTCTGACTACACATTAAGTATTTTGTCCACCAGACACCACCACTCTTTAAAGAGGATTTAGTCCAGGTGGAACAATGTGTACAATTAGAAGACTTGAAAATAAATCCTATAAAAGAAATTAGAAGTTCTGGGAATGTTTAGTCTTGCAAATAGTGTTAAGTTGGGGTTGAAAGGAAGAGGCAAGACTCCAATAAGTGACTTCAGCTCTTTAATTCTATAGGAACAAAATACTACTTGGCTGCTGACAGTGCCCTCTTTTAAGGGATCCTTTAAGGCATCACTTTATTTTTCCTGCCACTCGCATGGACCAGTGAGCAGCGGGTATGCTAATTTCTCTCTCAGTTCGGACTGAAGGGAAACCTACCATTCTATTTATATATTTAACAAATAGAATTAATAGTCATGATGGATGAATTATGATAAGTGCTTAAAAAGATGTCAATACAAAGAAATATGTCCTATATCAATTATGTCAAGGCATGGAACAATTTATTTAAGTTTTATGAAACCTATTTTAGTTTAATATTAAGGCAAAAAATCAAAACATTACGAGCAGTTCAATAGTTGAAAAAATTCCCAAAGAGGCTATTTTTTCAACTTATTGTGAATCATTTAATTTGGATCTCTGTATGGAGCAAGAAATTGTACCAAAATGCTAATAATGAAATTCTTAAAAAATGAATTAGGTAAGGCTGAATCACCACCACTGTAACTTAACAAAAAAAATTTAATTGTGAATATTTTTCATTTCAAGTTGTAGGGCTAATGAAAGAAATACCTTTAATTAAGAATAAATAAATAATTAAATTGCATGTTGTTCTTCAGCCTTTCTTTAAACTATCAAGACTGATTTGAATTTTATTGCAGTCTTCTAGGGTATTTGAATTTAACTCTGCCTTCTAGTTAATACACTATTTCGCTAGGGGTGGGCTTCAAAAATTTTAGCAAAGGGTTCTGTGCCCGGTTGCCGGATGGGTGTGGCCTAGTCGGCCTCCTGCACCACGGCAGAGGGGAGGCATTTTTGCCCTTCCTGGGCTCTGGAGGCTTTCCTCGAGCCTCTGGGAGGGCGAAAACTGCCTCCCCAAGCTCCAGAGGCCCTCTGGAGGCAGGAAACAGCCTCATTTCCATCCTTCCCAAACTTCCAGTAGGCCCGTTTTTTGCCCTCCCTGAGCCTCTGTGCACGCCCTGCACTTACTTGCATCCAAAACAGGCCACGTGGGGACTCCTGGGAGGGGCAGGGCAGGGTGGGCAGGGCCAGCCAGGAGTGGGATTTGGGGGTTCTCCAAACTGCACAAAATCTTAGCTAGAGGTTCTCCCAAACCCCTGAGAACCCTCAGCAGCCCACCCCTGTATTAGTTCCAACCACTTATGTACAGATTTTTTTAAAAAAAATACTAAATAATACAAGCAAAGGACTAAATCTTGTGGAACTTGTCTGATGTTTGAATGAGCAGTTTTTGAGCACTATTTTCAAGGCAGTGTATCTTCATTGTGATACCACCAAGTCCGTACTTAATTGTTGCCAATCATAACTTTGTCTAATTGTTGTGGCCCACCAGCGGCCTGTGTGGATCGTGGCTGATCCCAACGACGAGGAGCCTGGTGTGGTGTCACGGCAGCAGCCTGCGCAGCCGGCACTTGCGTCAGACAGCGAGGAGGCTGAAGAGGATGTGGTGCCAGAGGCAGAGACTCAGCCAGGGCCTTCAGAACCTCCAGAGGCTCCTTCAAGTGGAGATAGCAAAGCGGAGGAGCCTCTCCTCAATGCTCGAGCACGCAGGGCTGCCAAAAGGCAGGAGTGGCTACTCAGGAGGAGGAGGTCTCCTCGAGAGTAAGGCTTGAGGATAATTGGCCACTCCCTTAGCCTATTTAAGTCACACGCCGTTAGTAAGTTTCTTGCTAGAAACAACTTGTAATTATCATCAGAGCATTTTTGGAACAGTCTTATTGTATCTTGTTTTTCTGGGCTGGTTGCCAATGTTTGCCGGACTTTGGTTTATTCTTGCTACTTAATAAATTTGATAAGGACTGTTGGTTTGTGTCAATATCCTCGGCAATCCGGAGCTGGGGCAGAACACAAACGGCTTACTGAGGTAAAGATATATATTACTCATAATCTATTAAATCTATTATTAAAGATATACCTTACTCATTAGTAAGAGCCGCAGCGGTTAGAATGCAGTACTGCAGGCTACTTCTGCTGACTGCCACCTGACTGCAATTTGGCAGTTCAAATCTTACCAGGCTCAAGGTTGACTCAGCCTTCCATCCTTCCGAGGTGGGTAAAATGAGGACCCAGATTGTTGGAGGCTATAGGCTGACTCTGTAAAGCGCTTAGAGAGGGCTGTAAAAGCACTGTGAAGCAGTATATAAGTCTAAGTGCTATTGCTATTATCGATTGAATCTTTGTCTGGCAAGGCTTCTTTTTGACAAATCCATGTTAATTCCTGGTAATTACCATGTTGAGCTATAAGTACTTTGAAAATCATCCCTATATAACATTTGAATTGAGCTCAGGAAAACAAAGAAAAATATCCATTTCATTATCCTTACCTGGATAAGATAGTGTGAACATAAACTCAGCATTTCCAGCAGCTGGAGATGGCTACCTGCAGCAAGCACATCCTGAATCACTCCTGGCTCAAGCAGAACCTTTAAGCAAAGAAAACAAAATCAAAGCTTTAAAATTTCTCTGGAAAAGTGTTCTGGAAAACATGCAGAAAAAAGAAAGTCTTTTTTTTAATGCAATTTTAATAAGAATTTTTATTACAACAGTAAAAAATGAATAACTAAATTCAAATGGCATAATAAATAAATAAAAAATATAGAAAAGAATAAAAGCTGCAGTAAAAAGAGAAAGAAAACAAGAAATATAATAAAGAAAAAGAAAATAAATACATAAAATGACTTCTAACCTTGATCACATATATAAACATATTTAGTAACTCTTCACCCTTATAAGATTAGAAATAAATAAATTATTAAACACCTGCTAATAATTAGCCTTGATGGTGCAGCAGACTAAAGCACTGTTAAGTAACACCAGCTGTCTGCAATTACTGCAAGTTCAAATCTCACCAGGCTCAAGGTTGACTCAGCCTTCCATCCTTTCAAGGTAGGTAAAATGAGGACCCGGTTTGTGGGGACAATAAGCTGACTTTGTATAAAAAAGAACACCGCTGGGGGGGGGGCGAAAGCCCTACTAAGCAGGTATATACAAAAGTATGAAGGCTATTGCTTAACGCATTGTAAGCCGCCCTGAGTCTCCGGAAAAAGGTGGCAGATAAATCGAACCAATAAATCGAACCAATAAATTAATTAATTAATCGTTTAATAAGCAGATCCATAAAGTATCAATTTTTCAATCTTAGTATCAACAGAAAGTCCACAAAACATTACCATAACTGTGCAAAACAAATGTCTTATTTTAACCTTGATTAAATAAATCAATTTTATTTATTCGCCTTAGTTCTAAGAGTCTTATTTAATTCAATCAAATATTGTCATGGGATTTAATTTATCTTTAATCTTCTTTATCCCATTGAAGATTTCTTCAAGGATGTCAAGAAGTCATTCATTCAGTTTGTATTTCCCTTTTAATTTTTAAAATTTCAGCCAGTTTCTTTTGTATATCTAGTAAAGGGTCCTTTTCCAAATCATTCTCTTGAACAGCCATTTGTAGTTCCACACTCTGTACTTTCTCTGTCTTTTCAGACAAAATTTGTTCCACATCTGTCATTTCTTCATTAATATCTTTTGGATACAGTTTATCCACAGAAGCAGAATACTATATACTGATAGTATTCATATTGTAGTTACTAGTTTCTGGTTCCATTCTTTAAAGATTTCCTTTAATGTTTCTGATAATATATTTTGGCATTTTGTAAATCATAGTATTAACTGACATCAAGAACAGGCTTGTATTTTTCCCCTTCTTAGAATCTTTAGTCCCCTCTAGTGTTCAGCTTCTAAAATCATAAAATAACTTATCTTTGTTGTGGTTTACAGTAGCCAGGACAGCCAAAATAAGCCTGTTTCCCATAAGAAACTGTTTTAGTTAATTCCAAACACTTATAGTAAAAGCCAATATTCCAAATTTATCTGGAATATTAATCCACTTATAAATTTCTTAGATTAAAAAAACATATTTAGCTTTTCACTGTTTATCTCAAATTCATTACATTCTTAAGATTATGATCAATTTTTCTTTTGTTCCAAGTTGAAGATTAAATTTACTTGATGACTTGTTGTACCAAAGGTCTCTAACAGCTTTAAGATAGTTAAATAGGCAATTTACAAAAGTAGTTAGAAAGTGAGGTTTGCTATGTTAGTGTTCTTTAAAAGGGTCTGCCACACCTGCAAGCAACTTGGTTGATCCCTTTGTCTCCCAGTGCTTAAATTTATGGGAAACTGTTGTCCTGCAGTCTCCACACAAGAAGCACGATCAAGAGCACAGGTGTCAAATTCAAGACCCAGGGGCCAGATCCCTGCTTAGATCTGGCCTGCAGGGCTGCCCTAGAAACAGCAAAGGACCGGCCCTCAGTGCCTCTGCCAGAAAAAATGGAGCTTGGGAGGGGCGTGTGCAGCTCTCTGTTTTCAGCCGCAATGGCCCCCTGCTGCTCTTTGCCAGCGAGCTCCCCACTCAGAGTTCCGTTTTCACAGACAGAGGGCGGCAGGAGGCCGTCACGGCTGAAAACGGAGCTCAGGAGCCCATTTTCGCTGACAGAGCGCTCGGGCCACCACAGACGCCCCCGACATGAGTGACATCAAGCTGGCCACGCCCACCCTTGCCATACCCACCTCGGCCCCCAAGGTCAAACACAACCCTGATGCGGCATTAATAAAATCAAGTTTGACAGCCCTGGTCCAGTAGGACATGTAGGTAATCTCCCACCCTCTCCTTATCTTCTATCCTCTATTCCCCGGTACCTTGTTCTTTGTCAAGGTTATCTTCAGTTCCCCATACTTCCCATGGAACTTCACAAAGTGATATTTCTTGATGTCATTTTTTACAAAGCTGCAGATACACAATTTCAAATATCCCAACTGAAAGCTTTTGCAAACAAAATGCTTAGCTAGCGTTAGAAATTACTGGTTACAATAATGTTTTTCTTCGTAACAAAAGGGAAAGGGAAGCACAACATCTATACATATTTCTAGGGTCACAAAGGTGGTTTACTAAGTTAAGACACTCATTGGCACACAGAAATCTGCATTAAACCAAATCAAACCATACAATTCAATGTTACAGTAGCTGGAACTATCTGTCATCCTTCTGACAGTTCTTTCACCAAGGCCAAAGCAATACTGCAATATAAGGAAGAGCAAATTCAAGACAGCAAAGGCTTTAATAAAAAACTATTTAGAAAAGCCCTTTTCCAAGCAAAAATACACCAACTATAAAATGGGAGCAGTAACATACATAGGAAAATGTAGCAAAGCATGCTACATTGAAGTTATGTAGAATATAAATTTATGAAGTGTATCAAAAATGTAGCAGTATATATTTGGTGAGAACATTCTACCCCAACATAAATCTAAGCGGTCCCAAATCCAGGTAAAAGTGACCTTCACTTAAAGGCCATATGATCAGACTAAGAGACACTATTGCCCCCAAACAGTAAAGGAAACATCAATATCAATACCAAATTAAAATGCACACAGTTTAGGGAAACTATTTTGATCAGCAAGGCAGAAAATTCTAAAGAAAAAAAAAGATGATCTGGGCAAAAGAAGATCACACCAGTTTGCTGTTTTATGATATCCAAATAATGTCTCATTTTGCCTAGTGATAAATGCTAATCCCAAAAGAATATACAACATTACTGCAGTATATTCTCTGGTTTTAATCTGATATTATTATTTTGAAAAAGAAAAATGTAAGGAAGACTAATACTATGGCAACAAAGGCTCAAAGTTTCATTAATGGGGGTCAATATAATATGGAGATGTGATATTACAATACATGGCTTGATCTCTCAGATCCATGTGTTAAAAACATAGTACTACAGCATCCCACAACCATGAGTCTATATGGAATGTGGCAATATTAAAAGAAATCTTTTTAAAAAAGCTTTTTAAATTAACTATATTTTATCTTTTTAATTTTAAAATCAATATAATTCATCTAATTATGGCATTGGACTGCTTGGTGAGACAATGCTAATCCTAGCAGACAGGCTTTGTTTTATGTCAAAAGCTTTTAAAAGCAGAGGAATTTAAAAATATATATATATATCCATGAGCATCCAACGAATAAATCAAGTCTGGCTTCTAGAGATCTGAGGGAAATCATGCATGTGACAGAATCCAATCTGGGTCGGTCACCGGGACCAGAGGTTTAGATTTCCACGCTTTTGGACTCATGCTGGGCTCCAACACAAATCTGAAAGCTTGGAAGACTAAGCCTCTGGTCCCAGGGACCGACCCAGATTGGATTCTGCAACATTATCCTGGGGCACGTATATTTGTCACCATGTTTGTGAATCTTTTGGGGAAATCATGCCAATGGGGAGATTGGAAATCATTAAGAAAGTTGTTTTATAAACCTATCACAACCTAACTTAAGAAATTGTCTATTTTAATAATTTCAGTGCATAGTTTCAGCGTCTTTAGGTATGGATAACCATTTGATGCATGGTACATGAAACAGAGTTTAAAAAGTTACTATAAGCCCTCTGGATTGTACTAAAAAGGGCTCTAGAAGCATTAGGCAAAATATGCGACTAAAAATGGTTTCTGAGACTTAACAAGGCAATACAGCAATTCAGAGTTTATTAGGTATGGCCAATTTATTATCGCAGTTAAGAGCAACTGTAGCCACTACACCAGCTTTAATTAGTAAAAATTCATACAAGCCATAAATATCCTTGGATTTTCAGGCAGGGCAATCAGAATTCCCAAATAATTTTAAAGTGAACATCAGCACAAGAAAAGATTTTTGTAGTGTGACTGCCATTTGATAGTTAGATTAAATTGGGTCTATAACAGTTATTTATATTCCCAGTTACTGAAAACTACATTACTAACTGCATTCTTCTGAAACTAAGTTGGAAAGCCAGGCTGACAAAAAAATTAAATAAAAGTTAATCAAACAACAAAAATCACATAGTGATGTTGAAATATTACATGTCTTTGCAAAATTATTAGGTAGTGCTACATATGCATTACAATATAATTCTTTCTCAACAGAGTGATTTTCCTATGAAGCTGCCTAAATCATTTATAAATTCTCATGAATCATGAATCCAGCTTTTAATAAACAGGAAGAATTAATCTTCACCAGATACTTTCCAAGTCCCATTTTTAATACTAAATCCCCGCAACACCCAACGTTTTCACTAGAGGTCTCAAGATATCCACCTTCTCCAGAAAAGAAATGTTTTCTTTCCTACTATGCAAAATATGTAAGCAAGTAAGTAAAAGGTTAGGTTTCTGTGAAATATATCTTAAAAGTGAGAGTAAGCTTAATTAAATTCTTAAATTTAATTAAAGTAAGTTTAATTAAATATTTCAAATGCAACACAATGCAGTACAGGACACCAGATGCCTATCAGTAAGACACAGGAGGATCAGCGTGTCATGAACAATCAAGCGTGCACTGCATCTTAAAAATAAATTTTGAATTGAAACCATAAATATGTTTAGTATAATCAGAGAAATTTACTAAAAGAAAAGAGAGAACAGTTAAAGATCACAATGTACTAGGACTTAAACTGACAGGAACACAACATTGGAAAAGTGAAACTTTGGCAACTATATAGGAAAGAAAGACCCAAAACAGAATATGTTGTATTGGCTAAATTCAAGCATGAATGGCTGTTTTACATTTCAAAGATAGGTATTAAACATTTGGAATACAGTATGCTTTTAAGGGGAAAAAATCAAGAGATCAATGAAAAAAAATATCAGGCAAAACTATTTAAATAAATATAACGAATTCAAGAAAAGGAGAAATACTTAAGCAATGGTTTAAAAAAAACTTAAAGGAGGGATTAGTAGGGTTTTTTTCAATTTTATTTCAGTTAACTCTGTACTGTCACTATTTTTGGCTAACAGCTTGAAAAATGTAAAGTGATTGTCTATAATATAGTTTCATTCTTTAATAAAGTATGCACCGCATCACATCACAATTGTGCACAATCTACATGGCATGTTTTCTCCAAGAAGCTCAGATTATATATGTTTCACTTCCTAGTATTTTATCCTTCCATAAATTCTGTAAAATATATGTCACTGGGAAAAAGTAATCAGTTAAAGTTATTGGATGAACTTCACAGCTATGTAAGAATTTGTTGCTTCCTGGTCATCATTCAAATTCTTCAATAAACAGATGGGGTGTCTAGTACACCCATGTTTTAAGGACTATACACAGATTGTTGTGATTTTCCAGTCAAAAGCTTTAATGTAATGCAACAAAAATAGATATCATACAGTAATTACTTTGCCTTTTCTATTTACTATCCATTAACCTCTGATTTCAGCTTATATGTCTGGCAGTTCACACTCCACATATTGTTGAGATTTAGATTGCAGAACTTAGAGCATTATCTTATGAGTGTGTGAAATAAGAACAATTGTTTGATAATTTGAACATTTTCTAATAGGTACAGTATTTGAGTATTTATGTCACAATATGTACAGTCTGCTACAAACAGGCTGTGGGTGAGATAACTAAAAAATATAAATTGCTGTGGGTGAGGTATAACTAAGAAATATAAATTGATCTTTTCATTCCCTTAGCCATTTGTTAGTCATATCTGCTTATAATTCATGTATTCAAGTAGCATTTTAACTCCATTATCTTGTAAGATTACAAGATAGGCTTAACAGAAGTGGTGGAATTCAGGTTTTTTTACTACCGGTTCTGCGGGCATGGCTTGGTGGGCATGGCAGGGGAAGGATACTGCAAAATCTCCATTCCCACCCCTCTCCAGGGGAAGGATACTGCAAAATCCTCATTCCTTCCCACTCCTGGGGGAAGGATATTGCAAAATCTCCATTCCCACCTCACTCTGGGGCCAGCCAGAGGTGGTATTTGCCGGTTCTCCAAACTACTCAAAGTTTCCACTACTGGTTCTCCAGAACCTGTCAGAACCTGCTGAATAGCACCCCTGCTTAATAGCCACTATCAACATTCCTTGTAGATTGCTGCTTACTAGTTTTACTGGGAAAGGGACTAGAATCCTCAATGATTCTATACAAAAAAGCTGGTTTCCCACTTTTAGAAAGGAGCAGAAAACCAGAATTTTATTCACCTTCACTCAACAGATGACTAATCAGCAGTTTGGCAGAAACAGCATGCCAACCATGAATTAAATGTTTGTGGCTGAAAGCCACACATGGTCACAGGCTTTGCCCTCTTGTCTCAGGAAAGAAAGTTTTTAAATCACCAAATGATATTTAGTGGAATACTTCTTAAAACCATATTAAAACATATTAAAAGATTGGAGAGGACAGACACCAACAAAGTTGAGTTGGATTGGGTTGGGAACTATGGAGGAAAGACCATATTTTTCTTCCCAGTACAGTACAGTGGGTACCCCAGAACAGTACAGTACAGTGGGTAAGGCAGTTGGGCAGTGAATCAGAATTTTCCAGTTCTCCATTCTACGATACACATATCCTTTCTACACATCTGGCCCAGAACAGAACTATTATTAAAGGGTCTGAAGAAATTCCATAAGCCCTGGTCTATATTGTTTCCCTATCCCAATTGATTTCTTCAATGTTATGAGTGAAGTTATTTGGTAAAAGAGGTTCATATAACTTTTATAGGCTGATTAAGGACTGTAATATTATACCTGTCCAGTGTACGCGAAGTCCAGAGCTTGCTTTAAACCTATTCCTGTGATGCCATGTAAATTCACTTCATCTGCACAACTTTCAACCATACAAAGACTGAACATTGCCTAAAGGAAGAAATAAAATATTTATTCATTAAAACTGTTATGCATAATGTCCATGTTAAGTAGCAGAAAACAGTGATTGTTCTCTTGCTATTCCTTAAAAAAGACCTTTGTTAAACATGGACTGGCTCCCACATAGCACAGAGGTTTCTATTCATGTGGCAAAGACCAAGCAAAGAGATTGTCTCTGCAATTTTTCTTTTCTCCTATACAATAAACCTCTCTGTCTTTTGGAAAGTTGCTTTGGAAGGCTGGAAAAATTCACAGGACACTGTATGAAGAAAAACAACAATGAAACGCACAAAAGCTTGTGGTGCCTTTTATAAATCAAAGGAGCAATTGTCTTCAATCTGGATCTGATCCAATGAAGTTACTAATCAATATGCTATATCAGGGCTGTCAAACTTCCAGCCCACGGGCTGGATGCGTCACACACTGGCCACGTCCATGCCCAGTTTAGCGAAGGGGGAAAAAGTCCCAATACATCACGTGATGCTGCCGTGACGACATGAGTTTGACACCCCTGTGCTATACCTTCAAGGGAGTCAAATTTTGGAGTTACATTTTGTTTTATTCCATTAATATTCTTCCATTTCTGTAGGAGCTTAAAACAATGATCTTCTTCCATTTTAATCTGTCATTAAGCCCATAAGGAAGGCTAGGCTGAAAGATGATGATTTTCAATCAAAATACTCAATCTGCTGGATCTGAGTGTCCCCAGTCCTAATCTGGCATTGGTTTCACTGTACATGGCCAGAAGGTTGCACTATTGAAAGTATTAAGGGGTTCTGTTTTCCGATTTTACCTTTTAATCATCAAAAGGGAAACATGAGAGCCCTATCTCTTATTTATCAGGGTAGTGGGATGGATACCAATTGAGACACTCCTGGAAGATGGGTGTTGGCAGCAGAAATTACTACTCTCTTTTGTTTTAAAAATCTTACTGAGCCTCAGCAATCTATACTTGAATATCTAGGAAATGAAGAGAGATACCTGGAGCTTTGCTCGCAGTGGCATATTCATTCATTCTATACAAGCACAAAAGGACTTTTAACAAATTAAAAAACAATATTGTAGCAACTGCTATGAGGTCCCCCTGAACTACAGGTCCCTGCTGGTCAGGCCAGGACTAAATGTACAACTGCATTTTTCCTTCCTACCTAAGCAGTATTCTTTTTTTACTGGCTAAGCAATGTCTGCACACAGCCTTAAATCTACACCCACAAGGCTTTTTCATGCACATAAGGTGTTCCAGCTTGTGAAAAAGCCATAGGAAACTACTCCCACAACACTGCTCATAAGTGAAAGCCTTACACTGAAGGACAAGCTGTGTTTTTGCAAACATTGACAACGCCGTTGTATATAGGAAAGCAACATATGCTACTTCTGACACCACAATGACTAATCGTTTGAATCCTCTGGCATAGCACAACTTTTTCATACCCTAATCCAACTTAATATTGTATATTTTGCCAAGAGATAGTATCACTTTCACCTCATGTCTCAATTATGCACTCAATAAAATAAAGGAAAACACAGCATAGTAGCATCAACCTAAAACTGACTCAATACAGATAGTCCTTGGGTTATGACCATGTGTTTAATAGCTGTCCGAAGTTATAACGGCATTGAAAATTGGATTTATGACCTGTCTTGCACTTAGAACAATCGTAGTATCCATGTGATCAAAACTTTGGAGCATGGCAACTAGCCCACACTTGCAACCATTGCAGGGGCCTGCAATTCCATTCTCTTGCCCTGCATGAACTGTCTCTGCTTCAATTCCCCAACATCAATCTTCCCGGCCCAATGTTTGTCCTTTGAGCTGCCCTGCAAAAGCATGATGATGCTGCTATGTTCCATTCTCCTAGCTGACCTTTATAATCTTCTTTGCCTTTCCTCCCCTCCGCTGAATGGTCTAGATGGCCTTAAGACCCACAGTGCAGGGGCTCCGTCACTGCTAGACCCAGAGGCGGCAGCAGACTTCAGTGGTATCTTCATCAGGGTGCCCCAGAAGGGCAGGGATGAGCTCCAACAGAGCTCCAAAACCATGGGGCGTGAGGCCAACTAGCTTCAATGAGCCCAACAAATGGGAAGGGAAATGAAGACGATGAAGGCGGATGACATCATGCAGTAATCTCCCCATCTTGGCTAGGCTATACAGGGCAGTCAAAAAGGACAGGCAAGGGAGATAGGGGATGGAGTTGAAGCCGTAGCAGTTCCCGCAGGGCAGAAGAAATGAACGGATTCCCTGAAAGCATCCCTTGCCTTGGAAAAACCAAAGCTCAGGGCTCAGAGGGACCAGGACAGGAATGGCTTGGATTGGTGTGTAAGCTTTCAAGTGACAGGAGACATGATCGCCATTTGCAACTTTCCCATCCAACTTCTGATAAGCAGTCAATGGGAAAACAGGCAGGAGGTCGCACCCTGCAGACACCTTATGTCCTCACCTAATAACCACATTGTCTGGAACTGCTATGGCTAAGTGGTGCAGTCAACATGACGTTTAACAATGGTGTTTTTTTAAAAATAAAATACTTAAATTTTAAGGATTTTTTAAAAAAAATCTTAACATTTTAAACTGACATTTAACACTTAACAAGTGTTTTGCTTAGCAATGGAAATTCCAGTCCGACTTAGCAGTCAAAAGCTAAAGACTACCTGTAAGTTCATGAGGTACAATAATAATAACATTCTGAAAATATCCAGCCAAATGAAATTATAATGCATTGAAAATCAGGTAATTGACAGGTGCATTAAGTTTAGGTAGTCATTCCTCTCTCATTAAGGAAGTCCTTTCAAATGTAGTCTGGCAGTTGCATTTTGATCAAACTGGAGCTTGCTAACCAGTCTGCAAAATGCAAGGAGAGTGTATAGTATAGCTGCAGTGTAGGCTGAGAATTAAAAGAGAATAAATAAGTAAGGTCAAGTCAGGTCTGCTCACAAAAGGATTTAGCTGATAGAAGATTATGCCTGCTATCTAAATATATGGTAAATTACCCAGATCCAGGGACACCTCCTAGTACAAACCTCACCACAAACAGAGAACATTATTTTCCTGAATTAGGACCAGAACTACAGTCACTAAGCAAGATGGTTACTGTGTTTCCCCTAAAATAAGACCTTGTCTTATATTTTTTTCAACCCCGAAATAAGCGCTTAGCCTTATTTTCGGGGAGATCTTATTATTTTGGGGCGCATGGAACAAAACGGGGCTCCTCTTGCCATCTTATCTGATTTCCCGCTGTTTCTCCCTAACCCTAGCCAGAGGAAATGGCGAGGACCAGTTGCGCATGCGTTTACATATTTTAGGGGAGGGTTTATTTTCAGGGGGGGTTATTTTAGCGCATGCGCTAAAAAGCCTGATTAGGCTTATTATCAGGAGATACCTTATTTTCAGTGAAACACGATATTAAGTGAGTTATACTTGGTTTTATTACCTTTTTGCCACAATTGTTAAGCAAATCACCATGGTCATTAATCACATTTGTCAGAAGTCTTTGGGAAAATCACAAATGACACTCATGTGACATTGGGACACTACAACTGTTGTAAATACATGCCGGTTGCCAAACATCTGACTTTTGATCATGTGACACAGGGACTCTGTGAAGGTCATAAGTACAAGGACTGGTCTTAAATCTCTTTTTTTCAGTGCCATCATAATTTTGAATGGTTGTTAAATGAATGTTCATAAGTTGAGAACTATCTGTACATATTTTACACATAGAAAGAGCGCCTTATGCCAGTCTTCCCTTCCAAGGACTAGATGCACCACACAGAATCTATGTAAGTACATATATACACTCCCAGCAATGTATGTGCAGGACAATACTTGAAAAATAATTTTTTCACACTGAAATGTTTGAGTGGATTATCACTACTGTGTCCAAAATTTAAAAGAAAAAGGAATTTACATTTATCATAATGATCTAGAAGAATACAATTACATAAAAATATAACTATACTGCATATACTATACAAAGATATGTTAACTTACTCTGAAATAGTCACTGCATGCTGCTAGTACAGCCTTGTGAGCAGGGAATTTCTGTTCTTCAGCAATTAGAGTTATATCACAGAGTATCCCATCATTTCTTTGTTGGTTCAGAGCTGCCAGGACAGCATCATTGTGAGAACTGGATTGGCAAAGTCTCTGACCAGTCAGCATATCTTGAATACTGCAAAAGAGGAAAAATTAGGACCATGAGAATCAAAATAAAATCTATGGAATATACCCATGTGCTTTAAATTATCTGATTTTTAAATTACCACATATATAATCTATTTATAAATGCACCTGTACAATATTTTTTAGGGAAAAAAGTGCCTGAGAATTCCCTGTAAAGTGAAATTGGATAGGAATTCAATATTATGGCTGGAGGCACAGTCAATCAGATGTTAAGATTGGATTTGATATTTCTGTCCACCTATCAAGCCCTTCCCAAGGATCTGGAGTAGGGAGATATTTTATTATTATTATTATATTCACATCATGTGAAATCACAGCTGACACTTCCTTAGCTGATGATGGCCTTTATACACATCAAGTTCTTCCCAAGAACCTAGGATGTCATAATTTATTGGTGTAATGTATGTGCAGATCCAAATATTGTGACCTTTTGTAATTGAAGATGGAAATTTTGTCAATGCACATCTTTTCTAAGTGCCGTATAAATTTTTTTTTGATTTGGCATTCACTGTGTCAATAACTTCTGGGACCATCATGGTCTGTTTATGCCATGTTTTTTCAACTTCAATTATTACTATCAATATTATTATCTCTGGCAATTAAAAATACAGTATTTTTAATTTTTTCCTATTTCTGCACAGAATCAACAGATCTGCAATATTATGGTCTGTCAGAAATATTACTGTAGTCCATTAGACAAAAATAGATCTTATTCTTCTATACCAAATAATGCTATTCTAAACATACAAAGTGTGCCCATACATAAATTATCATTCCCAGGCTCACATTAACTGAACCGCAATTCTTACGTTGTGTAAGAATTGTACAGTGTCAACCAATAGCATGCAATTTCCCCCAATTCCCCTGAATATAAGTAATTAAATTGTCATTGCCACTAGAAATGGTAATACATACCATTCTTTCCAACATTCTGGAAATGTTCAACTTTATATAATGCATTTTTTGAGAGGGCAAAGTGGCAGTACTGAAGTACTGAAATGTCTTACTAAATATAGCACTGGTTCCTTCAGATAATTTATGTATCACTACCAGTTCCTGTCAACGTTTTTTGCTGCAACAAAAATAAACACACACTAGAAAAAACTTTTTAACAAATCACAAAGAATAATGAACTACAGAATAAAAGGACAGTATTATTAGAATGGCATTTTGCATTTCTCAGGGTCGGCCATTCCTACAATACTCTGATACTCTTTGGTCATGTTAAGTCTATACCTGTATCTCCCAGAATTCCCAGGCAGTGTAGCCCTTGGGAATACTGGCTGGGATTTTGAAAGAGGAGAGCTATTTGGTCTGTGGAAGCAAAACATTAATCTGGTGACAGCTTGCCAATTTAAAAAAAAATCATTAGAAAAGCTTGCTTTTTCATTAACTGCAGCTCTGATAAAGTGAGCTAAAGTCACAAAAGTTTTCATCTTTAAATAAAATGTGTGATAGTTCAGCTGGAATTCTAGATTTAAAGTCTCAATACATCTGAAGGAAAGACAAACAAATTAAGAAACACAACTCTATACCAAAATTAATTTTAGAATTTGCTTTTAAATGAAGTTGCTCTTTTGCCTACTGACTTGCGTTAAATGTCAATACAATGAACCATGTTATATGTTTAAACATAATAATTTATTAAAATTGCATATCTAAAATGTCCCAAAAATTTAAATCCAAACCAATTTCCTGTGCTAAATCATTTGTTCTAGCGTTTTGGATACATATTTAGACCTAAAGAGATGCAGAATACAAAGTATACATTTCCTTTTTACCATGCATAATTAGAATCAAATATGAAATATGTAAACAACATAAATAGTCCAATCAGCTGGGAAAAAGTATTTGTATTACTGTAATTGAATCAAATTTGGAGGAGCAAAATATCTTATTATTATTCTACTTTAGCTTATATATGTTTTTTAAAAAATAATTTTGAGGACTGCTCTATGAGGATCACCATAATACTATTCTCTTTCTTTCTCTCTCTCTCTCTCCAGAATTTAGTAGGAATGCACAATATGTAAATGAGCTGACAAACCTGTGAAAAGAGCAAACATTTTTTGCATCAAGATTTTCTGTGAGAAAAGTTCTCATGAAAATTCAAGGGAGACTACCACATTACAAAAACAAACCTTTGTTGACAGGGTAATCTTGATGGGGTATCCATGCGTGCAGAGGGTGGTATTGTCATCCTTTGGGTAATATGAGCACATATAAAATGAAAATTGGCTGAGGCAGATACTGTGAACTATACCTGAGGCACACTTCAGATGGCATCCTTCAGCTTTACTGTTTGGAATCCCTTCCTTCTTAATAATTTACAGAAATGCACTACACATTCCAACTGAAAAGAAAAAAAATAGGGTTAGAATTAAAATGACTTTCTGTTCTCTCCCTTGCAGGGAATACTACAAATCCCTACAAAAAGTAATTAGGCTAAAAATTCATGCTGAATAGTTAATGCCAGCATCAATGCCCAAAAGGAGATATTATCTGTCAATATTTGGTATCAAGTTACACAGGTATACTTTTTTGAAACTGCAAATTGATTGGATGTAGAAAGTAGTCTATTTTCCAGTTGTCACAAAGAGGTCAAGTAGCAAGCTAAAAGAATGTTTTTGCAAGACAAAATCCTGGACTCTCTCCGAACTATTTACTTTTCTTTAATTAAATTTCAAACATTTAAACCAGTTCAGCACAGTATACATATTTTGAGCCATATCTTGAATGAATCTTTTCTGCTGAAGCTCCCACAAACTATTTCAGACAACACATTCTTGATTTCTTTCTGGGGCACAAAAAGTTATGATGCTTACACTACAACATTCAACTTCATGACTGAGTCATTAAGAATATCCTACAAAGCAACAATACAAAAATTACAGAGAAGTTTAGCATTATTTTAATTCCCACACCAAAAAACAGTCCCTTGAGTTTCATTACCTCCACCCCCATTCCACTTCATATCTTAACCCTGTTATTTCAGCATGAAAAGTTCAAGCAGCAGTGGAAATACAATTAAAGAGGTTTTTCATTGACTGATACTTGTATCCTATCTGCCAAGACAACAAGAATGTGAAATAGAACCAGAGCAGGATGATGCAAGTTTACCACTAATTGTTCCCCCATGACTCTTACTAATCAAAATACACATCTGCACATGTTATTTTAAAGGTCCACTTCATGTGAAGGTAATGCAATCTTATTTTTGCACATTCCAGAACACATATCTTTCCACATCAAAGAAAATATCATCTCTGGAAATTCCATGCACAGATTCAAGGCATAATTCAGCGCTCATTTTCTACATGGTAAAAAATTTTCAAAATCCATCCTTTATCATCTTCTTCCTCATGATGAACACAATGAACATCACATATTTTGTTAGCTCTATGAATAATTATAGGAATGCAGAATACACATAAATGGTCCAATATAGGATCATATTGCCATAAATGCAGGAGATACATTACAAAAACTGACTCCAATTTTTATAGTACAACTCTTTAACAGAGCAAACTTACACATTTTATTAGCTTTCATTTTTAATGTTAATCTTTCAGTTCTCATATAGATGTAGGCAAATATTTTGATGGGTTTACAAAGCCTCAAAAGTCTTTCATGTTAATAGCTGAATATGGAACAACATTTAGATTTTCAAGAAAAATGGTATTTGAAGAAGATAGATGACTCAAACTGAATAGAAATAAAACAATTTATGGATAAGAAGACAACAGCTAAGAGCACTTGGCTGAAATTGTCTGGGTAAGAAATTTAAACAGGGTCATACCTGGTAACTGGCAGGTTATATCAGGCTAGTAGCAATAGCAATAGCACTTAGACTTACATACCACTTCACAGTGCTTTACAGCCTTCTCTAAGTGGTTTGCAGAATCAGCATATTGCCCCCAACAATCTGGGTCCTCATGTTACTGACCTCGAAGGATGGAAGGCTGAGTCAATCTTGAGCTGGTGAGACTCGAACTGCCAAATTGCTGGCAGCCAGCAATCAGCAGAAATAACTTGCAATACTGCATTCCAACCACTGTGCCATCCTGACTCTTAGTAGGCTAACTGAGGAGTTACATTCCCAAAACAGAAAATGGTGGAAACAGTCTAAACCAAGAAAACGACCTGGATACTTAAGTAAAATATTCACTAGCTGGACTGAACTTTATCTTAAAGTTAGGTATACCATATAATAAGAGGCCCAGCAACTACTTAGCTGTTTTCAACAATAATCTGAATTTGTTAGATGTATCTGAAGGATGATGTACAAATTCAGTATAAGATCATAAACAATTTCAGAGGACAAATTATACTATTGACTTCATAGGGCAGTATTCAACCTGTGTATCCATTCTTATGAGTGCAACTTATGTTGCTATTTGTATTATGCTTCAATATTTATTACAGGTGTAGATCCCTCTCTAATTGGAGTTGGCAAAAAAGAGAGCAATGTTGCTACTAAAGACTCACAGCAAAGGCGGAAATCATCCATTTTCCATGTAATCTCTAGTTTCTCCAGATACGATTAGAAAAATTCCTGCTAGAAACTTTGGGAAATCTTTTCAACAAAGGCAGCCTTAAGCTAGATGGATCAGAAGACTCACTTGATACACTATAAAGAAGCTTGTATGACCTTGATTTTTTTTTCCTCCAGAGAACTGGTTGCCTGGAAACATGACTACTCTATCCATTTATTCAATAATTTTATGGTTCTCCACCCATTACTCCACCAGCTTTAGATTTTATTGGTTAGAATATTCTACTAAAACATTATACAAGAAAGCAGAGACCAACCATTTCTCTCTGAAAACCAGCTTTTTGTCCTACGTGCTGGCTCTTTAAAAACCTGGGACATTCACAGAGATAATATT
Source organism: Pituophis catenifer annectens (assembly GCF_029215685.1). NCBI lineage: Eukaryota > Metazoa > Chordata > Lepidosauria > Squamata > Colubridae > Pituophis > Pituophis catenifer. Next base: position 107,282,937 of record NW_027256881.1, read on the forward strand.
TTCAGGGTTACGTTCTTACGTTTACCATTGGTAGCATCACTTGAACCAGCAATTATTGCCTTAATAAATGTAGACATTGCTGAATAGGAAATTTGATTCCAGCTGCTTTGATCTATTGCACAGCAGTGAGCAACAATGACTTGGAGAGGTGATGCTGACTTGAAAAGCACATTCCACTCCAGGAAGAACATTATGACCAGATTAAAGCTACAATTCTATGAAATAACAGCAGAACCCGTGAAGCAATACATAAAAATTCCAGCGTTTCAAAATCATTTAGAGTTACAGTATATTAACAGTATGAAAATATTTCTATTATTTGTGAAAGAAAAAATACATAATGTTAAAACATTGGTTTTATTATCCTTTTCTTGAATTATGTTGTTCATTAAAGTAATACAGGGCAAAATAATAGAAACAAATTAATTATGGAGGCTGGAAAGAAACTAATATAATACTAAAATAATTGCATTTTCTTGTAAAGTATACCAATCATACTGCTAGATTCATATGTCACAATGTATAATGCTTGTGATTTAATGTTATCTGAATCCCTTCTGTTTATTCTGGTTTATATAGAGAGTTTATGGTTTACTTTTGCACATATCAGCAAAGAGTTTATCCACATTGATTCCATATGAAGCAGACCTTAATTGAAAATGTTTTAAAGGTAATAAGGATATTAACTGTACTTGCAAATGTTAGGAATTCCTATAAAACATGAGCAATTCCAGTATAATTTTCAGAAATATAGACACAAATGGTTTTCAAATGTGGAAACCATTTTCCACATTTCTGCTACCAGAATTGGGTAGCAGGATCATTTCTGCATTCTTTGTATATAATATTAAATAAGAATTGAAACATTAAAGAAACATTATTGTTCCTTACCTTCCTAACTTTCAAATAACGATTTTGATAGTAAAAAATGGCCTTAGGAGAGAGCATTGGGGAATGTTAAATGTTGGTATCTACGTTTTTTCATTAGTACATTAGTACTACTGTATTACAATGTATATTGTTTATTATTGTTACACTATGTGATTTTTAATCCTCTGATTTTTCAATATACACTATACTTAGCAGTTAGAAAGGTCAGATATTTCATTTACCTTGAAATGAACAGCTTCACTGGAGAGGTATGGGTCCCATTAATTCCATATGGGTAAATAATCAGGCTGACAAGAATGAGTGGGCTGATTATATCCCTACCTATGTGGTTTCATATTATCTAAGGGAAACTGGAAGTGTATTCTTCCATGACCAGCATGGAAACAAAAAGTAGACGGCTAATAATAGGCCACTTTCTTTTACTAGCCTAGCAACAGGTAAGTAGTCAGCCTTTAGAAACTAGTACTAGTCAGTAAACAATTTTCTGGATTTATTTACAAGACAACTTTATCTAGAAATTACAATGATAAAGTGGCGAAAAACTGCCATCTTAACTCTTCTCTCTTCTCAATAAGCTTAAACTGCATAAACAACAGACCCAAAGGAATCCCATAATATAAAGATTTATAACTTCTGGTGGCTTAAGGACCTTGCCAAGATTTTGTGAATCCTGTTGAGGGTGAACCTGCTGTGAAAATAAAAGGTCTGAGGCCCAGATTTTGAGGAGAGGTGCTTCGAATTGTAAGGAGTAAAATCTGCAAGGTCGAGGCACCCATTTTGGTCCTTAGCCAATATTCCCCAAAATAAAACAAGTGGCAGAAATGTTGGGTCAATTCTCCTGGAGGACAAAATCTGAAAATACCAAAAAGAATACCAAAAATACCAAAAGCAAAAGTTTATGCTAACTTGTCATAACCTCCATTCCTGTTCTGTTTCTTTCACAAAACCCACATTTATTCCATAATTTTAGAGCCTTATATATCCATGTCATTCCAAATTTCAAAATACCATACAACTAGATCAGTAGTGGGTTTCAATTTAGTTTGCTACCAGTTTGCTCGTGTGCGTGTGCTCGTGCGCATGTGCAATGCTTCTGCGCAGAAGCGTCCGGGTGGGTGAGCCGATCCAGGGTGAACCAGTAGCAACCCATCACTGAACTAGATTCCACTACTAGCTGCTAAAAAAACTAAATAGGGTTTATGGGGAAGCAACAAGCAGCATTAAAATCAGGCTTTTTGTGAAGAAAGCAAATGAACAAAACATCCATAACAATCTTTTCAAATCAGGATAAATAAAAGAAAGGACTCCTTTATATACTGCATGCTTAAGCCACGGAATTTACTATTCCAAGTGATAAAGCCAAAGCTGAATAGCTTTAAAAGATTATTAGGCCTATTCATAGAGAATAAGTTATTAATAGCTATTAATCGTGATGGCTATACATTTTCTCCAGTAGAAAGTACAACAGGGTTCTCAGGATAAAGGCTGATGAACATTGGTGCAAAGGAGTTCTTATTTGTCCCCCTTGCAATTTTTCCAAATGGTATTTGGCTGGCTTACTTTAGAAACAGGATGTTGAATTAGACAGAATTTTAGCTGGATGCAAAACTGCTCTCCTATGTCTGTTTATTTATATATTTACTTCTAGTATTTATACCTTCCGCCTGAAAAGCTTTCATAACTTGCATAATAACAATTGGACCCAAGTCAAAGAACTGCTTACGATTGTATAAATGATTGTTACGTTTTCCAGCAGACTTTCTGCACTCTTCAAAAATAAAAGTTTAAACATTTTCCCCCAACTCACTCACTTTTTGTAGAAAACTTTCAATAATCTCCCAGGAGATTACTGCTGTACAGTACAATACTATAGTGTACTGTATAAAAGCAGCAGCAAATCTCTTTATCTGGTGTCAGCAACCCAAAATCTAACGCTCAGTTCCAGATCAGCAAGAAATGTTATCTCCCAACTTCCTGAACCAAAGCTCATTGTAAATAAATACCACCCAAAATAAGAGAAGTTGCCAACATGTATTGACTTCTCAGAGACTTTGATTGCACATCTTAATAAAACCAAGCTCTATTGAATTAATTATTTTGCTTCAATTCACAACACACTGAGACACAAATTAGCCAACTGCACTTTAGACTAATGTATTACTGTATGTGAATCCAGTCAAAATGGCCTTTTAGTGAATGTTTCCTCAACCAAATACATCACAGATCAATCAATGTAAGAGAGAGGCAGGGCAAGCTAACAGGAAAAAAATACAATAATAAAGTTTTGAAAAGGGCAAATGGAAAAGAAAAAAGGGGGAAACCCTCACACTCACACAGATTTTAAGAACATGATCCGAAAGTCCAGAATATCTGGATATGATCCATATTTGGATATAAAGGAAGCAGCCCAAGAATTATGTACAAGTGGCCCCAGAATCGCACAAGTGGGGAAAGAACAAAGTAGTTTTTAAGAATAGGATATACTTTATGGATGTGATTCCTCTCCATTTACAGCCAAGTCAATCCTATTCTTCAAACTGGTTGGATATAGCTAGTAGCCCAAGTTATCATATAGCTTTTTTACAATGTGAAAAGCTCTAAAGCAGTGGTTCTCAACCCCCTGGGGGTACACAAAGTCTTGAAGAAATGTTATGATTTAAATCTCGAGTTAAGTCTTGGTGGTCTGTGGCCATGATCCGTGATCTCCAAAAGGTCCATGGTGAAGAAAAGGTTGGGAACCACTGCTCTACAGTATCTGCATTTCCAGATGGCAACAATGTGAAAGGCATTTTGAACAAGGGCACCTCCTTTCCCTTCACCTGGCCTGAGACCACAAACCACACTTTAGATCACTGTTTCTCAATCTCAACAACTCGAAGGTAGGTGGACTTCAACTCCCAGAATCCCCCAGCCAGCTGGCTGGGGGATTCTGGGAGTTGAAGTCCACCTACCTTCGAGTTGTTGAGGTTGACAAATAATGCCTTAGATCTTTTTCAAAAGCAGCAAACCACGGTTTCACATCCTGGCAACCCCAGGTTGTAGCCCCTTCTCTTCAGAGTATTTTCCCCAGAACTGCAAGGTGGGTTTTTTTTGTTTGTTTGTTTGTTTGTTTGTTTGTTTGTTTGTTTGTTTGTTTAGGGGTTGGTTGTTTTGTTGTTGTTGTTGTTTTGTTTTTGGCCTTCCTTTCCACCAGGAAGGTCAGGGGGAGATTTGCTGAGATGACGGAAACCATCAGGGGCAAATGTATCACTTGTGCAAGGAAAGGCACAACCTGCCCGCCACTCAACTGGGCAAATCACCCCTCTCTTAAGGGGGCAACTTCTCCAAGCCCCACCAAAAGGCTCTCAGAGTGCCTTTTGGTATTCGATGAACAAAAAGCAGCATTCATGCCAACTCTGAGAGATACCCAAAGCCCCCCCCCCCACTCCCGGACATCCTTCCCTAGACCACCACCACCCTCCCCTCCTCGCCCCAACAGTCCTTCCAAGAAATGCTGCAATGCCAAAAGAAAAAAAAAAGGGAGGGGGGGGAGTCTGAATTCAGTTGCTGAAGCAGGGCAACGTATCCCACAGGCGCCGTTGAAGGTTGCCCCGGCAACCGAGGCAAAACCTTCCGTTATTGGTTGAGGGGCAAGTTTGTCGGTTTCCCCCCCCCCCCCCTTCCCGCTCCTCCGGCCCGCTTAATAATCAGGGAACTAAGTAGACTTTTCTGTTATGCGGCGGCGGGGCAATGACGGCGTCTGGGGGGCTGCGGCAGCCTCTCGGCCGCCAGGCCTCTTTCCTTACGAAGCTCCGTCCTGCCTCCCTCCCCACTCTGTGGGAAAGCCGTTCCTCCGTTTCCACGAGGCTGAAAATACGATCTTTCCCCCTCACCCCCGGGGGGAAAGTCTATTCGGAGGAGCGGGCGAGAGTCCGTCCCGGTCGCCCAGCCTCACCTCTCCAAGAAGGGAGCAGGAAGACCTCTGGATAGTTCCCCCCACCGCGTCCCGTGGCAGCAGTCGGGCTAGTCCGGGCTTTCTTTCCGATCTCGGGGGCCGAACGGACCGAGGACAGCCGAGAGAAGGGGAGCTGCTTCTGCGGCTAAGCGGCGCTGAATTGCACACTGACCGGAGGCTGTTAATGCTGCTGCTGCTGCTGCTGCTGCTGCAGGAGGAGCAGGAGGAGGGAGTAGATCCGCTCCCTCTCCCTGCCTCTCTCTCTCTCTCTCTCTCTCTTTTTATTCCTTTCTCTCTTTTTTTTTTTTCTCCTTCCTTTCCTCCTCCTCCTCCTCCTCCTCCTAGTTGTATTGCTCCCCTTTTCTCCAATGCGCAGGAGCGGCGGCGGCGGTGGCAGCAGCAGCGGGGGACAACGCATTGTTAGTGTCAGATGTAAATGCCTTATTCTCTAATGTGTAAATAATGTATATATGGAACATCAGGGGTTAACTTATTACTTGAGCTTTAATGTATTCATATTTTACCACTCCCATTCCTGGCTCCGCCCCTTGTATATAAAAGGAGCCATCCTTCCCTTTTTTCCTTGCTTCTATCTTGAATATTCAGCGAATATAGAATGCCTATTATGATTAAAGAGAATTATATTTAAACCTATAACTTCTATTATCTTTATTGAGTCTGATCCTGAAAATATTGCAACAAGCTGGTAGCAGAGGATGGTTAATTGACTCAATAAGTAATTAAAAATGTCCAAGAAAGATAGGCCCAACACCAGGGCCTACAGCAAAGAAATAGAAACTGATCAAGAGATGATCAACGAATCCACTAATGCGATTTCGAGAGAATCCGAAGAATACACCACTGAAGAAGAAGAACTGATGAGTGAAAATAACGACCAGGAAGAAATCGAGATAGAAAATAACGAACTCAGGTCAGAAATATTAAAAATACTAAAAAGCCAAAAGAATGATGAAAGCCTCATCGCGGACCTCCAGGAGATGCTGAGGAACAGCGGAGCAGCGAGAGAGAAAAGCGTCATTAAAGAAAAACCCAAAGATCAAAAAACTGTGAGTGAAATGACTACTGAGAAAATAGTTGTAAAAAAGAAAAGATGTGACCCCGCGCGAAATTTTGAACGGCAGCCATCTTGGTTTCAACGAACTTCAAAAGAGAGTGAAGCAGAGCCAATCAAAACGCTCAGTTCAAAATTTCTGGCGCGAAAAACACTATCAGACGAAGAAAGTGAAAAAGAAGTCTCAAACTCTTCAGATGAACCAAAATCAGAAAGTGAAGACGATTTAACAAAGTCTCAAGTAAAGTCAGCAATGAAAACGCTTTTTGCTGCTTTTGGGCCAAGATTGAAAATCTCCAAGACATCGACGAAGAAGCAAGAAATCAAACCGACAACTCAAGACCTGCACGCTCCCATCCTGACTTCGAAAACGACGACACCCGAACCCAGAGAGCCATGCCGATTCCGCCCTACACCGCAGACAGAATCGAGTGCCAGCACACACAAGAGAAAGAGAAGAACCGCCGCCATCACCAAAGCCCCAAAAACCGAGCCAGAGACCGACTCATCTGAAGAGGAGCGGATCGAGAGAGCTGAAATGGAGAGAACCTTCCACAACGGCGCCAAAGAAGAAATGAGCAACGCGCATGTGCAAAACTACGTAGACGGCCCCGAAAGACTTGAATTGGCCAGAGAACCGCGCAGACTCGTTACAAGCATCCCAATGCCGTTCTGTAATTTCCTGCACTTGAGAGACCACGGACTGCCTCAGGTTGTAAGTAATGGACAAAATAATGTGGGGAACTTACCCAGTGACTTCCCAAAACTTAGAGTTGATGGCATTAATTTACAAGAGTGGTACCAACAGCTTCAGGTTATTTTTATGAAAGAAAATTTACTATTCTTTATAACTAGTCCTCCAAGAAGACCTTGGACTTTAAAAATAGACTGTTTACATCATAGAGCATTTTTCATAATAATTTCTAGCGTGTCTCCTGCAATGTATCATAGCATCAAACCAAACCTAACTGTATCAGAAATAATTCAATGCATGTTTAATCTATTTCACAGCGATAGCGTAGCCACAACCACAAGAATGTCTAAGGATTTCTTTTCTTCTAGAGTGAAACCAGGGGTTTCTATAAGTGAACATTTGATAAATCTAAACAAAATAAGAGCTGAGCTGCAATTGAGGGGGGAAGTGATTTCAGATCAAACTATGAAAAGTGTTATTATCAATTCACTTGATCCATCATGGGATAGCTTTATGTCACACTTAGATACCATTAATTTGGGATATTTATCAATAGAAAGTCTATCTAACAAATTGATAGCAGAAGACAATTCAAGAAAAAATCGTTCCAATAACCAAACAGAACACAAATCTTTTAGGAAAGTAGTCTTTCAAGATAAATATAATGAAGCCTTTAGATGCCACAATTGTGGATCCAGGGAACACAGTAGAAGAGACTGTCCCAAAGTCTCAAGGGAGAGACATAGGCCAGAATATAGGAGCAAATACAATTACAGACAATCTTCCACAGATAGACACAAATATAGAAGTCCACCAAACTACAGAGAAAGTAGAGGGGGTAGAGAAAATTCAAAAGAGAGAAAATCTGGGTCACTAAATGGGCTAAATAAACAAGACAGCACCAAAACACAACAAGATGAGAACAATAATTGGCTTATTGATTCTGGTGCAACAAATCACACCACTAATAACAAAAGTATATTATCTTCATTTACAGAAGATAAGTTTGTGATAAAGGTAGCTAATCAAGAAAAGGTTCAAGTATTAGGCAGAGGAAATGTGACCTTGCCTGGTTTAGGGAAAATAGAGGGGGTATTATTAATCCCAGAAATACCTCACAACATACTAAGTGCTATAAAACTAAGCAGAGAATCTGACATCAATATAGTTTTCTCAAAGGGGAAAGCAACTATAGAAAAGAACAAAACAAATGTAGGCACTGTGATGATAAAAGGGGGTCTACCCTATCTGATAATCAAAGAAAGATGGTTACATAACATTGATTCAAATATGGAAGATTGTATTGAAGCAGATGATGAAAATGTCAGTAACAGTGACAATGATGAATGTAAATTAACTCATGATAACAAAAATACACACAATGAGAAGAAACCAAAAATAGGTAAACCAATTCATGATGAGTGTGCTCATATCTTACATAGGAAGTTAGGACATGCTAGCTTTCCTGTAGTACAAAAAATGACTGAACACGCAGAAGGTGTAAAAATAAAAAATTGTGAAAATTATTTAGAATGCTCAGTATGTAAATCCACCAAACTAAAAACCAGTCCTAGACCAAAAAAATCTAACAGATCAACTAACAATATTTTTGATTTGGTACATATGGACTTAGTTGGTCCATTAACTCCATCAATTACCTATAGAAAACGTTACTTCCTAACAATAGTGGATGATTACAGTCGCTATGGTTTTGTTTACACATTAAAGCACAAGGATGAAACTTTTCAGAAATTTAAGGAATTCTACAAACGCATAGAAACACAACATAATATCAGAATAAAACAAATTATGACAGATAGGGGATGTGAATTCATGTCTAAAGAATTCTCCCAATGGTTAAAGGATAGAGGGATGCTACATTTCACGTCCAATCCATTTTCTGCCTTTCAAAATGGGATTGCAGAGAGAAAGAACTCCACACTACAAACCATGATTAGATGCACATTAGAGGATGCTGGTTTAGGCAAACAATTTTGGTCAGAAGCCTTACATTATTCAAATTACACTCAAAATAGAACATGGTCCAGTATTGTGAATAAGACACCATATGAGGTGATGTACAATAGAAAACCTAAATTAGCACACATGCACATATTTGGAGTTACTGCAGACGTGCACATACCTAAACAATTGAGGAGAAAGGGAGAAAACGTATCCAGGAGATTAAGATTCATGGGATACGAAACTGGAACCAAAGGGTACAGATTCATCGATAATAATAACAAATTTATAGTATCCAGAACAGCTGTGTTTCATGAGCAGGCCAATTGGTCTAAGTTGCACCTTAATGAAATTTTTCCTAATAAAAGCAAAGATAATATATCTTGCGAGGAAGGAACAACAGAAAATCAAAATATTAACAAAAGTAAGAACAAAACCAAAACTTGGACAAATAGTCAGCATAAAATAAAGACAGACACATTAACAAAAAAGGAAGCCAGATATTTGCATGACAACCATAGCAAACCTGAAAGAAATATTAGAAATAATAGAAACCAAATACCAAATAAATACAAAGATTATATTATGCATATGGATGGAGAACAAATAACACCTAATACATATGAGGAAGTATTGAAACTTCCCCGTGAAGAAAGAGAAAAATGGGAACTAGCTATGGAAAAAGAAATGAAAAGTTTACAAGGATTAAATGTATTCACACCTGCGATCGCACCTAAGGATAAAACAATTATAGGTACCAGGTGGATTTATAAAATTAAGAATTTAGAAGGAGGTAATACCTTATACAAGGCCAGACTAGTTGCACAAGGTTATGCACAAAAATATCCAGAAGACTATACTGACACATATTCACCCACAGTGAGAACAGAGAGTGTCAAAACAGCTCTTGTAGTAGCATCTGCACTCAATCTAGACGTGTTTCAATATGACATACAGACTGCATACTTACATGCAAAATTAGATAAGGAAATATATGTAAGAGCACCACACAGTCAATACACTAATAAGAACGAAATTTGGTTACTAAATAAGAGTCTGTACGGATTGAAGCAATCTGGCAAAAGATGGTACGATTGTTTGGTAAAAGTACTAAAGACCATGGATTTCAACGCCACCACTGCTGATAACTGTTTCTTTGTAAAAAAGAGTAATGATCATATTGAATTTGTATTAATTTATGTGGATGATATTTTATATATTGGAAAGCATAAAGAGAGCAGGGAAATCTTTGTAAATAAGTTAAACGAACACTTCTCATTGAAATCACTAGGTAAAGTGAATAAATACCTTGGTGTACAAATTAACAAAACAAAAAGGGGATTCAAACTTACTCAAAAAGATAAAATCATTGAACTCCTAAACAAATGTAACTTAAATAATGCCAAAACATGTGACACACCTATGCAAACTGATTTTCTTAGAAACAATGATGAATCTTCCCCTGAGTTTAAAGACAACACATTTTACAGATCAGTTATAGGTTCACTCCTTTATATATCTAATTGGACTAGGCCAGATATTGCATTACCTCTCAATTTATTGTCAAGATATGTTAGCAAACCAACCTTGTATCATTGGGAAGCTGTCAAAAGAATTTTAAGATATCTGAAAAGTACATTAGATTTTTGTTTAATATTGGAACCCAATAATGACAAAGAACCAAAAATTACTTGTTATGCTGATGCAGATTGGGCTGGTGATACATCATGCAGAAAGAGTACCTCTGGTTATGTTTTTCTATTGAACGATTGTCCAGTTTACTGGTATACTGGTAAACAAGAACTGGTAGCCACCTCTACCACAGAAGCAGAATATGTTTGCTTGTCTAAAGCTGCAAATAACCTTGTATGGTTCAATGATTTGATCACAGATGTTTGGAAGAAACCTACTTTACCATTTATTATGCATGAAGATAATAAAGCGGCCATTGAAATTTCTAGATCCGATGCAATTGGACAAAGGTCCAGGCATATTGATATAAAATTTAAGCACGTGAGACAACTATCTCAAGACGGATTCATCAAAGCAATACATTGTGATACTTCTGAACAATTAGCTGACATATTAACAAAACCCTTACCTTCTAAACAACACAAATATTTAACTTCTAAATTATATGTATTATATTGTCCTGAATCTGAATGTAACTGGTGTTGTATAACGAACCGGCATTTAGAGGGGGATTTGTCAGATGTAAATGCCTTATTCTCTAATGTGTAAATAATGTATATATGGAACATCAGGGGTTAACTTATTACTTGAGCTTTAATGTATTCATATTTTACCACTCCCATTCCTGGCTCCGCCCCTTGTATATAAAAGGAGCCATCCTTCCCTTTTTTCCTTGCTTCTATCTTGAATATTCAGCGAATATAGAATGCCTATTATGATTAAAGAGAATTATATTTAAACCTATAACTTCTATTATCTTTATTGAGTCTGATCCTGAAAATATTGCAACAGTTAGCAACCGCGAAAGCCGGAGGAGGTTTTCGACTAATTCACCTGCAGGAGGAGGAGTCTAGAGGAGGCCCGCTCGGAGCGCAAGAGAAACAACAGCGGATCAAACGGGAATTGCCTCGGCTGCTTGTCCGCTGGCGGGTTGGATTAAAGCCTCGCCGCAGGCGGATTCAAAGGCCTGTTGCAGAGTGGCAGGAACTGGCCCGAGACATTTTGACTGCGGAAGGTGGAAAGAAGCATAGTATTTCGGTCCCGCCCGCCGCGTCCTTATATTGAAATCTACCTGGCAGAAAGCAAATTCTCCTTTGGCGGTGGACCATAACCACCGTTTTTTATTTATTCTTTGGATGTATTGTATATCTTACCTTTTCTCCGGGAGACTCAATAAATAATCACACCTGCTACCTGATCTTGTTGGGACTTGGGGGATTCAGAGGAAAAGTTTTAGATCTGTAGCAGGCTACACCTGCAAGGGGTTGTGTGTTTGGCTTTTTTTTTTTTTTTTCGATTTATAGAATTTGAAGGAGGAAAGGGTTTTTTTTGAAAAAATGGTAACAAAGCATTTTCATATTTAAAGAAAACCACATCAGTGTTGCCCATATTCTAGAACATCAAGAATCAAGTTGGACTTTTCTGCTCTCCTTTTTAAAAAATCCCCATACTTAACATTCTTTTCTCCAATGTCCCAAAGGTGCTTTTTTAAGAGGCAACTGGACTTCAGCTCTGAGCTGAAGAAGCTTCTTGGATGTGAAGCAAAACATCTTCAAAGAAAAACCAGAAAGTCCAGTTGCTTCTTGAAAAAGCACCTTTGTGGGTGCAACCATGATCTGGATGACTGAAAGTCTCCATAGACACTTTTTTCCAATGGTTAGCAAACTCTGTGATGACCCAAAGGTGTGTTTTCAAAAGGCACTTTTACTTTGCTTTTCCTGGAAGACGTTTTGCTTCTCATCCAAGAAGCTGCTGCTTCACTTGGATGAGATGCAAAGGGTCTTCAAGGAAAAACAAAGTCCAGTTACCTTTTGAAAAAGAACCTTTGGGACAACCATGACCTGGATGACTGAGATTCTCCCTAGACACACTGTCATGAGGCTGAACTAAAGATCTCTGCCCTAAAATCACTTGGTCATCAAGAGATTTCCCTATGCTGTTTGAGTATACAATAACGTGTGGACCCAACTATTATTTATAGCAGGGGGTTTATGAATTAGGTGAGCTCAACTCATATAATCAGCCAGGAGTGTCTGCGAGGGAGGATTTAATTTAATTTAATTTAATTTCCAATTTATATACCGCCCTTCTCCCTGAGGACTCAGGGCAGTGTACAGCCAAGATAAAAAACATAGAATACAAATATTAAAAAACATTTAAAAATATATATAAATTTTGGCCCAAAAGTTAAGAAATCACAGACTGATTAAAAGAATTTAAAAATTTCTTTTTAAGCCAACCCGGCTTGCTGGAAAAGATGGGTTTTAAGGGAACGACGGAAGGCATTGAGGTCATGGATTCTCCTTATCTCCGGGGGCAACTGATTCCAGAGGGTGGGAGCCCCCACCGAGAAGGCCCTCCCCCTGGGGGTCACCAGCCTGCACTGTTTGGCTGATGGCACCCTGAGGAGGCCCTCTCTGTGGGAGCGCACGGGTCGATGGGAGGTCGTCGGTAGCAGCAGGCGGTCTCGCAGATAGCTAGGCCCTATGCCATGGAGCACTTTAAAGATGATAACCAACACCTTGAAGCACACCCGGAAGACCCGGATGTGTATGAAAGCATAGCAGGGGTGAAATGCTCCCGGTTCAGACCGGATCGCTGATCCGGTAGTGATGGGAGTGGGTGTTTTGGGGAACCGGTAGCAAAAATCCCTGCCCCCCCCCCCATGCCCAGCTGAGCCATGCAATCATCAGAGGCTTTTTTTTTTTACTTTTAAAAGCATTTTTTCTACAACCTCTTTGGCCAAAGAGGTTGTAGAAAAAATGCTTTTAAAAAGTAAAAAAAAAGCTGACGATCACAGCTGAGCCGCACGATCATCAGAGGCTTTTTTTTTTTACTTTTAAAAGCAATGCTTTTAAAAGTAAAAAAAAAGATTGCGCGCCACAGCTGATCACCCCCCCCCTCGCGCGCTGTTCTACTTACCACATGCCTCCTTTTGGCGTGCACTGTGCGTGTGCACCTTGTATTTGGTGCGTGGTGCACACCGCATGTGCAGCCAGCAAACTGGTAGTAAACAGGTTCAGATTTCACCACTGAAGCATAGTGTCCATAATCATGTTGCATTTGCCATCTTAACTTTTTCACCCAGCGTGGTAATTAAGCAGAGTAAAACAAAGTATGGCCTAGTACAATGTTACAAGCCAGCCACATCAGCAGTTGTAACAATCTGGTAGAGGAAAGTGCTTCCTGGAGCAAGACTTGTTGGCAGCAAGAATTATTTCCCCTTCCTCTCCTGCTATCTGCAGTTGAGATTCTGTTCTTGCCAATATTAAAGATTCCAAAAGTAGAGATTATATGTAACTCAGAGCTGAAAGTGTATTTGTGATGTTCTCTGAGCTACAAAAGACTGTAACCTCATCTTTCTCTCCCTCCCTATTTTGGTCTAGATTTCAAGCTCATAATATTTTTTCCCGATACAACTATTTTATCATTTTTAGATATATGATAATGACCTCTTTCATTTATCTTTACAATATTTTAGCCTCCTACAAAATGATGTTTCTTACAAACATTAAAAAAACAATGCCGTAATAGAAAACAGACTGCTTTCTATTGCTTATTTATGGATTGTTTTAGAAAGTAGAAAATTGGTAAGCAATTCTGTTAAAACAACCACTATCATCATTTTCAAAAAATATACCTTTTTGAAAAGGAAATAGTAAATAATCTGGTAGATTTCAACAGAGGTCATAGTCCACATTTCTATAATGTATTCATTTATAAGCTTGAGGTGATCAGGTCATGTCTTAGGATTCTATTGTAATAATTTATTTTTACATTTTTGGGAAAAAATCAATGGAGACAAACATATACAAAATAATCTTTTTCTGATTATAGGCCAGCAAAATAAGACAAACATTACAAGATAAAGAGAAACATAAAATTCTAAAATATTTAAGAAAAATTGGAGAAGGTACTATAGCATACTGTACAAATTATAGGGCAGTTTTTAGTTTAGCTGTGATCAACAAATGAAATCATTAGTGACAGGAGATAATTTGACATTGGGCAGGTTATAAAAATTAGATTCCCCATATCTGACATAAATGTTGAAGATAGGAGAGCACTGAAAATGTGCACTCAAGAAGAAATAGATTTCATATAGTGAGTGTGTGTTTCAGGTAGGCAGTAAAAAACAAAATGTTAGGCAAAATTTATTCAAATATATTTCCCATGTTTTATAGTCTGATTCACTGCTTTTGAGATCCGATTCCTAAAGGACATTCTCCTAAGTGTGCTATAAGGATGTTTTCAAGAATGTTGAACATGCAGGCCAGACCATAAATCAATATCCAGCATTCCTCTGTAACAAGAAAATATTGGTAGAAGATAATAAGACTACTTTTAAAATGTTCCAGATCATTATGTTACTGATAACTTTATTTTTGAATGGAGTAGGATGCAAAATTCCTGCTTTTTCTGTAAACATATAAAGTGTGGCCATCTTTAAGAGGGGCCTACTTCAAGTATTGAAGAAGTACTATAGAAAGAACTGATGCCTCCAAGGATTTCTCCAGGGTAACTGTATTGTTAGGTGCTAGATTAATATGGGTTAATCTAAATTAGGCCTCCATTGAGAAATAGAGAGGAAAATTATGAAAGGAATCTGTTGAAGCCTGCTGAGTTGTCTGATCAACTAAAGCTTTTTTAAAGTGTAGGTTGTTTAACCCACCAATTAAAGTGCTATTCCATCAATCCTGAGATGGTATGCAAGTAATAAACATTTGTCCAGCTGTTCTGTATTTCTAATCCTACATTATCTTACCTCTAATCCTAGATTGCATTAACAGAGGGATAGAATCAAGAGTACCGCTTTATAAGGCCTTAATATAGTCGCACTTAGAATATTGCATGCAGTTTTGGTCACCATTTTATAAAAAAGATATAGACTAGAGACTCTGGAAAGAGTACAAAAAAAAAAGATGATTAGGTGGCTGAAGGCTAAAATATATGAAGAACAGTTGTAGGAATTGGATTTGTCTAGTCTAGTGAAAAGAAGGACTGAGATGACATGATAGCAATATTCTAATATTTGAGGGGCTGCCACTAAGAAGAGGGAGTCACCCTATTCTCCAAAGCACCTGAAGGCAAATCAAGGAGAGAAGCAACCTAGAAGTAAGGAGAAATTTCCTAAAAGTGGGAACAATTAACCAGTGGAACGGCTTGCCTTCAGAGGTTGTGGGTGTTTCATCACTGGACGGAGGCTTTTAAGAAGACACTGGACAGCCATTTGTCTGGAATGGTATAGGGTTTTCTGCTTGTGAAAGGGGTTGGACTAGAACAGGGGTCCCCAACCCCCAGTCTTTGGACTGGCATTGGTCCGTGGCATGCCAGAAATTAGACCATGGAAATAAATGAAGCCCCATCCGTGGGATGCAGGCAGGACACGAAACCACACCCCTTCCAGTCCGCAGAAAATCCTCTCCATGAAACAGATCCCTGGTGCCCAAAAGGTTGGGGGCCGTTGGACTACAAGATTTCCAATGTCCCTTTCAACTCTTATTCTGTTAAGAAAATAAAAGGACCATCTTACAAATGTTGGATAGCGCATTAATAAAATGATGCTACTTCTTCCTAAGATTTTTTTTTAATGGCTAAGCCTTAAGTAATAGGGTTCAGAGCCCATTTATAACCACATTTACTAACTATGATTTGAAGAGAAGAGAAGAGAAGAGAAGAGAAGAGAAGAGAAGAGAAGAGAAGAGAAGAGAAGAGAAGAGAAGAGAATTTTTTATTGGCCAAGTGTGATTGGACACACAAGGAATTTGTCTTGGTGCATATACTCTCAGTGTGGATAAAGGAAGATATGTTCGTCAAGAATCATAAGGTACAACACTTAATGATAGTCATAGGGTACAAATAAGCAACCAGGAAACAATATAAATCTTAAGGAAACAAGCAACGAAGTTACATTCATACAGTCATAAGTGGAAGGAGATGGGTGATGGAACGATGAGAAGATTAATAGTAATGCTCTCTTAACCAGCATAGGAGAGAGAAAAAATACCAACTACTTTAAGGCCTGACACCACTGTCATCCAGCTATAAAAAGAATGCATTTATTGACTGTTGCTATATCTTTACTGCAAGCACTTTTAAATAAAGATTGATACCTAGAGTTAAAAGGACAGCTGGCATTTCTTCATTCTTACAAACATGGAGCTCCTACTTGGCAAACGGAAGAGTTTTACAAATTTGTTCCCTTTCATTGATAAAATAAATTGTAGTGAATTGATAAAACACAGGCATAATAGATTCAGCACTTCTCATTTTCTCTGGAGAATTTGAAATAAGCTTATATAACATTTTTTCAGATTAATATCACCAATTAAAAATAACTGCATCCCAAATAATCTGATAAAAACAAAACATTTGGCTCTCACTCATACCAGACCTTTCAGGAACATACTGTTAAATAATAGGTGTGTTCTTAATAATTTACTGCTAATGCTCCTTCTGATCAGCAATACTTAATATGTTTTATTTAATATGTAGTTAAATCCATGACTATAAATCACTGCTTAGAGAAAGTGCTGTTCTGGGGAAGGCTTTCCTTTTTCTTCTTTTGTTTCTTGATTTAATTGCCACATTACAAACGTTCAATAATTTATGTTAATCCTCCTCTCCTTTAATAACTAGCAACAACCACTCTACTAGACAGTAATAGAGGAAAAGAAGGGAACCCAAGACCTGCTTCATTAACTCTGCATAGGTCCACATATGGTTCTAGGCTTCTTTTTGGACTTCGTCAAATTGATCCAAAGTTATGGACATATCCATGTAGTATCCTTAGCAACAATAGGAAAAACTTTGTTTTTTTATTTCTATGGCTCCGGGATTTCCTGGTGCTCTCTCCTGTCCCCAGTGCAAACCAGGAATAAACCTAGATAATCTTATTAAATGTGCCATTGGCCATGTTCAATCATGTAAAAATATTTTTTCTTAATATGCAACACAACTGTAAATAAGATGCACAAATGCTCTATTTTGATGCTATTGTGGTCTATAGAAGATACCGTTACGGTGTCCTTTCTTCCCCAGGCACCATTATTCCTTTCCCCATCTTTCTTTTCAAAAGTAACCCCCCCCCACCCCAAATTCTTATATTTTGAATTATTCTCTAGTTGGAGTTACAAGCTGGTACCCATCTATATCTAGCAGTCCTGCTTCCCTTTTCTTTCCAGTTCTTTTTTCCATCTAGCAGAATCATAACAAAATCATGCACCTCTTCCCATTTGTCTTTTTTATGGGATGCTTCTGCTTTCAGTACTTTAATGGACCATTTGTCTAGAAAATGTATCTATTATTCGTAATTGTTCATTAAAATGGAGAATATGACTTACAGCAGTATTGCACAAATGACATATTTTTGATTATTTGCATAAAAATGTAATATAACGGATATACCGGTACATGTCCATTGCATCCAGGTCTCTTAAATCAATATTTTCCCCTATCACAATTTTTGAAGAACTCTTCTTTTGGCTTATTCAAACTTTAAAATTTCAAGTTATGGCACACTGCCCACCTATTGTTTGAATTCATTAAAATTTGCTTTCCTGAAATCCATGATGTATAACTGACTTCTTTCAGCTTTTCTTCCTTGTTTGATCTCCAACATAACATAGCCATGGTTTCCCCAAAGTGCCCTCTTTTGTCCCTCAATCTAATTCCTCTCTGTTGGTTAGGAATATGTCCAGGAAAACTAACCTTGTACTTTCTTCAATCTTTTGAAAAATGACATTTCTAATAAAAGAGGCTGAAAACATATTGGACCTCCTACTCCTAGCTGACTAATCATCTAGAAAATATGTCAGGTTAATGATGATTTAAAACTAACCAGCCAATGTAAGGCTAATGCAACTGTAAAGCTGATGAAATGTAAGGCTGATGCAATGAGAATGAATCAGCATTGGTAAAACCTCTTTAAGACTCTGAAGGGGTTCACACAAGTCTTTTACTCCTTTAAGAGGTGTTTATAAATTTCAACCAGGAGAGGGCATATTCTTTCTCCTTGTGTCCGGTATTCATTGCTGAGTTCTCAGTGTAGAGTTAAGAAGTTTGATTGTTTGTTGGGTATTTTGCCTACCATGTATATTTCTGCATATGTCTTATATATAAACCACTGTTAAATGTCTGAGGCTCTGTGTGTTGTGTTTTGCTCCTGGGTTGTCTCCTAATTGTAGTCACACTGCAAATGCTCTGACAAAATATAAAAGTTAATGTCTTTTATTAGCATTATAACCTATCCTCTTGGAACTTTTGAACTCATTTTGAAAGAAATTATTCATGCTTCTGCTTTGCTAAGTAACTTATGTAATATATAACGACCACATATTGTACATGACTCGCTAGCTATAGTAATCTAATTCCATACATCAACAATTATGATATACCTTACACTACAAAATGAGATTTGTTTCTTTTGGATTTAGATTGCAGTGTCTCCCCTTACAACTGTTGTAAAAACGATCATATAATTGAAGCTGGTCACACAGTGCCTCAACTTACAATCACAATGTCTTATGTCCAAAATTCCAAGCTCCATTCGGGTTATAATTCAAGGACTACCTGTAGTTTGGACTTTGTTTAGACAATGCATGAATGTAGCCAATGAAATGTATTTGTAGATCATAATATGGGTCAACCTTGTTTAAAACACCTACAAAGAAACATCAGTCACTTTCTCCTTTTTTAGTATTGGTAACATACTGATTTGTAATCTTGTCACTCTTTTATACAGTTTTTCAAACCCAACATATAAAAGAGGTGACAAAGTTAGGGATGGTAAGAGAAGGCTGGATCTTTTTCTCTCACACAATTTGTTCCCCAATTCATATCCTGCTTGTAATCTTCCTGGATGGATTGCTTTGGCCACTGTTTAACAAATGATGTTTGATCAGATCCCATGGCTCTTCTTACATACACATTTGTGAATCATTCCTTAATATTAAATTGAAATACAATATAGAAGCATTTTCTAAGATCATTAAGGGCTTCATAGCTACTTTTTCCAGTATTGCCTAATGTAATGGAGTAATGCAATCTGAACACCTCAGCCCAGGGGTCCCCAACCCCTGGTCCGCAGTATGCCAGAAACCAGGCCATGCAAACAAGCGAAGCTCCATCCACAGCATGCAGGCAGCACATGAAACACCCCACCCACCAGTCCATGGAAAAACCGCTCTCCTGTTGTGACCCCGACTCCCGAGCCTGTCCTAACAGAGGAAGAGGACTCAGAAGGTGATGGGAGGAATTGACAAGGCCTCCCTCTCCAGGACCCTCCTTTCTGGCAATGCCTCAGATTCCATCCGAAGGCCAGGAGGAACAACCTGGGATGTGCCAGGTGGAAGGCACATTGGAGCACCAATTGATAGGGAGCGAGGATGATGAATCCTGGCTTGATCCCAGGCAGCGACGGAGGGAGAAGCGTGCTCAGCAACAGAAGAGGCGTGGGAGGGCCAGAGATTGAGCTAAATCATGGAGCCACGCCCCACCAGGAATAAAAATGGGTGGGATTGCTCTTCAGGCTTTGTGATGGACAAAGTTAAACCCTGAAAGTCACATTGTGATCTCTGAAATTCGGCTTGGATATATTTTGGACTGAATATTGACTAAACTCTTGTCTCGTGGATAATTTGTTGCCCCTGGAACGGACTGAAGATAAGTCCTCTTCTGCTTTATGGGAGTGGAAATGGTCTTGGCAGGCATTCGGCAGTTTGCTGCCAAAATCTTGGTCTGCCAAGAATTCTAATCTATTTACCTAATCAAATATTGGCAGGCATGCTTGGTATTACGTTTGCCTGTGTGAGGAAGGGGGTCAGAACATCTCCATGGAACCAGTCCCTGGTGCCCAAAAGGTTGGGACCTGATGCCTTAGCCCATTATAAATATAGATCAGTTCTCCAGTTAATATACCTCCTTCTATCACTTCTTTGGGACTCACTTTTAATGGCTAGTTAGATTACACACTGTAGAAAGACATTTGCCAGACTTTGCTTTAGTACTGCGTATGAAGCTGAAGCTATGCTGCTAATATTGCAGCCTGCCTATCTCTTTTTTCACTTTAAAAAGTGCCACAATTTTATTGTCAGGCAGATCTCTACACTTGTGCTAAGGATCACCTGAGGTCTATCTGAAATCATTAAAAGAGAAATAGTACAAACAAGAGACACCAACTAGCACAGGATTAGCATTTATTTTATGCAGTAATTGCCACATTGCTTAAGATGTGGCTAATTAGCACTATGAAAACACATTCACTACTGGATAGTGTCCAATAAATAATCAACATATGCATTTACTAATGTTGATAAATTGCTAAATTAAACTTACATTATGGTGGTTATTTGGTCTTAGAGGCAAAATAATTATTTGTGAAACACAAATGTGTGCCAATACCTAATGTTTATTATTTTGGACATGGATACATTCAAGTAATCACTTAATTCCTCCCCCCCCCACCTACATATGGCTGGAACAATCTCTTCAGGAGGATACTATGGCATATGGCAGTGATGGCTAATCTTTTTGTCTTTGTGTGCTGAAAGTGTGTGCGCGCACCCATAATGCAATGCATGCATGACCCCCCTTTGCGCCCCACCCCCTGTACATGTGCATGTGACTCCCTGCGTGACCCCCACCCTCCCGCACATGCATGAGCTACCCCTTCGCAACCCCCACCCTATGCATGCACACTGACCCCATGTACCCCCGCATGTATGCACAACCCCGTACATGCACATGTGACCCCCCCACATGCACCGTCCCCCCGTGCATGCATGCACGTCTCCCGCATGCACCCCGCCTGCCACACATGCGCAGCAGACCCGAAAACCAGCTGGCCGCCACGAGGCGCACGCACATGTGTGGTGGAGCTAAACTGGGACGACGACTCGCATGCCCGCAGAGAGGGCTCTGTGTGCCACCTGTGGCATGTGTGCCATAGGTTTTCCATCATGGGCATATGGTATCCAAAATTGCAAAGAGATCCGGAAGCAACAGCATGTACTCCTCTCTCTCTCTCTCCCAGGAAAGATCAATACGGGGGCCAAAGTAGTTTAGGTGCCAAAACTGGACCCAAAACTTATTTAAGAAAATCTGTTTTATACAATAGTTTTGATCTATTCAGCCTCTGTGTCCTCAAGCAATTTCTTCAGGAATGGGAGGTTGGAAAAAAAAAGCACATGAGGTTAATACCTAAATTTACAAACTGTGCTCTCTCTCCATCAAAGAAATAAGCTCCTTGCTGAAGATAAATTTAACCTGAAGATAAATTTAACTTGGGCTTTCCTGTCAACCAATTGTTTTCTGAAGAAAGCTTATCTATTTTCTTTCATGCAAACATTGACTTCAAGAATACTTTTTTACAAAGATTATATTCCTAACTTTAGTACTGTATTACTTACAAAGCTGAAATATGTTGGAATATCACCAGCTATCTTTCTTGTAGAACAGGCAAGAAGCTGGTCATTTTTGATGACTAGTTGTATTATTCTATTCACACGGGGCAAACAGCCTCAGGCAAATTCCAAGCGGAATTCTGTAACTATACATCTTTTTTTTTAAGAGGGGTTTTCTTTCTTTGAAGACCCATGTGAAAAACATCCATTGGCAAGAGAAAAGAATGCAGGAAAAAAACAAACTGTAAGGATTTGCACTTGGCAGGACCAACAATTAAATGCTTGAGGCTAAATACTTGTATAACAACTTACCACACCGAAGAAGTGTCATGAAAAGTCATTGTGCTTTCCAGACATGCAATAAACAAAGCAACTTTTGCAACAAGTAAACCCAGATCAAAAATATGCATTTTCTGTGGTTCACATTTATTAGTAGATAATCAGAAAATGTGCCATCATAGATCTGAGACCAGGTTTATTTGCCTACATGTCCTATTGATCTTTGGATATGGTCACATACCAGAAAAAACACGGTTCTTATATATTCAATAAATGATCAGTAGAAACTGTTGTAGAGCTGGCCAATCTCCTATGAAGCAGTTAAAGCAGGGGTGTCCAACTCACATCATCACAGGGTCGTCACGTGACGTATTGTGACTTCTCCCCCTTTCGCTAAACCGGGCAAGGGTATGGCCATTTTGGCCCACGGGCCGCTAGTTTAACAGCCCTGAATTAAAGGCTTAAGAGCAGCATCTTCTTTTCAATCAACTGTAACAGTAACAGTAACAGAGTTGGAAGGGACCTTGGAGGTCATCTAGTCCAACCCCCTGCTCACGCAGGAGACCTATACTAGGGATTAGAACTGCCGACCTTTCTGATCGACAAGCTCAGCGTCTTAGCCACTGAGCCACAGTTTTTCCATATATATGCCTCAGGGGTGAAATGTTCCCGGTTCGGACTGGATCACCCGATCCGGTAGCGATGATGGCGGGCGGTTCGGAGAACTGGTAGCAAAAATCCCTGTCCCCCCCCCCCCCACCATGCCCAGCTGAGCCCCACGATCATCATTTTTTCTACAACCTCTTCCGATGAAAAAATGCTTTTAAAAGTAAAAAAAAAAAAAAGCCTCTGATGATTGTGCAGCTCAGCTGGGATCATCAGAGGCTTTTCAAAGCATTTTTTCCTGCAACCTCTTGGCCGAAGAGGTGGTAAAAAAATGCTTTGAAAAGTCTCTGAAGATTCCAGCTGAGTTGCCTGATCGGCAGAGAGGCTTTTCAAAGCATTTTTAAAAAAGCCTCTCTGACGATCTCAGCTGAGTTGCCTGATTGGCAGAGGCTTTTCAAAGCATTAGAAAAAATGCTTTGAAAAGTTAAAAAAAAAAAGTTGGCCATGCCCACCCAGTCACATTACCCCCACACAAGCCACGCCCACAGAACCGGTAGTAACAAATTTTACATTTCACCCCTGATGTGCATAGTCAATCTTGACGATTTTATTATAATTTGGATAGCTATTACCACTATAGGGAGTCCTCACTTAACCATCTGTTAAGTCTGTTAAGCAACCATTCAAATTTATGACAGTGCTGAACAAGTACTTATGACCAGTTCTCATACTTACAAGGTTGCAGTGTCCATGTGGCAGGCAGCTCACAATTACGATGTTGAAGCATCTCATGGTCACATGATTGCCATTTGCAACTTTCATTGGTTTTCAACAAGCAAAGGCAAAGAGAAAGCCAGCAGGTCCCAAAGGGGGATCATATGGCATCACATTTTGTAACTGTGTTATTTAGTAATGGAAATTCCAGTCCTGATTACTGTGGTTAAATGAAAACTACCTGTATTTCCTACTAAAATGAACAAACCTAAAAGTGCTTAGTTTTGGCTCAGTTTTCTCTTCAAAAACTCATTATTTTACAGGTAAAAATAAAGGAAACCTAAAACAAAAATGTTAATAATTTATGTGGCTTGAATCTTTCTCCACATATTGGAAAGAACTTTTTAGTTTGAGTACTCTACTATATTAAATATAACTTCTTGGGCTGCACAACTAGTTTTCGTTCAGAAGACAAATATTACGATTAAGACAGTTAAGCCAAACCACACTATATTTTGGAGAATTAGATCGCTGAATAATTACCGTATTTTTCGGAGTATAAGACACACTTTTTTCTCCCTAAAAGGGGGTGAAAATTTAAGTGCATCTTATACACCAAATGTAGCCCCGGCCACCCACTGGCCCCCACCCTTTGGCCTCTGCCTCGCAGAAGTTACCTCCTTGCAAGCAAACAGCAAGAAAAAACAGCTCCTTTCAGCTTCAGGACAGCCTAATTAGTACAAGTTGATTGGATTGGCCTCATAACTCTCAGCTGATTTGCTCTCAGCTGTTTTGGGCAGGGCTCTGCTGCTTGCTGCAAGGAGGTAAATTGCTGGAGCAGATTTTTTTTCCCCTTGTGCTAATCAAGCTATGTTGAAAATGAGAATGAAAGCAAAGCAGTCTGTTTGCTGCAAAGAGGCAAAATTGCTCAGAGGCAGAGGCAGAGCAAAATTTCTTTTTCTTCTTTTCCTCATCAAAAAAGGTAGGTGTGTCTTATACTCCCAAAAATACGGTAGTTCAAGGTCAAATTTTCTCTTATTTATTGCATTTATCAGGCAATCTAGCCCTCAAAGATGCTTGAAATGTTATTCAATGAAAATATATCATGATGAGAAACTAATGATGAGGTTTTACTACGTCCAACATGTTTTCACGCTGCTGGGTAAATTAATTTTAAAGTGCTTTTGTCCTTTGTCTTCTTTGTGTGTTTGTGGGTGTGTGTGTGTGAGAGAGAGAAGCAACAGAAGTGAAAGGAAGCCTGACACTGTCAGCTCCATCTGATGTTTCTTTCTATCAGCTATTACCTAGCAATTTTTGCATCTTTTTCCAGTGTTTTTTTTATTCCAGACCTCATTAAGATCATTATTCTTCATGTTATACTAAGAAACTATGTTTGCACACTTTTTTCCCCCAAAACCCATTTTGTTAAGCAACAACATCTAACCAACTTTGATTTATCTGAAAAAAAGCTAAATAGTGATAGACCTGATTAATTTATTTGTTTATTATATATAAATTTTATTAAATAATTTTTAAGAGATTAAAGAGAAGGCAAATTTGGGAAGAAAAAAGTAATGAAAGTTAAAAAAAGTATTAGGTAAGTAAAAAAAAAGTGGGGAAAAAGGAAAAAAAGAAAAAAGTTTTAAACAAGTGGCTTCCAATCTGTTTGACAGCAGTTATAAATGCATTTATATTTTACTTTCTCTAAGTTTACAACATAATTTCCTTATTTCCCTAGCCTGAGCCTATTTAATAAACAAGCTCACAAGTTCTTTGTTTTATAACAAAAATTCTATAAGGGGTCTCTAGTCATTAATACTATGGTTATCATCCTTTCTCTACTCAGACAAGTCAATTTTGCCATCTCTGCTAATTCTGACATTTTAGAAGGCTGGAACTGATTAGAATTTGGATAGAGACCACCAGGAAATCCCAGGACTGTGAATTAGACTTTAAAAAAAACAACAAGGTTACAGCAAGCTACTATCATACTATTGCTAAGAAAACTACATGGGCAATTGAACCCAGTGCTCTAGTTTTCTAAAGATGAACTTGACTAAAATCTATACATTTAAAATTTAGAAATAAAGATTAGAATCTTATCTTTACTTCTACAAAACTATACATTTTACAAATCAAAACATTTTCATGTATTGATTTTCCTATTGATGATATTTGGAAATTTTTCTGGAAGTCTCTTTTTACTGAATAGAAGGTAAAAATGATTAGTAATTAAATTATCCTATAAGTCACACCTGGACAAAAAAAAACCCCTCATTTTATAAAAGCATGTAACATTATGCACACGTCTAAGCAGTTTAAAATCACAACGTTCAATGATATTTATTGGGAATAGGTTTGCAATAGAAAATAATAATTGCATTTGCGAAGGGATTATGTTGCTAATATGGTGGCTTCCAAAAATTATAACTCCTATATTCCCAGAACTTTAGACCAAAGGGAGGCTTATAGGTGCAAAGCCTCTGGAAAGCGTTATGTGGCTAATTTGACATTGCAATCTAATTGGTGTTCTTCAGATCTGTTGGGCTGCAAATCCCTCATCCTCAGCCAGAAAAATCATTTGATTTAAGGTTACCATATATCTAACAAAAGGAAGACATGTCCTCATGTCTAGCAGCCATAGCCTTAAAATTAAACATTGTCTAACTCTCTTTCTATATATTTATGCCTGCCTGTATGTATGTATATGTATACACACCAGTGATGAAATCCAAATTTTTTTACTACCGGTTCTGTGGGCGTGGTGTGGCTTGGTGGGTGTGGCTTGGTGGGCGTGGCAGGGGAAGAATACTGCAAAATCTCCATTCCCACCCCACTCCAGGGGAAGGATATTGCAAAATCTCCATTCCCACCCCACTCTGGGGCAAGATGTGGTATCTGCCGGTTCTCCGAACTGCTCAAAATTTCCACTACTGGTTCTCCATAATGTGGGAAAGTAATAAATAAAATAAAAGCGGGTCCAACTAGATGATCACTGAAGGGCCCTCTTTGTTCTTAATATTGTAAAAGAGAAAATGCTTGCAATTGTATCCAGCACGTAGGCAAACACATTCCTTTCAAGTAGGATTTCTACATCAAGGCCCCTCATTTGTCACAGATAAAGACAGTCTGGTGATTTACATTTTGAAGGTCAGAGAGAGGAGATGTCCATATTATTGTTTCAACAAGAGATAATTTGAATCTATGCTTCAGTAACTTCTAAGAAGAATTATAACTGTTTGGCAAAGATAGTAATTAAGGTATGTCATTTTGTGTAACAAATGTCTCTGATAATAAGAAAATGCTGACTTCACAGAATCCTTTGTTTGAAACTGTATAAATGCTTTGAGCTGAAAATCATAGGTTGTTCAGACCTCTTTGGTAGCAATACCAGGTTCGATCCTTTATTGCAATAAATAAATAAACTGATTCTGTCTGCCCTGAAGGGATGGTTCTGAATTCCTTCTTCCACAACAATTTTGGCACCTGGCAGATGGGACTTTGAGAAGCAGAGATTTTTTTCTTCCTAGGCGAACTGCCCCAGCGAGAGCGGCCTTTCCCACCAAGGATTCGACAGCCGGTACCAAGACTTCTTTGAAGTCAACAGAATCCTTTGTTGAGAGATTGCCGTATGCTCGCTGGCGAAGCAGCTTAAGCCAAGGACCCACAAGGGGGGCAGACAAGACCCAGTAACTCTGCGGACGGCCGAGGAAACAACGCTTGCCAGGCAAGTAAACGGGGAATAGAAAGGTCCTGTTCATTTTTGGAACAGAAGAAGAGATCTGATCAATCTCCTGAGAGGGGAAAAAGGCTTTTTTCAACCCTCTAGATTGTGTTAATAAGTGGCCAGCCTTAGGCATAAGGTGGCCAGAAAAAAAAGAAAAAAAAGAGAGACCCCCTTGGTTAATTAAGTATCAGGCAGAGTTGGCTAGGGTCTGTTTGATGAAATCTAAAGGAGTAGATAAGAAAAATGGGCCTCTGCAACAATTACATAAAGGAAACTATATATCACAGATTTTGGAATAAAGTCAAGATCTTGTTAATCAGTATGACCCTACCCTAGGTCAGAAATATTGGTTATGTTTATCTGCTGGCCCTGCATCGTATCATACTGTTCCTGTCAAGCTACAACTCTGGGTTAGAACAAAGGCTACCAGAAATAAACTTTAAGAGGGGAAAGTGGGGTGGATGGAATCTGTCCAAGACCATTTCAACCTCCAGGATTTCCGCTCTGGTTCAACTTAAAGTCCAAATCAGGTTTGTGTATCCTTTTTCCACCTGGAAATACTACCTCTCGATATGTTTTTGAAGGACCAATTCTCAGAGATAAACAGAAGGACCCCTCACTGGAAGTCCCATTGCAACCACTGGCAGGAATGTTTGTGGCAGGGACTTAGGGGTCTGGACTAATGCAAGGAACTACTGAGCGCATGCCTTTTCCATAAATCTTCTTATGTGGAAAGGATGCATATTTGTGTTTACCAAAAAACTGGACAGGAACATGTAATAAATCAGATGTGGTCAGAGAAATTGCCAAGGAATTGCAGGATAGGGCTTCCAAGATAAGTCAGAGGTTACAAACTTCTGACATGTGGTTTTCTTGGGTGCCTGGATCCGGATGGATTAAACAAATGATATTTTTGTTCATATGTGCCATCGCTGGCTTAGCATTCATCCCATGTGTAATACCACTCCTCAGACAATTATCCATAAGAGCAGTACAGGAGATTCAAGTTGAGAGGGAACTAGCTTTGACAGAGCATTTTCTTAATCAGCTTGGTCCCTACCCTGTGGAAGAATCTACAGATTCTGAGGCAGATCCATATGTGGAAATGGAACCGGTGGAAAAATGGAAAGAATCTTCCTAAGACCTAGGAGAGTGGAAACAATCATATATAATCTTTTATGTGCCTTTATTTCTTATATTTTGTTAGGATTTTTATATTATAGAGTTGTTTATTGGAACTTTTTATACTCAGTAGTTACACTTATAAGTAGGTTGTGGAAGTTTATGCATAGACAAACTTCCAGAGGGGGGAGTAATGTGGGAAAGTAATAAATAAAGTAAAATCAGGTCCAACTAGATGATCACTGAAGGGCCCTCTTTGTTCTTAATATTGTAAAAGAGAAAATGCTTGCAATTGTATCCAGCATGTAGGCAAACACATTCCTTTCAAGTAGGATTTCTACATCAAGGCCCCTCATTTGTCACAGATAAAGACAGTCTGGTGATTTACATTTTGAAGGTCAGAGAGAGGAGATGTCCATATTATTGTTTCAACAAGAGATAATTTGAAGCTATGCTTCAGCAACTTCTAAGAAGAATTATAACTGTTTGGCAAAGATAGTAATTAAGGTATGTCATTTTGTGTAACAAATGTCTCTGATAATAAGAAAATGCTGACTTCACAGAGTCCTTTGTTTGAAATTGTATAAATGCTTTGAGCTGAAAATCATAGGTTGTTCAGACCTCTTTGGTAGCAATACCAGGTTTGATCCTTTATTGCAATAAATAAATAAACTGATTCTGTCTGCCCTGAAGGGATGGTTCTGAATTCCTTCTTCCACAACATCCAGAACCTGCTAGATTTCACCCCTGATATACACACACAATTATTCACAATATTTTAATTTCAGTGGGCATCACCTTGTTAGAACCAGACTATGTTCTTCATATGTAGTCATTAAAACTTTGGGGTATTGTGAAAATGCCTGCTTCTTTCTTTCATCTGTTGACAGATTCTAGATTGACATTATTTATTTCCTGATTCTATGAGCAATCAATTTCAACCCATCCCCTTCAAATCTTCAAATCACTGTAATCTTTAGGTGACATGATTCCCACAGGTTCCTGTGGTGAAATTTGAAGAGCGTTCTTGTCCATTCTATATTATCATTAGCATGTATTTGAAAAATAAAAATTTATAGGGAAAGTATAGCAATTGAAATCCTGATACTAAAACTGGGGGGGGGGGGTTGTTTTTGTTTTTTTGGCATTTTCGCTGTAATACTTGTCATGGAGGCCCAGAAAGTCAAAGGGTGGGTGTCCTTTTTTCCAATCTTCCCAACCCTAGTTGGATCGCAAAGTTTCGAGCTCGCACCTTCCTGATTCACACGGGGGGGCGGGATATCACAGAAAGTTCGGGCTCAAGTTTATAATAAAATGAACGTCAGTTTCGGATTTCCCAAAACAAAAACAAAAACAAAACAAAAAGCGAATTCGACTTTCTGTTTTAGAAAACAACCCGACCTCCGCTCCACTAAGCGGCGCCCTCGGCCGCGGTCTATACTCCTATCGCCGGTCTTCTGCGCAAAGGCCAGCCTGACACCTTCCCCGAGGCGTTGTGTTGTGAGCCGGTGCGATGGGCGGCAGGGTGACCCGCGTGCTTAGCAAGTTTAACGTGGAGAGCCGAGCGCACCGGGAAATCAGCAAGAAGAAACCCAAGCCTGCCCCGCGCCACCTCACCGCAGTCAAGCCGGATTGTGAGTTCAGCGGGCGCAAACGCGCTGCCGGATCGTGGAATCACCCCCTGCGCCGCTTCCTTTGCTTTCTGCTGCAGAGAGGCTGGATTAAAGGGAATTTGGGAGAGGGAGGGAAGCAGCCGCCGTCCCGTCGGGAAATATCCCCGGGCAGCCCCGCGGCAGGGAACGAGTGTTTGCATTGCGTCCATAGAGAGCAAAGGGCTTCCTTTCCCTTTGCATCAAAGGGGCCTTGGGAGTAAATCTTGCAAAGGGAGGGGATATTCGTAGTCAGGCTTTGTCCTTTAAATGAATCCGGTCTGGCGGGGCGGCTGCACAGACAAAAGCAACCGCGATTTTCGAGGCCAAAGGCGCTGGTGACATTGAAGCGACCCTTCGTTCCGCTCCCAAGTTTTGGAAACCGCGCCCGCGCGTTAGCTCTGCCTTTGGAAAGACAGATTGATGGTTGGGCTTTTAGCAGCAGCCGCATGCGCGTCTGCGATAATGAGCAGAGGCTGGGACGGGTAGTCTGGGACGCTGTAGAGGTGCAAGGGTGCTGAGGCAGCGTGGATATAGCAATAGCAATAAGACTTATATACCGCTTCACAGTGCTTTACGGCCCTCTCTGAGCGGTTTACACAGTCAGCATGTTGCCCCAAACAATCTGGCTTCTCATTTTACCGACCTCGGAAGGATGGAAAGCTGAGTCAACCTTGAGCCCGTGAGACTCGAACTGCCAAACTGTTGGCAGTCAGCAGAAGTAGCTTGCAGTACTGCATTATAACTATTGTGCCACCACAGCTCTATGAAGATCTTCCGGTTCCATCAGTGCAGATGTAAACATACAAATGATCGAACAATATCTCCTTTTTTTTAATCGTGGCTGACATTTTTTACACGAAATAGCCCTGTTGCAAAATACGAAATTATAACTCCTGTACAGAGGGTCCTCGACTTTCAACAGTTTGTTTAGTGACTGTTCAAAGTTGCAAAAAAAAAAAAAGACTCGTGACCGTTTTTCACCCTTAGGACAGTTGTAGGATCCCCAGGTATTCATGTGATCCAAATTCAGCTGCTTGGCAACTAACTCATATTTTTGACAGGTGCAGTGTCCCATGATAACTTTTTGCGACCTTCTGACAAGCAACATCAATGGGGAAATCAGATTCACTTAACAGTTGTGTTACTGACTTAAGAACTACAGTGATTCACGTAACAATTGTGGCAAGAAAGGTGGTAAAATGGGGCAAAATTCACTTAACAAATGTCTTGCTGGCAATTAGGGCATCTTTCGGAGACTTCACACTTGCTTAGCAACAGAGATTTTCAGCTCAATTGTGGTCGTAAGTCAAGGACTACCTGTAATGTTCCTTCCAGCTCCAGACAGATCAGTTAACACACAACACACTTAGCCCTGCTTTCTTTACTTTCTATAGTTAAATAAGCCACAATCACTTAGTTTATGCAATGCACTAAAGTAAAACTAGAGAAATGACACTCGGACTGATTTGCCCAGCCACATGGGTGGCTAACCATTTTTCAGGGCTGGAAACGTCATCAACTCTACCCACCCACAATCCACTGGAAAACAACTTCTACCTATCTTTTCCTGCTGTGCCGTGATGTTGTGTGTGTGGGGATGTGTGTCTGTGTTTGTAAACACACATACAGATTTTTTGTTTATGATTTCATTTAGAACCGTATTGTGGAGTCCATGGTGCTTTCTGAGCTTGGTTGTTTGCTTTCAGACATTTCATTAACCTACTAGGTAACATTATCAGTGCTACGGAGAGTGGTGTTTGTTTTCTTTTTATATACAGTAGCTTGCCCTGCCAGTATTGGCGGGGATGTTGTTGGTTTTTTTGTAGTACTTCCTTGATTAGAGTATTGTTTTATGCTTGCTTGATTGTTTGTTTATTAGGTGTTGATCTCTGCTTATCTGGATGTTGGCTTTTTGTTTCACAGAACTAGTAAGGAGACAAACAATCAAGTAGAAAACAATATCCTCTTCAAGAAACTACCAAGGAGAAAACCATACCCCACTAACCCTGACAAGACAAGCTATTATATATAAATGAGGAGCAAACCCCACACTTACTAGCACTGATAAGTTACCTAGTTTGATAATGAAAATTCTGCAGGTAAACAGCCAAGCTCAGAGAGCACCAAGAACTCCACAGTTCAGCTCTGAGCTACATATATTCTCTTCTATTGGAACTGTGTTATTTTGTTGTAAAAATGGAAAGTTATGGGTTTTATGTTTATTTTCTTCAGGGTCTGCCAATTTCCAAGAAGAGATAAAGAAAAAAGATGAAAAGCTTCTTACTTTCTTGAAGGATGTCTATGTTGATTCCAGTGATCCAGACTTGCAAGTGAGTTACAGAGTCTTGAAATGCACACACACATTGATAATTCAGCTTTACATAGCATACTGGGGACAAAAGAAGTTTCAGGATTTTTCATGACACAGTCTAAGTCGTCTTTGCTTTCTTATATTGATTTCTTACCCATATCAGTACAAGCCAATGCCTGATATTTCTTTCAGTTTCTGAATGCAATTAATCTCTTATACATTTCCCATTCCCAGTGACATTTACCTAATAAATGCAAGGATCTGTCTATGTAAACTTTTTCACAGATTTCCCAAATGTCTTTTTTATTTCACCTGCTCAAAATTCTGTTTTGCCTTTATTTTGGAAATGCACTGCAAATGCATCAGAATTCCTGGTAATTTGAACACTCTCACAGATAGTCCTTGACTTACAACCATTTATTTAGCAATCGTTTGAAGTTACAAAAGCACTGAAAAAAGTGACTTTTGACCGCTCTTTTCACTTAGACTGTTGTCATGTGATCAAAATTTGAGCTCTTGGCAGCTGGCATGTATTTATGACAGTTGCAGCATCCTGGGATAACAATAGCCCTTAGACTTATATACTGGTCCATAGTGCTTTACAGCACTCTCTGAGAAGTTTACAAAATCAGAGTATTGCCCCCAATAATCTGAGTCTTTATTTGACCAACCTTGGAAGGCTGAGTCAACCTCGAGCTTTATCAGGATCAAACTCCAGACTGTGGGCAGAGTTAGCCTGCAATATTGCATTCTAACTACTGCACCAATGGCATGTAGGTTACAAATGGCGACGATGTGATCTCCGTTTGTAATCTTTCCAGCCAGATTCCAACAAGCAAAATCAATGTGGGAAGCTGGATTTTCTTGGCAAACGGCAGTGATTCACTTAACAACCGTGGCAAAAAGGGGTCCTAAAATTGGATGGGACTCACTTAAACAACCTCTTGTATAACAATGGAAATGCTGGTCCCAATTGTAGTCGTAAGTTGGGGGACTACTTGTATTCAGAAGTAAGCACTTCTGAATAACTTATTTGTTTTTGGAATCTGACATTAAGGTGCTTATAGAAGTCCAAATATCTGGAAGATTATTCAGAAATAATATTGGCTGTGTTTAATAGGGCTTTCTCTCTAAGATAATTGATGTTGACTTTAATATAAGAGAGATAACTGGGCCTGGAGGATAACTCTCATGCATTTGGCGAACGAGTTAGGTTCAGGGCCTATAGACAGCTTATTCTCAGAGTTTAGAAGTTAGAAAGAAATGCTGAAGAGTGTCCTGCTTGGAGATGCCCTCCTTTTTCTTTTTTGCCATACCGTGCCTCTGGCAGCTTGCTCTACTTTCTGTCCCAGATCTTTCTTTGCCTCCTTGTTTCTGTTCATCTCTCCCCCTCTCCTCCACTCACTGTAGTTGCAGAGATAGTTATCTTTAGTCTGAATTTTAATATTTCTCATGAGGTTGTATGGAAAAAAAATACCATGGCTGTGTTTGCTATCGTTGCTGTCCTCCACTATCCTTTTTGGAGTATTTTAAAGAGAAATTGTACATCAATCTATAACAAGATTTCTGGGGAGCTTGTGGGGCACTTTGGGGAATGAAAAAATATCTTAAAAGGGTACCCCTCACTCACCAGCATTGCTTATTTTAAATTTTAATGATTATTGGTAGTGTCAAAATGTAAAACCCAGTAAGGGAAACAAATTGCAGCATAGCAAAGAATGATCTGTTGATATTGACAAACCACTTATCCAAGATAAGAAATTCATAGCCAGTCTTTTTTTTTTCCCAGTAGTCTACTGCAAGCAGTCCCTGTGCTTAGCCTTTTCATAGCAATTAAAACTCTCAAGAAAGAACAGACAATCTCTTAGCATATCAGTTTGTAAAATTCCTTGTGTTTTGATGCTATAAAATAGGTCGTCAGCTCAGTCTAATTTCTAAAATCCACTGCAAAGGATCAGTTTAGAAAAACTGTCTTTCTTCTGGCAGTCCACTAGGTGGAGATAAAAAAAAGAGAGAAGAATCACTCTTGCCTTGCTGGTCCCTCCCCAGCCTGCAATTTTGACTTGCAAAGGGGCATTATCCTACAGGGTCTTTCTTAACCTGGGTGACTTTTAAGATGTCTGGACTTTTAACTCCCAGAATACGCCAGCTTGCTGAAGTCCACATATCTTAAAGTTGCCAAGGTTGAGAAAACTAAGCTGTAGAATTTGCAATTGCTTCCTTATTCTCCTTCCTTCTTTTTGGATTTTTTTGCCCAACAAACAATTGCTTGGCCTCAGTTATCATAACTAAAGCTCTGTGGCTAATCCTAAATACTCCATTTACAATTTTCTAAGATTCCTGAAAAGATAATGAAATGTATAAAAATTTTTTTTATGATTAGATCATTTATTTTTCAGAAAAGATGCACCTCTGAGGTTATGTCTTTTATCTTGTATGTTAATGGGCAAGGCCTCTTGTCATTTAGATTACCCAAAAAACAAATCTTCATTGGGAATATTTTCATGTATAATTATTTAAAAATAGAAATAAGATACCGAGGATATCTTGACAGGCTGCAACATTTGGCCAAAATCAATTGGATGTAATGTAAAATTAATCAGGCTTGCATTTAGATACCATGAAAATAAGTTAAGGTGGCTGTAATTGGCACTGGATCCTGCATCTAGAGACTTCTGTTTAGATAATGCAAGAAATCAAATGTTAAACTAAAAGGGCCTGGGCTTAAGCCAGCAGGGCTGTTTTAGGTTCTTAATTGTTTTCTAATTTTGCACTGATATCTTTTTTCCTCCTTAAACACTCCAAGTAGCTTAGCATATAGGTCTCCCCTCATTTTAGACTCAGAACAATCTTGTGAGGTTTTTAAAACGAGAGAATGTCTTGAGAGAGAATGCCCAGAGCCACCAGCTAGGTCCTATAGCTGAGGGAAAATTTGAATTATAGTCAAGAAGAAACAATATTGAGGAAGAAAAGGAAGAGCTGCTGGCAAGTTAACAGTCAGATAAAAGAAACTTGAGTCCAGAACAGAATTGTAACCTGAGGAAGCATCTTAGACAAGACCCTCCCTAGTTCTCATGAGGATAAAGAGAGGGAGAAGGCAAATGCATTGAGGGGGAAAGGGATTTTTAAAACCATTGGAAAATAAAAAAGTAACAAGCCACTGTATAACAAGCCAGACTATTATTCTATTTGGCTTGAATTTGTCTTTAACTGATGGCAGCCATATTTCAGGATTCTAGCTTGTTAATAATCCTAGATATGAATCTGGGATGTTGTAATGTAATATTTTTCCAAATACCCCTGAGGTATTTCCAGTTCATTAAACAGCCAGAATAACAAGTATTATAACCAGACACTTCTTTTAAATGGGAAACCAGATAGGGTCATAAGAGAAGAATACAGATAGTCCTCACTTAGTGACCAAGAGCTGCAGTGGCGCAGTGATTAGAATGCAGTACTGCAGGCTACTTTTGCTGACTGCCGGCTGCCAGAAGTTCAGCAGTTTGAATCTCACCAGGTTCAAGATTGACTCAGCCTTCCATCCTTCTGAAGTGGGTAAAATGAGGACCTAGATTATTGGGGGTAATACACTGTAAAACGCTTAGAGAGGGCTATAAAAGCACTGTGAAGCGGTATATAAGTGTAAGTGCTATTGCTAAGTGCTATTAGTTCAGCAACCATTTAGTTATGACAGCACTGAATGGTGTGTGTGTGTGTCTTACAACTGATCCTTGAATTGCAATGATCAGTGCATCCCTGTAACCATGTAATCACAATTTGAGCACTTGGGAACCAACTCACAATTATGAGACCTGCAACATCCCATAGGCATGTGATTGCCATTTGTGACCTTCCCTGCCAACTTCTCACAACCAAAGTCAATGGGAAACTGGCAGGAGGTTACAAGTCACTCAGCCCCACCAGTTTTTTCCCAAATAAATCTCTGGACAGCATGTGGACAGCACCTGTCCACCTGTTCTCTGTAGTGCCTGACTGCATTCTCTAGTGGTTACCCCAACACCTGCCCACCCTGCACTCTAGCACCTACTTGTGGGACCTACCTGCCTAAGTGTCTGGAACAAAGTTTCAGCAGCATAAGCAAACATCTCTTGATCCCTGCCTTTGCCCATGATGCGGTCTTGTGAGGTCCTTGCTTGCCTTGTGAGGTCCTTGCTCCCTACCTTTGCCCATGATGCGGTCTTGTGAGGTCCTTGCTCTACACAGTCCTTGCTTAACAATGACAATGTCTATTACCATTGCAGTCATGATACATTCTGCTTTATGACTGCATCATTGCTTTATCATTGTAACCCAAGGATTACCTGTAGTTCATAACTTTGTTACAGATGGTTACATGAAAAATAAATGCCTTAATATAGAAATAGAACATTGACTAACATATTTCTAATGGTGTTTTTTTTTAATGTTTTTTTTTTCTCTCCTAGAGGAAAAAAAAAGGGAGAAATCTCCCACATAAGCAGGAGGATTACAGGCCGGTAATAGATGGACAGTTCAATTATCTGGACATTCAGACTGTTCCCAAAGGCAAAGTCTTGATAGAGGAAGCCATGACTCTTCTCAACAATCATCACCGCTCTCCAGAGACATGGACTGCTGAGAAAATAGCAGAGAAATATTCTTTAGAACTGAAGGATGTGAATAACCTTTTAACGTTCTTCATCCCGTTTGTTATGGATTTCCTTCCTTACAAAGACCAGAAAACCCTGGACTCCAAATAAAAATAGCAATCAGAACTCGAGAGAGTTTGTCAGTGCTCAACCATAATTACATATTATCTACAGTAATTCTTCCTCCCCCATCAATCGAACATAGGCAATTTCAGTAGTGTCTGCATTTTCTGTGGCACATCTGTATCAGCAAACCAACCTGATCATGGAGCTGTGAAGTGCCAGGTGGGGGAGATGTGCCCACAGCCAGTCACGCAGTTTTCTTAAATATTCTAAAAATGTTGGCTGCCTTGTGGATGATGTGTTCCAAAGCATGTGTTCATTACTCAGAATCAGACAATAAAAGTGCAGGTTCTTTGCACCTGATATTTTTCAGCTGGAGCTCTGGAGAAGCTTCTGCCCTAATAGCATTCTGCAAATAGCTTTCAAAACAGATTTGTATCTTCCTTCTGAGAAAATGCCAGTGCGTATCTGTAGTTATTATATTTGGTCAACAAAGGAGCACGCATACAAATGGGGAAGATTAAATTTAGGGATGGCGTTCTTTTAATTTTGAGTTTATTACCGGTGTTAGAAACAAAGAGTGTTTGAAGCAAATGCTGTTTTTCCTCTGTTTCGGTGACTTTGGATCCTAATTCTAGTTATTCTTCCTTACTACCTTGTTCAGCTTAATATCCTATTGTTAATTATTGGCATCATACCCATGAAACCTGTCTTAGCTGCTAAACTTGTTTCAGCCTGTCAGTAAAAGTCTGTAATTGATAACTAGTGAAGGTTCTGCATTTTATGACTGTGTGGAAATAACGATTGAGATACAGCTTTTCTCCTTTCAGTTCTAATACATTTGTTCTAGCTACTTAGCTTTTTTTGGTTGTTGTTTATAATTGGAGCAAACTTCCTGGTGAGACTTGGAGAGCAGGAAACGTGAGGGGACAGGATTGGTTATTTGAGCCACCAATTGTATGTTATCTCAGTTCTCAGCTTTGCTTGGGCAAATAGAACAACTAAAAGTAAATCCCTATAGGTATAGATGTTGTATTTTTTTTTCTCTATAGGAAGATAGTGGGATCTGAATCCAAACCTTCCCTGGATTGATGCACATTATTTGTCTTTTGTCCCTACTAGCAACAGAGATGGAAGGTTGATGAAAAAATTTTCAGTCCATAGGGGAGTGTTTGGAAAGTGTCACCTCTCTGTTTTGACTTGTGTGGCCCTGGAGATGCTTTCTCAGAGGCTATTATTTGCAAACAAAGATACCCTGGTTCATAACATTGACTCTAAACTGACTAGTGAATTGCTCAATTGTCTCTTGAGGAGGAAGTGTTCATCAGGTGCAAAAGAAAAGTCTTATCTAGAAGAATCTGGACCCAGGTTAAAATATTCCCAAAAAACTGAAACCTGGATTTAGATAGGTATACCTTGAGGAAAAGCAGATTAAGATGCTATTTATGGATTCCAAAATGTTTCTGCTCATAGAACTTGTTACTTTTTTCATTAGCGCCTCTGGTGTTGCATGCAAGTTAATTATTATTATTATTATTTATTCAATTTATATACCGCCCTTCTCCTAGTGGACTCAGGGCGGTGCACAGCCAAAACTA
This sequence comes from Pituophis catenifer annectens, assembly GCF_029215685.1. Classification (NCBI taxonomy): domain Eukaryota; kingdom Metazoa; phylum Chordata; class Lepidosauria; order Squamata; family Colubridae; genus Pituophis; species Pituophis catenifer. The sequence continues at coordinate 107,321,284 of NW_027256881.1, forward strand.
AAATACATAACAATACAAAATTTAAAATTAATTAAAAGAATTATATACTTTGGCCCGAATTAAAACAGTGCGAATTAAAACCCATTAACAGATTAAAACTAAACAATTAATAACCATTAAAAACTAAAAAAGGGGGGCGGGGTTCACGCCAGCCCTGCTTGCTGAAAAAGAAGAGTTTTCAGGGCTCGGTGAAAGACCCGAAGATCCGATATCCTTCTTATCTCCGGGGGCAAGGCCCTCCCCCTGGGGGTCGCCGACATTGCCTGGCTGACGGCACCCTGAGGAGTCCCTCTCTGTGGGAGCGTACTGGACGGTGGGAGGCTATCGGTGGCAGAAGGCGGTCCCGCAAGTACCCAGGTCCTATGCCATGGAGCGCTTTAAAGGTGGTAACCATCAAAAATAGATACACATTAGAACTGATACATAAAACCCTAATGGGAATTAGCTATATTATTGTGTTACCCTGTTGTAGCCAAACCCAAAAAGCATCAAGCAGCCCCTTCAATTTCATTATGGCATAGACAAGTATTGATTAGAATCTGTTTCTTCAGATGAAATAGTGTTATCCTGAATTCATTCCAGTGTGGAATGAAGAAGAATGAGATTAAGAGAAATTCTACCCAAAACCCAGCAGCAGAATGGTTTTGTTGAAATTTAAAACATACGTAAAAAACAGCTTTGGTAATAAATTACAAATATTTACTGTAACAGCTCTGCCTCAATAAATTAATTTCAGCTTAGAATGAGCTCGTCTTAGCTGAGCCTATAGACCAGTGTTTCTTAACTTTGGGAACTTCTAGGACTTCAACGCCCAGAATTCCCCAGCCAACCGGAAGTTGAAGCCCACATATCTTAAAAAGGCCAAGGACACTGCTAGAGACACTACAACTGAATATCTTAACATATAATTCAATCATATCACACTAAGCCAAGCAGGATCAGAATTGCCTAGATTGGGACAGGAGACAGTAGCAAAGGCAAGGCTGTAGTATGGACTAAATATTTTAACATTAATTATCAACAACTGGATGGCAGTGAGCTAAAAAGCTGAATCTATAAGCTCTTTAAAGAAAAGTGGGATATAAAGCCAGTACAGAGGTACAATTCATGCCAACATCACTGGATGGTATACAGTGTTTTGGTGATGGGCTCTCTGTACTCTTCAGTGGTGGTCAGTAAAGGTAAAGGTTCCCCTCACACATATGTGCTAGTCGTTCCCGACTCTAGAGGGTGGTGCTCATCTCCGTTTCAAAGCCGAAGAGCCAGCGCTGTCCGAAGACGTCTCTGTGGTCATGTGGCCGGCATGACTAAACGCCAAAGGGGCACGGAACGCTGCTACCTTCCCACCAAAGGTGGTTCCTATTTTTCTACTTGCATTTTTTATGTGCTTTCGAACTGCTAGGTTGGCAGAAGCTGGGACAAGTAAAAGGAGCTCACCCTGTTACCCGGCACTAGGGATTCGAACTACTGAACTGCCGACCTGATCGACAAGCTCAGCGTCTTAGCCACTGAGCCACTGCGTCCCCAGTGGTCAGTAGTACAGCTAAAAAAACAAAAGAATCAGGGTTGGAAAATCTGTGGGAAACATGCTGATTCTCCACATGTTGTTGATAGATAACCAGGCAGCGCAAAGCAGTCGAAAGAAGCATTTTGCAAGGCAAGCTAGCACAAATAAAATCCTGTGTCTTGCAAGGCTCACCTGGCCAATTTCAAAAGCTGTTCCCGGTTGTCTCCACATCATCTGCAGGGAATATTTCCGCTGAGACTGCCTTCTAGGCAAAGGACTGTCAAAACAGCCACAAAAGCCTCGCAAGGGGCATGGCTGATTTAAGCTCTTGTTTCACTTTCAGAATTGTGTAGTTTGAAGCCCTGTGCCCACGTTCCAGGCCTTTGTGCCTTTTGGGGATCCTACAGACTCATTTACTAAAATTCAGGGATGTGGTTTTCCGCCATTTTGAGCCAGGTTTCTTACAAAGATGTAGTGTTTGCTTAGGTAATTTAAACAGATCCCAAACACCATACAAAAGTCCAAGAAGCCCAAAGCCTATACAGGTAATCCTCAGGTTACAATCTTCCTTTTAGCGCCCATTTGAAAGTGGCAACAGCACTGAAAAAAAGTGACTTAGGATCAATCTTCACACCTATGACCATTGCAGCATCTCTATGGTCACATTCGGGTGCTTGGCAACTAGTACATATTTGCGACAGCTGCAATGACAGCGTGTGATCGCCATTTGCAACTTTCTCAGCTGGATGACCTTGGGTTGGTCACTTTCTGTCAACCCAAAGAATGAGGCAATGGCAAACCGCTTCTGGAAAACCTGGCCAAGGAAACTGTGTGGACTTGTCCAGGCCGTATTTGAGAGTCGGACATGATTGAACAGAAGAAATAAAACAACAAAAATTGCAGTGATGTTTTTATGGCTAGTTATCCATTGTAATATTTGTTTCCGAGAGTCGTAATGCAAATTATGTATTTGCATTGGGGTTCTTGAAAATGGAAAGCATTCCATTCTATAGGCAGAGCTTTAAAATAGAGTTCTCTAAAAGTTCAGAAATGAAGCTGAAATTCTCAGAAGTAGATAATGCGAGAGAGAGAAAATACAAAAGCTCTAATCCCTCTCAAATTGGGTTGGCAATAATTGGACATCTTCCCTGTGAACTGTTTCTATAATTGGAAATGTGAGGAAAAGAGTGCTGCAGCAACATGCAGTTCCAAACAACAGCTGCCCCAGAAATGATAAAAATAGTGGCAGTGACTTTTTTTAGGCTTCGAATGAAAATTAAGTTCCTTCCCCAGAAGTAGGTTTAGTGGAATTCAGTGGGGATCCTGTCCGTACTTTGTGTTCAAAGTATCTAAAATGAAAATGCCAAGACTCTAAACAACCTGATTGAAAAACACATTCATCTTTCACCTTCTTGACAGTAATGAAATCTATTATAATTTTTAAGAAAGAGTTATAGCCATAGGCTATAAGATAAATGAAAGTATGACTTGCACCTGAAAGAAGTCCTGGTTTTTTTGAGTCCTGAATCAATGGAATGAATACTCTGCCAATTTAATGTAACAATTTCCTTACTGCAGGGTATGTACAGCAAAACTAGAGGATTCATAGTTGGGAACTACAATTTCATTCATGTGCTTCTTTGCTGTCTACAGGCAGCTCATTTCCACACAGCATGGAAAAATTGCAACATCTTGCAGCAGTGCTGGAAGCCATAAACCAGTAGCTCTTACTGCCATGCCTTCATAAATGGCTTCCATTGTGAGAACAGCCAGTCAGAAAAGCCCAATTTATCATAAGACACATTGCTTCTCAACCACTATGGGGTAGGGAGACAGAATGATGAAGGCATTCTGAAGGAATGATGACCAGGCCCATTATGATGGAGAACTCATCTATGAAAAGCCATCAATGGAAAAGGTGACTGAGCCTGACTAGGTGACTCAGTGGCTAAGACACTGAGCTTGTCGATCAGAAAGTTTGGCGGTTCGAATCCCTAGTACAGGTCTCCTGCATGAGCAAGGGGTTGGGCTAGATGACCTCTAAGGTCCCTTCCAACTCTGTTAGCGTTAAAATCCTTTATTATTTCCAAAGCTAGCAGCCACAATGATGTCTCCTGGATTTAAAGCAGGGGTCTCTTACCTTGGCAACTGTGGGCTTCAATTCCCAGAATTCCTCAGAAGTCTTAAAGTTGCCAAGGTTGGAGGCCTCTGATTTAGAGATAAAAGAGCCACAGGATTTCAAAGTGCTTACACAGAATAAGACTGTAAGAAAAGGTAGGCTATCCATGGGCATATGCCTAATGGACATAAAAACTGAAGGGCCTGATAATTATACAATTGATTAGGGGAACAGATGATAATAAAAATGAGATGGGTGATCACCCTTGAAGGGAGAAATGGCAACCTTTTCCTTAACTAACCTAATTAATAAATATTCTAACAAGCCAGCCTTCAGAATTACGCAGGCAAGGGAAGTGACCAAGGTAGGATTTCTTTTGCTCATTTCTTGTTTATTTACTTCTTTATTTTGCATAACTGCAACGAGAATGCTACATATCCTTGATGCCAATTAGTTTTATAGGAAATTGGAGGTCATTATTTTGTGTCAAAGGAAATAATCTTTATCAAACTTTTTTTCCCAAACCCTTGACTGGAGCAAAGGTCTGCATTTTTCCTAGGAGGTAATCAAAGTATAATGTACACATTTATATAACTAATAGTATTTGCATGCTATAACTTCCCACCCTTTATACACTTGTTATGATGTCACATCAGTGGTGGGTTGCTCCCGGTTCTGTCCGGTTCTATAGAACTGGTAGTAAAACCGGTGGGAGGCTCCGCCCACTCGCCATGACATCATTGGTGATCTGTGCATGTGCAGAAGAGCGTGCATGCGCGTGAAGCGAGCACCCGCGCACTCTCCCTGCAAACCGGTAGTAAAGGTAAGTGGAACCCACCCCTGTGATCACATGCACATATAAAAGAGGCAGAGCTTGCACTGTGACATTGAAGTGCTGCTTTCATCATTCAGGCAAAGCTCCTGAGATGGTGGTGTCCATGTTCTTCTACAAGTTTAGTATCTTTAAGGACTGGAAACTTGTTCTTGGAGGACTAAGAACCCACCCAATTTATGATGCGATGTTATAATGCAAAAGCAACTAAACAGCACAATATCCCAAAAGAGATGTCTTTGTTTTGATTCTAATGCTATTAAGGATTAACAAATTATTGAAAGCTATTAAAAAATATAATTTACTGCCCAATTTTGCATGTTTTCATCTGACATTATTGTGACTAATCATTGTAGGCTTTATTTAAATAGGGAAATTTTTTTTTTAAAAAAAAAAATGACCGAGATGAGTTGCTATTGCTGGTATAAAGATCCTGCAAATTTACCGCCAGATGGTTTTACAACTGAGTTTAATTTAACTGTATTTTGCACTATGGGTGCATCTCAACAGCAGACAGAATTATATCAGTTTATGCTTTAAAAGGAGAAGAAAACTTAAATGCATATATTCTTCCTAATAAATACAAAAACTAGATCTTTGTGATGCTTCATACAGTGTTATATAATTCATCTTCTACACATATACCAAATATGAGAGCACTTGAACTCCTTTTTTTGAGAGGCAGAGATTATGCCCCTCTCCTGTCCTGGAAAAATACTATTTTTTCTTACCTTTACTGTAAGCCATTATTTCCATGGAGACAGTAAGTCCACAACAATCTACCCTGCTCAAAAATAAACAGAATGGTCTTATCTTCTTCTGCCTGTCTACAAGGTTGTACCAGCTGCTAGACCTTTTAATACTTTTTTATTGATGTTTTATGGGTGGTGGGCCAAAAGGGAAATTGATTTATTTGCGGTTGAAACATGGGTGAATGTAATGAGCATAAATTACAAATCCATTGAAAAGATGGATTTGTAAAAAATAAAAACCAGATACATTACAATGCCCATAACAGAAAAAGTAATGCTGCTTGCTTAAAAGTGAATTTATTTTCTTTGTAGAGCTCAATTTTTCTTTTTACAAAGAACTAAGGAAGTTGAAAGCAACCTCTTTCCTCCTTCATCATCTCTTCAGATTCAGAAGTCATCTGGCAGATGGATGGATTCCTATTATAAACTAAAATGTTAACTCATACCCCCAGTAAGAAGCACTGTGGAAAACTTTATACGCATGTATAGCAAACAAAAGGGGACATGGTGGCTCAGTGGCTAAGATGCTGAGCTTGTCGATTGGAAGGTCGGCAGTTCAGCAGTTCAAATCCCTAGTGCCGCGTAACGGGATAAACTCCCGTTACTTGTCCCAGCTTCTGTCAACCTAGCAGTTCGAAAGCACGTAAAAAATGCAAGTAGAAAAATAGGGACCACCTTTGGTGGGAAGGTAACAGCGTTCCGTGCGCCTTTGGCATTTAGTCATGCCGGCCACATGACCACGGAGACTTCTTCGGACAGCACTGGCTCTTCGGCTTAGAAACAGAGATCCACACCACCCACTACAGTCGGGAATGACTAGCACATATGTGCAAGGGGAACATTTACCTTTTTATAGAAAACAAACGAATATAAACCCAAAGCCATGATCAATTTTAATGTTTATTATAAAAGCGTGAAAACATTAATGAAGGAAAAAAAGGGGGTACCATGAGGTTCTGAATGTGAAAGAAGACATTATTTGGTCCAGTTAAAAGTGGGTAGCAATAGCAATAGCAATAGCAGTTAGGCTACTATACCATCCCATAGCACTTTACATCACTCTCTGGGAAGTTTACAATGTCAGCATTATTAGCATATTGCCCCCCAACAATTTGGGTCCTCATTTTACCAACCCTGGAAGAATGGAAGGCTGAGTCAACCTCGAACCTCATTGAACTCCAGGCTGTGGGCAGAGTGTGCCTGCAATAGTGCACTTTAACCACTGTGCCACAGGCAATCATTGAGAAAAAAGTATACAAGAAAGAGAAGAAAGAAGTAAAAGTTATGAGAACCGAAATAAAGGAACTGTAGGAAAAGAAAATACAATCTCATATGAAAAAAAATAAATAGATGAATTGATCTCCCAACAAAATGGATGGAAACTGAATGTAAAGAAAGAATGGAAAACTGAACTACATTTGTGAATGCCTCAGAAACATGAGAAGATATACAAATAGGGCATATGAAAAAAAATGATACTAGTTGAAATAATGAAGTTAAAAGGACTAAATATGAAGAATATGCATATGACAGAATGACTGCTACAAAAACAAGGATGATATAGATATTTTGACAGACATTATAATGTGAGTATAAAGAAAAAGCTACTTGGAAAGAATGTAGTCACAGAGAGAAATGAGCAGTTAAAATTAAAAGTAAGTACAGGTACTGTAATCCTCCACTTACAACCTCAATTGAGCTCCACATTTATGTTGCTAAATGAGAAATTTGTTAAGTGAATTTTGCCCCTTTTTACGACTTCCCATGCCACGTTTGTTAAGTGAATCACCGCAGTTGTTAAATTAGTCACATGGTTGTTAAGTGAATTTGGTTTCCCCATTGACTGTGCTTGTCAGAAGGTTGCAAAAGAGAATCACGTGTCCACAGAACACTGCAACAGTCATATATGTGAGTTAATTGTCAAGCATCTGAATGTAAATCATGTGACCGTGGGGATGCTGCAAAGGTCATAAGTGTGAAAAATGGTTCTAAGTCATTAAGCGAACTGTTGTAAGTCGAGGACTACCTGTATGCAGAGCAATTCTGATGATAGTAAATACTGTCTTGAATGTGATGCAAAAGGGTCAACAAGGAGCCTTTACTAGAGTGAATGAGACTGAAAATAAAAGTGTTGAAAGTGAAGTGAAGCAATTCTGGAAAGAAGTAATTTAATGTTTTATATAGAAATGATGGTGATATGCCAAAGACTGAACTGAAATGATTGCTGCAAATGTTAGTATCTAAGAAACAAAAACGATGAAAAGGAAATTATGAAATATGAAAATGTTGAAAAATGATACAGCTGCATCTGCCAAGAGTATAGCTGGAGAAATGTTGCCACATGCATGGGATTTGTTAAGGAGTAGTTATGCCACATGTATGGGAAGATCACATAGGTGCCTAATTATTGGAAGAATGTTGTTCCCACTAAGCAAAGGGAAAGTTAACAACAAAAAGTACAAAAACTTAGAAAGATTAATTGGTTGAGTTGCCTGTGGAGTTCTTTGTCAGAGTTGTCCAGGTGGTTGCCAGATGTCAACATTGGTTTGAAGGAACAGAGGGGGGGGGAGGGAGAGGGAGAGAGAGAGAGAGAGAGAGAAAGAGAAAGGGAGGGAGGGAGAGAGAGAGAGGGAGGGAGGGAGAGAGAGAGAGAGAGAGAGAGAGAAAGAGAAAGGGAGGGAGGGAGAGAGAGAGAGGGAGGGAGGGAGAGAGAGAGAGAGAGAGAGAGAGAGAAGTTTTATAGCTTATACCCTTGGGCTAGATGGGAAACTTGGCAGAGTTCCTACCAATTTCACAATTAAAATTTAAGAAAAGAAGAGACTAACATTTTACTCTCCTTTTGACAATTGTGTTAAAAACAATAACAAAGAACTGTCAGCTCCTGAATCTGAAAAGAAAAACAACCCTCCCCACAACTTTCATGGCTAGCCTCCCAAATCAAAATTGTTACTAAAAGAAGAGAGCAAAAACTGAAGCTGTGGGTATGCACACCAGAGCACACATCAGCCAGTTGGCATAGAGTCAACAGAGGAAGCCAGAATGAAGCACAGCAGGTGGACCAGACAGACAGGAGAAAGGGAAAAGGCTACTTTTGATTCAGAGAATGAAAACTCAGCTGGAGGTCACCTTCCCAGCAGCCTAAGGGCAGGGTGAGGACAATGCAATTATCCCTGCCCTCCTAAAATTGTAGGGGCTCTGTCCTGACAAAACAGCAAGGGCAGATCAGTCCATAGAGACCTTGATAGCTTTATAAATCAAGCTGTCTTCCAAGACCTGGTTTAATCTTCGCCTATCTCCCACAACCTTTACAAAACAAAGATAATCACAAAATGAAAGCAAGCGTGCTTTTCCTGTTCATTGAAATGGAAGCACTGTTATGTAAAATGTCTAACTTGACTTCGTCCTCTGTTGTGAGGGGACAGTGGACCGGTCCTGTTGAAAATGTTCTTGAGACTCCCATTCCATGTCTCTCCCCTGGACCTTCTATATGGACCCCTAGGATATGGTTGCTTCCATCCTCTGTGGTCAAGATGTATTCCGCAGCGGAGCTTCTTGGTCTGCGAGACTCCCCCCTCTCGCAGGCTTGGCCCTCCACTCTATCGAGGGCCTACCTCGATGACGGGCTTTGGAACCCCGAGAGGTGGCATGCCGCAAAGAGGGGGTTGTGGGGTTTTTTAAAATTGTCTTTTTGTAATCTTTTAAGGGGCTTAGGGCGGGGGGGTGGGGAGGGAGGGGCATAGGTCAGGCCCGTTACAGGGGCATGGAATGGAAGGCGGGGAGCGGGGTGTGGAGGAGCTCAGTGTGGATAGGGTGGAGGGCAGTTCTATCAGGACCGTGGTTGGGAGGGGCAGATATGGCGGGAGTAGGGGGCCACATCAGGTGGTGGGGGCACGCACCCGCTATCTTCAAGCGGTGGCATGCCTCGGCCCCCATGACTCTTCTCGTCTCCCCGGCTGTCCAGAGTCTCAGAGCCCAGGCCTTAGACTGATGTTGTGCAATGCCAGGTCCATGGTTAATAAGGCCCCCCTCATTTGTGAGCTAATACAGGAGGGGGGTGCGAACCTGGCAGGTATTACAGAGACCTGGTTGGGCCAAGAGGGGGGGGTCCCCCTCGTAGAGATGTGCCCACCAGGTTTCCGCGCATTCCATCAGCCAAGGGCCCAGGGCAGGGGTGGGGGGGGTGGCGGTCGTTATAAAGGAAGATCTTGATCCGAGGGAGGCCACTGTACCTCAGATAGCCGGATGTGAGTCTCTCCTGGTGAAGTGGGGCCATGGGATGCAGGTGGGCTTGCTGATCGCGTACCTGGCTCCCTGCCATGTGACAGCGGCCCTGCCCGAGCTTCTCAACGTTATTGCCGGGGTGGCGGTTGATACCCCCAGACTGTTGGTCATGGGGGATTTCAACCTGCCCTCTGCCGGTGGGGCGTCTGGGATGGCTCGGGAGTTTATGGCTTCCATGACAGCCATGGACCTGACACAACTAATTCATGGCCCCACTCACGTGGGAGGACACACTCTGGACTTGGTTTTTATCTCTGGTCAGTGGTGGAGTGGTCTGGATATAGGGGATATAGTTATTGAACCCCTGTCATGGTCGGACCATTCTCTCCTGAGACTGGACCTTTCGACCGCTGCACCCCACTGCAGGGAGGCGGAACCGACCAGGTGGTTCCGCCCCAGGCGCCTGATGGATCCTGATAGGTTCCAGAGGAGCTTGGGCCAGTTTCTGAAACTCTGGCTCATGACTCGGCTGAAGATCTGGTGGCTGCCTAGGATAGGACAGCCGCTGGTGCTCTGGACCGAGTCATGCCTTTGCGGCCTCTGACCCGACGCCGAACCTGCCCGGCCCCTTGGTTTTCCGAGGAGCTGAGGGAGATGAAGCGCCGGAAAAGACGCCTAGAGAGTGGTTGGAGGGCTAGTCGCTCCGAATCCGACCGAACACTAGTTAGGTCTCATATTAAGACCTATCTAGTGGCGATAAAAGCGGCAAAGCGTAACCACTTTTCCGCTCTTATTGCATCGGCAGATAACCGCCCAGCCGCCTTGTTTAGGGTGACCCGCTCCCTCCTATATCAGGGAGCGCGGGAAGACCCCTTGCAAGGGCAGGCTGAGGATTTTGCACAGTATCTGCACGATAAAATCGCTCAGATTCGGGAAGGCTTGGACTCTGACTGGGTAGATCGCGGTGGGGTGACTGAGGCTGGTCTTGAGAATGTTACCTGGGATGAGTTCGACCCTGTGACTCCTGAGGACGTGGACAGGATCCTGGGGAGGTTAAACGCAACCACATGTTTATTGGACCCGTGCCCCTCCTGGCTGGTACTGGCCACCCGGGAGGTAACACGAGGCTGGCTCCAGAGGATCATAAATGCTTCTCTGAGAGAGGGTTTCTTGCCTCCCGCCTTGAAAGAGGCGGTGGTGAGGCCCCTCCTCAAGAAGCCTTCTCTGGACCCGGCTGTTTTGGCAAACTATCGTCCGGTCTCCAACCTTCGCTTTGTTGCGAAGGTTGTGGAGAGTGTGGTTGTGCGACAGCTCCCACAGTTCCTGGATGAAACCGTCTATCTAGATCCGTGCCAGTCCGGCTTCAGGCCTGGGTACAGCACGGAGACGGCATTGGTCGCATTGGTGGATGATCTCTGGAGGGCTCGGGACAGGGGTTGTTCCTCTGTTCTGGTCCTGTTAGACCTCTCAGCGGCTTTTGATACCATCGACCATGGTATCATGCTGCGCCGGCTGGAGGGATTGGGGGTGGGAGGCACCGTGTTGCAGTGGTTCTCCTCCTATCTCTCTGACCGGTCGCAGTCTGTGTTGGCAGGGGGGCAGAGGTCGACCTCGAGGCGCCTTGCTTGCGGGGTGCCGCAAGGGTCGGTTCTCTCGCCGCTCCTGTTCAACATTTATGTGAAGCCGCTGGGTGAGATCATCTGTGGTTTTGGGGTGCGATGCCATCTGTACGCTGATGACACTCAGCTGTACATTTCCACCCCAGACCACCCCAATGATGCCCTCGAAGTGATGTCCCAGTGTCTGGAGGCCGTGCAGGTCTGGATGGGGAGGAATAGGCTTCGGCTCAACCCTTCCAAGACCGAGTGGCTGTGGATGCCGGCGTCCCGGTATAGCCAGCTGGTGCCATCGCTGGCTATTGGGGGCGAGTCACTGACCCCCACAGAGGGGGCTCGCAACTTGGGCGTCCTCCTGGACACATGGCTGTCTTTAGAAGAGCATATGACGGCCGTGGCCAGGGGGGCTTTTTATCAGGTTCGCCTGATACGCCAGTTGCGCCCCTTTCTGGATCGGGACTCCTTGTGCACAGTCACTCATGCCTTGGTTACGTCACGCCTGGACTACTGTAACGCTCTCTACATGGGGCTCCCCCTGAGGAGCACCCGGAGGCTCCAGCTGGTGCAGAATGCGGCCGCGCGGGTGATTATGGGAGTGACGTGGCGCTCCCACGTAACACCTCTCCTGCGCGAGCTGCATTGGCTCCCGGTGGTCTTCCGGGTGCGCTTTAAGGTGTTGGTTCTCATCTTTAAAGCGCTCCATGGCTTAGGGCCAGGGTATTTGCGAGACCGCCTGCTGCTACCGATAACCTCCCACCGGCCAATACGCTCTCACAGACAGGGCCTCCTCGGGGTGCCATCGGTCAGGCAATGTCGCCTGGTGGCCCCCAGGGGGCGAGCCTTCTCTGTGGGGGCACCCGCCCTGTGGAATGAGCTGCCTCCTGGAATACGATTGATCCCGGACCTCCGGACCTTCCGTAAAGCCCTGAAGATGTTTTTATTTCATCAAGCCGGCCTAGCCTAAATGGTTTTTTAATTGGGATTTTAAATTTTATGGATTTGGGGTTTTAAATCTGGGTAGCCAATGATTTAATTCTTTTAATTATCTTAACTTTTGCATTTGTATGTTTTTTAATTTTGGCTGTTCACCGCCCTGAGTCCCTTCTGGGAGAAGGGCGGTATACAAATTAAAATAATAATAATAATAATAATAATAATAATAATAATAATAATAATAATAATAAAACCCAAATTATCGTGTTATGCGGATGCAGATTGGGCAGGAGATATTAAAAACAGAAAAAGTACTTCTGGATATGTATTTTTTCTCAATAATTGCCCAATCCATTGGTATACAGGAAAACAAAAACTAGTAGCTACCTCCACCACCGAGGCAGAATTCATTTGTCTATCTAAAGCAGCAAATAATCTAATTTGGTTTGATGACTTGCTCAGTGACATATGGACAGAACCATCATATCCTATAATTATTTACGAGGATAATAAAGCTGCCATTGAAATCTCAAATTCTGATGCCATTGGACAAAGGTCAAGGCACATAGATATTAAATGTAAGCACGTTAGACAGTTCTCAGAAATCGGATTCATTAAAGCTATACATTGTGACACTGAGGAACAAGTAGCTGACATACTTACCAAACCTTTACCCAACAAGCAACACTCATACCTCATGTCAAAATTTCACGTTTGTATATAAACCATTTATCTTCATGTTCATCAATATTAATTTTTTTAGATATATATGTATATATTATATACAAGCCATCAGTTAGACATTTAGAGGGGGTTTTGTTATGTAAAATGTCTAACTTGTTTATATCTTGTCTGTATCTCTACCTTCTTACATTTCTGCAAGGGTTAACAATAATACACGCCCCCTCATTTCCATAATCCTACCTGATTCCTGACTCCTCCCCTCGGGTATAAAAAGCTCTCTCTGAGGTAAATCTGTGCTGTTCCAGTTGTGTATCTAAAAGAGAGAAACATAACGTTAAAGGTCTAATGATTAAAGAGGCCTAGGATCTATCCAGGTCTAAAATAAAAGATTGAAAATAAAATACATTTTGATTAGTGAGTTATTGGGCTAGAACCATCGACTTTAACAAGCACAATTAGTGCTAAAAGGAATAAGCAGGAATTTTTTGAGGTAGGACATCTTGGTGAAAATTAAGACATAGGAGTGCTGCTTCAAGACATTTTCTTCATCAGATTCACAGTGGGTAGACTCATGGCAGATGTAAACTGGGAGAGAGGGAAAGACAGGATAGTTATGCAAAAACAAATTACCTGAGAGACAGATTAACAGTATCTGATCCATTTAACAGTAATGTGTTAATTGCAGTTTCTGAGATTGCCTGAAACTTTTTGATGGATGAGAGTTCAGTCTACATTAGTCTAGCCCAGTGATGGCGAATCTTTTTTTCCTCAGGTGCTGAAAGTGATAGTGCGTGTTTGCCCACACCCATAATTCAATGTCCCCCGTGCCCTGCCCCCTGCGCATGTATTCGCGCTTCCCCTGCGCCCCGTTTTGGGCCTAGCAGGCTTCCTTGAAGCCTCTGGAGGCCAGAAATGGTCTGTTTCCAGACTTCCGGGTGGCCCGGTAGGCCCGTTTTTCACCCTCCCCAGGCTCTAGAGGCTTTTCTGGAGCCTGGGGAGGGCAAAAATGGCCTCTCAGAGCCTCCGTGCGAGCCCTATACTTACCTGGCATCCGAAGTGGGCTGTTTGGAGACTCCTGGGAGGGGAGGGGGGGCGTGGCGGGGCCAGCTGAAAATCAGCTGGCCGGTGCACACATGCGCACTGGAGCTGAGCTAGGGCAATGGCTCACATGCCCACAGATATGGCTCTGCGTGCCACCTAGGTTCGCCATCATGGGTCTAGCCATTCTATATTAAACTGTTAAATTGTTAAAAATGTTAAAAATTGCAAGTTAGAAAAGGAGCTACTAGACGCCATGGCTCTCCTCCTACAAAGACATTTTCTGTATCTGAATCAGAATTCAGACACCTGCTGGCAGTCCCATATTTTTCTAGAATTAGTGATTTAGAGCAAAACTGTGCTTTCAACGGAAGGATTTCAAACATCACACAGAGAGTGTACTGTATGTTAAGCAAACTGAAAAACAGGAGTTTGGAGAAGTATTTAGCTGAATCGCTATTTTTCCTTTGATATCAAACTCTAATTGTCTAAATCCCTCTAAGGAGAATGCCACAATTTTACTCTTAGTCACTCCTTTTGTTCATTTCTTGGCATGTTTTTCCTAAAGGGCTCAGTAATTGCCCATCCAAATGGTGCTGACAGAATGCTTGTTTTGAGGGCTAATGTTTGTGCAGATTTTTTAAAAATAACTGCTATGAACTTGCATACATTTCCATCTTAATAGTTCCAACAGAAAAAGCTCGTTAATTATTGCCAAAGCTTCTAAAGGCTTGGAGCTGCTGTGTGTGTGAATGCTTATGATCACTTAATGAATTTTCTTTCTGCTCTTTTGCAATCTATGGGCATTTCTATTTTCTTCAGTTTGAATTGACCCAGGGCGTTTTGATCCTTATAATGTATTTCCATGGATGTGCCTTTGTGATAGTCATGCTCGTCATTTTCATGAAATGCTTTTTGGCACATGGATGCAATAACACTTATTGTTTTGTTATTTTCATTTTGTTTATTATTTATTCTTTATTTATTTCTCACCTTTATTATTTTTTATTAATAACTCAAGACAGCAAACATGCCTAATACTCCTTCCTCATCTTATTTCCCCACAACAGCAACCCTATGGGAGTAAGCTGCACAGAGACAGAATGACTGGACCAAAGTCACCCAGCCAGGCCTAAGGCAGGACTAGATCTCAGTCATCTGAACTTTTTTTTTCATATGGATTTTATTGACTTCACAGGCTTTCCAACAAATAAAGTGAGCTGGAGCCTCGGAAGCGCCTCTGCCCTTGAAAGTCTTCGGATTAGCAACCGAGCCAAGGATCCGGGTAGTTTTTCCTCATCAGGAAGTTGATCTTTCTGCCCATTTCAGAGTTATAGATTCTCTGGCATGCTTCGTAGGCCTCCTGCCGCCTCTTCTGGCACGGCTTCTCATAATACCGCTTGCGCTTAACGTGGTCGATAATTCCATCCACAGTGAGGACTCTGGTGAGGACGCGGTAGGCCAGCTCCACATCTCCACCTGGGACCATCACGGTCTGGGCGAGGAACTTGGTGTGGTGCACCATCTCCACCCCACGGACATCCGGTGGGGCCGGGAAGCACCTCTCACTGCAGCCTGGGGATTTTCAGTCATCTGAACTTCTATCCTGGTGTCTTAATCATGAGACCACACTGGCATTTTTAAATTTCCTTCAAAAAAAATGAAGATAATAAAAACTGAACAAAATTATTCATTCTTTCAATTAGACATCAAATGAGAAATTCATGAAAAATGGAAGTGAGGCACTATTTCTTTGATTTTTTTTTCCTGTAGCTCATCCACTAAAGACACTAAAAATTAGTTTCACTTTTAATTTGATTTGTACAACCACTTTTGAATTTTTTTAGTTTAAATAGATAAAGTATCCCATTTTCTAGGCTAGCTTGCTAGGACTTAGATGAAAGACCACCAAGAACTATAGTGAGAAGTTGAAAAACTATCCAGAAGAAGAGAATGGCAACCATTTCCATAATGTTGCCAACAAAGTAGCTTGGTTGTGTTAATATAGTAATCTGTATCCAAGCTCAATTTAAGGAAGAATTTACCTCATATTTGAGATCCAGTGTGGCATTGTGATCAACTAGGACTGGAGACACACAAACTCAAATCCAACCTCATCCGTAGAGTCTCAGAAGGTAACTTGGGGCTACTTCCTCCCTGCCAACCAAATATCCTCATTGTTTTTTTTGTGTGTTTTTTTGTAAATGTATAAAATAAAAAATAAAACACTTGAAAAAAATAAAGGGAGAATCCTTGTATAAGCCAGCCTGAGTTCCTGGAGAAAAGGAAATTTGGTGATCCGAGTCAAAAATATCAAAAAATATCCACTTTCAGAAAGGACATCTTCAATAAGGAATATGCTACTTTCTTCAAATCAGAAGCTATTGCTGTATATCTAATTCATTCCTCAAAGAAGAGTTTATTATAACCAGAATCCACTTGCTCACACTCTGTTTATATTTTCCCCAAAAAGTCAAGAGGGAAGTGGCTCAAACTCAAACTACAAAGAACTCTATCCACTTCCTTAGGTTCCAGAAGCTCAAAAAATCCCAGTGGAAAACCCCAAACTGTGTCTCACTCAGCATTGTTAATTGTGCCAAACAGGCATTCAACCCAAAGTATACACAAGTGATTTGAAGCAATAAGCAACCCATAAAATAATCTGGTATTCCTTCACAAATTTCAGTTCATGTTTTCTTAAAAGGATCAGAGATACTTTGGCAATAGCAATAGCACTTAGACTTATATACTGCTTCACAGTGCTTTACAGCCCTCTCTATGCAGTTTACAGAGTCAGCATATTGCCTCCAACAATCTGGGTCCTCATTTTACTGATCTCAGAAGGATGGAAGGCTGAGCCAACCTTGAGCCTGGTGAGATTCAATCTGCCAAATTGCAGGTAGCTGGCAGTCAGCAGAAATAGCCTGCAGTAGTGCACTCTAACCACTGCGCCATTGCAGCAAGATGAATTAACCATGGAGAAGAACTAAAGTTTTATTTCCATGTACTGTCTGTAGCAAAGGATGGATGTTAATATCCTCCTCACTTCAGAGCCTATCTCATCTATTGTGTTCTGAAGTAAAGATCAAATGAAGCATGTGCTCTCTCTTGGATATGTTGACGCCTTGATTACTTGTGACAAGCCAAAACTAATGATTATATTAGTTATAATAGATTATAATTATAATCTAATTATAATAGATTATAATCAGTAGGAATACTTGTCGTGTGTTTAAGTGTTAAAAATGCCATTTCATCTACAACTTTTGGAGGATTTCAGGTGAGCAAATCCAAGGCTTTGTGAGGGGACACAGAAGACATGCCCTCTGCCCTGGCTGTAAACTGCATTGGGTATTTCTCTGGCGCAGGATGAGAAAGAAAAGCTGCTTTGGCCTTGGGAGGATAGAAAACTCCCTGTGAACTCTGACTTGCGTGACTCTGTTGTTAAGAGCAATGCCTACTGTACAGTCAATGTTATCTCTCAGGAAATAGGTACCAGCATTTGCTATCCCAGTTACCATGGTTTCCAAGCAGACACAGTGCTGCTCAGAAAAGAAATAATTAAGCTTAATTTTATATTCACTCCTTCAAATACTTTAAACTTCACAAGCTCACCATCCTGCTCTTCTCCCCTGTCCCTCTATAGAACTGCTATTTCTTATCACATCCTGAAATACTGCCTTTGCTTGATTGAATTTTCTAGAGTTTTTTTTTTTTAAGAATCTTCTTTTTTCCAGCACCCTTCTGCTCCCTCTTGAAGGATCCATAAAGAATTTAAAAATCAGTGTTGCTACAAATATCCTTTTATTAAGCAGACATAGTAGTAGGGACCACAGCTTTTGAAAATTATGGTTTTTGACTTGAAAGCTGGCAGAATGCATATTTCATTGTGAGGACTCAACAATATCTCCTAATCAGCTGCAATTTCTCCACGGGCAATTTCAAAATTGCCTGAAACTTCTATTAGTTCAAGGTTAACATTTCTGCAAATTTATTATTCAGAAACCTTTGTCCCACTTCATCTGATGACATGGCTAACTAGCATTTACCATTGCTGATATATGTCCACAGACTATTATTATTAATGCTGTCATACAATGTAATAGCTGCATTCAACTGTATTCCCTGGAGTTTATTGCAGCTACTTAAAATATTTCTCTAAGAAATCTAATACGTTTTAGGATAAAAGCATTATACTCCCACTCAAAAGGCCTTCATATATCCAGGGCATGCTTTAACCAACAAAAATGATAGCGATTAGAAATGTTCCCCACATATGAGATGACTGACAGCTTTCAGGAAAACATTTCTAAACTGTTTCCTGAACTGCCACATTCAGAAAAGGCTTTTAGAATAGACTTTACAGTAGGTACATCTGCAGTGAAATTGTGAATTGGCAGGTGTAAAGGTAAAGGTAAAGGCTCCCCTCGCACATATGTGCTAGTCGTTTCCAACTCTATGTGGTGGTGCTTATCTCCGTTTCAAAGCCAAAGAGCCAGCACTGTCCAAAGATGTCTCCGTGGTCATGTACCGGCATGCCTAAACGCCAAAGGTGCACGGAACACTGCAAGTAGAATGCAAGTAGAAAAATAGGGACCAGCTTTGGTGGGAAGGTAACAACCTTCCCACCAAAGGTGGTCCCTATTTTTCTACTTGCATTTTTTACATATTTTCGAACTGCTAGGTTGGCAGAAGCTGGGACAAGTAATGGGAGCTCACCCCTTTACGTGGCACTAGGGATTTGAACCGCTGAACTGCCCACCTTTTGATCGACAAGCTCAGTGTCTTAGCCATTGAACCACCGCATCCCTTTTTGGCAGGTGTACACTAAATGAATTTTATCATCATCTGATTTCATCAAACTTTACTAGATAGCCATGAGAAAGACAACTCTGAAAGACTGAATGGAACTACACTATACCAGTTTGTTTTGGGAAAATAATGGTGAAGTGATGTTGTTCACCATCTCTGCTGCTTCCTGATGGTAAGTCAAAGTCTCCATCTTGTACAGGTAAGAAATTTACCTTTGGATGATTGGGGCTCTTATGCTCTGTCTGGGAGCAGGAATTGGTTGCAGGTTAAGGGAGGAAAAATAAATCCATGAAAGTTTTTAAGTAATACACAGTTAATTTCAAAACTGCAAAATTATTTCCTGAAAAGGACTAGGATTCACGATGAAATCCATAAATGTTATTTCAAATTGTTCCTCAACACCCTCATACAAGTTACATGCGGTGTACACACACTCATAATTCCATGGGTGTTTGTGCGCGTTTGCACAAATTACATAAATACCAGCAGCCCGGCACTCTAAAGCATGGGCGTCAAACTCGCGGCATCAAGTTCCCGTCATGTGACGTATCATGATGTTTTTCGCCCCTTCACGGAGCTGATGTGGGCGTGGCCTGCATGTGATGCATCCAGCCCAAGGGCTGCCAGTTTGACACCCTGCTCTAAAGTGAGCCTTTTTAGAACTGAGATTATTAGCCTCATGAATATATGAAAATGTTGGAAGAAATCAAACAACAAAGCATAGTTGATTCCGGGATAATGTTTTTATCATATATACGCAAAATTCCAAATGAAATGTGTACTGAGAGGACATTATTGACCCTTGAAAACTAAACTTAGCAGGCATGGTTTGCTGAAACAGTGGGGGGAAAACTGAGGATAAAATGACATGTCTAGAATCTAAATGTCTCATCAAGTCAAAGCACTTGCCAAACCAGAGCAGTGCTGATTTGCACACTTTTATGTCAAACAAAGCAACACCTCTATACTTCGGACACATTGTGTGAATGCCTAGCTTTCTGGAGAAGGCTGTAATGCTGGTAAAGGTGGAAAGAAAGAGAAGAAAAGGATGTCCGTCAGCAAGGTGGGTGGACCCAGTTATAGTGATGATAGATGCCCCATTGGAAGACCTGAAGGACCAGGTAGGAGAGTCTTGGAGAAAATCTATATGGTTGCTAAGGGTAGACAGCAATTTGGTGGCATGTAATTAATCAAATCAATATAAATATATAATATATAAATATTGAGATAATAAAGTCTTAATGTGAATGCCCTTGGCAACAATTTAAACTTGTTCCTGAAATTTTGCTTCTTCCATTCAGGAGCATAAAGATGGGGGGGGAATAGTGCCCAAAATATTGCCCCATACCACTAATAGGTAAAATTTCAGTAATTAATATTTGCATGTCGAAGTCTCATGTGGAATTTGATTGTGGATGACTAGCAGGATCTAGAATAGAAAGATTCTGCTTTTATGATGCCTCTCTTTTCTTGACTGGGCCCTATATTTGCATCAGTATACTGTTGGTCTGGGGTGTTTTGTTTTGTTTTTCAGAAAAAAACCACCTCTTTCTACTGTTGCTATGACGCTAAACTTTATAAAAGTAGAACCTGCCAAAAGTTTCTTAAGAAAAGAAGCTGAGCTGTCAGTAGTTGATTAATAGACCTTTTCTGTGAGGACACTGCATGTATTGGAGGTTTCCATTCCTAAGGAAAGCAAGAGCCTAATTACCATGGCACCTTGTTTGATTCTACCACGGCAATTCTATTTAATTCACAGTCTTGCTAAATTAATCTAATTTGAAGATTTGTTCCAACATGCACTGCCATTCTGTGCTTTCCTTTGTCCAGGATTGACTCTGTGGTTTTCCATAACAATTTTCTGATTCATAGAAATGAATGTTGCCCCATTTGCTATATTAAAGGAAAAGAACAAATGTCATTTGTAATAAAATGTTGCACTGTATTATCTCTGTATAGGCATATTCTGGATATTATACAGAATAAAATTCTGTGGCTGTTCTTTGGATGGCTTGCGACTGCAATTACCACAATTCCTAGGGTTTGGTCATGTTGTCTTGGTGATTTGGCAATTGTGGACACAGTCATTTGGAAGGCAGCAGATTAGGAAGAAGGTACTATCAAGTACAAAATGATCAAGCAGATCAAGCAAAAGATCTCCACTATGACCTGTTCTTCTTTGGTCCTTCTAATAAAAGAGAGTTTATATTGGTGACCTTTGTTTCAGTGGAAATTTGTGTGCTGGTAAGGCAGTATTTCTATGACTCCCTCTTAGAAGTCAGTAGTCCTATTTCAGTGATGTTTAATTCTCTTTCTCCCACCGTCTGTGTTTGTTACTAAAAGTAAAGATAACGGTTTCTCCTGTTCAGTTGTGTCCAACTCTAAGGGGCAGTGCTCATCTCTCTTTCTTAGCCAAGGGAGACAGCATGGTCTGAGGCAGGGGTAAAATGCTCCCGGTTTGGACCAGATCAGTAGCGATGGCAGCAGGTGGTTCGTAGAATCGGTAGCAAAAAATCCCTGCCTCCCACCCCGCGCCCATGCCCATTGAATCGCCTGGTTGCCCGCTTGCCACTTCTTTTAAAAAATGCTTTTAAAAGGTAAAAAAAAGGCCCTGACAATCCCAGCTGAGCCGCACGATCGTCAGAGCCTTTTTGTTTCCTTTTAAAAGCATTTTTTTACAACCTATTTGGCCGAATAGGTTGTACAAAAAAAACGCTTTTAAAGGGTAAAAAAAAAGCTCTGAAGATCCCAGCCGAATAGGTTGTAAAAAAAATGCTTTTAAAAGGTTAAAAAAAGAAGGCTCTGACGATCACAGCAGAGCCACTGTATAGTGTGTATGTGTGTATTTATGTGTTGTCTGTTTCTGAAGGCTCTGAGCAGCTAATAATCCCAACGCCCCCCCCCCCCAAAGACACCAAATCTATACAAAAAAAAAAAAAAACCAAAGAAAGGAAAGAAGATACAAAACCAAGAAATGAAATAGCCAGGTGTACAGAAAGCCAGCTTCAATTGCATATCCTCTCCCTATGCTGAAAGCTAAGGAAGGATGAAACTGGTCAAGTCTCTGAGGTGAAGGATTTCCAAAAAGGGGAGATGACTACTAAAAATGCCCTTCCTTAACACCAAATCAGGAGTCAATCTTCTGGAAATGAGACCTGAAGTATATTTATATTATTTGATCATCTGAGAGTGATACCCTCTCACTGCTTAGGCTGCCATGTTCTATCTATACCATCTGTAGCTTCCAAATCTTGTTCAAAAGCAACTCCATGTAGAACACTTTATAGTAGTTCAAGTGGGAAATCACTAACACGTGAATTGTGAACAATTCAAGAATTGTCACAATTGATGCTCAAGATACAACTGTGCAAAACTGTCTTTGATCAGGAACTGGGAGTATACTGAGAACTACTTCTGAATAGGAAGGTGAAACCCCAGTCAAAGATAGTATTTTTCTAGAATTATTAGATTCATCACCAAATGCCACTTGGAATGATTCAGACAGAGTCTATTCCTCTTCATCCAGACTTTGACAGCCTCCAGACACTGAGTCAACATTTTCATAGCATTATTTATTGGTCTGAAGATGAAATGTATTGCTCAGCATCATCAGCATATTAAGGATACCAAACCTCATGCCAATCAATGCATCCCCCAGTAGCTTCAGGTAGAAGTAGAAGTTTAAAAGAAGTGGAAAGAGAAGATTGCTCTGAGACACTCCACAAAATAGCTGTCTCAAACTGGCTCCTCCTCTCCTTCCACTGACTGGATCTGCCCCTTCAAGATGTAAGAGAGCCATCATAAAACAATGCCCTCCTCACTTCAACGCTTAGGAAATAACTTACAACATTACAATGATGTAATGATGTAGTGTTTTAAATGAAACAATGTAAAAACAATTTACAATGAAAAGATGTCCTCTTAGCCATAACATATTCTTTAGTGGAATGTTATAATAATATTTGACAAAATTTTCTTGCTGTTTTTGAGTTGTTTAGTCACTATGTCCAACTCTTCCTGACCCCGTGGACCATAGCACAACAGGCTCCCCTATTCTCCATTGTCTTCCAGAGTTTGCCCAAATTCATGTTCATTGCATCCATGAAATTATTTATTTATGAGTATGTTTCTTTAAAGCAATAATAGTAGTAAAACGTAGGTGAGGCACCTTTTATAGATTTCAGTCAAAACCTCTCTGCCGGTTTTGGCTTTATTTATATAACTGCATGATGTCAATCACTATTGGTGGTTAGTGGTAAAGATCTGTTGGTACCTCCTGCTATTGGAAGGAAAGCTCTCCCTATCTTGTCTGATGCCCTACTATCACTTGGTGTAACAATATCTTACTTTAGAAAAGGATAGGTGATCTAATTCCCAGAAAATGTTCTGGTTTTCAACTTCACTGTAGTCTCACCATGGCCATTTGATTGGGTCTGATAAAGAGGTAGTATTCAGCTGGTTTGTACCGGTTCATGTGAACCGTTGGCGGAAATTTGGCCAAGGTCGCCGAACTGGTAGCAATGGCCGGCTGCCCACACCCCTGAACCGGTCCCCTGGTCGCCGCTCGCTTGCCCCACCTGCCATATTTGATGCTGCCATATTCTTCGTGCACGCACATCCCATTGTCTTGCAATTCCAATGTGATGTGCATGCGCAAAGAACATGTGGCGATGGCAGGAACTTTTTCCGTGACCTCTGGTACTTTTCGGTGGCCTGTGGCCAGCTGCTGCCTCTTTCAGAGCCGCTTTGCAACTGCAGCGGCTGGCTGAGAGCCACCGAAAACTCCAGTCAGCTTGCCTTCTGGACTCTGGACCAGCCGTCGCAGAAGGTAAGCAGCCCGTACAAAGAGGTGGGGGGGGAGGAAGCAGGAGTAGGGCTGGGGTTGCTAAAGGAGGGGAAACGGGTTACTGGCGAAGGGTAGGCGGGGGTTGATAGGTGGAAATTACAAAAATTTTCCTACTTTTTCCTGTGGGCATGGCTAGGTGGGGAGGTCATGTGATTGAGTGGGTGTGAGTGATGTTAATTGGCCATGCCCACTCAGTCACATCCTGCCCCCACCTAGTAACGCCCACTGAACTAGTAGCGAAAATTTTTGAAACCCACTACTGGTCTGATGGTACCTATCATCCAAAACATCTGGAGGGAAACAGGTTGACTGTTTCTGTTGTCCCTTGGGAAGGCTGGTTACTTTGCCAATTTTATGAAATATATATAATTCAGGACAAAGGAAAGCTGAAATACAAATAAATTTGATCTAGACAGAGCCATGTGATACAAGATACAGTTGTAAAAATATTGACAAGAAGTCATTGGTGGGAAAGCACATTTTCATCTATATTGCAAGACTGTACCATGTAGTGATGTTGAGAACACTCTAACTTTGGTTTTGCTAGACTGCCAGATTTTACTTCATCTTAGAAATCAAGTTAATATTTTGGTAAGATTGTACCAGTAGCAATTAGCAATACAACCAGTAGTTTTTCATAGACATATTCTTCATAGAAATAGCTTTCTTAGTCTAATAAGCTATTAATATAGCTTATTAATATCCATTGTAAGTCTGTGCAAGACAGGCAGATACAAAGCAAATACAGTTAAGCAGTTAATTAATTTCAAGAGGAGAGCAAAGCGTGTATTTAAACTTCTCCCAGTAGAAATAAACAAGGACCTTGAGCAGACATTTTAAAACTTTATAAGAATTCTCTTTATTCCTGGATTATTTCGTCATATTTGCACTCCTTTTCTGCTGGTGTTGGGCTATAGATTTAAGTGCATCAGTGGCGGGTTGCCCCCGGTTCGGACCGGTTCTCAAGAACTGGTAGTAAAACCGGCAGGAGGCTCCACCCACTGACCTGGACATCATCAAAGTTGATCTGCGCATGTGCAGAAGAGCGCACGCGCGAGCGAAGCAAACCAGTAGTAAAGGTAAGTAGAACCCACCTCTGAAGTGCATGATATTGATACCTCCATGTCAGCACTGTAAAGAAGTTTTGGGAAACATTTAGTGCTTCCTTGCTAAGTGCCTCTTGACAAAATAAAGTGTCGTGTTTATCTAAAGCAATGTGTAATTACAAAGTGTAATGTTTATCTAAAGCAATCACTGAACATTTAGTGCAGTCAGATGGCACATGGCTTTCAAAGGAAATAGTGTAACACCGCATTGTTTCATTAGAGAAGATTTTACTACGAAAACTAAACTTCCCTTTCCCCAACTCAAATCCTTTCAACACTATTTCCTCGATATTTAGCAATATTTTTTTCAAAAGACGGTAGATTGTGGGTTGCAATTTACAGAATGTCTAGCCATAATTTATACTGTAAAAAATTTATTCCTAGGTTAGAACTTGGTCTGTTTCTAGCATGGTCATAAAAGGTGACAACTGTAATTTTCCTCTTGCTTTGTTATTTGGGAGAGTAAAATTTCAATTTTAATATTTGACCTCACACAAAATTGTGGTATTATTAGGGAAAATGCAATGACATGGGACAGTTTGGTTAAGTGGTTAAAGCACTAGGCTAGAAGCCAAGAGACTGTGAGTTCTAGACCTGCCTTAGGGATAAAGATCAGCTGGGTGGTTATAGGCCAGCCCAACTCACAGAGCTGCTGTTGTGGGGAAAATAAAAGGGGGAAGGAGTACAGGTATTTCTCAATTTACGACCATAATAGAGACCAAAATTTCTGTTGTTAAGTGAGACATTTGTTAAGTGAGTTTTACCCCATTTTACAACCTTTCTTGCCACAGGTGTTAAGTGAATCGCTGCAGTTGATAAATTAGCAACCTAGTTGTTAAGTGAATCTGACTTCCGCATTGACTTTGCTTGTTGGCAGGTAGTAAAAGGTGATCACGTGACCTTGGGCCACAGCAACGGTCATAAATATGAACCAGTTGCCAAGCATCTGAATTTTGATCCCGTGATCATGGGGATGCTGCAATGGTCGTAAGTGTGAAAAGCGGTCATAAGTCACTATTTTCAGTGCCTTTGTATCTTTGAACGAACTGTATTAGGGATCTTTGCCACCATGAGTTATTTATGAAAATTATAAAGGTGGGATAAAGGTTAAAATAAATAAATAAACATAAATAAGTGGTTAAGATTAACTGAATGGTTTAGGAGACAGAAATCAATCTCAGGGAGAACAAAACAAAATAGTTTGAAGAGATGGCAAGTTTTCAATTTACTATTGGAAATTGACTTGGCCACATATTAATAAATCCACAGCTTCTCAGGAATAAAGGCAAAAATAGAGCTTTATTGAACACTCATTATTCAAATAAACTTCACAGAAGTAAATACATAACTGGGGTGCCAAATTAGCCTATTAAATATTACTAATTGTGTGCTCGGAGATTTCCCCCCAAAATAACAGATTGATTATTTGATCTATTGACCTGGCATGCTTTAGAGCTGTGTTGGCGAACCAATGGCCCGCGTGCCGGAAGTGGCACGCAGAGCCATTTTTCCAGGCACGCGAGCTGTCACCAAGCTCATCTGAAACTGTGCATACGCGTGCGCCCCAGCTGGTGTTCAGGCCTCTGGTGCGCATGTGTGCAAGTCATGGGACCCAGCTGGTCTTCGGAGCTCTCCTGTGCATGCACACGTTTGTGCATGCGCGTGAGATGACTGGTGCGCAGTGCGTGCATGCGCAGACAGCGTTTGTGTGCATGCATTGTGCATGTGACAGCTGTGCACACGCGCATATGGTGAGATAGAGCACGCAGCGTGTGCTAGGGTGCATGCATGAAAGCTGTGCACATGCAGAGATGGTGCAGTTGTGCATGCAGCACATGGGGTGGAGCTGCGTGTTACCGTGGATGGCATGTGAGTGCGTGTAGTGTGTTCCTGTTCAGCACTCGGTAAGTAAAAGGTTCACCACCACTGCTTTAGGATAATTGGTGATTGACCAGTGCTTCACATTACATCATTTGACAGAAAAATATATTGCTAGCTAAAATAGTTTCATGCTGCCTATATTGATTTGAAGTCAGCATTTGACCAAAGGCCTAGAGACAGACTCTGGGAAATAACCTGACTTTCCTTGGTAAAGAAAAAATCCAACTAAACTTCCAAAAGTACAGAATGTAGATGGCTTAGTGATGTGAATATAGGAGCAAGTTAAATCCATTAAATAGTTAAGATTTTTTTTACTCTCCTGCTAGATTGCGAATGATACCGTTTTCCCCAAAATAAGATTTCCCCTATAAGCCCAATTAGACTTTTGAGCGCATAGCAATAAGGTCAAGCACTTATTTCAGGGTTCAAAAAAATATAAGACAGGGTCTTAATTTCGGGGAAACACGGTACTTTCAGAATATATAATTGCCCTTTTGTAAAAAAAAAAAAGAGGTCAATTACATGTCGTTGGCTCTAAAGTAATTCAAGCAGAACCTGTGTACCAATTGCTCTATGACTCTGCATTATTTATAAGGGACAATAGATGACTATGAATAACTCAGCCAAAATTTGTAAGAAATATACCTTCTCTACCACAGCATGCAAAGTGCAACACTCGAATCGCAGACAGAATTAAATACAATTGAGATGAGGAGGTGTATGGGTGATTGTTCTCAACTTCTGGCTCAAATTATTGCTTTTCCTGGCCTTGGCTCCTTTTGACAATTCAGGATAATTTTTTATGTATTTGTCTGGATAAAAAAAAAATCTGAGAGAGTTTGCCTGAACATTATCCGTGAATTTTACAAATTAAAAATCAACAAAGAAAAGTTGACACACAAATTGGAGTAAAACATCTAACATATAACCAGTGGTGGGATTCAGCCAGTTCGCACCACTTCAGGAGAACTGGTTGTTAACTTTCTGAGCAGTTTGGCAAACTGGTTGTTGGAAGAAATCATTAGGGCAGAGAACCAGTTGTTAAATTATTTGAATCTCACCACTGCATATAGCCCACTAAATCAAGGTCCTCCTACCCCTGTCCATGGACTGGTACCACTCGGTGGCCTGCCAGGAACTAGACTGTGCAAGCAGGGAACCCCCATCCATGCCTTCATGGGATGCAGGCAGCAGACGAAACCACATCCCTTCCCCGGGCCACGGAAAAAACATTCTTCTCTGAACCAGGTTGGGGCCACTGCACTAAATATGAATTCCACAGCAATTGGTTATCTCACTAACATTACTGTGGAGGAAACAAAAAGAAGGAATCTGGCAAGAAGGCTTTCTGGCACTTTAATCCTTAAAGAGATTGTATAATTATCATAAATATGTCTATCTAAAAGATATGCATGGTATTTGGCAAGAGACTGCAGCTAATGTAGGAATTCTATTTGAAAATGATACTTTGAACAGTTTGAAAAAAATCAACCGAATCCAGACTTTTTTCTTATTTTGTAGGATGGGTTAAAATTAGTGTCAGGACTAGATGTACAGTTGTTTGCATAGAACTTTATACATACAATAAAAGAAAAAAAGTCAGTTTACCTTGCATTGACTATAATAATTTGCATACTTTTTATAAATGGGAGTCCAATACCCAAACACGCATTTAACAAGATGATTATGCTAGGTTAAGTGATATTTAGTATATTGTCAACTTAAACTGCATTTCAGTGGATTGCCACTTGCCTGGATTTATCCTAGCATTTTAATCAATGTTTTGCATAAGGTCAACTATAAGAACATGTTTAAATAAATAGCCACAATTTACAAAATAGATCCATATACTGCATAATAGTCTATTTCAATGTATAATAATTTTAATTCAAAATAAATAATACATTTTTACCACCCAGTCATGCAGCTTGAATTGGGTGGCCATACAAATACATAAACAAAAATACAAGAATATCACAATGCATTTAGAAATGTAAATATAAAATTCAAATATAAAACTGTAATATTTTAACTTCAAGTGCATTGGCTGCATTGACGCTACTTCTTAAATTGCTACTTACCCATACTCCAGTAGCAAATGATTAAAATGTTTTATTGTTTATTTATTTATTATCCTGCTTTATTATTTTCTTGCTTGATTGCGGAATCCATCTTGAATGCTATCTCACCAGCTTTTGTTTTTACTTTGGCTGAGCACAGCACAAAGCTTGTTTTCCCCCTTCTCTTCCAATTATTTGCCTTATATTCATCCTATTTTGCTTTCTCCTTTCTTCCCAGTACAGCTAGCTATTCTAATGTCCCATTTTTATGCTGCCGTCTTTGAGAGGGAGAAAGAGGTTTGTAAATGTTAATCTATGTAAGAGTTGTGTCTTTATATGCAAGTGAACAATCAATTAATCTTGTGAAAGGATCTCGTTTTATATATGACTTATTTGAAGTCGTATTGTTAATTCAATTGATTTAACAAGTCTGCCCAAGTATGGTTTCAGATTAATGTGTATTTGTAGACCTATAAATATGGACACATTATGCAAATATGTCAAATGCAAAATTTTATTGGAGGAAAAATTCTTCAGGACTGATTTCTGCTACATCTACCCATTTTAAATTAGTAAGATTGGGAATCTGTGCATGTCACAGGATTAGTTTTGGTTATTTGTTTTCTCTTATCTTTATTTGACAGATAATCTTAACATGCAGGACTGACTATGTATCAAGTTGGTACAGACTCTTAGCAACCACCTTGATATTTTCCATGTATACATAACCTGGTCCAATCCATCCACCTTACTGCTGCCAATTCTCTTCCATTTCCTTTCATCTTCCCCAGTACTGTATTATAGCCTTGTCCAGAGTCTCGGATTTCATATAATACGTTTTAAGTAGGATTAACCGAGTCTGACCATTTATGCCTTGAATGAGAACTCTGGAACTCTTGTCAAGGGGCTGTTCTGTCAACTTCCAGATCATACCTTTGTAATTAAGGCATTTTCCACCATCTAATTAGGAAATTATATTCTGTTTACACTATTTGTCCACTTTGACAAGCCCCATGTCCTAATGTTTACAGATAGGAAGATTTTTCAGTTCATCTATAATTTG
Organism: Pituophis catenifer annectens; assembly: GCF_029215685.1. NCBI lineage: Eukaryota > Metazoa > Chordata > Lepidosauria > Squamata > Colubridae > Pituophis > Pituophis catenifer. Next base: position 107,350,754 of record NW_027256881.1, read on the forward strand.
CTTTTTAAAGGGAAAAGAATTGAACTTGGGATCTTCTGCTCTACGATTGAAATTAGAATACTTCCAGATACCTAATTTTTTGTAAGCAAGCAGACTGTACTATTCATGGAATTCAATACACTCCCTTATGTTTTCTATTTCTTTTATCTTCTTGCCATAAAAAAATACTGAGCGGGAAGTCCGACTACCTACACCATTCTTTTGATTGGTAGCATTAAATATCCTCCCTCTGAAGGAGTTCAGGGTGGTCTCCCATATACACAACTGAGCTGAGTGCTTCTATAAATCTTCATATTTAACGAAGTACATTCAAGTAGTTAAAAGTATGGGCAGATTTGGGAGGTTCTTTTGAAGTCCCAAATTATTATTCTCTCCCTCCTTCCTCCCTTTCTCTCACAGAAATATATGCATGCATACAAACCCAAGCAAATAGGTGGTTTCCAATCAGGCCTTTTTTTGGATCCCAGAAATGTGACACTGTTTATTTATCATATTTGTGTAGCTGCCGCTTTTGCACATGACTGTGGGTGGCTTACAATATTGTCTGAAATGTCCACATTCCAGGAATTCACATTATTCTTGCTGCAAAACTCTGCACATTCCAACAAGGTATGGTAGTTTCTTATGCTGTAAATTCAGTGTTCAACAGCTATATTTGCTTTGGTACTAGTTTGAATATCAGGTTCACTGTCCATGAAAAAAAGTTGACACGATGCCACTGTTTCTGGTTAATTGCTCCTATTATGCTCCTTCCTTCCTTGTTTTAATCTTTTTTTTTTTAAAAAGGACACACCTCTAATAGCTATCAATCAACGTTTTATTTCACCTCACCTAATTCTGTATCTTTGTTCTACTGCAGCTCTTTAATACTTCAGTGAGAAAGACAGTGACAGGGTTGGCCTAAAACCAGATCTAGAGATAAAAGTGCGATCATCCCTCATTATTTCTTTTCCTATCTGATTCGGAGAGCTGCTTCTTGGGGGAACGGTGCGCTTAAGGCCACAGGCCCTTTTTAGGAATTCCAAAAGTCGAAGAAGTACGTACTACAAGCCCTCCTCTCCCTACATATTCACGCGGGAAAAATAAGGGCCGGAATCTTCACACGTTACACCTGTTACATCGGTGTGTTGTGTTCTATTGTGGTTTCTCAGCCCACCCACCCCCCCGGTTGATCATGCACACAAAGCTCGACTGGGGTGGTGGTATGATCCCTCTCCTCCACTCCGCCTCCTTTTTTTTTTCCCCGCTCTCCCAATTTCCGAAATAAGTAATCCGTTTTGCGGGCGAAAGTCACTCGCCCCCAAAGAGGAGCAAGGTTGCTCTCTCCGCTCAAATAGACGCCGGGCCAAGCCAACTGCAATTTTTCCTCTTTCCAGAGGGCTGAAGGCGGCAGCGGCGGCGACAGCTGCAACGCCCCCGCTCCCCATTCTGTTGCGCACGCACGAGTCCGGGTTGCTCTCACCCACATTCCTCGCCACCGGGGGGAGGGAAACAGGAGAGGAAGCGCGGTTTGCTGGGACCGAAGTCTGGACTTCCAGCAGCGGGAATCCCGCACCCAACCATCCGCCCACTCCTTTCCTTCCCAAAGACCCTTCCTTCCGTAGCTGTGCCGGCGCCGTTGCCCCGCGGCCCTCCGGAAGATGCACCCTGGGAGAGCGCTCGCCTTCGCTAGCGCGCACGGCTGGGGGCCGGAGCCCGGAGTCTCCACCTCTTTCGGCCTCGGACTCCGCCCCGAAAGCTGGCGACGGCGAGTTGGGTTCGCGAAACGACGAGGTTGAAGCGGGCAGGAGGAGGAGGAGGAGGAGGTGGCTGTGGTGGCGGGCAGACGGGTTCCTTCGCTTTCCTCTCTGCAGCCGGGGCGATTGGTTTCCATCGGCTCCGAAGCGGGGAGGCTGCTCTGAGGAAAGGGTAGCAAAAGGCGGGCTTGCGCTGCAGCCGGGGAGACCCTCCAGCTTGCAGGCAATGGTCCATCCTCGCTGCCTTGCTCGTCCCCTCTTTCCCCTCCCTGGCTTGGAAGCTTTTGTTCTCTCCAGTTCGGGGCACAAGAGAGCTACCTGCCGCCGCCGCCGCCGCTGCTCCTGCCTCCCGACGTCAGGAAAGTTCGAGGAGAAAACCACCTCGGGTCCGACCTCCTTTGGGTTGCGGCACCTTCAGTTTGGTGAGGTTTAAACCTCGGGCGGGGCCGGGGCTGAAGGGGAAAAAAAAGGAAAAGGCACAGTGGGTCTAGGCAGGAGCGGCGGGGCGAACAGGCGACCAAGAGGAGCTTTGGGAATGGGGGTGGGGGAGGGAGGGGTGAGAAAGGGGGTCTCCAGCAAAAGGGGCAGTCGATTGGAGTGGGGATTGTGGGGATTCACTTCGCATGCGAGCACTTCGGTCTACTTTTTTCCGGAGTTGAGGTTCAGATCTGCTGGCTTTTGGGGAGGAGTGGCGGGGGACAGTGTAGATTAGTTACTCCTGAAGAAAGAGGTATAAAACACCCACGCGCGGGCGCGCACACACACACACACCTAAGGAAAGTTGACATTTTTAAGCCCCCTGGGGATTTCGAAAAAGGTAACGAACGAAGAAGGACTGGATCAGACACGGAATGCGATGTAGGCGATCGTGTGATTGCGATGCCTTCCTCTTGAGTTGCTTTAAAAGCGGGCAGCGCTGTTGTGGTGATCCGGATTCCTAAATTCCCAACCTGATTTCTAAATCGGGCGAGGTTTGGGTGAGGCGCCAAGCTCCTGGCATCCTTCGGTCTGCCAAGGGCTACGTACCTGTGGCCAAACCTTTGGGAAGTTTAAATGGTGTGATTTGATGTGTTCCAGATTTGCGGCTGGCTTCCACAACTATGGATGGCTATGGGTGAGAACCTATCCCGCCTGTAATTAATTAGGCTGTATTAAACTCCAGTGATGGTTTGGTTGTCATAAGTAATGAATAAAGGGTGCACACGGTCGCATGCACCTGTGCTTTTTCTAAAAAGTCAGTGTTACAAATTAAAAGGTATTTCAATAGAACCTATCACTAATGTCTGGTAAAAACGTGTTTATTATTTCTGTGCCTATTCTGTGCTGGTGAACTGAGAATTGAGGAATGAAATGGTATTAAGGTGTTCTGGTAAAAAAAAATGCTCTGACTAGGTTTTGTTTTTTTTAAAGCTCAAAAGTTCAAGGAGTTGTCCTGGCTATAAGGAAATATCCCCTGTCTCTGGAAAAAATGGCATGCTTGATCACACTTTAAAACTTTTAAAAAATTATATCTTAATTTTTTTTCAAGAATCCTATGTTCTAGAAGTCTTGGTAAAAGTATAGGGATGCAACCAGACCCAACATTGGGTCTGTTTCATTGTTTCATTAACCCTTTCGTCCTTGTTGGCATCTACCTTAATAATAAAATGCTATTTTCCTAATGGCGTTCATACAGAAAAAGAAATCCAGAATCCAGGTTCATATATAGCAGCATTTCCTAGCTTGATGTTCTCAAGATGTGTTTGATTATTATTTACACCGGTTTCTCATCCTCAGTCACTTGTAGATGTGCAGACTTAAATTCGCAGAATTGTCCAACCAGCATTCCTGTGCACATCTTCAAGTGGTGGAGGTTGAGAAACACTGATTTACACCATCCCTTACAGTATCCTACCCTGTTTCCCTCAAAATAAGCCATCCCCTGATAATAAGCCCAATCGGGCTTTTGAGCGCATGGCAATAAGGCCAAGCACTTATTTCAGGGTTCAAAAAAATATAAGACAGGGTCTTATTTTCTGGGAAACACGGTACGAATGCAGGGAATAATAGTTTGCTATAGCTGAAGAGTGTCAGATTGGCAAAAGTTTAGAATAGAAAGGGCTGCATCTTGTCTTGCCAGCAATAAAGAATAAGCAATAACCGAAATTCAAATTTTCACCATCTCTTGATTGTTTCTTATCACAATTTTCTTGTCTTCTCTTTATTCTGAACTAGTTCAGCGAATCATGCATGACTGGAAGTTTGTAGTGTTAGCTAGTGTCTATAGATACTTGTTTGGAAGTCAGATCACTGGAACATTTAGGAAGGAGAACACATCTTTAGGCTGCTATGTGAGAATACAAATATCTGTGTGTCCCACACCTGTTTCTGGGATAGAACATATTTTACTAGTTTTATCAGAATATATTTAAAGTTTAAAGAATGTGAGCTTGGATATGTTTATTTAGGGTGGCAGAGGATTGTCAAATTTGCTCCTCTAGAGAAGTGAGTGAGATACTGGACACAATCATTCAGTTTTCTTGTTAGTAACAGTTTTCTTCTTTGGTTTTTTTAAACTCTTCAGTCTTGTCTACAGCCTTGAGATTTCCTTTTCCTCAGAGAGATACTAGCTAATCCATCCTGCCTAGTTTTTCATCGATAGCAGATGGCAGAACCTAGTTCAACTCACCTGTGACAAATTAGACCCTAAATGTGAGCTTTTTAAAAGCATCCATACACATTGGATAAATTAGTAGATTTTGTTAATGGCGGAATCACACATGCAATTAAAAGTATCTAAGTAATGGCTTAAGTTGGTGGAGGAATAAGGCGCAGGAATGAATGACTTTTCAAAGGATAAGGAAATATAAGATAGTTCAGGTAATTTATCTTCTTCAGAAGTTACCATCCTTTAAAAAAAGTCATCATGAAACAAATAACAAGGGATATGGCTCTTATTAGAAACATTTAGGTTTTGGAGAGAATAGCTCTTTTAAAAGGAGCTGGAATTCTTTCAAATGGAAATAAAAAGTGAAATATTTATATTCTCCTTTTAGAATACTATATATTTAGAAGAGTGTTTAGTTAGAAGAATATTATTTTGATCAGTTTTCATCTATCTCATGCCCTTCAGAAAGAGCACCAGGTTGAGTAATATTTTACATCTTCTGAAGGGACTTCATATTGTTGTTTATATTTTATTGCTGTGATATTCTTGTTGGGATGAGTTATATCTGTTCCACACAAGTTTGTTCTAACCTGATTCGTTGAATAAGCCAGAATACCTTGATTAATACAACATTATAAAAAATCATGGTTTACAAACCACATTTGTTACATTTTGTTGGAGAAAACATATGGCTTAATACTTTAGATGAGCACAGGCTATAGAATTTAAATCTGCTTCACTTTTTTCTTCCTTGGAAGAAGGACAAAATCTGCAGAAATATTAAATGTATCTCAAATTTATTTATCTTTAAAAATACCCAGCATCAAATGGGTTTCTTGCTATATATTATAAGACCTTCCAAGAAATTATGTTTACGCTTTAGCACAAGTAATGAATGAGATCAAACAATGCCAGATGCATCCTTCTGTATACTCTGGGCAAGTTGGGTTTTTTCCTTCTTTGTAAATCAAATAAATAAAGGTTTCTTGCCATGAGGAAGGATTTATCAGGCACTGCTGAATTTTATTCATTACTTGACCTTTCTAATATGCAAAGGATAATATCAAATGTATTTTGAATGCTGTTAATAATATAAATAAGAAAAATACAATGATTTTTCGGGGCACAGAGAAAGTCTTTTGTGACGGAAAGTAGACCTGGCCTTGGGAATCAGGAAGGAAGGAATGAATCATGATGGGGCTAGTTTGAGAAGAGATTATTTAAACCAGGCCTGTCAAACTGGTGGCCCAAGGGCTGGATGCGCCACACGCAGTCCACAGCCATCCCGGCTCCGCAAAGCCAAAGTCGCAATACATCACGATATGTCATGTGACATGATCGAGTTTGACTTAGACCTAAGAGCATGACAGAGAAACCCCAAATAACTTCCCATGCTTTGATTGTTTGGGACAGGATGGAGTAGAGAGAAATTGTGACAGGTTTTCAAGATTCTGAAATTCTACCCTACAACAGTAAACAGTATTGGAATTCCTGCTGTGACTGTTTCTTGCCCTTGTCTATCTCAAAGACTGAAACTTTGAAATTTTGGGTGGCTTTGTATAATTCACAATTTGAGGAAGATGCAGTGGTGAAATGCTGCCAGTTCACACTGCTTCGGGCGAACCAGTAGTGATAAAAACTACCAGTTCAGACAAACTGGTAGTTAAAAAATGCTACCGGTTCCTCCGAACGGGTATTTCCGACGATCAGCTGTGTCACGCGATTTAAAATCACTAGAAAGCAGGAAATTCTGCTTTCTAGTGAATCTAAATTATGCGGCACAGATGATTCCCACCCCCACTGCTCTACTTACCTTCCCAAGCCTCTTTTTGGTGTGTACTGTGCATGCGTGCATAGCGTGCATTTGGCATGTGGAGCGCATGCACACAGCGTGTATTTGGTGTGCATTGTGCATGCATGTGTGCAGCGCGCATGCACGGCCAGTGAACTGGTGCCAAACAGGTTCAGATTTCACCACTGGGAAGATGAACTAAAATTTGAATTTCTTACCTGAATAAAGAATAATAATCTAAAATAATGGACCATCGACTTTTTTTCTTTTGTACAAAAATGCATTTGAACAAAGGAGGTATCTCCTTCCTTATTTATCTTGGCATTATAGCCTTTCACAAGAAAGTTATGACAAGAAAATCAAGTGTCACAAATCAAACCAACAAATCAAAAATAGAAAATAATGATGTAACTAACCCTTATTCATCCAAAGGTTTCTTTAGAATCAGTAATGGAATGCATATAGCAATATAGTTTTGTATGAGAATATTGGACTAATAAGAGCAAGACTCAAATACTTCAATGGAATATAACTCAAGAATATAACAAGTTCAGTATTCCTGTTAAACCAATTAAGTACAGGTAGTCCTCGACTTATGACCACAATTAAGCCCAACATTTCTGTTGCTAAGTGAGAGATTTGTTAAGTGAGTTCTACATTTTACTACTATTCTTGCCACAGTTGTTAAGTGAATCACTTCAGTTGTCAAGTTAGTAACGCAGTTGTGAAGTGAATGTGGCTTCCCCACTGACTTTGCTTATCAGAAGGTCAGAAAAGGTGATCACATGACCCCGGGACACTGCAACTGTCATAAATATGAATCAGTTGCCAACATCTGAATTTTGATCACATGACCATGGAGATTCTTCAACAGACATAAGTGTGAAAAATAGTTGTAAGTCATTTTTTTTTGTGCCATCGTAACTTTGAATGGTCACTAAACAAACTGTTGTAGTTGGGGACTATCTGTATCTGTGAATTTATACAAACCAATAAAGAGCAATTCAGAAAAATAATTCATAGACTTGGAAAAATATCATGGAAGATATTTTAAAATGGTTAAAATTCCTGGTTAGGAAAAATGGCAACAGTAAAATGAATGTATTACTAGGTTCAATTTTCTATTTCAAATGACTCTGATATGAATTGAAGGCATGCTATTAAATAAGTGGCAGAGACAAATAACTATGGTTGAAAGGAAGAACAATAACTAACCTTAAGATTTTATAAGACTTAAAAGAATAGGGTAGACAGTCAGAATTAAATTTAAACTGTACTATCAGCCTATAACATGAATCATGGATTGGATTAAATCACATTACAGAGGGTTATACTTACAGACCAGTATTCCCAGACAGTTTGCATAAATATATTTGTCTTGATAGAAACAGAAATGCACAACCAAATAGAAATAATTCAACTACAAGTAGAAATTAAAAGTGGAAAAACACAGAAAAATCAACTTAAACTAAAGCGAGCACAACTTGCCTTGGTATTATAGCTATTTTCATGAAAGTGAATTCCACTCCTTTCCAAAATATTAAGATAATTCATATGGGCTGCTACACCTAATTCTTAATAAAATGAGGATGAAACATTTGAGATTCTTACTTCAGAATTATAAGAATTACCTTACTGTTTTTAATATCTTAAAATAAACAGTATAATCAAAAATAAATTATAAAAGTAGAATGGAATAGTTAGATACCTGACTGGATTTGAAAAACATATAACACAAAATTCAGAACATGTATCTTATTTATAAATTGTTATTGAAACACTTCTCAGAAATTAAGCAAGTTGTATGATTAAATGGATGCAGAATTTAAACAGGACAATAATACACAACAATGCATATCTCAGTGGAAGACAAATCCACCAGGATTGTTCTATCTAGAGAAAACTGACATGTATTTTCTAAGTAATGATTGTCAAAATTCTAAAAATCCTTAGAAATTCAATAATTGGGTCTGATCATTCATATCTGATGGTAGTGTAAACAAAATTCTGGAAGATAATTTTATAGAATGAAACAAAAGCTGAAGGTTGATTTCTTTTTCCTGTCAGCTAAGTTTTTGTTAATTAAGCATTAGTAAACTTTCCTTCCTACAAATATATATTGAATAAGCTCTGTATATGATAATGGCTGACAGGGCATTTTGTCCTTTTTATTGGAAATCACACATCATTTTCTCTTAGAAGAATTACAAATTAAACTGGGAGTATATAATCAATGTCAAAAAAACTTGGTTTCTACTTGAATCATTATGTAAGAATGGAATTTTTAGGTTTGATAGAACATTTTCTTAATAATTCAATAGTAAATTCCTCATAGGGAATCCTGTAAAATCTGCCTTCTTGTAACAATATACCAAAAAGTGCTTAGTACTTTGTTGTAACAAATATTATTTCTGCCAAAAAGCCATTGGTGCATCTCTTTCTGTGCTTCAGACAATGTTTATAAGGCCCATTCATTTTCAGAACTTCATGAGGACAGCTGGCAATGAGCTGGCCCTGGAGGATTTTAGGTAGTAATGAGTGTTGTGTGTGGTTTGTCTGTTTTTTAAAACTACCATTCCATTCTTGATTGAATTCCTTATTAGATTTCAGTCCATACCAGTATAGCTGTGTGGAGTTTTTGTTGTTATTAATTAGGAAATCCAGTTTCCTATAGATCATTCTACTCAAATGGTCCATAACTGAGTTCTATATAGTAGAATAGTTCTTGAAGTGACCAAAAACATCACATCTCCCATCTCAAAATCAAAATAGACCGGAACGCAGTGTCACCAAGATTGGACTACAGCGGAAGGTAAGAGTTCGAGTCAGTGAAAGGCAATTACTTTCCAGAAATATATCTCTAGATGTCCATCTGCTTTTCTAATTTAAGGGAAACCATGTTGTAAAAACAGGTGAGATTTTAGACACTTATGAGCACAAACTTGACCTATTTGCCATTAATGCAAAGTAAATCCTACTAAGTTGTCTATCATGTCTCAAAAGAAGTCTTCACATACGTAAATAAGTCTTCAGGAGCTGGAGGAGAAGCTATGAAATTAGAGTCTCATCATTGGGTCCCATTCTAGCATTCAATTTTTCCCTGATAATGGTGAGTGCTGACCAGTTATCCCTCTTATGCACTGCCAGTTGCACACACACATTTTCTGATAACAAACTCAATATATTTATTGCGGTCATAAATCTTTCAGTCCAATAACAGTAAAGCACACTACAAACTTGATGCTTTTGGCATAGGAAACAGGCCCAAGAGTTTACTTTAGCAAAAATATTTGGATAATCTTAAATTCAGGAAGACCCAAGAACAGTCTGCTTCTAGTCCAAAATTCAGATAATCCAACAACAGAACCACTTCTATTTTGAGTTAAGACAATACAGCATTTTATTGATCCCTATGCACCAGGATAGAAGAAACTTATTTTTTCCTCTTGCCTTTTCTGAAGAAAGTCCTTATGGAGGATTAAACAAAATTTAGAGCAGCAGGGAAGCTACTGCAATAAATTTCTGCTTTTCACTGCCTTTGCATCTGTATTGTTTCCTGGGGGGATAGGGGATGTTCTGTCCATCCATCCATCTGTCATTCGTCCATCTCCCACCTTTATTATTTTTATAAATAACTCAAAGTGGTGAACATACCAATACACTTTCCTCCTCCTCTTTTTCCCCACAATAGCAACTCTGAGGTGGGTTGAGCTGAGAGAGAAAGAGTGACTGGTCCAAAGTCACCCAGCTGACTTTCATGCCAAAGTGAGACTGGAACTCACAGTCTCCAGGTTTCTAGCCTGGGACCAGTTTAGATGGCATGCCAGAAAGGGATCAAGCTATTATATAACAAACATTGGATCACTTTGTGGGTTAAAATACTAATGGTTAACCACAATTTATAATACACTGAAGATAGGTCAGGTTATTGATAGGTAGATAGGTTATTGTGTCAGAATCCACAGTCTGACCATGATAATTTAAAACTGATGACAGAATTCCTAGATCAAGGCTGTCCAATTGCATGCAGCTCTGGGCAGATCATAAACTTTTAACATTATTATGTGATTTTTAGCTATATTTGTATGCATTAACTATATTATATATTTTATATGCGACCCAAGACAATTCCTCTTCACTCAGTGCAGCCTAAGCAAGCCAAAAGGTTGGACACCCATATCCTAGATATTTTGAGGTGAGTATTATGTAGAATTAGTCCTAATGTAGGCACAGGTTAAAAAACAAAAATCCCCAGTAAATTTCATTAAGTTAAGCTGAATATTTATATGTGCAGAAAGGGGGAGAATAAATTTAATAATAAAAATCAACTTTCCTCAACTGGCATGACCACTGGGTTACATTTGTAGTCACAATACATCTGGAGGACACCAAATCAGAAAAGCCTGGTATAGTATAATGCCATCAGTCATTCTATGATAGGGATAGTAGTCTTTCTTTTTTTAAAAAGAGATATTTAAGATCTATACTTAACCTATAGCAACTTGTTTAAGCTGCAGAAGAGTTGAAGTTATTTCCAGTCTGTAAAGCAGCTTGCGTTTAAAATTTCATACATGCAAAAACACCTCAAACCATTACATTACAATTTATATGTTATAAATGAACCTAAACTTGAAGGTTCAAAGTTTTGTTTCCCAATATTTTGTTCCTCATCAAAGCATTTATGGCATTTTCTTATTTTTTTCTCACACACTTTCACTGTTTGTTTGTTTGTTTGTTTGTTTGTTTCCCTGTCTTATTTAACATTGCAAAACTTGGGGGATATGCTATAATTTATACAGCATCTTTTTATTCCATTCTAAAAGGAAAGTTACATATTTACAGAAGGAGCCCTTTCATAGAGCAAAATCTTTGGCTACTACTCAAAATATTCACCATTTGCTTACATTATTATTTGTTGTAATTTGTAACTTTAAGAACAAACTATATAAATGATTAAGAGAAGGATACTCAGACAAGGGTGCAAGTGCATTAATTGCAGGTTAAGTGCTTAGAATCTCTCATTTCTAATGAAAATATTTTTATATTGACATATTTCGTTTGTATAACCAAAAGTACATAGAATAGAAATTGCCTTTTTCAGAGCATATATTCCTTGTGCAATAACATTAACATAATAGAAAATAAAGAAAGAATTGGTAAAGACAGTCTAGCAGACTGTACAGTAAAAGGTAAAAATAGTTTCACAGAATGAAAAATTTCCTTGTATACCACTAAAAAGTCAGACAGTGTATGATTCTCCTCTTAATTTTCTGACTTCCATTCAAAAGTAATGTAGACGTTTTTAACTATTAATGTTTCAATTAATATTCAATAATGTTAGAGGGTACAATAACTAAGAAGGCTGTTTTGATATGTGATTATTTGGTATTCTAACATGTACAATATTATGGATGCATTACTCTTAAGTTCCATGCATATGAATGTCATATATTTTAAAATGAGAATTTATCAAACTCAAATTCAACCCTAAATTCAGAAAGTAGATTACTGATAGGAAAATGTGAAGAGTCAGTGAGTAAATGCAAGTGATGGACACTATAAAATAATCTAATAGCTTTGGCGCATAGCTGTCATACCAGAAAATGAAAAGATGAAGATACTTGATTGTTTCTTTTCCCTGACTATGATTTTAAGTGCTGAAATTTCTGCTGGTAAAAAAAATTAAAACCTTAGTTGGATGGGACAAATTTAAATCAAACATATAGGTGAACTATAGAAAGGAAAAGTTAAAAATTAACTAAGAAGACCCCCGAAAGCCGTTAATGAAATTGATTCAGGATCTGGATTTAAGGTTGGCTAGACAATATTTTGGTATGCAACAGCATCTGCTTTGAACATGCAGAACAGATTTAGAGACAACATAAAGAAGGAATGTGACAAAGAAGTTGAAGCAGATAAATGGGCAATAAAAATGGGATGAAGTTCATAGAAGAACTCTATAAACCAGGAACCAGAGAACTGTAAAATAGGAACTATTGTAAAGAGCGGCTCAGCGAGCGCTTTTGAAACTGAGAGGTTTTTCTTTTAAAAAGCTGTGAAGAGGTAGTTGTTGAAAGACAACCCTTTGCAGTGAGCTGAATAGTTATTTCTATTCTAGCTATAGTAATTTATGTGGACCTGACTTTGAAAATGATCTTTTTATGCTTAGAAAGCTATCACATCATAGTCTGCTGATGCAGGTTTGCAGATTCAGAATCAGTTTTGCTCTGTAAAGTCATATTCCGCTAAGCTTTTATTTCATAAAGAACAAGGAATTCACTTTTGTTGATTACAATGTGTAGCTTTTACTGTTATGTGTTTGGCAGGGATAGATGTGCAACATTTCAAATCATCCTAAAGCATTTGTCAGACTCGCAGTGAACTCTCAGACTATGAATAACTAATCTCCCTATTTATTTTATTAGCACAACTAATTATTTTAGTATATATTATTTTTAGTTGACTTCTAATATAGATAGGAAGGTGGTAGTACAATTTAAAAGCCGGCAGCCAGATGGATTAAAGTGTTGCTAAGGAAACTGACTTGGAAAAGAAGTGTCAGAAGAATGTCCACAGAATATCAGGCTGTTTTGAACTAGTATTTTGAACCCATCTAGAGGGATAAATCAAAACTGGAAAAATAGCTGAGTTTGTAAGCATTTTTTAATTTTTATAATTGTATAATTATGCAAAATTCAGAATGATAGCATGTAAGAGAGATGAAGGAATGGCAAAATCCACTATTATATCAATCCTGATGAATGAACATCCAGTCTCAGTTTAAACATGCCCAGCCAAGAAGAGTTCACCATTTCCAAGGCAACCTGTTCTACAAGTTGTACAAGGTCTTGATGTCCAACCCAAATCAACTTTCTTCTTAATTTAAACTCTTTTTTTTTTTTTTGGTCCTGTCTTCTGGAATAACTCTAAATAGTTCTGTCTGGTCTTTTATGAGATGGCTATTAAGATACCTAACCCAAATGTTATACTTTCTTCTTCGGGCTCAACATACTCGGCGCCTCCAAATTTTCATTTTTTTTCTTCCTGACCTGTTCTAATGTCCTTTATGCAGTGCTCAAATATGGATACAATATTCTAGGTCTTGTCTTATCAATACAGAATACAGAGGAACAATGACTTCTCTTGATCTTAATAGTATACTTGTGTTGATACAACCTAGAATTGCATTTACTTGTTTTTCTTGGAGTTACTTCCTATTACAAGCTCATATTTAGCTCATGATCCATCAAGACACCTAGACTCCTTTGTACACATTACTATCTAGCATGGTATCCATTCCCCTCCAGCATTGATTTTCTTAGAACTTCACATTTGCTGCTATTAAAATTAATCTTCCTTATTTCTGTTAATTATACCAGCTTGTCAAAATCCACCAGAACTGTGAGACCCTTCTTGCTGATTGCTGTTCCCCCATTTTGGTGCCATTTGCAAATTTATTCACATTTTCTGACTTCTCCCTTTATTATCAAAATCTAATGTCAGAATTCTTACACAATCCTCATGTTTAGTAGGTAAATCATTCTTATTTTTTCTAAGAAACTCAGGACTTAATAGATTTGCCAGTTTGGTAACTTGGAAAAACTTAAGTTTTAGACAGAAAAAAACTACCAACAATATTAATAAAATAGATTTACGATTTTAAGGTCTAGGCAAGATCTCTAAATAAAAAGTCAGTAATAGAAACTATAATGTTTATCCTTTATGTACAGGGAATTTCCGCTTGGAGGCATGCCCCATTCTCCACATGATTTCCAAAGGCTCTGGAGGCTACACAAGAGCACACCCCATTTTCGCATGGCCTCCAAAAATAGCATAAGAAAGGGCATGCTTTTGATAATAATTGTTGGTTGTTGGCACTTTTGGTGTGTCCTCTGACATGTATATTCATCATCACTGTCCTAGCTCATATTTTAGAATTAAAGCATATGAATATATGGACTTTATTTTTGTACTTGCCATTCTTTACCTGAATTGTTCGTTACTCTTTTACAATAGACCTCTTGGAAAATTGCTATTACTATGTACTTTTGTCACTGTTTGTGGAATTATTTCATACTATGCCTTTTGTGGGCTTCTTGCCAGAAATTTCTATGCTGATTTATTCCACCACGAATCAAATGAAAATGTAATGAAAACTGTGGTACTATGTATTTTTTCTTGGTCTAAAGCAGGGGTGTCAAACTTGTGATGACACGTCGTTACATGATGTATCGCAACTTTCCCCCCCTTCGCTAAACTGGGGGTGAGCATGGCCAGTGCATGACACATCCGTCCTGTGGGCCGTGAATTTGACACCCCGGTCTAAAGTAAACCTTGGCTGAAATGCATCTAAAACAATTTCCTTCATCTCAGTCAAATTTCAAAATGTTTCTTTGCTGGGTCATATATGCTGGTAATTATTAACTTGAGCTCATGTTATATTAGCATTAATATTCAAATAAAGTAAGCTGTAAAACTGAGAACTGAGAAAAAATGTATATGAGGAGAAACAGAATACTTACAGAAGATTGATTTTAACTGCAATGGATTTTATAAAATAAATTTTTAATTGTAAAAGAATATGGCATGAAAAATATTCTTTATATGATCAAATGGATAGCCTTTGATCGGAATGATCAATAATAGTTCTACATATTTCTTAACATCACTGTACTTGAACATAATAGTTCCATATGAAAATGAAAGATAAAATTATTCAAATTGTGAATGAAATAATATTGACTAATCAAGATAATTACTTAGTATATGATTATTTATTTATATATATATATATGAGTGCTCTTCTATTACATTTATATTCCATTATATTTGTAAATGTAAGTATACTTGATTGTAAGAAAAAAACAAGCATTATTATTCCTTAATAAACATGTGGAGTGAGTATCTTTTCCCCAAACATATTCATAATAATTTATGTAGTTTTTATTTGAGAATCCTGTGTACTTTCTGTGTGGCTTACTGTAGTATAAGACACACATGTGTATCAGCAGAATGTATAAATGTGCATAAAAATCAATAGCCTTGGTAATGAAAGTCTACTTTTATTTTAGTATTATTTATATTAGATAACCTTGAGAATACTACCAAAATTCTGTTGTATTAACTGATTTCTTTTCTGGATGGGTCTTGAATAGTTTTTAACATGTGAGTCCACTTCTAAAAAGCTGGGAACAGTAGACAGATGAAGCTAAAAGGGGACCAGTGTTGACAATCACCTCAAAACTTGATTATCTGAAATAATTTATAATATAATATATAAAAGTTTTCTCATAATCTTGATCCTCAACAACTGCTTTGTTTCTTCACTATTCTTATCCTACCCTCCCAAGCTTCCTGCAGTCCAAGAGATTCTTCCTCTCTCATCCAGGTGAACTTCAATCCAGCACCATCTGTAACCTGTTCTGATGATTTGTTTATATGCATTTGGAAAGTCAAGTGTATCATGTGGTTTCCTGCACTGATGCTCTAAGAATTATGGGTACTGTATCATATAATTCCTTATTCACTAAGACTGTATGGACATATTGTGTGTATGACCCATATGCTTGTTCTCATGAAAGCAGAAGTATTTTCTTCCACTACATCCTCTAGTTCAGGGGTGTCAAATTCAAGGCCCGCAGGTCAGATCTGGCCTGCTGGCCCACCCTGGAAACAGTGAAGAACCAGCCCGCGATGCCTCTGCCAACGAAAATGGAGCTGAGCTCCATGTGCGTCCTCCCCGAGCTCCCTTTTTGCTGGCAGAGGGTTGCAGGAGGTCATTGCGGCCGATAACAGAACCTGTGCTCATGCTGCCTCCCTGAGCTCCGTTTTCACTGGCAGAGGGTTGCAGGGTTGCAGGAAGCCGTTGCGGTCAATAACAAAGCCCGGGAGGGCTGCATGCGGCCTCCGAATTCTGTTTTTGCTGGCAGAGGGTTGCAGGAGGCCATCGCGGGCAAAAATGGAGCCTCAATAAGTGACCTTGACCTGGCCACACCCATCCTGGCGATGCCTCCATAGACCCCTGAGGTCAAACACAACCTTGATGTGGCCCTCAATAAAATCAAATTTGACACCCCTGCTCTATAAGCAAACGAAGTTTAGATCTGATCTTCTCTATTTTTTGTCTAATGATGCTTTTTTCTGAAAAGAGTCTGTTCAAATACATCTAGCACAGTTATGTCCCTAATGTAAGCTCTATTGCCCTAAGACAGACAGGCAGACATGTAATTGTCCTCTTAGACATGTTCATGAAAAAAAGGTTTGACTGTAGCAGTATAACTGGAAGCTGCATAGAGTAAGATGGGCAGCTATCTAAATGTTTTAAATAAATAAACTGATTTTGTGAACTTTGTACCTGATCAGATTAAGGCAGGTTAAGATACACAAAAAAGCATATGTTATGAGAGCTACATGAGTACAATGGACTGGGAATGGTCAGAAATAAAGAAAATAAATCAATAGGAATAAGTTTGAGTTCACAGTATGCACAATATTACATTCTTTTTAGACCCATCCTTATCACGTGGGCCTGCCTCTTTCTGCATCACAGCCTAAATTCATCTTCCCCCCCAAACAACAACAACAATAACAACAACAACACATATTTACATACAGATCCATTGACAGAAATGCAATACCCATATATGCATATGCTGTTAACCTTTCACATAAATGCCCTTCTCTTCACCACCTTTTTCCTCAGCCCTCTGAGTGCACTGCCGAGATTTGGCCATAGTTGCTTCTCACAGGCTGACCGAGATGGATAGGAAAAGGGTTTCTTTTTAATTAAAAGTTTAGTGGTAAGGCCATGATTGATGCTCATTGGTTTCTCACGCCTAGAGACATTTTGAGAAAAGTATGGTGGCAAGCTGCTGCAATCCAGTTGTTCTTTAAAATTATACACAGGTAGTCTTCACCTTACCACAGTTCATTTGGTGACTACTCAAAGTTACAACAGGACTGGAGAAAGTGACTTACAACCATTTTTCACACTTACGTTGCAGCATCCCTATGGTCATGTGATCAAAATTCAGATGGGATCATGTGAGACCCTTTGACGACCTTCTGACAAGCAAAGTAATTGGGGAAGCCAGATTCACTTAACAACCGCGTTACCAACTTAACAACCGCATGGATTCATTTAACAACTGTGGCAAGAAAAGTAGAAAATGGGGCAAAACTCACTTAACAGATGTCTCACTTAGCAACAGAAATGTTGGGCTCGATTGTGGTCGTAAGTTGAGGACTACCTGTACTTAATTCATTTTAACAGGAATACTGAACTTGTTAAATTCTTGAGTTATATTCCATTGAAGTATTTGAGTCTTGCTCTTATTAGTCCAATATTCTCATACAAAACTGTATTGTTGTATGCGTTCCATTATTGATTCTAAAGAAAAATTTGGATGAATAAGGGTTAGTTACATCATTAGTTTCTATTTTTTATTTGCTGGTTTACCTGTACCTGTACATCTAATTTAAATACTTGATAGCGCTGAAATATTGAGGAGCAGAGTTTTTGTCCACAGCAGTATCGGTGCATTCAGTAATATGATACTTTGTTTTAACATTCTAATCCCTTTTTGATTTTTCAGACCAAAGCACTGCCATGAAGGGTACAAGTCAACCTTCCTTCTTCTGGATATGTCACTATAATTTCGCCAAGGGCCCTGAATCATGACATCTTATTTATTAAAATGCCTTGAATTCACATTCTCTCTCTGCTGAAGTGATGGTTTTTCCCGCAACGCTGACACCAGCTCATCCTGTGTCATTAAATGCAACTTTTATTGTCTATGAACATGCCCATGCCAATATTACCACTCCGTTGATCTTGGTCCATAAGGGCACAGCTCAGCTACTGAAATACCATTTGGGTGCCATGGTTACTACTGAGATAGCTCCTTTGACAATCAATAGTACACCTGCCCTCCTGTTACAAAGCTTCACAAGCTTGAGTCTACCACTCCAGATCGTCCTTTCTGCTGCCATGATATTTATTTTCCTTATTTCTTTTGTCGGTAATCTGGTCGTCTGCCTTATGGTTTATCAGAAGACTGCGATGCGATCTGCCATTAACATTCTTCTAGCTAGTTTGGCTTTTGCAGACATGCTGCTCGCTGTGTTGAACATGCCTTTTGCTCTGATAACTATCATCACTACCCAGTGGATTTTTGGGGATGTCTTCTGCAGAGTCTCTGCCATGTTCTTCTGGCTGTTTGTCATCGAAGGAGTTGCCATACTACTCATCATCAGCATTGATAGATTCCTCATAATAGTTCAAAGGCAGGACAAGCTGAACCCTTACCGAGCAAAAGTCCTCATCGCTGCTTCGTGGCTTGTGGCCTTTGTTGTGGCTTTTCCACTCTCTGTGGGGAACCCCAGCCTACAGATACCTTCCAAAGCACCTCAGTGTGTCTTTGGCTACACAACAAACCCGGGTTACCGCGCCTATGTAGTAGTGGTGGTTTTGGTCTCATTTTTCATTCCATTCCTCGTAATGTTATATTCTTTTATGGGCATCCTCAATACCGTACGGCACAATGCGGTTCGTATCCATAGTCACCCAGATAGCATATGCCTCAGTCAAGCTAGCAAACTTGGTCTCATGAGCCTCCAGAGACCTTTTCAAATGAATATTGATATGAGCTTTAAAACTCGTGCCTTCACCACCATATTGATTTTGTTCATTGTCTTCATCATTTGCTGGGCCCCCTTCACCACCTACAGCCTTATTGCCACATTTAATAACCACTTTTATCACAAGCACAATTTTTTTGAGATAAGCACCTGGCTCCTTTGGCTCTGCTACCTCAAGTCTGCCCTGAACCCACTCATCTACTACTGGAGAATCAAGAAATTTCACGATGCGTGTTTAGACTTAGTGCCCAAGTACTTCAAGTTTTTGCCACAGCTACCTGGTCAAGCTAGAAGACGTATCCGACCTAGTGCTGTTTATGTATGCGGGGAGCACCGGACAGTAGTGTAAGCCTCGCAGCAAATGGACATTTGCTCTTTTCTGATATATGCCTGTTTTAGTGTGGGTTTTTTTTTATGGCTTCTTTAGCTGTAAGATTTACAATTTTTAGAATTCACATTCAGCTTTGAGAAGGAGATATTGGTTGAGCTTTTCTACCAGAATATAACCATACTATGTTGTTGACCACCTACTAAAGATGTTCTGTATACATGGGGAAAGAATTGTGTGTATAGGGCAAAGCTTTCTATTGCAATGGCTTTTGCTGCTAAAAGAGACCAGTTGAAATGCCATTTTTCTCTTCCACAGACAGGGTTGCAAAATGTAAGCTTCAAAGAATCCCTGAATCGTTTGCACAGTTATTCCCTCCGTGCAGGGGTGAAATCCAGCAGATTCTGACAGGTTCTGGAGAACCGTTAGCGGAAATTTTGAGCAGTTTGGAGAACCGGCAAATACCACCTCTGGCTGGCCCCAGAGTGGGGTGGGAATGGAGATTTTTCAATATCCTTCCCCCAGGAGTGGGGAGGGAATGGTGATTTTGCAGTATCCTTCCCCTGCCACGCCCACAGAACTGGTAGTAAAAAAAATTTGGATTTCACCACTGCCTCCATGTATATGTAACTCTTTATGGATTGAATGCCACTGCCTCCCCGGTTCTGTGGTAGAAAGGAAAACTCATTTTGGATGTACGTCAGGTGATCTTAAGCACTGCTAACCATTTCATTTCATTGTAGATGTTGTTAATGCTGCTATTTTATGGTACATTTAGATGAATACTTAATAGGCTTTTTTTTTTCCAAACAATGTTGCTGCATAGATGAGCCAAAATATTTGCATTTAGTTAATTATTTGCAAGAGTTGCAGTGACATTAAGGGGGAAAAAACACATTCATGCACTTTAAACAGAACTGGGTGGAGGGGAGTGAATGGGGGTGAAGAAAGTTTTGGTGACTTCTAACGTTTTTGTTTCTTGCTGCAAGGTTTTTAATTCTTCCACCAGTTTTGCAGTGTTTCGGAATGATGCTATAACATATTTTGTTCTCAGATCTATTTTATAGTCCTTTTTGAGTTTACTTGAATGTCAGAAGTATGTAGTGTAAATTCATTTAGACTAAGACACTTAAGTAACACTTGTTACAGTCTAGAGGTATTAAAGTGCTTTAAATTCTTCTAAAGTCAAAAGGAATTAAACTGAATTCCAGTTACTTAAAAATACATGAGATTTGTCTTTGATTATTATTTCAATGGGATGTACATGATTATTCATATTCAATGTCATGACTTTAGCCCCACGAAAGAATAACTGATCCTGCAGTCATTTGTAAGCATATCATGGAAATATGAATTCCCTTTGAATATCAAACTCCTACTGCGAACTGTGTTGAATCAACATTCAATTAGAAGATACACTTGAAATTTAGTTAAATATATTTTTTAATTTATAAATTGGACCCGTACATAGTATACAATTCTTTTGACGAAGAAATTTTTTTGATTTTCAAAAAAAATTTTTTTTGACTAAACTGGGAAAATAAAAATTTCCACATTTTCTCTCCACATGCTTACAAATTGATATGTTATCTTGCTTGAATTATGAAAATGATTTATTTTTCCTTTTTCTTCTCCTGTCAAGACAAACTATATTATGAGGTTGCATGGCCAGCTATGTTTCTCTTGCAATATCCTGAAATTATGTTCCCTTTTAAGAAAAGCTGAAAAAATAAATACTCAGGAGTATTTATCTTAATCTTTTAAATACATTTGACTAATGTACATATATTAAAACTTGTGTCAGTTCTGTTATATGTGCACTTTTCTAAAAACATCTTGTCATTCCTTTACATAATCAAAATAACTACTTATGCTGGAATAATTTCTTAATTTAAATCCTTTAAATTTTAAAAAGTTGCATTAGGGCAGAATAGGTCATGGTCAGAAGCAGATTTGTTGGTTCATGTGACCTAATTTTATAGCACGCTACATTTATTTCATGTCTAAAAGACATTGCTGTCAGCAACCAGGAACATTGTTTTGACTTCCCAAGGAAAGCATTTCTTGAATACCTTAAACATATGACAAAATTCCCAGGGTGGAAGGAGTGGGGATGGTAACACACCATGGGCCTTACTCTTCACGTTTGTAATATTCCCTCTCCTCTCATACCCATAATGTAACCCAGGGCTGTCAAACTTGCGGCCCACAGGCCGGATGCGTCACATGCTGGTCACGCCCGGTTTAGCAAAGGGGAAAAAAGTCCTAATACAACACGTGACGACACGAATTTGACACCCCTGATCTAACTTCTGAGTTATACATTATACATAGAGAATTTTGACATCCTTTATGCATAAACTTCCTGGCTTATAATTCCAGATTCATTTGTGTGGGCATTAATTGGGTAGTACTAAACAGGTCAGATGGCATGGTCCAGTTGGCCTTATAACTGTGGACCCTCTTCATGTAAATAAAGCATGCAAGGGAAATAGTTGCAAGATGAGATAATGCACTGATAGACATAATCAGGAACAACTTCAGATTAAATTATATTTAGAACTCTGAGCATTCTTGCGTTTCTGGAAATTAAAACTGGAAGAGACGAAGAAAAATAACCCTGCTACTAATATTTCAACTGTATAGAAATTGGGATATGTTTTCTATAGAGCTGGAATAATCAGAACTTTCATCTGTTTGGCTATTGTATCATGTCAATTGGCCATCCCTTTCATTATAGGGTTTATTTTAGAAGTGCTACTTTTAGAGTCGATCAATAAAATTTTCATACCCAGAGATGTTTGGAACAGCTTATTCCTTAAGCTATGGAAAGATTCCTAACCTTAAATGGCAACCTATGGTACGCTCTACTTTAAATGAGTACTTCTCTTACCTTATAGCAAAATGAAAAAGATTGGTTATAATAGTTAACCAAATTGTTACTTTGTTTACTAAAATTCATTACTAATTGATCACGTTGATCCAAAGCAGTCTGGATGACAAAGAAACATTGACACTATTTCTGAAAATACATGATATCTCCTTGGACTTTAAACAGCTGTGTAGACCTAAAAGGACAATGTTAACTTGAAAATAAATCCCACTTCAGTATGTCTCATTCCCAGGTAAGTATGCCCATGGTGCAGCTCTGTGTTTAGTAAACCAGTTCTGGATTCTTTGGACGATCAGTCAGAGTTGTGTTACTCACACTTCTGGATTTATATCTAATGGAAATATGCTTATTGAGAAAAATCAGCTTCGATTTTTAACAGCTTGAAAATGAGGAAATGTTTGCTCCTATTAACATGTCAAAATCAGAAGAGCCAAGGCAAAATTTCCAAATTTCTCACAATACCTCATAATCTATTTCCTCTGTTGCTTCTAGTCTGTTCTTCCCACTTTGTCATTGGAATGGCCAAATATAAAGAATCCAAGAACTACTGTTGTCAAGAAACACTTAACAGAGAAGGAAGTGTAATCATGTTTAATGTTTACATTTTAAATCATTTCAGCTTACACAATTATCGCCATTGGCTCTCTTAATATACTGTTGTTTTAGAACAGTGCCTTTTTGTTTGATATTGATTTTTATATCCTCCTAAACTTGAAAATCCTTCAGTTCAGTTGGTAATCAGCCTCATACATGTGTTCATATGCTCTTCTACCAAGATTACACGCATGGTTAAAGAAAACACATACAGGCAAATCTTTCAGAAGGCAAACAATACTTTAAAATATATCTCAAATGATTTTATTAAAACATTCTAGGTAAAAACATTCTTTTGTTCCTCCTTTAAAATATATATTTTTGCTCAAACTCAGAAACGAAAGACAGGGTGCTGAACTAAGATATATTTTTAAATACAGTATATATATATATTTGTAGTTATTTAAGCAGATTTGTCAAACAGTCACATTTGATATAAAAATCTGTTGCTAAAAGGAGTTTCATGAGATGTTTTATACTCTGAAGCGGTGTCTTATTTTATGGAAGCATTTACGGTATGTTTGTATACTGAATAACAGTAGTGTCCTCCCTCTCCCTTCAGTGTGGTATTTTTATAAGATTGTTTTTAATGAGCTTTATGTAAGTTGCTATCAGTTTAGTTCTCTTTCTCTTATGTCATTATGCAGCGTTACCCTTGTAAACAAATGTATTCATTTATTTTTGCCATATAAAAACAAAGCACCACAACACAGTGGTTGCAAAAGAAAAAGTGATGACTTCCTTAACTTTTTATTTCTTTCTACAGATATTATTAGCCATTGATGAAATGTTTCTTTTCTTAAAAACAGACCTCAGTTTTTAAATTTTCAAGTTAAACTTGATCTGTATGTAATGTATATATATATATTTCCATGGAAATAATTAGAATAAACAATTATTAAGACAAACTTTTTCTGTAACAGTTTATAGGGAAATGGCTATTGTTAACTAGTTAGACTTATTCTTGGAACTATCAATTAAAATATTCTAAAAATTAGTTTTCGTGTATCGGTTGAAGCACCATTTTAAAGTCTCTTCATATTACGAAAAAGAATGCTCAGACAAGATTTTTTTTTTTTTGTAGATATTCAAAAATAACAAAAGCTTCAGATAAGATCACGTTATGTCAGATGGGTGGAAGAATGTGACCGCATAAAGAATTTCTGATAAAGGCAGCAAGATATTTAAAAGAACAATGAATGACTCATTCTAGTTTTCATTTCTAATGTGAATTTCAGTGCAAATAATTAATGAAATGTCTTGTTTACACTAGACTGACAATGTGGAGTTGTCCAGGTTGTTCAGTTGGGCACTTTTGTCGAAAAGAGAGGCATGCAACTTTTTCTTGATTGAGGGCCCTATGTGGTCTTTGAGTGATGTATACAAACAAAGGCTGCATTCCAAGAAGCGGTGGAGGAGGCCACAACAAAAATCAAATTTGTCATCATTTGCATTTAAGTTTGATTAAAATTAATTATAATTAGTCTGATTGTTCTCCTGTCCTTATTCATCATTTTCACCTCTCATTAAAATTACAGATTGGTAACTATCCAGAGATCTTGGGGTTAATTTCATACCCTTTAAACAAATATGAACACTCAAAATTGCTTTATATTTACAAGTTGGAAAAAGATTGAACTGTTGCTTTCTAAATCCACAAAATTCAATTCATGTGTAGAAGCTCAAAAATCTTCAAAAGTTTTAATATTGTAATGTAGTAAAGAACACTCTAATAATAATAATAATATCAGAAAGAGATTCAGGACCACTCAATGTCCCATGCTAAAGATCAATTCCATTGTCATTCTATTCTTCCTTAACTTTCTGCTTTGGTTGGCCATTTTAAAAAGTTCTTCCTTAAACTGAGGAAATACACAGGTTGGCTTGTTTTCTGTTCCTTACCAATTCTTTATTTTGTGTGATGTGTTTGTAAACCTATGGACAAGGGCTATCCTATTTTGATTGATCTTATGGAATTCTTTTTGAAACTTAGGAGATGTGATTTGAATGAAAATAACCTGATACCATGACCTACTCTGTGATGATTAAACCATTGTTGTTTTTCATTCCAACTTATTTCTATACCCAAAGTATCATTTCCCATCTTTAACCATAAATGTGTATCCTGCTCTCAGAAACAAGTTTATATTAAGTTATGATAGTTTCATGCCAAGTGAGGAGGAAGATTGGGTGACAATAGTTTTTTTAATGAAAGCCATATTAAAGAAATCATTTTTTAAAAAATCATAATTTATTTGTATCCTGCCTTTTATTAATTTACAAATAACTCAAGGCATACCCATCCCGCCTTCCTCCTCCTACTTTCCACACAACAACAACTCTGTGAGGTGAGTTGGGCTAAGAGACTGACTGGCCCAAAGTCATCCACCTGACTTTCATGACCAAGGCAGGACTTGAACTCATGATCTCTCACTTTCCGGCCTTAGCCACAAAACCAAACTGGCTCTCTGATTTTATCAATCAGTATTTGTTACTGTTGAAAGTGGGATCTATGCCTGCCAGTTTTTAAAAAGAGGATAATCTTAACTTGTACTAAAATGGTCATGTAGGATACCATACATGTGACACTCATTCAGCACGATTAAACTGCCTTAGTACAGTTGATTTGGAATGTAGTAAATCTGTGGTAAATAGGTAGAATATACCTTGCTTTCTCATAAGGCTGGGTGTGTCCCGTCATGGTTCTGAGAGATGTCTATTCTTTAAACTAGGGCAGTGGTTCTCAACCTATGGCCCACAAACCCCTGAGGCCTCACGATATTACAGGGGGTCCGCTAAGATTTGAAGAAATATTATGATTTAAATATTGAATTAAGTCTTGGTGGTCTGTAGCAATGGTCCATGGCCCCAAAAGTTATTTAAAGGGGATCCATGATGAAGAAAAGATTGAGAATCACCAAACTAGGGTTTTCCAGATAATGCTGAACTATAAGTCCACCATGTTTCTTAATACACTAGCAGAGTGTGACTCAAAGGAGGTAATCCTTCACTTAGAACAGTTCGTTTAGTGATTGTTTACAACCATGTACAACGGCACTGAAAAAAGTTAACTTATGACCCTTTTTCACAGTTCTGACCACTGCAGCATCCTCATGGTCACATGATTTACCTTTGGATGCTTGACAATTGATTCACATTTATGACCATTGCAGTGTCCAGGGGTCATGTAATCACCTGCAACCTTCTGACAAACGTCAATGGGGAAACCAGATTCACTTAACATCTGGGTTACTAATTTAACAACTGCAGTGATTCACTTAACAAATGTGGCAAGAAAAGTCATAAAATGGGGCACAATAAAATGGTCTCACAAATTTCTCACAACAACATAAACTTTGGGCTCAATTGGGGCTGTAAACTGAGGAGTACCTCTATTTCTAAGTCCTTTTTAAAATTACCTTGTTAATGTTTATGAATAATTTTACATTTCCTTCATATGAATCAGGCATACGACATTGTGCATGGAACCATTATAGTAAATTTATTGGTAAAGAGAATCTAAAGATGTCTTGTTGGTATTGCTCCTAGAAGGTTGATTCTACACTGATCGTAATAAGCATTCTCAGAGGAATTCATTATTTTGAAACCCATTCCTAATGTGAGATGTTTTGTGCATTTGAAGTTCATGCTAATTTCCACAAAGGGTTTCATTGCTAAGCAACATATTCTGTTATCTCTGGAGGACAAAGGCTATACTACCTATATCTTAATTAAAGCTAAAAGAAATATATTATCCCTCTCCAGTGCAGTTAAAGCATTCGAGAATGTTCTCTGCTTTAAATTGAACCGTTCACCATTTTTGTAACTTTTTTTTTTCTTATGACAAGCAGAACCACCAATGAGACAATTTAAAACAAGACTTTCTTTTAAATCTACTATTGGACAATCCCTGTGAACTTCTGCAACAGGTAGATATTTTCTTTAAATTCTTCAGTGGGACAGGCCAGCAACAAATCATGGAAAATAATATGCACATATTCTCTGACCAAACTGGAAATAGATTTCAGGGCAAAATGAAATATAAGTGTGTGAATGCTAGAAGAAAGGGAATGAAACAAAACAGACATGATGAAAGAATATGAAAGAACATGGTGAAAAACTCAAAATCATCAGGAACTGGAGAAGATCCCTCCCAATTTTTTCTTCTTCTATCTAGAGCTAATAAGTTACAATGAATCACTTGTCTCTTGCAGCCAAAAGCCAAGATCTAGACTCTCAGAATTACATAGATCTTATATAAAACATTGATCAAAGATAAGTCAAGGATGCACACATTATCTATAGAGATCTGAAATACGAAGGATACAGGAAAACCCCTTTATAAGGGATAAAGATGCATGATTACAAGAAGGAAAAGGCATCACTCAAAGTGTGAAAACATCGTCTGCAGTAACATTATTTAAAATGTGATATCGATATATCAAATGCTTTGATGTATGAGAAGTACAAAGACCCTAATTGTTACCTTACTTTTCTGTACTGAGGAAAGAGCAGACACAAGCATACACATCCTTAAATCTACACATTTTGTAGGTCTTTTGAATTCTTGGCATTACATTAGCACAACTATATAAATAATGATAAAATTAATAGAAAAATTAAAGAGTGTATAGCACTGTGGTTACACATAAAGTTAACTTTAAAACAAGTGTAACTAATGCTTTGTTTTTATTCCATCCCTCCATATTTTCTTCTGTTTATATTTGTTCCCTAAAATTCAAATTCATACGGAGGAAGAGTTGGATAAGGCCAGGAAGGCCTGACAAATACAGACTAGCTATGAGGAGGAGGAGAGATTAACCTTGAAATAGAATGAGCAATAAATAAAAAATACAGAAAGTTCAAAACTCTTTGTTCAGGAACGAATATAAAGAAAATAACCTTTTTTCAGTAGCTGAGATCATCAAGAAAATTCAGGTAAAAATAACAACCCAATTCTGAAAATAACCAATGTCTGCTTCTTTACGAATTGGATGCTGGAGGGTGAAAAATATTTCATTGGTGAAAAATAACAGCATCAGTTCTCACCCTCGCTAGGCAGAGTTAACCAATTTGCAAGCCAGGAAGTAATCTGTGGCCATACCATTATTGAGGCTAGTAGGACCAACGCCTTCCACGTCATACATGTGCGTATAGCATCAGTAGACACAGAAAGCCTCTTATTCTGCTGATAGATTGTAATTTTAAGGGTTTGTTCCATGTGTAAAGTGGTGTTTATAAGAGGTACATATAAAAATAGCAGGAAATATATTGTTATATACTGGGGAGCCACTGCCCCCACATTTTTCAAGCGGTATTTTGGAGACCCTTGAACCACACATCCAATAATGCCTTGCTTGTGGTCAGATAAGCATTAAACAATTGGAGGTACACACTCTTTATTATTGGGAGTTGAAATTTCAGCAGTGCAATTTGATTTAGGCCACAATTCTCGGGCCAAAATATACCATGTAGTGTTTGAATAAATCAGAGCTAATACAAGTTGATTGATACTATGATCAGTCTATCCTCAGCTGGAAGGAGGGGACGAATTAGTACCATTTACCTTAGTGTGACCTTGGTATGACACCCATAAAAAGGAGATTATTTTTGCCATTTAAAATGATGTGTAAACCCATATTATGCATGGGAGAGGAAATCAGGAGAGTTTTGGCCTCCTATTAAAAAACAAACAAACAGCATGCCACCATGAAATCACCCTTTGTATATGGCAGCCAATGTGGATTTGTGGTACAATGGTTAGAATGCAATATTGCAAGCTAATTGTGCTGATTGCCAGCAGTTCGATTCTCATCGGCTCAAGGTTGACTCAGCCCTCCATCCTTCCGAGGTTGGTAAAATGAGGATCCGGATTGTTGGGAGCAATATGCTGACTCGATAAACCATTTAGAGTGGGCTGTAACTATACTGTGAACGAGTATATAAGTTCTAAGTGCTAAGTTTAATGCAAGGGCAGTCTGACAGTTACTCAATGCAGAGTGAAGGGAAATTGGTGTTGGTTTAACATGCCATATAAAACCAAAGTTGATTTAGGAGACTCCAGTAAAGCAATGAAGCAGCAGCTACAGCATATAATTAAACAACGCTGGGTAATCACAGAAAAAAAAAAGAATATGGGGGCAGAGCAGGGGTGAAATCCAGCAGGTTCTTACAGGTTCTGGAGAACTGGCAGCAGAAATTTTGAGTAGTTCAGAGAACCGGCAAATACCACTTCTGGCTGGCCCCAGTGTGGGGTAGGAATGAAGATTTTGTAGTATCCTTCCTCTGCCACGCCCACCAAGCCACAACCACAGAACCGGCAGTAAAAAATTTTGGATTTCACCACTGGGGCAGAGCAAAGCTTTGATGATAGTAGCAACATCTTCATTCCATGTAAAAAAGGCTTCAATCCATTTAATAGACTTCCAGTGTATTTTACCAAAGACTTTTTTTAGAGCATCCACTTTATGCTTGATTGCAGTCAACAGCTCAAAAACTAAAAAAAAAAACAAAAAAAAACCACATCTGTTTGCACTACTGGCAAGCTTTGCTGAGTTATTAAATCAATTGCATCCTCCCTTTTTAAGGTATACATCAACTTCATTCTGCACAAGCAATGCAGCTGCTGAAATAACAGTCTGAACTAGAGGGCACTGGGATAACTGGATGCCCTCAGGGGAGAATAAAGTTCTGTTAATTGTTGGCTTTCACTCTGCTAGTAAATCTTGCTCCAGAGAATTATTTCTATCTGAGGAATAAAGGGGCCTGGAATTAGGGAATTGGCTGCTTGCTCATTAGATATATCCAATTACATGTGGTCTGAGACCAGGGGTGAAATCTACTTATCTTCCCTACCGGTTCGGAAGTGTGCGCACACATCATGTGAGATTTTGGACCCTTTCCACATGCGTAAAGCCTTCTGCACATGCTCAGAGGGTAAAAAATAGGTTACTTCCTGGTTAAAACCAGGAAGTAATGAGGTCTGGGCAGGTGGCCGGAGCCTCATGCTGCCGTCGCTACCAGTTTGCCTGAACTGGTGCAAACTGGTAGCATTTCACCCCTGTCTGAGACCTGAAGTGTACATGCTGACTGTTCTTCTTTTTTCTATTTCCCACTCCAGTCCAATCTGATTGGTTAACAGCAGCCTTATTCAAGTAGCTAGAAACCTTACTACCTTTGCTTAAAACAAAAATTCTTTTAATTGCAGGCTAAACAAGGTAAGATAAAATAATAGAAGCAAGTAAAATTAAATAAAATGAAATGTTTGAAATACTGAGGAATTTTCTACCAGATTATTATCTTGTCAGCTGCCCCTCCGAGTAAAAGAAGAGAAATTAGGTATGTCAATAAGGACTGGAGGTGCTGTTTGTGTGTGTGTGTGTGTGTGTGTGTGTTCTACCAAGACAAGATGATCTTGTGGATGGAACTCTGCTTCATATCCAACTAGAGTTCCGTAAATCACATGCGTCATATCCAACTAGAGTTCATATCCAACTAGAGTTCCATAAATCACATGTGATCTGATTTCTGCCTAAAAGTGCCCCACCCTAAACATCTTACATGGCATAAGCAATATAAGGTAAAGGTAAAGGTTCCTCTCGCACATATGTGCTAGTTGTTCCTGACTCTAGGGGGCGATGCTCATCTCCATTTCAAAGCCGAAGAGCCAGCGCTGTCCAAAGACGTCTCCGTGGTCATGTGACCGGCATGACTAAACGCCAAAGGTGCACGGAACGCTGTTACCATCCCATCAAAGGTGGTCCCTATTTTTCTACTTGCATTTTTTATGTGCTTTCGAATTGCTAGATTGGCAGATGAATGCTTACAGTAGTAGCTCTTTATCTCGTACAAAAAAGGTTATGCTTGCTCAATGAGAGCTACTAGGTGCAACGTGAACTACATTTCATCCACTGAATATCCTAAGAGAGAGGTAAGCAGGTGTTGCATTTGGGAGCAAGTAGCAAGCAGATTCCCAAAGGGTTCATGACCTTTTCGGAATGAGAAACATCTGGCTATACTAGCATGGCTGGCTGTTAAACATCTGCAGGCCAGCTAATTGACTGTCAGCTTTGCAAAATAGACCAGGCAGGAAACATAGTCAGGTGGGCTAATTCTACTTTACTGTAAGGTTATATTAACAGAATCCTGCTAGTCTGAAAACACATTTCTCCTCCCATCCCCTTTACAGCCCAAGAAACTAGAGAGGGTTCTTTCTGCATTGCTTTCCCACCCACATTCCTGCGGCATGCCTAAATTGCTTTTTAATCTGGCTAGTCTCTTGGCTGCCTCTCTTCTCCCTGTCTCCCAAGGCCATTCCCTCAAATTTGACAGGAATGTAGTGGTGCAGAGAGACCCTACCCAAGGGCATATTGCTTTATTATTTCCCTTCCCTTCCATCTTGCTCTGGATTGACAAGGAATTTTGAGTTTATGATGATGTTTCAGAAAAAGCAAAGCCAAGGCAAAATGTGCTTACAGAATAGATCAGGAGTGTCAAACTTAATTTCATTGAGGGCCACATCAGGGTTGTGTTTGACTTTGGGGACTGGGTGGGCATGGCCATGTCAACGTCACTTGTGTCGGGGGCACCTGTGGTGGCCTGAGCGCTCTGCCAGCAAAAACGGAGCTTGGGAGGGCTGCCACCCGAGCTATGTTTTTGCTGGCAGAGGGTTGCAGGAGGCTGTCGCAGCTGAAAACGGAGCTCAGGATGGCCGTGCCCAGCCCTCCTGAGCTCTGTTTTTGCTGGCAGAG
Source organism: Pituophis catenifer annectens (assembly GCF_029215685.1). Taxonomy (NCBI): domain Eukaryota; kingdom Metazoa; phylum Chordata; class Lepidosauria; order Squamata; family Colubridae; genus Pituophis; species Pituophis catenifer. The sequence goes on from NW_027256881.1 coordinate 107,382,133, forward strand.
GCACCACAGGCCAGTCCTTTACTGTTTCCAGGGCAGCCCTGCGGGCCAGATCTAAGCACCCTGTCAACTGAATCCGGCCCGCAGGCCTGAGTTTGACACCCCTAGGATAGATTCACATCATGAGCCATAAACCATATCTTATAAGCCTTGGTGATTGCACATAACTGCAGTGCTAAAGCCAGGTAAATCACGTATGATGGTTTATAGAATGGTATATACTAAATCACAGAATGGATAATAGCTCTCTTTCATATGTATGAACTATCCACCAAATAGTCTCAAAGGTCCTTTTTCAAAAGACAACTGGACTATTTTATTCTCTGGGAAAGGAGATGTTTTGCATCTTATCCAAGAAGCTTCATCCATCAAATAGCAATCTGCCAGAGGAGTATAGTTAAGAGTTTAATCTAGAGGTAACAAATCAGCAAAAGATAGGCCCAAATTCACTCAGCATTATTGTGAGTTTCACATTCCAAATTATGACCAATCATGGTTTTTTTTCCCCTGATGGAGTCAGCAAACCAGTCACACAGAGACTTGTTCCCACACTCTGTTGGCTGTATGAATGAACCTTCTGCAATCAGACATTGTACATAAGGGAACTAAATATAGCCCATGCTGTAGAACACTATGTGCCTGAAATACTCTCCTATCAGCTATTTGTACCTAGTGCTGTGCTAAATAAGGTAGAAGCTATGCTTACAAATCTAAGTGAAGAATTATTTATATCCAGCTGATTCCAATGGAGAACAGGAAAGATGAATGGATGGATGACCTTTTATCAATATAACACACCATAATCAAAACAAGCATTAATTGACATTCGTATCAGGCCAACCTACCTGAGATCAGGATGCAACAATCTGATTAGCTGAGATCACAAAGCAACATAAAAGTATGCTGATATGGACACCATAAGGATTTTTAAGGAATCTTTGTCTATTGCCTTTGCTTATTCAGCCACAAAAGAAACATTTGGAGAAAGAGAAGTGCAGAGTGTGGAGAAAAGAAAACTTGTCAGTCATTAACCAGCTTATATTTTGCAGTTGTGTGGTGACAGGAAATATTGGGCAAGTGTAGGGATGGATTCAAATAAACTTCAATGTATGTCCCACAGTCACTGAAGAAACTGAAGTTGAAAAGATGTGAATATTTTAACAAGATCCAACACATATCTTGAAGTTAATCATGAAGCACACTCTCTCCCCCCCCCCCCTCTCTCTCTCTCTCTCTCACACACACACACACAAAGATAAAGATTCTGGAATAGTCTACACACAATCCATAGACTTCAATGTATGTCCCACAGTCACTGAAGAAACTGAAGTTGAAAAGATGTGAATATTTTAACAAGATCCAACACATATCTTAAAGTTAATCATGAAGCTCTCTCTCTCTCTCTCTCTCTCTCTCTCACACACACACACACACACACACACACACACACAAAGATAAAGATTCTGGAATAGTCTACACACAATCCATAGACTTGAGTTTCATTGAAAATCTAAGGGAAACATCTCATGCAAGTAGATTTACTAATAGAGGGCACTAAAAGAGATATCTGTGGATGTACTGATGCCCAGAGTGCACTTTAGTTTTTTTTTAAAATTTAAGTCATATACTATTCATATAAATCTATTTGATATATCCGATAAAGGGTGGTGGAGTGCCCACATGTGCTATGTAGACAAATGTAGGATACGGCCACCTGTCATAAAGGCACAAAACTAACTACACATAAAAAAGCAGGGTTAGGGTTAGGGTTAATTTTGTTAAACTGTGAAATTATTTATATGTAATTGGGTACTGTATTTGTCTCTTGTACAAGACAAAATAATACATGAAAATTCCTGTTCGGGTTCCAGTCTGTTTTCAGTGTTCAAATATCTATAATTAAGACATGATTCTTAGCATCAGAAAGTATATTCCTTGTGAGGAAGAATAATTAAGCATTCTGTTTTTGGGGACTCATTTCCAAGAATATGTCTAGTTTAAACCCCCAAATTTAATCTGAATTTTCAGAAGTGTCTTTTTTCCCCCTGTGCTTTCATTAACTCTGAGGTTCCTGTTTGAAAAAACTGGTGCACTAATCTGGGAAGATGAAGCTTAATTGTATGCAGTGATATAGACACTTTGAAGATCTGCATCAATTAGACTCTAAGCATTTCTGAAGGAAAGGATGTATGTGTATGAATATTTATCACAAGCTGGTGCTTTTTCTCATTTCATGTGGAATCCATACTTTCATGAGAGAAGAAGGATAATTTGAAGAGATCATGGTTTCTGGCATTAGTTATTTGGTGAGCAGGGTGAAGAAAACAATTCCTGTTACAATGTGAGGAGATTTGTCTGGGTTTTTTAGCATTTCTTCAAATTCACTAGGAAGAACTTGATTTGCAATTGCTAATATAGTATGCCACTGAAGAAGGCAAGTTAAATATAAAAAAATATTCAGTTACATTTAGTGATTTATAAAACGGTCTACACAGTATCTTTGATGTACTTACGTAACAACAATTGGGGATGATTAATTCATTTGTGCAATATTTTCTTTGTTTTCTGTGCAGCTCTGGCCATTCATTTTTCTATATATTATTTTTTTATTATTATTATTAAAAAGTTTTATCAGGTATTACAACAATTTTTCCCATCCCTCCTCCCCCCTTCCCTCCTCCACCCACCCCCTATCCCTCATCCTCCCTCTCCCTCCAATCCCCCACCCACCCACCCCAGACTTCCCAGAGCAAATACAGGGTATAACATTTAACAAACATAAACTAAAATATGCTAACTTTCTGTAGACTCCAAACTCCCTCTTGCTCTTTAACTCCCCTTTCAACTAACAAAACATAGTTCAAAAAGAAAATTTTGGTTTCATTCATTTGAAACTTTTTAGTCCGATATTTGTTTTTAATATAGTCAATCCATCTTCTCCATTCCGATATATATCTTTCATTTGAATGGTCCTTCAAGTATGCTGAAATTTTTACCATCTCTGTTAGGTTCACTACTTTTAATGTCCATTCTTCAATAGTTGGTAAGTCTTCCTTCTATTTTTTTCTATACATTCTTGACTGTTCATTGTTTTATAACAACATTTTCCACAACTTATTGACAGTCTACTAAAACAGATTTCATGCAGACATTAAAGAAAGGGCAAGAGGCTTCTATTGTCTATCACTTAAAATATGCAGCCATTTTATAGATTTTTACACCGGAAAAATACATGCTACACATTACAAGACAAGATAGAAAGACCTGCACATGGATTAGAGAACAAACGAAAGTATATGATATCATCAAAAGAGTAAGAGAATTGAAATGGAAATGGGCAAATCACATAGCAAGAAGAACTAATGGCAGGTGTACCAAGGCGGTCATAGAATGGATCCCACTTGATAAAAAGAGTCCATGAAAGAGACCTAAAACAAGATGGATTGACAATATCAGCAAGTATTGCGAGCCCAATTGGCACAAGAAAGCTCAGGACCATATTGGTTGGAAACATGCAGAAGAGGCCTTCATCCTGCAGTGGATAGACAATGGCTAAGATGGTGATAATGATGATGATGATGATGATGATGATGATGATGATGATGATGATACTCTTCTATTATATCCACACTATGAAATTTGGTAATATATTGAAAAAAGTATATAACCTCTGATATAAATTCATAACCAGAAACAAAGTTAGCACATTTGTTAGTGGAATTTCACTAGGGTTTCGAATATTCATATTTACCAAGAGAACAGGCTGAGCCAAAAGGATGGCTAACTTGAAGGCAAGGAATTAATAGGCACTCTGTGTAGGCGTCCAATGCAAATAGGTTTGTCACTCTGCCAAATTCACTGTGGTTGCTAATACATACCAAGTAATTATTTTTTAAGTGCATTTAAAAATCAATTTAATTATAAACCTGCCAAAGCATGATTTCCATTTAGGAAATCCAAATAACTGCTTAATCAATCCATATTTCAATATTCTTAGTTTGCCTTCACATCTCAACTTTGGGTATCACTGCACATGGACTAGGTTTTAGACATAAAAGATCATCCTAAACAGTGGTGAAATCTGAATCGGTTTGCTATCGGTTCACTGGCCGTGCATGTACGCTGTGCAGGACACATGCACAGTTCGCACCAAACACGCGCTGTGCATGCATGCGCAATACACACCAAAAGGAGGCTTGGGAAGGTAAGTAGAACAGTGGAGGGGGGGAAGCATTTTTTTACTACTGGTTCGGGCGAATAGATAGTAAAAAATGCTTTTAAAAAGTAAAAAAAAGGCTTGGATGATCACAGCTGTGCCACGCGATCGTCCGAGCCTTTTTTTTTTTTTTACTTTTTTAAAGCATTTTTTTACTACCTATTCGCCCGAACCAGTAGTAAAAAAATGCTTAAAAAGTAAAAAAAAAGTTCAGACGATCAGCTGAGCAATGTGCAATCATCGGAACTTTTTTTAAAAAACTTTTTAAAGCATTTTAAACTACCGGTTCCGGAGAACTGGTAGTAAAAAAATGCTTAAAAAGTAAAAAAAAAAAAAAGTTCTGAAGATCGTGCGTCGCTCAGCTGATCATTGGAACTTTTAAACATTTTTTACTACCAGTTCGGCGAACCAGTAGCATTTTTTATTACTGGTTTTTTACTACTGGTTCGGGCAAAACGGCCCGAACCAGTAGCATTTCACTCCTGATCCTAAAGGATGTCATATCACCTGCAGGTGAAATTTAAAAATAAACTACATAATAAGAGTATCAGAAGGCATGGTGATGTTAAAGATTGTAATAAGGGCTATTCAAAATAACCCTGAAAAAAAATCCTTCTCAAACTATGTGACTCAAGTTGAATTGAACTTAACTGAATTGATCTTTATTATGGTCAAATTCCAGAATTTACACAAATATACAAAACATAACAGCTAATGACCAATAACTCATCAATAGGCAATATTTGTTGATTACTTTAGTCCAGTGGTTCTTAAATTATTTGACCCAATGACCTCTTTTCCTGAACTTGAATAATGTCATAATCTTGTCAACCAACCAACCAACCAACCAACCCAGATTCTTTTATACAAGAATCCTGGCTGTGGCAGTCCCAGACTGGATCCTCAACACACAAACAAGCAATTACAAATTGCTCCATTACCCCCAGGACAGGTCTAAATTACCCCCTTGTGGGTAATTACCCCTAGCTTAGGAACCACTGTTTTAGTTCATGCCTTTAATAAATACTGTGCTGCTATAGGTTCATGTTGCTAGATTACAGAATTTTGCAATGGAATAAATCACTCGTGTTTGTTTCAGACATCACAAACTCATCCAAACAGCCTATCCTTCTGTAAATAACATCAGTAATCACCTTGTATAAACTTTCCATATTTGCTATAAATCTTGCGCCTTAAGATAATGCGTTTGATTGATTCATCCTCTTCAAATTTTGCCTTTGAAGTCTGCTGATGTGAGAGTGTCAAAGTGGTCTCAGGAAAATGTCCATCAATATCTTGGATACATAAATTAATTTAGACAGTCTGCAGGACACTTACTCTGATTTGCTCTTATAGAATGTAATAGTCTTATAGTTTCACGCACTTCATGTTGAAATCTGTGATGCTCTGCTTAATCACCCCTTTGGCTTTATCTTGACCAAGTGAAATAGGGACCTTACTTTCCATTATTTAAATCTATAACTAATTATTGTTATCAAAACAGTCTCATTGGAATGATATTGATCCTGAGACAGGTGAAAATAATATTTGTCAGATCTTTGGCTCCAGTGATAGAAAAGCTAGACTTAGTACTGCATTAGGAATACATCTAGATGCTTTAATGTGACACCTTTAAAAAAAACTAATAACAGAATTGGGTATGTCTGGTCTAGTGAAAAAGAGTTGGTGTGATATGATAGCATGTTCCAATATTTCAGGGATTGCCATAAAGAAGAGGGGTCAATATATTCTTCAAATAAGAAGAATGAAGCACCTGAAGGCAGGACAAGAAGCAATGGATGAAAACTAATCAAGGACAGAAGCAACCCAGAACTAAGGAGAAATGTCCTGACAGTGAGAAGAATTAACCAGTGGAACAGCTTGCCTCCAGAAGTTGTGGGTGCTCCATCTCTGGAAGTTTTTAAAAAGATATTGGACAGCCATTGTCTGAAATGATATAGAATCTCATGCTTGGGTGGAGGGTTGGACTGGAGGACTTCCAGCATCTCTTCCAACTCTATTATTCTGTTCTGTTATTTTGCTATTTTTTCTATCATCACATGTATCAATCCCATCAATCCCAAAGAGAATTCAGAATGGTATATGCCACTGACAGGAGGGTTGGACTAGAAGACCTCCAAAATGCCTTTCAACCCTATTATTCTATATTCTATTTGGGAAAGCAGACGCAACACATAGAAGCATTTCCCAATTCCACTTTCCCGAAAGTCCATAAAAGTTTACAGCCTCAGAACCGTGAGAGAAGGTGGGCTCATTTACACCACAGAGTTTGCTGAGAGAAATGATATAATCTCACTCACAGGCATCCATGATGGCGTCCCACTTATCTGGCTAATTGAACTACACCCTGGCATTTTGAGGAATAGCAATAGCACTTAGACTTACATACTGCTTCACAGTGCTTTATAGCTCTCTCTAAGTGGTTTACAGAGTCAGCATATTGCCCCCAACAATCTGGCTCCACATTTTACCTACCTTGGAAGATGGAAGGCTGAGTCAATCCTGAGCCTAGTGAGATTTGAACTGCCAAATTGCAGGCAGCCGGCAGGCAGCAGAAGTAGCCTGAGGTACTGCACTCTAACCACTGCACCAGTGGTGAAATCCAATTTTTTTTACTAGCAGTTCTGTGGGCGTGGCTTGGTGGGTGTAGTGTTGCTTGGTGGGCATGGCAGGGGAAGGATACTGCAAAATCCCCATTCCCTCCCTACTCCTGGGGGGAAGGATACTGCAAAATCTCCATTCCCACCCCACTCTGTGGCCAGCCAGAGGTGGTATTTGCTAGTTCTCTGAACTACTCAAAATTTCCTCTACCGGTTCTCCGAACTGCTCAAAAGTTCCACTACCGGTTCTCCAGAACCTGTCAGAACCTGCTAGACTTCACCTCTGCACTGCGTCACATGTGCTGTGTCTGCACCCACCTCATCTCATTCATGCTCTTAGTCTACAAAAGGGAAACACAGAGCATGTGTGGGTGTGTAGGAGCAAGCAGACAAGGAAGCAATGTTTGGGCAATTACAGCCATTAAAGGCAGCAAAAAGGTAGCCAGGACCACCAGATACGGTGAGCATATCTTAGTATGATTCCTGCTAGGAGCTCGGCTTGACAGTTCAGCTGGAGTGCTCAATAGCAGCTTAAGAGCAGAGCTTCCAGCTCAGCAGCAATCAGAAGAAAAACAGCCATGCTGAGACACCTAATCCCAACAAACACCAGAACCTTTGGAGTGAAGCAAAGGCTATATGCCACTTTAGAAACGTTAAGACTGTAATACACAGCAAGGACTGAGCATCAAAGATCTATTTATTATTATTGTTATCAAATTTATTTACTGCCCATGTCACGGTTCAAGGCAACTCTGAGTGGTTTATAGTAAGATAATATACAAATATCCGACAATTATAAATATAAAAACAGATTAAAATTACAAAAATTAAAACAAACTAAAAAAACATGGGTTTGGGGGAAGAGATGAGTGTGCCTTCTTTATTTTGGTGCACCCACCACCTCCATCCAACAGCTTCTTTATTTGACTATATCAACTTGTAAAGCCTTGGAGGGTGTCAAGAATTCATAGCAACAGCATAATGTTGGGGAAGATGTGTGCTATAATAAAGAGTACATACAGTTGTTTTCTATGCTGTGGGATGCCGCATCTTTGGAAAACATACAACCATCACACTGTATAAGGCTTGAAAATATGGCTCTCATGCTGTTATAGGAGGTTAACAGAAAATTAGTGTAACTTGCCTCTGGCTACAAGGAAAAAAAATGGTGTATAAACCATAGGACAAATAAAATGCATTTTAGTAATTGTGTTCTTATATAGTTAACAATTTAATCACTACAAAGTTAACAACATTTTAGAAGCTCATTCCAACATGTTAAGAGTTAACTATTTCTTGCCATGTTCAGCAACAAATGGAAAAATAGTTTGCATATCTTATTGTCTGATGTGTTTCTTCCAAAAAAAAAAGTATTGTATTGGTGTGAAACAGTTGTACTATACAGGTGAAACAATTGTACTGATGTAGAGTAGGTTGGATTTATTCATTATACAGGTAGAATAGAGATGAGGTTAGCAACCCACATCCATCCATCAACTCAGCAGGAAAAATTTGCCAGCCTGTCACAAAACATCTGAACAGTTTATAATAGAATATAATCCAACTAGTGCCTTAAACTTTAACAGAGCTAATTTTAACAAACTCAGACAGAGCCTAAGAAAAATTCCATGGATAAAAATCCTAAAGCGTGAGAAACTCTGAAAAGTATGATCATAAAAGCCCAGTCTAGCACAATACCACTGAAAAAGAAAAACAAGAAATCCAAGAAGATTTATGCATGGCTGCATAAAGATCTCTCTGATAAACTGAAGGACAAAAAGGATAAGTAGAAAAAAATGGAAAGAAGGGGACATAATTAAGGCAGGATATCAGCAGATAGCCTAAATCTGCAAAGATGAAGTCAGGAAAGCAAAGGCTCAGAATGAACAAAGACTTGCAACAAAAGTCAAAGATAATAAAAAGGTTCTTTTAACATATAAATAACAAGAAAAAAGTCAAGGAAACAGTCGGTCCATTAAAGAGAGAAGATGGCAAGGAAGTAACAGAAAGAAAGTAGAGCTGCTTAACTCATTCTTTGCATCAGTTCATGCAAAAAGAAACTATAGCTCAACCTATCAAACACATATCTATAAAAGACAGACTAGAAATAAAAATTAAAATAATCAAGAAAATGGTAAGAGAACACCTGTCTGATCGTGATGAATATAAATCACTTGGACTGATGGATTATATCTCAGAATTCTGAAGGACCTGGCAGAATTTAAAAAATCCTGGAGCACCAGGGAACTACCAGAGGATTGGAAAAGAACTGATGTGATTTCCATCTTCAAAAAAGGAAAAAAGAAACAAGACTCAGGAAACTACAGACCAATTAGCCTAACATCAATACCTGGGAAGATCCTGGAAAAGATAATCAAAAAACAGATCTGTGAACATCTAGAAGTAAATAAAGTTATAACTAGTAGCCAGAACAGGTTTGTTAAAAACAGATCATGTCAAACCAATCTTATTTCATTCTTTGACAGAGTGACTAAATTAATAGACCAGTGAAATGCTGTGGCCATAGTATACTTAGACTTCAGCAAAGCATTCAAAAAAGTAGATCACAACCTACTTCTTGGTAAACTAAAAAATGTGGGCTAGACAGCATCACACCAGATGGATTTGTAATTGGCTGACAAACCATACTCAATGAGTAGTCCTTAATAGCGCTATATCTACATCAGGGGTGGGTTCTACTTACCTTTACTACTGGTTCGCAACGGGGTCGTGCACATGTGCAGAAGCATTCTGATGACATCGGGGTCGGTGGGCAGAGCCTCCCTCCGATTTTACTACCAGTTCTATGGAACCGGTCCGAACGGGGGGGGGGCAACCCATCACTGATCTACATGTAAGGAAGTAAGCAGTGGAGTGCCACAAGGTTCCATCTTAGGCCCAGTACTCTTCAATATCTTCATAAATGACTTAGGTGAGGGAATAGAAGGGGAACTAATCAAATTTGCAGATGACACTAAGCTGGCAGGAATAGCCAACACCCCAGGAAACAAGCTCAGGATCCAAAGAGATCTTAAAAGACTTGAACAATGGGCCCTGACTCACTTAAACATGAGTCAGCAGTGTGTGACAGCAGGCAAAAAAGCTAATACAATCCTGGGTTGTAAAAACAGAGGCATAGAATCAAAAGCAGGTGAAGTATTAGTACCGCTTTTTAAAGCCTTAGTAAGACCGCACTTGGAATATGCATCCAGTTTTGGTCACCAGTTACAAAAAAGATATTGAGACTTTGGAAAAAGTGCAAAGAAGAGCAACTAAGATGACCAGAGGCCTGGATACAAAAACATATGAAGAACAGTTGCAAGAATTGGATATGGCCAGTCAAGAGAACAGAAGTACTAGGGGTGACATGATAGCAGTATTTGAAGGGCTGCCACAAAGAAGAAGAGGTCTACTTTTTTCCAAAGTGCCAGAGGGTAAGACAAAAAACAATGGATGGAAACTAATCAAGGAGAGAAGCAACCTGGAATTAAAGAGAAACTTCCTAACAGTGAGGACAATTAACCAGTAGAACAGCTTGCCTTCAAAAGTTGTAGATGCTTCCTCACTGGAGGTTATCTGAAATGGAGGTTATTTGAAATATCTGAAATAGTATAGGATCTCAAGCTTGAGCAGGGGGTTGGACTAGAAGACCTCCAAGGTCTCTTCCAACTCCATTCTGATTGATTGATTGATTGATTACGATCAACCACTCACATCTGATGTTAGGACTGCAAAACTATACACAATCTTTTTAAAACATGGAATAATGCTTCATGCAGATTGTGTTAATAATTTTAAACTTTTTAAATGAGTCAATTCTACCATCAACCCGATACCAGACAGCCATTTTGATGCAAGAAACCTGTACTGGTTGCTTAGCAACACTGAGACATGCTCATCAATTTAGAAGTAATTGGTAAGCTTGCGCTATATTAGAGAAGATAACCTCAGTTTTTTTTCTCCCCCTGGTATTCCCCATCCTATTAAATCCCAAACTAGAAAAGTGAAATTGATAAAACACCATGCTAGAATGACATTAGTGGGGACTTGACTGTATCCTGAGTAAATGAATACCTGCTTCAAAGCATCCATTTGCAATTCAGTGTCTTTGTATTGTTTATGAAATCAGCCAACCATAAGAAAAAAATTTGTCAAGAGAAATTAAATGTCTCTAGAAATAGAGATTGGATAATTGTATGGACAGGAAAATTAAAAGCAGATGGCAAATTTAAATATTGTAATTTCTGATTTCCTGTTCCAGCTAAGCATTTTAAATTAGAAAGCAGTAAAAGCAGTGGTGGGATTCAGCCAGGGGTGAAATCCAGCAGGTTCTGACAGGTTCTGGAGAACCGGTAGCGAAAATTTCGAGTAGTTTGGAGAACCGGCAAATACCACCTCTGGCTAGCCCCAGAGTGAGAATGGAGATTTTGCAATATCCTTCCCTCAGGAGTGGGGTGGGAATGGAGATTTTGCAGTATCCTTCCCCTGGAGTGGGGTGGGAATGGAGATTTTGCAGTATCCTTCCCCTGCCACACCCACCAAGCCACATCCACAGAACTGGTAGTAAAAAAATTTGGATTTCACCACTGGATTCAGCCAGTTCGCACCATTTCGGGAGAACTAGTTGTTAACTTTCTGAGCAGTTTGGCAAACTGGTTCTTGGAAGAAATCATTAGGGCAGAGAACCGGTTGTTAAATTACTTGAATCCTACCACTGAGTAAGAGTATGGATTTGTTTATGTGACAAACTCATGCAAACTAAATATAAGTATGTCTACGAGTGCTTGGCTGTATCTTAGTCAAAATGACACAACAAATGTTGTGATCCTATTTGTTAAAATCAGCAGCAAAACTATGGTAGCGCCTATGAGGGAAGATCTCTTTTCAGGAAGAGAGCTTGATATGTATATTTTCAAAAGGAAAAAAATATACTCCTATGCTGTGAACCTTTCATCAAGAATCTTCCAAAATGAAGATTAAATTCAGCAGAAGATTTCTCTAATTCTGATGCTGGGTTTTCTTTGTAAATATATCTGCCAAAGGCCCAATGTTATTTTTTTAATTAGTTTATCAGAATACAAAATACAAAGAAAATGAAAATGAAAATGAAAATAATGGGAAACTAGGGAAGGAAAAAGGGAAAAGGAAAAAGAATGGGGTAGAAGGGAAAAAAGGAAAAAAGGCATTGACTTCTAATTCTTTTTAGTGTGGGAGAAGATACTAATAACATTGCAGGCTCAACTTTTTACTTCTACACAGTCATAAATACTAGCCATTTATATGATTACAAACCCATCTAATCAACAAACTCAAACTCAAAATTTCATTTTCTTTTCATCACAAGCACAAAATCCAGAAGCGATTTCTGAATGGGAACAAGATTAGATGCATATATATCCACCAAAGGTCCAAGTTGTTATATGATCTAATCTTGCTGTCAGTGTTCCAGAAAAAAACCTCTCTCCTAGTAAAACTCTGAAGCAAGCATTTTTCAAAGTTCTATTTACTAGAATAGGTAAACTGGCACATCTGGGAAAATCTGAATTTGAGAGGTCTGGGTTTTCTCTCAGTAAATCAAAACCCCCAAAACCATCCCCTCACTCCTCAGACGATCACATGCTCCAATCACCATTAGTCACATCTTGAGACATCAATCCAACCACTCCTTCTCCAGATGCAGGATCAGCCTGACCTTGACCGACAGGAAGAATGCTATTATGTCTACAGACAACCCCTCTACTAAATCCCCCGTCCTACTTTTCCACACATTAGGAGGTGGCAGCATGGAAGCTTCTGGACTAATATGGCTTCCAAAGCTGACACTTGCTTCCAGGCAGATCAGGAGTGCTCTTTTTTTTTTTTTTAGAAATGTAGCATCAGATACTCAGGAATTCTTCTACTCGGGAATTCTCCCCTTACAAAACCCCTGCTGATTCTTAAATTATCTGTATTAACTTTTTTAGGCTCTCATTTCCTCATTGTTACTATTCAATTTCTTCTCCTGAAGATCTTGGAGCACTGATGAACCATTGGATCTCAGCAGTACTAGTAGAGAAATATCTCTGCTGATTAGGAATGGTTAAAAATGAAGTCTGCCTAGCACAAAGACAGCACAGGACTGAAATGACAATTTAGGAATAAAATGAGACGGTCAAGATGTTCTGTAGAAAATCTTGTCCACTCTTTTGTTCATTATGTAATGTGTTCAAACTGGCAGAACATATCCAGCAGACCCCCCCCAAAAACTAAATCCCGGTTATTTATGAATTCTTCAGCTGCCTACATAGAAAAATGAGGTATTAATGGCTAGGAGCATTTTTCATTTCAGAACAGGCAAAATGGCTTTAAGTATATTTAATTCTCATGGGGAGACTGCTTTTTGTGTTGCTGCTGCTCGCATTTACTTCTAAAATGTTGCTTTTCTTCAAATATTTACTGCGTCCTTTGTAATCAAACTGTTAAAATAAAATACCTGTATCATGTACTTTGCGTCTATAAGCTTGAAATAAAAAAAGGAGGAAATGTTTTCCATCCTTATTTCTGTCTTAAACTTACTCTCATTTACATCCCAAAGGTATTATCTTAGTGCAAAAGGATTCCCCGTTGCCAAGAATCAAAGAGCTTTTCATGTTTTCAGGCTATGTCATGGACTGATACAGAGATGGTGGGTTATTTTAGCAATTATATACTCTACTATCTCACCTGGTATTAGAAAAAATAATTTTTTTAAAAAAATCTGCCCCTAAAGTTAAAGGTAAAGGCTTCCTCTGTCGGTGGCACAGTGGTTAGAATGCAGTATTGCAGGCTAACTCTGGATTCCACTTCCAGGAGTTCAATTCTGACCGGCTCCAGGTTGACTCAGCCTTCCATCCTTCCAAGGTTGGTAAAATAAGGATCCAGATTGTTGGGGGCAATATGCTGATTCTATAAACTGCTTAAAAAGTTCTGTAAAGCACTATGAAGTGATATATAAGTCTGTGCTATTGCTATTTCTGACTCCAGGTGCTAGTGCTCATCTCTGTTTCTTACCCAAGAGAGCCAACATTGTCTGAGAACATTTTCAAAGACAACTTATTGCTGATGCTTACATTGAGTTATCTCCACAGTCACAACAGTAAGTTGCCTTGCAGTGAAAAAGCTGGTTCCTGAAGAAAACCATTATTTTTACTAGGGCTGTCTATTAAAGTTGCCACCTACAGTATCACTGAACATTGTATCTCCAACTCAAAATAAGTATGCAAATCAAGACAAGCTGCCAATAGGTGTGCCAGTAGCTACCCATTTAGATAGATGATAGACCCTCACTTTTCCTTATTTATAAACACCTGATATAGATTTATTATAGATATATTTGTCATTGCTATTATAATTCTTCAACTCGAAGAACAACGTTATCTCTGTTCTATGCATGATCAGGGATGAGAGCTAAATGCAGGCCTTGCGATTTATGCACAATTAATTTTCAGCCCCAAATTTCAAGTCACAAATGTCTTTGCTTTTGTTTTAACATTGGATATTTGTCTCTTAAGCTGTTTGTGGAAACTGTTGTAGTCAAGACCGAAGAAAAACAAAATAATGTATCACTTCAAATAGTCTCTTTTGGGGACTATCGAAAACTACACCCAGCTTAAGTTCTGCATCATGTATTGAACAAATATAGTAGTCCAATTCATATAATATCAAGCTATAATCCCTATTGTTTCAACCCAGTGGCTGGATTTTATACTTTACATAATGTCAAAAGCAATGTTATAATTCATCATCTGAACTGAGCTACAGTAATCTAGCAATCAAACAAGAATAATTATAAAGTATCTTTGATACAGGGATTAATTGGAATTGTTGGATGTTTGAAGAAGTATGTATTTTTTCTTACTGGACATATTTACATGATGTGGGATGTTATGAGTCTGGATTTTTATAGTCTTCATGTGAAAACCTTTCTAAACCTCTGTAAAGCCAAGTCACTGGAACCCAATCCCAGTGTTATTTAAACTGCAGTGCCACATGGATTTAGCTAAACAGTGCAGACATTGGACTGATCCCAAGAGTCTTTTGTTTGTGTTCTCTCATAACAAAGCCTTATGTTTTATTGAAGTGCATTACTTCCTGGAAAGAGAAACTGTTCTTATATTTGTTTTAGCTATTGAGTTCAACATATTCTCCAAATAATAATAATTTTCACTGACTTACCCACACAGTCACAACAGTAAGTTTCCTTGCAATGAAAAGCTGTTTCCTCAGTTTCCCTTTTTGTAATCTGTTGCAGACCTAATGCACCCAAAATAGAGACAGGTACAGGGAAGCAATGAACAAATCAATAGGTTGACTCATGTAAATTTGCTGACCTTTATCCAAGGAAGATGCAGAGATGATAGAAATAGATTGTAATAATTGGATTAGAATACTGCATATTCATTCATTCTCTCTCTCCCTCTCTCTCTCTCCCTCTCTCTCTCTCTCTCTCTCTTCAGACTACTATCTTGAAAGGCTAGAGCAAACATGAAAATGTTGGTTCCACCCAGTGGTGGGTTGCTCCCAGTTTGTCCCGGTTCGGGTGAACTGGTAGTGGTGATGGTGGGAGGCTCCACCCATCCACCCACCGAGTCATCCAGACGTCATCAAAAATGCTCTGGGCATGGGCAGAAGTGCCGCATGCCCGCACACTACCGATAGCGAACCGGTAGCACCAGGATTTGAATCCCACTACTGGTTCCACCATTACGGGATTCTAGGTGCATGTAGTCCTCTTAAAATTCTTACTGACAAGATGAAGGGCCTCAAACCAAGCATCTCAAGAGGGATGGGACACGGGACATATCCAGTATTCTGCTTTCTAACCTTGAACTGTGTTAGTATTGGAGAGTAAACAGGGAAGAAAGCAAATAGCAAATCATCCTAGATAGTGTGGGCAGATCTTTAAAAACAGTAACCCAGCAGCCATCTTATTCTCTGCCTGCTCTAATGTCATCTAGAATCAGGTCCTACTATTTCTTCTCATTTAGGTGACATTTTATCTTTCTATCCTAAAATGTGGGGTCTTTGAGCTTGATCATTTTCTTGCATACATTTCATTACTGAGTTACCTAGTTTGGTAATGAAATGTCTGCAAGAAAAAACAACCAAGCTCAGAGAGCACCAAGGACACCAAAATTCAACCCTGAGCTACAAAGATTCACTCCTATCAGTCTCGTAATAATGATCATTTAGTGAAACTGAATAGCATGAAATTTAAGCCAGATTTATTTATATATTTATTTAAGAAAAATATATGGCTTCCCGACTCTCTCTCAATAACTCCAGGCAGTTTACAAAGATAAAAACCCAATATAAAAACAATAAAAAGCAATAAGCCAACCCCCACCCGCCAATTCCTGGCAACAACAATCAAATAAGCCATTTGATGGCCTTCATCCCATTCTGGGGGCCCATTGGCAAAACAGGTCTGCAAGGCAGGAGTGAAATGCTACTGGTTAGGACCGGTTCGGTGCGTGGTTTGGAGAACCAGTAGCAACGGTAGTGCGAAGCTCCACCCACCCATCCGGTTGTCGTTACTTCTTGTTTTTTACCCTCTGCACATGCACAGAAGGGTTTGCGCATGTGCAGAGGGTCTGCACATGCATGTGACGTGCGTGCAAGTGACACACGTGCATGTGATGTGCGCATGCGCACTTCCAAACTGGTAGGTAAGGTAAGTAGATTTCACCCCTGCTGCAAGGCCTTGTGAAAGAGTGTCAAAGCGGGATGGGGGTGGCAATCTTATCTCTGGAGTAGGATGATGTTCCACAGGGAGGGAGCCATGACAGAGAAGGCCCTTCTTGATGCTGCTAGGTGGACCTCCTTAGGACAGGGGACTTGTAGCATCTCCTGCCTCCCCACTCTGGTGACCAGGAAAATATGGTTTTTCAAATAAAAGGAAGTATCTATTCACACAGCAGATAATCAAATTATAGAACATGCTACAAGATATGTCTACTAGCTTTGGGGTAAAAATTAGATTCACACAGTACAATTGCATCATGATTAGCTTTCCTGGCAGCCACTATCTCCTACATCAAATCTGGTTTGAATCCAATTGCTGAAGAACATAAACAGGAAAGTATCAGAATGTTTGTGTCCTGTTTGTGACTTTCCCAAAGAATCTGAGTGGGAACAAAAGGATGGACAAGATGAATGATAATTTGATTCAGTGTAGCCCTTCTGTTTCTTAGTCATTGGATCATTGTCTCTATTTTTTACAGCAGTTAGCCCATCAAATTTCTAATAAGGATGCTGCCCAAGTCTTGAACAGCCATCAGACTCATCAATGCTTTTGTTATAGTCCAGTCAATAGTATTGCACCTAGAATAGAATACTTAGGATACTTTATTGTCACTTTAAATGTATACTAATCGGCATACATTAAAATGAAATTTCGTGGCATACAGCTCTCAAAGGGTTACCACCTCCAATATACTGTATACTACATAAACATGACAAAATAAATAAATACAAAATTATTCATATACCCACATAATCACATATATTATATGACACAGAGTAACAACACAATTTAGTTCGGATCTATACCTGTACATAGCAAGAAAAATGAATCTTGCAAGTTTACCAGATAGATGACAACAAAGCTGTTACAGAATCTGATAGTCCTGCTAGAAGTACTTCGAAACCTCCTCCCAGAGGGGAGCAACAGAAACAGACTGTAAAGTGGGTGTGTGCGGTTTCTTTGAGCTCTAAATACATAGCGTGAGGGTGTTAAACTGGTGGCCCACGGGCCGGATGTGTCATGCGCAGGCCACACCCACCCCAGCTCTGCAAAGGGAAAAAAAATGTCATGATACGTCACGTGATGGCAATGTGATGCGGCGAGTTTGACACCCATGACATAGCGCTTATAAGCAGTATCGTGAATAACAGGAAGTGACCTTGCTATAATCTTCTCGGCTGTCCTTACCACTCTCTGTATGGATCTTCTATCTGAGGCATTGCTGCCACCAAACCAAATAGTGATGCAGTTTGTTAAAATGCTATCAACTGTGTCTCTGTAAAAAAAAAATGACCAGGACAGAAGGAGAAAGATGTGCTTTCTCAATTATGCAAGCTTTCTAGCTGTGACTTTCAGAGCCAAAGTTCGTTTTATGACTAGGAGATGAAGTATAGATAATACAAGAGCTCGGTTCCATCTGCATATTTATGCAATCTATTTCCTGATTTACCATGAAGGTCTTCCTTGTCTATGTAAGTCTCCTTATATAGATAATATATATATACACAGAAAAGTGTTGTCTTCCTTGTGTTGTTCTAATTGTGGCAGCAATCTAATGCCCAACCATAAGGCTTTAGACCAGTGGTGAAATCTAAAATTTGTTACTACCGGTTCTGTGGGCATGGCTTGGTGGGGTGGGGGTAATGTGACTGGGTGGGTGTGGCCAATTTTTTTTTTAACTTTTAAAACCATTTTTTCTACAACCTCTTCGGTGAAGTTGCCTGATCGGCAGAGGCTTTTTTTCTTTTAAATGCCTCTGACGATCAGGCAACTCAGCTTGGATCGTCAGAGGCTTTTAAAAGAAAAAAAAGTCTCTGCCGATCAGGCAACTCAGCTGGGATTGTCAGAGCCTTTTAAAAGCATTTTTTCTACAACCTCTGAAAAGATTGTAGAAAAAATACTTTTAAAAGCCTTTGACAATCCCAGCTGAGCCGCGCAATCATCAGAGGTTTATTTTTTTACTTTTAAAAGCATTTTTTCGGCCGAAGAGGTTCTAGAAAAAATGCTTTTAAAAGTAAAAAAAAAGCCTCCGATGATTGTGCAGCTCAGCTGGGCATGGGGGGAGGGAGCAGGGATTTTTGCTACCGGTTCTCCGAACCACCCGCCTCCATCGCTACTGGATCGGGTGATCCGGTCCGAACCAGGAGCATTTCACCCCTGCTTTAGACCTTGTATGTTGGTTCTACTGAAATTACATTATTTTATCTCATGAGAATCCAGGCATATTGTTGAAATAAAAATGAAAATCAAGATGAAAAATCTGGCTGAGTAAAAGCACTGAGAATGAAATAATGAAAGAGCTCAAGACACACAGATGATTAAGCCTGGAAAAATATTCCAAAAGACTTTTATAGAAACCTCAGAAGGAAAAGATAAAAAGAAGCTTTGATTATTATTTTTTTTCTTTTGCTTTGTTCATTTAGTTATGGATAATAGCATGTAAGCAATCTACCAGACTAAATATTTTTCTAGAAAATTACTTTTCTTCAGAACAATCAATGGTCATTTTGTTCCTTTATGTTCTTTAAAATAATTCTCTGGTTACAACAATAAAATTTCCAAAGCACATCAGAAAGCAAATGTTTTACAGCTAAACTTTTCAATAAACAATCAGAAAACTAATTAGAATGAGTCTACAGAATATACTTTTATGGACCTATAGCACAGGTGGGTTTCATCAGGTTCTGACCAGTTCTGGAGAGCCGGTAGCAGAAATTTTGAGTAGTTTGGAGAACCGGTAGTAAAAATTCCCACCCCCATTTATTCTCTGCCTCCCAAGGAAGGTCTTGATCCGAGGGAGACCACTGTTCCACAGATAGCCGGATATGAGTCCCTTCTTGTGAAGTGGGGCCGTGGAGGGTAGATGGGTTTGTTGATCATGTACCTGGCTTCCTGCCGCGTGGCAACGACCCTGCCTGAGCTGCTTGACGTCATAGCCGAGGTGGCGGTTGATACCCCCAGACTTTTGGTCATGGGGGATTTCAACCTGCCATCCATCGGTGAAATGTCTGAGGTGGCTCGGGAGTTCATGGCTTCCATGATGGCCATGGACCTGACTCAGTTAATTCATGGCCCTACTCACTCGGGTGGACACACTCTGGACTTAGTTTTTGTCTCTGGTCAGTGGTTGAGTGATCTTGATACAGGGGATATAGTTATCGAATCCTTGTCATGGTCTGACCACTCGCTCCTTCGACTTGACTTTCTAACCGCTGCACCCCACCGCAGGGAGGCGGGACCGACTAGGTGGTTCTGCCTCAGACGCCTGATGGATCCTGACAGGTTCCAGATGGAGCTTGGGCCAATTCCTGAGACTCTGGCTCATGACTCGGCTGAAGTCCTGGTGGCTGCCTGGGACAGTGCGGCCTCCGGGACTTTGGACCGCGTCGTGCCTTTGCGGCCTCTGACCCGGCACCGAACTCACCTAGCTCCTTGGTTCTCCGAGGAGCTGAGGGAGATGAAGCACCGGAAAAGATGCCTGGAGAGCGGTTGGAGGACCAGCCATTCCGAATCCGACCGAACGCTGGTGAGGTCTCATATTAAGACCTACCTAGTGGCGATAAAAGCGGCAAAATCCAGCTATTTTGCCACCCTTATTGCGTCATCAGATAATTGCCCAGCCACCCTGTTTAGGGTACCCGCTCCCTCCTCCATCAGGGAGTGTGGGATGATCCTTTGCAGGGTCGAGCTGAGGATTTTGTGCAGTATCTGTATGACAAGATCGCTCTGATTCGGGAAGGTCTGGCCTCTGACTGGGTGAGTCCAGACGGGATACTGAGGCAGGTCTTAAGAGTGTTATCTGGGAGGAGTTCGATCCTGTGGCTCCTGAGGACGTGGACAGGATTCTGGGATGGCTGAACGCGACCACATGTTTATTGGACCCGTGTCCCTCCTGGTTGGTGCTGGCTTCCCGGGAGGTTACACGAAGCTGGCTCCAGAGGATTATTAACGCTTCCTTGAGCGAGGGTCCTGCCAGCCGCCTTGAAAGAGGCGGTGGTGAGGCCCCTCCTGAAGAAGCCCTCTCTGAATCAGGCTGTTTTGGCTAACTATCGTCCAGTCTCCAACCTTCGTTTTATTGCGAAGGTTGTTGAGAGTGTGGTGGCGGGGCAGCTTCCACAGTACCTGGATGAAGCTGTCTATCTAGATCCAGTCCAGTCCAGTTTCAGGCCTGGGCACAGCAGGGAAACGGCATTGGTCGTGTTGGTGGATATTCTCTGGAGGGCTCGGGATAGGGGTTGCTCCTCTATCCTGGTCCTGTTAGATCTCTCAGCGGCTTTTGATATCATTGACCATGGTATCATGTTGCGCCAGCTGGAGGGGTTGGGAGTGGGGGGCACCGTTTTGCGGTGGTTCTCCTCCTACCTCTCTGACCGGTCGCAATCTGTGTTGGCAGGGGGCAGCGGTCAACCCCGAGGCGCCTTGTCTGTGGGGTGCCACAAGGGTCGGTCCTCTCGCCCCTTCTGTTCAACATTTATGTGAAGCAGCTGGGTGAGATCATCCGTGGCTTTGGGGTGGAGTTCCACGCTGATGATACTCAGCTGTACATCTCCATCCCAGGCCACCCCAACGATGCCCTTGAAGTGATGTCCTGGTGCCTGGAGGCCGTGCGGGCCTGGATGGGGAGAAACAGCCTCCGACTCAACCCTTCCAAGACCGAGTGACTGTGGCTTCCGGCGTCCTGATATAGCCAGCTGGTGCCATCGCTGGTTATTGGGGGTGAATCATTGGCCCCCACGGAAAGGGTTCACAACTTGGGCGTCCTCCTGGATACATGGCTGTCTTTAGAAGAGCATATGATGGCCGTGGCCAGGGGAGCTTTTTATCAGGTCCACCTGATACACCAGTTGCGTCCCTTTCTAGATTGGGACTCCCTACGCATGGTCACTCAAGCACTCGTCACTTCCTGTCTGGACTACTGCAATGCTCTCTACATGGGGCTCCCCTTGGGGTGCACCCGGAGGCTCCAGTTGGTCCAGAATGCAGCCGCGCGGGGGATTATGAAAACACATCTTTTTCACCTAGCCAGACTGGTTTGATCCCATCCCTTCAATTTTTAATTTGTAATTGGTTTTAACCCGGGTTGTTTTAATTGGATAGCCAAATTATTTAATGTTTTTAAATTACTTTTAAATTTTATATGTTATGTTTTACCATGGCTGTTCACCGCCCTGAGTCCCGTTGGAGAAGGGCGGTATACAAATAAAATAAATAAATAAATAAATAAAATAAATAAGTCCCAGCTGATCAGGAGGAAATGGGGATTTTGCAGTAATCTTCCCTTGGATTGGGGAGAGAATGGGGATTTTACAGTATCCTTCCCCTGGAGTGGGGTGGGAATGGAGATTTTACAGTATCCTTCCCCTGCCACACCCACCAAACCACGCCCACCAAGCCATGCCACTCCCACCGAACCACAGCCACAGAACCAGCAGTAAACATTTTTGAAACCCACCACTGATCTGTAGATTCCTATATGGACAGGTTCTTTAAAATACTGAGTTGCTACGGTGCATATTTTTTTGTATTTGGAAGCTCACTTAAAGATTATTAAGTACTATACCATAATTACTTCTCGCTAACCTTTTTTGGAAGGGCCCAAGAACAACCAAAATCCAAGAACTATCATCAGCATGTGAAAAACAAGAAATTAATAGCCATTAAATTAGCTGTTAAAGTCCTCCTAGGACCATGATGGTGAACCTATGGCACTCATGCCACAGGTGACATGCGGAGCCATATCTGTGGGCACACGAGCATTGCCCTAGCTCAGCTGCAGCGTGCCCACACGGGGTGGGGAAGGCTGTTTTCACCCTCCCCAGACTCCAAAAAAGCCTCTGGAGCCTGGGGAGGGTGAAAAACTGGCCTACCAGGCCCACCGGTAACTTTTTTGCCGTCGTGTGCCAAAAGCAGGGGGAGTGTGGGGGGGTCACGCTCGCATGCATGGTGGGGTGGGACACGGGGGACATTGAATTATGGGTGTGGGCACACACACACGTGACACCCCGCGCGCTCCCCCCACTTTTGGCACACAATGGCAAAAAGGTTAGCCATCGCTGTCCTAGGATTTAAATCAGAGTCAATTTGGTGTCACGGTTAAGGCACCAAACTAGAGACACAGAGATACTGTGAATTTTAGTCTTGCCTGAGGCACAAAACCAACTTAGTAACCTTAGGCCAGTCATTTTCTTTCAGCCCTAGGAATCAGGCAATGCCGAACTGGAAAATTTTGCCAAAAAGCTGTAGGGTCTAGTCCAGTTGTCAGGAAGTCCTTTACTAACTTGAACACACACACAAACACCCTACCACCACTAAATCAAGGTTCATTGCTCAGCTGAAAGCTTGGGTACCATCTGCACACAATCTCAATATTGTTATTATCAATTTTTAATGTGTCAGAAGGGAAAAATTCTGAAATACATGCCTAGAAAGCAACTGTATATTTAAAGTATATTTAACTGAACTCATTTTTTTTAAAAAAAATGAAATTAATTTTATTTTTGTCATCTCCTCATCTGCTACTTTTTGAGTGTGGTCTCCAGCATACAACTCAAATGTCAGATGCAATGCTCAGTCCAGAGGTGGCACACTTCTGATTGCCAAGAAGAAAAGATTCTTTGGGCTATTTTTATTTTTTTATTTTTTTTGTTTTCTTCCCACAGGGCTCTTGAAAGTT
Organism: Pituophis catenifer annectens; assembly: GCF_029215685.1. Classification (NCBI taxonomy): domain Eukaryota; kingdom Metazoa; phylum Chordata; class Lepidosauria; order Squamata; family Colubridae; genus Pituophis; species Pituophis catenifer. The sequence goes on from NW_027256881.1 coordinate 107,405,403, forward strand.
AAAGGTATCAACATCAGGGAGGCTTTATTGAAGTGAGAGGACAAGAATCACTCATTTATGGCTCACTGCCTCTCATTTGGCAAGGATGTGTAATGATAATACAGGTTATCATTTCTCAGTTGTTCTATGGAGGTTCACCCTAATTTTTACAATATTCCTCAATTAGCAAATGGTGGCTGGATTACCAGAATGTTAAACTATAATGTGACAGGATACAATCTGGGTCAGTCACCGGGACCAGAGGTTTTGTCTTCCAAGCTTTCGGACTCTCTAGCAGAGTGTGTGCTTTGGGCTGTTCTCTGTGTGGTATTTTTTTTATGATGCCTGTTGTATGTGGCTTTTTATATGTTGATTGGAGTGTTGATGACTGGCTATTAAATTATTGGCTGTTGTTTGTTTGTGCTGCCAATCCCTCTCTTCCTTGATAAGCTGGTGGTAAATCAGCACTTCTTTTGACTGATGAGGGGCAGTTTCCCAGGCTTCAATCATTTCCCAGGCTGTTTTTGTGCCTGCCTGTCCAACAATCTTAGTAGCTGCAAAATGGGACACATACGCTCTGGGACATGTATATTCACTTTCATTCATTGTCTGAACTTGATTCAGTGTCTGGGTCACCTGCAAACCCCTCCCCCAATCACTGAGACTTAGTTAAGAACTATCCATAATTTAACATAGCATACGAACCCAATGAGTATCTGCTAGCATTTTTACAGTGGGTTTCGTTGTAATGCATCAATCCTGGGCAGTGTCAAACTGAAAAGTCATCTCATATGGATGGTTCAAATAAATAGAAAACACAGATTTTACTATTTTAAATCAATACTATGTCAATGTGTCATATGAATTGGTTCAGAAAGTCCTCCATCAAGCCTTAGGCATTTAAGAGGGAAATATAACAGTGGCTTGAATTTCAAGTAGCTTAAGCCAACACATGTCTTCTGTTCATCTCCCTTTACCCTCCAGAAGTTATAATTTAAGATGCAAAAAATATAACCAGACTCAGGCTAGTTAACTCTCCTTTAATTAAAAATAGCTTCTGGTTGTCTGAAAATACACTACATGAATGTTGATGCTGGTATATTTTCAGCTTTATTTGAAGAGCTGGCATGTTTAAAACCTCTAAGTTTTAATACGAATAGTCTTAAATACTGGACTGGAGAGAAAGGTGACACATCCTCGTGATCAGGGGTCAAATCCTACCAATTTGAACCAGTTCGCCCAAACCGTAGTAAAAAAAAATGCTACCAGTTTGGATGAACCGGTATTTCCAACGATCAGCTGTGCCGCGTGATTTAGATTCGCTAGAAAGCAGGAAATCCTGCTTTCTAGTGAATCTAAATTGCGCGGCACAGCTGTCCCCCCCTCCGCTCACTGTTCTACTTACCTTAGAAAAGGCTTCTGAATCCTCCTTTTTCAGTGCTGCATGGTAGCGCCTGTAGTGCGCATGCGCGCAAAGCGCATGTTTGGCATGCACCACGCATGCACGCACGCAGCGAACTGGTAGCGAAGTGAACCGGTAGCAGACTTCAGAGCATTTCACCGCTGCTTGTGATGTTTTATTGGAGAAGAAAAGAACTAATCTTCAAAAGCTGGGAAAAAGAGGAAATTAAAAGAAGTATATTGTGTTCAGCAAGACTCAAAGAAACCCTAAACTGTATCCGCTGAAATTCATTCTTCTCTGCAACTGTTAATTGCAAAGGGACCTTTGCATCCAATTATCTGCAACTCAGACAACATTGGAAGCAAAACCAGATGGCAACCTTCCTTTTTCAATTACTGGGCTACTCTCAGTTTAAGGCTATCCTATAGCCTGAAATCCCTTCCATAGAAAAAAAAAATGAGGGGAAAATTGAAATAAAAAGCTGAACAAATATTTTAAGATAGCTGTTCTTCAACAAAAGCTATCCTGTTCTGTTTGATTTCGGTTGATCTTATTTTTCTTTAATTGTTTACGAATTGTTTGTCAGCTGCCTCCAGTGCCTTTGACAGATGGGATAAAATTGGTTTAAATAAACAAGGAGGAATGTCCGTGATAAGGCAGCATAACACGAACAACAAACTGTCAATTAATCAACTTCTTGCTAAGGGGGCCACAGATTTTGCTTGACAGATGCAACCGAACCTTTGCAACACTAACATACAAAAAGCAAGTAAATAAATTGTAAGAGGCTGCCTTGAAGCAGCATTGTTCTGACAGCAAGGGGCGGTGTGAATTTGTTTTAATTATGAAGTACCAGGGACACAGTTTATTCTGCTTCTCCAGTAGGGTCACTCCTTCTGTGCTGATAGTATTTGAAGTGCTCATTGAACCCCAGCGTTGCAATGGGCATGCTTGTGAGTGTGAGAGAGTTTGGGTCCACACATGTTCTTGGAAAATGCGGTTTAATTAAATACATGCTGCTTTCTCCTACTGCTTGGTACCTCGAGTTCCCTAGGAAACCACTCATATAGAAGAGAGAGAATGCTCTGCTTTAAAAAATTGGGGGGGGGGAGGGAGGATAAGCTTCAATATGGCACAGACTTTTTTCTTTCTCTTTTTTAAAAAATTAATTTCATTAAACTTATCAAAGTCTGCAATACAAATACAAATGAAAATTGTGGGAAAATAGGGGAGGGAAAAGAGGAAAAAAATAATGTAGGATAGAGAGGGAAAAAAAGGTGGGGGGAACATTGACTTCTGATGCCTTTTAGCACCACAGAATAATGTAATATGACAGCCCCAGTTTTTTACTTTTTCATGCTTAATATGTACTTTAATTTTTTCCCATCTCAAGCACAAAATCCAGAATCAGTTTCCAAGCAGAAACAACGTTGGATGTATTTTTTTTCCTTTGATTTAGAGACGTTAATTTAGCCATTTCTGCTAGTTCTTTCCGTTTTTCCAGCCATTCATCCGTTGTGAGAATTTACTTTACGTTTTTGACATGTGTATTTTAAAAAAACAATTATGAACCTGTCTATCATCTCTCTCTCTCTCTCTCTCTTTTATCTATCTATCTATCTCTATATCTGTCCCTCCTAATATTCTTTACTAAACATTTTTATGCTTAGGATTTTGCAATATTACACTATTCTACCAGCATCAGTCCTGCTATGATGCTTTCACAAAGAATGAGGTTCTCAAATAAAGATTTATTTGGCAAATACAATTCTGATTTATGCACTATTTATCAGTGATATTCTCTCACTCCTACAAATTATGTTAGCTGGTGCTAGTCCTCAGTTAATATACATAAATTCCTGAGTGCTATTGTGGATAATTTATATTTAAAGTTTTTTTTTTAATGTAATTGTGGAATGTTTAAAATCTAGTCTAAGTTAAGTAAAACATTATATTCAAGGATGGGAGGAAGGGAAATAAGACATTTCTGCTGCATCTTACTCTGTTATTTTTAGTGGATATTATTCATCTTAAATTAGTACACTTTTCATTTTCTTTAGTCTGCAAAAAAAAACAAAACACCAAAAACCCAATGGTTGCCATGTATTAGCTTAAAAAAAACCAAACCTGATTTTGTAGTAACGATTCATTCACTGTTTCTTTTGCACCCCCATTGTAGATTATACTAAGGGCAGGGCAGGCCAGCAAAGCAATAAATAATTAAAAAAAAAACTCTTTAGAATGAGTACAGAGGACAGAAAAGAACAACAAAGATGATTAGGGAACTGGAGGCTAAAACTTATAAAGAACAGTTGCTGGAATTGAGTATGTCTAGTTTAATGAAGTTTAATGAGGTAGAACTAACACTGTACAGGACAACCAGAATGGTTGAAGATCTAGGGAGATTCCTTAAATAATGCTGATGAACTGTGTGATCAAAGGACTCCTTCCTTCCTTCCTTCCTTCCTTCCTTCCTTCCTTCCTTCCTTCCTTCCTTCCTTCTTCCCCTCCCTTCCTCCCTCCCTCCCTTCCACCCTCCCTTCCACCCTTCTTTCTTTCCTTTTCATTTGGATAATGAGAGGAAGATGTAGGAGTAGTACTCTTGCTTTAAGAATTTTTAGCTGTCTCCTACTAAGATTGGCGTACAAGGCAGTTGTCAATGTGCAGAACAACACTTTCTCTAGGCGCATACAATTTCTCTATTGATTTAAGTTAAATAAGAGTTCTTGTTAGCCTGAGGATCCTGAAATAGTACTGTTCAGACCCGATGTGCAACCACTTCAATTAGGCGCTAGAGCCGCTCTGCTAATTTTTCTCACAGGAAAAATTTCCACTTGCCCTGCACAAGCCAAAAACTCCAGGGCAAAAAGAGTAAAATTATCAACCCCTTTCATGCATATTTCAGCATTTTTCACAGCCCAAGTTCAAGAGCTAAATTTAGCCAGGGTGCTATTGCTCTGAATGCATTAGTTTATAATCCACACATTAACAACTGCAAAGGTGAGACATTTTCTCAAAACCTGACAACCAGTATGTGTTTTAATTTTTTTTTTTTAAATTCTTTGATTAACACCCGGTCAGCAAAATCTGAAGGTGAGGACCTAGCTGAAACTTTCAGTACGGCATTTCTTTCCAAGTTCCCCTACACAGATGAGTTTAGATTGTTTTTCCCAAAACTGCATCCACCAAATTGCCAATATGATTTTGATGATAGGATTGTCATATTCCATTTAGAAAGTGCAGTGTGAATGAGTTGTAGATTTAACATGGTTGTTATCAACTGTTCAAAATTAATGCAATTCTTCCCTCGCCTTTCTAAACCGTAGGCAGCTCACAAGGCAGATTGCATTCGTAAAAATCACATTACTGAAGTGAAACCATATCAGATCACCATGTGGAAAAGCAAGCTTCCCATATAATGTTATCTGTCTACCAAGTCAAAAGCCTGCAGCAACTAAAAATAAATGTTCAAGCGAATGAGAAAGGAGTCCACTTTAGCTTCAGAGAACAAGATGTCCCTTAAATGTCTATGGAGAGTTTCAATCATCCAGGTTATGTCACAGGACAATCACCCATCTCCTGCTTACAACACATTCCTTTCAGCAGTCCCAAGAAGGTTGCACTCCCATTTGCACTCTGATTCAGGTGACCCTGAGGGTACAGATCAGTGGTGAAATGTAAAATTTGTTACTACCAGTTCTGTGGGCGTGGCTTGGTGGTGGTGGGTAATGTGACTGGGTGGGCATGGCCAACTTTTTTTTTTTAACTTTTCTAAAGCATTTTTTACAACCTATTCGGGTGAATAGGTTCTAAAAAAATGCTTTTAAAAGGTAAAAAAAAAAAAGGCTCTGACGATCGTGCGCCACAGCTGTGATCGTCAGAGCCTTTTTTAACCTTTTAAAAGCATTTTTTTACAACCTATTTGCCTGAATAGGTTGTAAAAAAATGCTTTTAAAAGTAAAAAAAAAAAAAAAAAAGAGGCTCTGATGATCACAGCTGTGGCGCACAATTGTCAGAGCCTTTTTTTTTACCTTTTAAAAGCAGGAAGTAATGACACCCGAGCGGGTGGGCAGAGCCTCGCGCCGCCATCGCTACCGGTTCTCCGAACCACCTGCCACAATCGCTACTGGATTGCCTGATCCGGTCCGAACCGGGAGCATTTCACCCCTGGTACAGATTAATCCCCAAATGGCCTTAACAACTTTCAGAGAGGTAATGACAGACCTTCAGAGTACTAATGACCAGATGCCTGCAAAGAATATAAATCCGTTTATTCCCCATTATTCAGTCAGAATTGAAGAAGCTGCTTGGTTGAGAAGCAAAATGTTTTCAAGAAAAAACCAGGGAAGTCCAATTGCCTTTTGAAGAGCACCTTTTGGACAAGATGTTCTGTAATGTTGGTGCAGTCATTAAAAAAGCACTCCCTTTGATTCCAATCCATTTTTCTATTATAGGCAAGAAAAGAAAATAGTGCCTTCTCATGTCTTTTTAATGATAACATTTCGAGAAAATCAGTTGTTGTTTTGTGGAGGAGGTGTTAATGAAAAGGAAACAAAGGCTTTGGCCTAATAATTCAAGTCACTCTTAAATATGCAATGACCTGATAAAAAAAGTTGCAATTTTAAAAGTTAAGGGAGAGACTATAGAGCCTAACTATAAAAAAAATTGTTCATGAGATTGTAATCTCTGCACTATTTTTTCCTGTCTTATTTATCTGATGTCTTTTCCTCTTGTCTTAGTTTAATTTATATACACTGCTCAATTTAGATCTCTAATCATAAAGGTTTTCTCCCTCTGTGGGTATTGGGTCAAAGAGGCAACCTTTGCAAAACAGAAATTACAAATGTACAGAGAACCTAATATAGTCTTTTCATTGTGTGTGTGTTTGGAGGGAAGGAAGGAAGGAAGGAAGGAAGGAAGGAAGGAAGGAAGGAAGGAAAGAAGGGAGGGAGGGAGGGAGGGAGGGAGAGAGGGAGGAAGGAAGGAAGGAAGGAAGGAAGGAAGGAAGGAAGGAAGGAAGGAAGGAAGGATTGATTTTTTATTCTCCCTGTCAGATTGCCACAAGGAAACTCAATCAGGAATCCAACAGGAAGTCAAAAATTGCCCCTGCTCCCACTGCTTTTTTGCTCACCTGTGATCTTCCCATTTCTCTGTTTAGATAAGGAAATATCTTTGAACAATCATCAATGGGGTGTGGGTTGTCTAGCTCCCTATACAGATCTTGAAGCTCCATCATACCTTGTGATATCTCCTTCTTCTGAGTGTAGCTGCTCACCTTTAGGCTAGATACAGATTGGCACTGGAGGGCTGGAATAATTGTGGCTATATAGAAAACTGGGTTCCCATGTTTCTGCAAGTCAAAACATGGTTTGTCTGATTTGGTGTTAGCAGATTAGATGAAGCCAGCCAATGAGATTTATAAACCATGCTTTACAATTTAGTGTGCTGTGTAGTCCCAGACAATTGTGGTGTGTTCAGTGAGCCATGGCTAAATAATGGAGGTCTATGAATCCAGATCGATTCTCTATAGATAGTATCCTGATTGTTAACATTTCCCCAATAAACATATGTACTTGTTGCTTAGTAATTCTGTGTATTTAGCATAATGTGGAGTTTTGTCCTGATATTAGTATTTTTTTTTGCTTAAGCTTCTCAATTGTGTGCTTTCAGATGTGTGGACTCCAATCCCCAAATTTCCCATTGCTGAGAATTGTGTATGTTCAGCTGCATTGCCTAGAGGCAAGTCTTGGGCTGTGACAGCCCAAGGACGTATACTAAACCTCCCCCATCCAATCAAGAATTCTTTTAGAGCAGGCACAGTTGGGCTGCTAATTTGCCTTTGACAGAATAAGAAAGAAGTGATATTTCAGAAAATGTCTGTGAGGAGGAGTAAGTCTTCTTGAGTCACCAAATTCTCTAACAATCTCAATTACTTATAATTGTCTGAGGAGCCATCTGCCAATTTTAATACCCCCATCTGCTAAACTGGGACAAAGTAGCAGCCTCCTTCAGAAGGACATTTGGAGGATGGAGGCAACAGTGGCACTACAGGAGCAGCAACAGTGAGGTACAAGGCAGAGGACATTATAACAGAGAATTAGTAGAGGAGAGAAAGGAGCTTCACAGTGGTGCTGAATGTGAAGCAGAAAGGATACAAAACAACAGTGTCTTCTCAGTAACCCTCTATCCAAATCAGCCCAATTAGAGGCTGAGAATTAAGCAACAAGTACACAGTTATGTTGACAAGTGGTATAAATCATTTAGATAAGATACGTACAATTCTAAAAGAATAAAAGGCCAGCTATTTATCAGTCTTCTCCAATGTAGTAATAGCCAAATACATTGGTCCCAGAAAATCGAGACACGTGTCCCCAAATTTTGGGAGATGGAATATCAACACCTTAAGACAGGGGTGTCAAACTCAATTTCATTGAGGACCGCATCAGGGTTGTGTTTGACCTTGGGGGGCCAGGATGGGCATGGCCAGGGTGGGTGTGGTCAGCTCAACATCACTCGTGTTGGGGGGCTGTGGTAGCCTGAGTGCTTTGTCAGCAAAAACAGGGCTCCCGAGCTCTGTTTTTGGCTGCAATGGCCTCCTGCAACCCTCTGCCAGTGAAAACGGAGCTTGGAAGTGCTGCCCATGGCCCTCACAAGCTCTGTTTTCTGCTGTGATGGCCTCCTGGAACCCTCTGCCAGCAAAAATGGAACTTGGGAGGGCCGTAAGAAGCCCTCCCGAGCTCCATTTTCACTGGCAGAGGCACTGCAGGCTGGTCTTTCATTGTTTCCAGGGCAACCCTGAGGGCCAGATCCAAGCACCCCACAGGTCAGATGGGCCTTGAGTTTGACACCCGTGCCTTAAGAATACAGTAGATTGGAAAAGCTGAAGGATGGTGTATAGGTGACCACCAAATTATTCTAAAGATTGCTCTCTGCATTTTGTTTGCTTGTCTTTTACATTTATAAAAGGTAAACCATACCTGTAAAAGGTATAGGTATACAGGGAGTTCTTGATTTACAACAGTTCATATAGCGACTGTTCAAAGTTACAACAGCACTGGAAAAAAGTTACTTATGACCGATTTCCCCCACTTATGACTGTTGCAGCAATTCCCATGGTCATGTGATCAAAATTCAAAATGCTTGGCAAGTGACATAGATTTATGATGGTTGCTGTGTTCTGGAGGTCATGTGATCACCTTTTGCAAAAAAAAAAAAAACGTCAATGGGGCAGCCAGATTCACTGAACAAGCTTGTTGGTATCTTAATAACTGCAGTGATTCACTTAACAACAGTGGCAAGAAAAGTAATAAAACGGAACAAATTTCACTTAACAAATGTTTCCATTTTGGGCTCAATTATGGTCGTAAGTTGAGGACTACCTGTAAACGTTTGCTCATGCAGGGTGATAATGGGAGTGGAACAGTGGTGGGTTTCACATTTTTTTACTACTGGTTCTGTGGATGTGGCTTGGTGGGCGTGGTGTGGCTTGGTAGGCGTGGCTTGGTGGGTGTTGCAGGGGACAGATACTGTAAAATCCCCATTCTTTCCCCAATCCAGGTGAAGGTTACTGCAAAATCCCCATTTCCGCCTGATCAGCTGGGACTCGGGAGGCAGAGAATAGATGGGGCTGGGGCCAGTCAGAGGTGGTATTTACCGGTTCTCCAAACTACTCAAAATTTCCACTATGGGTTCTCCAGAACTGGTCAGAACCTGCTGAAACCTACCTCTGGAATGGAAGTCCAATGTCCAATAGGAAAGCTGTTGCATAGGGTTCAAAATTCATCATTCATGATACTGTCCACTTAGTGTGGGAAGAGGAGGTTGGGTTAGTGTTATTTTGGTTTTTCTTTTAAAGCTTTTTTTTTTTTTTTTACAAAATGTATGTTCCTCTTGTTCAAAAGACATTTCAGGATTGGCCAATTTGGTTATTTCTTGTTCTTTTTCTGTTACATTTCACCTTTTTTGGTGCCACCTTTGAAAGAATCCTTGTTTCCTTTCATTTTCCTTATCGATGTTGCTTTCCTTGGATATAAGCCATACCGTCCTTGTATTCAGCACTTCATTCAGTTAATCAGTTGTGATGGTTAATTAAAGACTGCAGTCAATTTAAAAGGTGAAAATTAAGCTGCTGATTAATTTATTTAATGCGCTGCTCTCCTGCTTTTCCTCCATGGTGCTCAAGGCATTGTACGTGTTCCCGTCAATCATTAATCTTGTTTTTACACTAACTGATTGGCCCAAGTTCACCCTAAAAGCTTCTTGGTTAAAGAGAGTACAGCAATCTTTATTTGAAAGACTGTATACTTTCCATTGCTTTCACGCCTACAGATCAGATCAGATCTACAGCACATTAGCCCTAAATCAAATAATTTGGAAGGTATTTGTTTGGAAACAGGCTCAGGCAAAACATACCATTCAAGGTTACTTCATGAAGCAACAGAGCTCTTCACTTCTAACAGGGAATAGAGTCATTCTCTTTCCAGGAAAGTCAGAAAAAGCCAGAAAAGAAAAGTAGAATATTTTATTAAACCAAGTAAATACACTCGTTTATAACAAATATGGGGCAGAGAGGTGGGGAAACTTGAAGGGAAAGACAATTAGAAGTTGTGAGGAGTTGGTTGACAAATAAAAGAATAAAAAGAGAAGGGAGAATAGAGGAAAAGAATATACTCTTTGTGCACACAGACGTATAAGTGTTTATCTGCAAAAATAAACACTGGTAGACCTTATGAAAAAATAAAGTTTATTCTGTACACAGCATGAAGTGCTGTACTTTTCAAGAGAACCAACATTTTTCCTATCACCTGTTTAGATAATTAGCTTTCATCACTGATAAATCGTCTCTCAGCAAGTGAGAGATAGACCATAATACCTCTCCACCACGTTCTGCAAGCCTAAAATAATGCATTATCAGAAGAAGAGCTGATAGGAGAGCATAACATCAGTATAAGAACTATACATTTACGATTTGGGTGTTGTGGTAGCAAAGTTTTAAACTGTATTTATTTACACACACACACACACATACACACACCACAATAAACTTAGAAGCAATGATTTAGCAAATAAACATGTCTGGTTGCAGTGGCAATAAAGAAATCCATCTTCATTTCGCCTTGCCAATATCAATTTATCTGCCTTTTTGTAGCGGCAGCTAGTGTGCTCTGCCTCCTTTTTCTTATGTTGTCGTCTTACCCAAATTGTCAAATACTCATAAAGAGTAATTTGAAAGGAAAAATGTATGGCATTTCATAGTTCTATTTTCAGAAAGCAGGTTTCATAAAACCAATTGTATCTTTGATAAGTTAGTTAAAGCTTTAATTCTCAACTGGCTGTTGCATAATGCCATCTATTGTGTTTGACACAATGCCATTTTCACAGGTGGTTAGGCTGAAAACTGATTTTATGCGCCAAAGAATTGTACTGCTATCGTAAAGGTTTTGAATTTTATTTCAATCAATGAATCAGTTAGCCAATTAGTTACATCACTAATCTACATCACAAAAGCCATTTAATTATAAATTCCAACCACTACATGCACAAGAATCTGTTTATTTTTATTGCTACTATATGCTCTTTTTGTATCTGAGGAATATCCTATCAGCAGAAACAATCCTGTAATTTTTAATGATAATGTAAAAAGGAATACATTGAATTTTAAAAACAAAATGCTGGCATAGCAATTCTGTTTGCAGCGTTTTGTAACAAAATCCAAAGGAAAAGATAAAGGTTTCCCATGTCCCTTCATGTCCAACTCTAGGGGGCAGTGCTCATCCCTGTTTCTTAGCTGAGGGAGCCGTTGTTGTCCAAAAATATTTCCATGGCCAAGTGGCCAGTATGACTACATGCCAAGATAGATGAACCATTGTTACCTTCCAACTGAAGTAGTACCCATTTATCTATTTGCATTTGTGTGTTTTTGAACTGCTAGGTGGACATGAGCCAGGTAAGTACCACCCCATCACATGGGGCTTGGGGCTTGGGGCTTGAACCTGGGCTGTTAGCTTTCCAACTAAAAGGCTCAGCGTTTTTAACCTCTGAGTCAGATACCTCTCCCAAAAACCTCAAACACTTTTAATTTCTTCTACTGTTGTATGAAATATTCAAATACCAAATAGTGTGCGATAACTTCCTAAGTATTTGATAGTATGAATAAGTGTATTATACTAAAAATGATGGCAGAACTGGAAATAAGTTACTGTATTTTTCAGAGTATAAGATGCACCAGAGTATAAGACACACCTTAGTTTTTGGGGAGGAAAATGGGAAAAAAAAATTCTGCCTACCAGGTATTCATCTGGCTAGCGTCCTTAGCCTGGTCAGCTTCAGCACATTAGTTCACTCACTGGTTTTGAGTGTGCGCTGAAAAAAAGCTTTGAAAGCACAGCTGATTGTCAGAGGGAGCTCCAGTGAGGCTCGGAAGGGTAAGAGAAGGCACAGCTGTTTTGGGTAGCCATTTTTGGCACCATGTGTCACATTTTAAGCCTCCAAACACATCGCGTTTTTGGGCGGCAATCATCGCCGATGTGCTTTGGTGATCCCCGCAGCCTTGAAGGGCTCTCAAATGGAGCGTTTGGAGGCTGAAAACATGACGCGTGCAGCCCAAAAACATAAGCCATTGTTGGTGGCAATCTCTGTAGGCAGGAAGAGGTCGTGCGTAGGCCGAAAGGTGAGGGCTGGTGGGTGGGAGGTGCTACATTCGGAGAATAAGACGCATCCAAATTTTCAGCCTCTTTTAGGGGGGGAAAGTGCATCTTATACTCTGAAAAATACGGTATCTCTCTTCTTTTTCTTGATTCATAGTTTCTTGACTCAGGACCAAGGACAGCTCCAAATGAATTAAGATACTGTACAGTACAATGATATAGCTATAAAAAAATCCCTTCATTAAAAAAAAAAGTATGCTTTGAAATCCACCACATTACCTAATTTTCCAGTCATAAAAAAACATTTCACTAACTTTTATTGGTTTTCGGTTACTTTTGACTCTCATGACCCAATGCAGGTATTTTGCTATAATATCTGACAACCAATTTGGTATAGTGATTAACATGTTGACTTGGAAACCAGGATATTGTGGAACTGTTTCCCTCTTTCTATTTGAACTGAAATTTCCAACATCCTTGACTAGCATGGCCAATATCATCATCTTAGAAAATAATGCTGGGGTTTTTTTTTTCATAGATGACGACAAGAAGAAACAGACTGTTGATCTAACTGACCTTGGGTATTGATACAACCACAGCCATTTTGTTTCCATTGCTAAAATTGGTAATTCCACTCCATTGAGATAATTTGTAGGGCATATAGAATGCAAGGGCAATAAGCATCCCATGTAATGACTTCAGACAATGTTCTGCACAGAGACTGCAGATGCATAGCTTAACTAAGAGCTGATTCTTTCTATGGAATTGGGAGCCTTGTATTTTTTGGAATTCTTATAATCTAAGAAAAAGGAATATTGTCCCTGTATACACGCAAGCTCATTGTAGCTATTTGATGATGTAGGTGGAGACTGAGTGAGACTCCTCAAATCAACCAATGTCAACCATGTTTACCATGTCACTATCTCCTGGAATTGAATTTGGTAGTAACATTGTAGGAAGAACTGATGAGATTTGGGCAGCAGTTCCACTTTGAATAGCTGCAGCCATTGTTGGAACAGTGAGCAAATAAATTACTAGTTTAAGAGTTTTGTGTATCAGTTTCCATGGTACCTGACCATGGAGCATAAACAATATATGAATCATAAGAGATGCTCCTCAATGCATGTGATAAATGGCTTAATGTCAAACCACATTGATTGGAAATGTTTAATAATATCATTGGGCCAGGCCCAAAGTTGGCAATGATCAATTTTAGCATAAAAGGAAGCAACAGTGCCAATTTATTTCTTCCATGAATTCTACTTTCTCATTGTTTCTTTTTCCTATCAGTTTTTTTTAATTTATATAAAACAGAAGGGATCAATTTTATGCCTATTAGTGGTCCTGAAAGCAGCATCTCATTCCACTTGGTGGGTTTAAGCATCTTTGCTCAATTTTTCATACAAGAGTCCATTTGTTTGGGATGGTTTTTATTACTGCTGCAGAGTATTAGCCATACAGGAGAATACTCTTCTTGGTGTTCCTCATTCAAAGTCACTTTGACAAAAATTGACAGCTATTATATGTTCTTATTTGCAATTTCTCCTGCCTGCAGCAATGCAATCCACATTAAAATAAATTGGGTATTTGTGGGGGTCTGTAACCTTGAAAGAAGACCATGATGGAGCATTCCTTCTCATAAAAGGAGTCAGAGATGGCAGAGAAAATACAGCTCAGGGGAAGGGATCAGTAGCAACCTTCCCCTCTGTGTATAGGAAGCATTAATTCAACAGAGTTTGATAAGGTTCAGTTAGTAATACAAGTCATTGTGAACATCGATGATGCTCTCATTAAAAATAAATAGGAATGAAATAAATACTGTGAAACCAATAGGGATAAAACAGCCTGGATTGTGAAATAACTCAGAAGAGATTTTAGCTGCTTGGTATCTCCTAATAATTTGTGGAAGGAGAGAGAGGAAAGACAGATTTCCTCAGTTTTGTTTTTAGTTTTATCCTTAATTTCTTTGGTATTTTTCTTCCTTTTAGTAAACCAGTACATTGTTTCCAATGATTTTCTCTATAAAGGCCGCTGCATACTGGATGATTCAATTTTATTTTAATTTTTCCTAGTTGTTGAGCAGATTGCATGGTATAGAAATGCCTCTGGCCACACAATCAGAGAAAGAATAAAATCATGGTCTAGGGAAGAAATCAGCTAAATAAAGTGTCTGTAGTGTTTTCTTAAGGGATGCTATGGCTCAGTGGGTAAGACGCTGAGCTTGTCGATCAAAAGGTTGTCAGTTCAGCCATTCTAATCCCTAGTGTCGCGTAACAGGGTGAGCTCCCATTACTTGTCCCAGCTTCTGCCAACATAGCAGTTTGAAAGCACGTAAAAAATGCAAGTAGAAAAATAGGGACCACCTTTGGTGGGAAGATGAGTGTTCAGTGCGCTTTTGGCATTTAGTCATGCCGGCCACATGACCACGAAGATGTCTTCGGACAGCGCTGGCTCTTCGGCTTTGAAACGGAGATGAGCATCACCCCCTAGAGTCGGAAACGATTAGCACATATGCGCAAGAGGAACCTTTACCTTAGTGTTTTCTTGAAAGACATGTTTAAATCCCAGCAATTATGGGCTTATGTTATCTGTAAAAAACTAGAAAAATTATGTTTATTGTTATCTGTAAAATTAACAATAAAGAATGAAAAGGCATTATTAAAAACATTTGGGATTCTTTTAAAGAGAAATCTCTTTGGATAGATTTTCCCCAAACGATTTTAAAATACTTTTTTTACTTTATTGTTCAAGAAATCAATCCTATTCAAGGCACAATTACATTTATCTCAGAAAGAACAAAATCTCAAGGAGAGGAAGAACTCCTACTGAATCCACAGATTAAACAGCTAGGAAGCAGCTGGCAGAGAAAACATTTTTGCCTCAGCATCTGCAGACATCAGAGAGACGTATCAAGAGGTGCCTCCTCTCCCTAAATAAATTAAAAAAAAAAAAAACCTAAGAGATTTGGCAAACATTCACCAATCTCATGTTAGATATTGAAGATTCACAGAAAATTCTTGAGCTGCAAGAATACCAGCCTGACCAGATGTTGACATTCTACAGTGAAATGGTGTGGGATTTAGTGTTTTCCCATGAGCTCAAAGCAATGAATTTTGGGTGTGGGTGTGTTCAAAACATGTTAGATTGTGCGATATATCCGGGTTCAGAAATGATTGCTGACTTGGGCCAACAAATACTCATAGAATGCATTTAAAAAATTGGAACACTGACATTTAAGAGAAGAGCTTGTAATATTTATTTCAGTGAAAAACATTCTATTGCTAAAAGAACAAGATATGTCTTGCAAATGAGACCACTTGTTTTCGTGACAAACAAATAATGATCCTAGAGCCTCACTCTGTCTAATTCTTGTACCTCTCTATTAGGTTAAAATTTGTGGAGGGAAAATGTCATGCAGGCTGGCAATGGGGTTAAAGCATGGATGCCTACAGTATATCAATATAAGCATTTCCTTGAACAAAGAGGCACCAGCATTATACACATCTTACTGAAATAAAATACATTGTTGTTGTTTAATATGGTTTGGCATCAGGTTGGTGTCAGTTCTTAGAGACACAATGCAGATAGAACTTCTCCAGGATGATAGTGTTGTAGCCCATACTCGGCCTGTGCAGCTGGTGGCTGATTTGGACAGCGAGGAGGCTGGTGTGGTGCTGCGCCAGCAGCCTGTGCACCTGGCACTCGAGTCGGACAATGAGGCTGGAGAAGATGTGGTGCCAGAGGTGGGCATTCAGCCAGGGCCTTGGGAACCTCCAGAAGCTCCCTTAAGTGAAGAGGATGAAGAGGAGGAGCCTCTTCTCGATGCATGGATGCGCAGAGCTGCCAAAAGGCAGGAGTGGCTCCTCAGGAGGAGGTCTCCTCGAAAGTAAGGCTTGGGGCTAATTGGCCACTTCCTTAGCCTATTTAAGGAGGAACGCCAACTGAAGCAATTTGCAGGGAGCAACTTCGTTCACTCTCCTTCGTGCCTTGATCTTAGTTCTCTGCAAATTGCTTCTGGGCTTTCTGCCAACCATAGTAAGATTAAGATTATTTATTCCTTGGATTCTTGTAGGCTGTTAAGAAAGTTAATTAACAGCCTTTGTTTGGAAAAAAAACCTGTTTACTTTAGTAAACTAAGGTTTGTACAGACTTTGTGTGTGCTGCGTTCTTTGGGTTCCGTAGCTGGGTCTCCGATCTAGCCTTTTACGACTTCCAGATAGGTCTCCGATCTAGCCTTTTACGACTTCCAACTGTGCCTATACAGGTAGTCCTCAACTTAAAACAGTTCATTTAGTGACCGTTCAAAGTTACAACGGCACTGAATAAAGTGACTTATCCATTTTTCACACATACAACCTTTGTAGCATCTCCATGGTCATGTGATCAAAATTCAGATGCTTGGCAACCAATTCATACTTATGACTGTTGCAGTGTCCCGGGGTGATGTGATCACCTTTTACCACCTTTTGACAAACAAAATCAATGGGGAAGCCAGATTCATTTACTAGCCATGTTATTAACTTATTAACTGCAGTGATTCACTTAACAACTGTGGCAAGAAAGGTTGTAAAATGAGGGCAAGACTCACTTACCAAATGTCTCAATTTACAACAGAAATTTTGGGCTCAATTGTGGACATAAGTTGAGGACTACCTGAGTTGCTGCTTTGTCATTGAGTGCATCCACCTTGTTGTTGGTTGCTCTCTTCTTTAGAAGTACCTGTCAATGCAGATTAATGCCCACAGTCCCCAAAAGAAACCAAGGATCCTTGCAAAACTTGCACAAATATCAAAGATCAGAAGGCTGAAAAAGCAAAACATTCGATAAAAATAAAAAGATGTATTTTGTGCTGTATAGCTTTACTTACAACTATAGCAGGTGGTGCGATGATTAAGACGCTGAGCTTGTCGGCTAGAAAGCCGGCAGCCCAGGTTCGAGAGCCGAGTGCCATGCAACAGGGTGAGCTACCATCTTTGCCCCAGCTCCTGCCAATCTAGCAGTTTGAAAACATGCAAATATGAGTAGATAAATAGGTACCACTTTGGTGGAAACGTAACCAAGACGCAGAAATGTCTTCAGGCAGTGCTGGCTTAATGGCCTTGAAACAGAGATGAGCACCACCCCCTATAGTTGACAATGACTAGCGGAGTAAAATCCACAGGGACTCCTATAACTTTACTTAAACTTGAATTTAGTTCAAAATTTGCTTTGGAAAGATAAGCATATACTTTTAGAAGCTGACAATTGAGATTCAGGATGTAGAACCAGTTTTATGATGATACCTATATATTTTATTATCTAGCAAGGGTTATGTGAGATTTTTTTAAGCTTAAATTCTAAAGCAAGTTTCCATAAATACTATATTTGGATTAAACTCTACGTTTTCTTCAGTGTTTCTCCATGGGCCTTTTCTTTAAAAGAAAGTTCAGCTAAAAGGGATACAAAGCAACCAATTAGATTAGTTCTAATTCTTACTTTATGATCTCGCATTGTAATCCATCTGGCAAGTCCCGATACACCCAGTTCTTATAAATGATGGCACACACGTGCTTCTATCCGTGATTTTTATTTTTAGCTTTCACAACCTAGTTCTATTTTTTGCTAATGAAAGGGTTGTTAAGAAGGGGAAATTGTGGGAAGACAGAAGAGCAGGCAGCTGGAGACAGTAAGCAGGGTTTGTACAAAGTGGGGGGCAGGTGATGCATACAGGTGCAAAAAGGTGTGATGCTATTTTGAGTAAAATAAAATATGTATTTCATATAGTTAATAAAAAATGGAGCACAACTATTTTGATGACACCGCTTGCTGTCTACTGCATCCCCTTGTGGGTCAGGAAAGATTATCTAAAATAACCTGAAAAGAAAGCACGACACCTTAACGGGCAAAACTGGCATTGTCAATAAAAATACAATTATGTAAAATGAAATATCAGCACTCAAATTATTATTTCTTTGCTCCTTTCCCTTTGGAAAACAACCATCAGCTCTGAAGCAAGCAGTGCTTTGCCTTCTCTTCAATAAACCATCAGTGGATCCAATAAAACGGGATCCATTTCCATCAGGTCTGCAATTTTTCCTTGGTAAGAATCTTGCTGAAAAGATGGTGGGCCTATAGCCGTTGAAGACTTGGAAGAAGCCAACTATCTGTACCATTTTAAGTTTGGTTTTAGGTTGAGTGATAGTACCATGATAGCATTAATCACATTGATTGATCATCTTTGCAGGGTTCGAAGTGGGAAAAGTGCATTCATTCTGGCCCTTTTGATCTTCCGGTGTCTTTCTGGTTTTTCTGATTATGGTATCCTTCTGGACCAGCTTAAGAAGTTGGGACAGTATGGGAGGAGCTTTAGTGATCCAACTCTCTTCTCCAACTCTGGCTTCAGTCACTGGTGTGGGTAAGGTCCAACTCTAGATACTCTGCAAAGCAGGATGACTCAGAGCTCAACTTTTTCCCTATTCTTATTTAACATCTATATAAAACTGTTGGGTGATGTTATCCATAGGCACATGTTTAAATACCCGGTTTCCCCCAAAATAAGACATCCCCTGATAATAAGCCCAATCGGGCTTTTGAGCACATGGCAATAAGGCCAACCGCTTATTTCAGGGTTCAAAAAAATATAAGACAGGGTCTTATTTTGGGGGGAACACGGTATCATCAGGTATCATATGATACCTAGCTATATACCTCGATCATGAACTAAACAAGTGATACCATAATTTTTTTTCCCTGTGTCTGAAAGCTGTAAGAATCTGGATCCTAAACCCAAACAAGACTGGTTGTGGTTGTGGTTTTAGAAACTTCCCTGGATCTGATGACACTTCATTTTTAGTTGTGGATGGCAGTACTTTTGCTTAGACAGGACTCATTGCAGTTTGGAGTACTCGCAATTCCTGCCTGAGAAGCAGGAGGTAACTGTGACCAGGAGGACATCTGCCCCAATCCATATTGTACACCAATTGTGCCCATTTCTGGAATTGGGAGGCTCTGCTCCTGATCATTCATGCCTTAGTCACATCCTGATTGAACTATTCTAATGATACTCTTTCTCTGCTTCTAAAGGGCCCAAGCTACTCATAAAACAACAGCTAAAGTAAAGACAACCAGGAATAATTTGTTATAGGTTTCGATTATGTGAATAAATTCTAGAATTTAAGATCTTGACATGCACATACAGCAGGCTAACTATCACAGCAGAATTTACACATTCAGGGATGATACCCATTGTTTTTCTTCATGTTAAGTGTTTTTCCTCTTCCATCAAGCTAATTCATATTAGACAAATCCATTAGAAGAAAAAAAAATATGATGTATACTAAATGCAATTGCCTTTCCATAGCCAACTAAGCTAAAGCCAATAAAACGATATTATGTATATGCTTCCATATACAGTATGCTACTTCTGCACTGCACAATTTTTTTTTCCAGGACAAGCAGCCTCATTGGCTGTTGAATGAGATGCTACAGCTGCATATCCAACCAAATTAATTAACTTAAGGCGATTTCCCCTTTAGTTGTGTATTTAATAATGTTCTCTTTCAGTTCCACTAAAATTGCAGTTTGGTGACAACTTTGGAAGAGAGTCTGGGAGGTCACCTTCAAAGCCTTTGAGGATTGACATATAGTCTAAGAACCTCAGATTTTGTTCCTCGGAATAATAGCAGTTTTAGTTCTGTGCATATATTGGGGAGTGGGGTGTGTTGGGAGGAGGAATAAAGATTTGAATGACTACATGACAGTCTGCATTTTTAATATTTTTATGGATAATTATGGGATGTAATCTTAGAATGATACCTTTGGTGCAGTGGTGAAATCCTCCAAGGTTTGCCACTGGCTCGTGGTGCGTGCATGTGCGGTGCATGCCAAACATGCACTGTGTGCGCATGCATGTAGTGTGCACCAAATGCACACTGAACACACATGAGCACCACAGGTGCTACCACGCAGTGTGGAAAAAGGAGGCTTAAGAAGGTAAGTAGAACAGCGAGGAGGGGAACAGCTGTGCCGCGTGATTTAGATTCACTAGAAAGCAGGATTTTGTGCTTTCTAGTGAATATAAATCACGCGGCACAGCTGATCATCGGAAATACCAGTTTGGACGAACTAGTAGCACTTTTTTTACTACCAGTTTGTCCGAGCCGGTAGCTTTTATTACTAACAGTTCACCCGAACTGGTGCAAACTGGCAGCATTTCACCCCTGCTTTGCTGGCAGCAGACTATAATCCTTCCTCTCTTCTTAGTTTTTTCTAAAGTAAGCAAGCCAACAAAAATAAACCATTGAATCTTAATTGCCTGCCAAGATATACTTTTACAGGTATGTGTTACGCAATGAAAAAACATTGTACTGTTGGAGAGTTTGAAGGTTTTTTTTTCCCTTGCAACACAACTCTTGCGTAAACTTAATCACTGAGAATTTTAGCACGATCATGTACAGACTCAGATTCCTAACAGCAGAGTGCACTCTACTACAAGATAAACACAGTGACCACAGACTTTTTCTGGCTCTTGTTATGTTCGGAATGATATGGAAAGTAGCTATACTGGATGCAGGGGTTGTAAACTATGAATCTTCTTAGATGGCTTTCTGACTAGTGAACAATTATGTGCATGGCTAAAATAACGAAGGGGAAGGGACGAGCAACCTTGAAGAGCTCCTGAGTCATATAGAAGACCCACAATTGCTGCAGAGGACTTTATCTTGCTGGATGAGGAAGCCCTTTCCCACCAGGGAGCAGGCGCATTGGCTGCACTTGAAGCAGTCGCTGTGCCATTGGCGCTCCTCAAACGAGATGAACTTGCCTCCTCCAAGAGCTAAAAGGAGAAAGCAAAAAATGAGATGTTGGGATTGCATGCGGCTTTCGGCAGATTTTGATTACACTCTAATAAGCAGAGTTCTTTCTTCTGAAAAATCTGAGTTTAAAATCTGAGAGAAGCGATATATAGCTAAGACAAATGAGTAGTCTAGGGTTTTGTTTGTTTCTTTTGTTGTTTTGGTCTTCTGGCTTTGCAAACATATGATCCAACCCTGAATTACTATGTTCTCAAATGCCTGATTATTTCATTTTTCTCTTTAGAGGCACAGATTCTGAAAAAAGAATTATTTTTAGGCATTTTGCACGAACTCCCCACATTCACAGGGAAAAACCTGCTTGCTATCTCAGCAATGGATCCCCCCATGCACTGACATGATAAATGGCTGAAACTGGTTAACTGAAGCCCAGCCCAACCCAGACCCTCCCTCCCTCCTCCAGTAAAAGCAGCAACATTTTTTCTTCTTTCCCCAATTCTGCTCTTCCTCCAGCGAGTAATTCAGTTGAATGTGCTTATCCCTTTCCACTCCAAATTCCAACCTGTTGGTAATTAAACCTGCAATGTTGTGGTGTCAGATACAATGAAAAGATTAAAATCATGTTTTCTAGTGCCACCACATATTTCAGATCACTTTCTATCTAGCCTGAATATCATTTAGTCTTATTCATGATGGAAAATTGTGACATTGCTATCTGATCTTTCATATGCTTTCATGAAGTAAGGAATGCAAATGCCAGCTATGCCTAGAACAAATTTATTTCTCCCAGGACTGTCAACATTGAAGTTACTTATATGCAAGAAGATTAAGAACAGTCACCAGTAATGGGTTCGGTGCAGGCCACACACTTCTTTGCAAAATGTCCTCTGAAGCACTCCAGGCAGTAAGGATGTTCATCTTTGGACATGAATTGATGTTCTGCAAGTTGCTTCTTACATCCAGTACATAGAAAACATTCCTTATGCCATGGCTGGTCATGGTAAGTCACCCCACCATTGGTGACCGTCTAGTATATGAGAAAATATCATTAGTGTAAAATGATGGATTGACATATGGTTATACCAAAATTACATTAAATACTGTGTTTTCCTGAAAATATGACCTACTTAGAAAGTAAGTCCTAGCTTGATTTTTACACATGCGCCCAAAATGAGCCCGAATTAAGACCCTGCCCACTCCCGGATGCATGGGTAAAAATTAAGCTAGGGTGAGAGTAGTGGAGCTGCCCTAGTTGCAGCCAGTCCTCGGCCCATTTCTTCTGCAGCCAGCAGAAGAAAAGCTTTTCTGAAGACCGCTACAGCCGATAACAGAGCTCTGGATCGATCCAAAGCTCTGTTATTGGCTAAACAGGCCTTCAGGAAAGCCTTGCTGGCTTGCAGAAGAAATGGGCTGAGGTGTGCAAGGCGTGGCTACAACTATCCTAAAAGCTTCTGACAGCTAAAAGGAGGCCGGGGGCAATGCACGCAAGTGAGGTGCATCAGTGGATAACATCCCTCCCCCCAAAATAAGATCTGGTGCCTTTTTGGTGGCAAATATATATATATATATAAGACAGGATCTTATTTTTGGGGAAAGATAAGTAGTTATTTCTGCTGCTTGATCAAATTTCAAAAAGAGATAATGAGAATATTGAGGAAAGCACTGTAGGCAGTCCTTGTTCAGTGACCACCTCGTTTAGAAACCGTTTGTAGATACAAACAGATTGAAAATGTAACTTTGCAACCATCTCTTGCATTTATGACTTTGCAGGTTTGCAAAGGAAAGCTGAAGTAAGCTCATAAGGACAATGGTGGGTTCACTTAGCAACTGCTTTGCTTAATAACTATGTTGCCAGTTGTTCACAACTGCTAATTGGGGTTGCTAAATGAGGACTATCTGTATCACAGTGTCTGAAGAACTAAGCCTTTTTCAATTAATATCTCCCTTTTCCTTCTCTTTAGGGTAGTGCTGAGGAAGCAACAATGCTCCAGATGTCGATAAATTATACCGTAGCAGCTTCAACCAGCATAAAGCCATTGTGAGAGATGCTAGCAGCAGTTCAACAAGATCAGGGAAGCCTCAGGTTCCCCTTTATTGCTTTAGTGAGATGGATACTTTATCATGAGGAATATCCGATGTCTTTTATAGCACTGTTAGTAGATTTGTATGCTGAACCCCATGTTACTTTAGCTCATATCTAATTATTTGAAAACATTTGGAATACATCTAAAGAGACATGAGAACCCAACATACAAATCAAAATAATAATAAGAATTTGGAACTTCTGCATAAAGCAACAATCTCTTTTAGTTATATGGTTAGGCACATGGCACACATCAGGGGTGGGTTCTAAATTTTTTTACTACCGGTTCTGTGGGCGTGGCGTATTTTGTGGGCGTGGCTTGATGGTCATGTGACAATTCTTTAGGATTTAGCAGAGGTACTGGTCTACCAGGCTTTTAACTGTTTGCAGAGCTGTACCGGTCTACCCATTTATTTTTGCAGGTACTGGTCTACCCATTTATTTTTGCAGGCACCGGTCTACTCATTTGTTTTTGGAGGCAGTGGTCTACCACCAAACTGCCTTTTACCACTGATCAGCTGTAGGGCGGCCCTTTGAAGCCCCGTGGCAAGAGTTTAAACAGTTTTTTTCCTTATAGCCCATCAGCTGAGACTCAAGAGGCAGCAATAGATTGGGGGTGGGGCCAAATAAAAGGTAAGAATAACGCGGGGGGTGGGGGAGGCAGGGGGGGCAGAACCGGTTCGGTGACATCATATCATCACCGCTACTGGCTCGGCGGAACCGGGCAGAACCGGGAGGAACCCACCACTGGCACACATGCAACAAAGGCTGGTAATTTAATCCACACCTCTATTTTATTTTTTTTTATTAAAAGGATTTAGGAGGAAGCCTTGATAGACAAAGCAATGATGGGAGCCCCAGCTCATCATGGCCAACTCGTTGTGGGACAACTCGCCATGGCAAGTAGGAAAAATGAGTGTTTATGAAAGTACTGTTGAAAAAAAAATCATTTAGTTCAAACCAAAGTAGCTAGATTGTTTACTGGGATTTGCCAATATGAACATTTTATGCCAATTCTTGGTTTTCTACATTGGCTGCCTATTCATTTCAAGATTTGGAATGATTGCATTATTGTCCAGTTCGCATGGTGGTTTTCATCTGTATTTTATTTGCTTTTATTGTATGAGGTGGTATCAGGGGTGAAATGCTCCCAGTTCGGACTGGATCGCCCGATCTGGTAGCGATGGCGGTGGGTGGTTCGGAGAACTGGTAGCAAAAATCTCTGCGGCATTTTTTTCTGCAACCTCTTGGCCGAAGAGGTGGTAAAAAAAAATGCTTTGAAAAGTCTCTGACGATCCCAGCTGAGTTGCCTGATTGACAGAGGCTTTTCAAAGTATTAGAAAAAATGCTTTGAAAAGTTAAAAAAAAAAAAAAGTTGGCCACGCTCACCCAGTCACATTATGCCCCCCACCCACCAAGCCAAGCCCACAGAACCGGTAGTAACAAATTTTACATTTCACCCCTGGGTTGTATTCCAATTATCTCTTTGGATTTCTTTCATTGTAAATCACCCATTAAAGAATATTTATTAAACAAACATAAATATATATTTTTAAATGTGCACTTCCTTGAAGTCCAAACAGAAAGTAGGATATACAATGTATATATATATATATATATATATATATATATATATATATATATATATATATATATATATATATATACATACATACATACATACATACATACATACATACATACATATATATATATATATATATATATATATATATATATATATGACAAATAAGTATATTCTCACTGTATTCATAGAGTTTATCCCCAGTAAAAGTCACTTTTTAAATGAATGCCTGCAAGGCCACTGTACGACTCATCCCTTCTCTGCTCCCTGCTCTTATTTTCATTTCCCATACTACCTTTTTGCAGGAGTAGCAATATTGTGCAAATTGCTTCTCATAACAGGGTACACAGTAATTGTCATCATCCTTGGTAATCAAAGGTTTCATTCCTAGTGGTTGCCGGCAGTACCGGCAAACAAAGCAAGCTTCGTGCCAACAATTGCCTTTAAATTCCATTTTACGAGAACCTGCAAATTGAATTGTAATCCCAGTTACTTTCCTGGCAAACAGCTCTTATTTCTTTTTTCTTTTTACTGAATCCACTGAAACAAAGATGCAGTACAGTTAGTCCTCAACTTACGACCACAATTGAGCTCAAAATGTATGTTGCTAAGTGAGAAATTTGTTGTGAGTTTTATGACAAAGGGCACAAATCTGTCAATAAACACTTTCTGTCAAGATTTCTTTTGCACTGTAAAGATTTTCACAAACTAATCACAGGATATACAAATAATTTGTTGATATGAGTGCCCTACAGTTTATGAAGTTTGCTTCAACATATTTCTAGTAACTTTCTTTAAATTTCTTCAGATGTCAGATTCAAAAATCTGTATCCATCTCTCTCTCTCTCTCTCTCTTTCTCTCTCTCATATCTATCTATCTATCTATCTATCTATCTATCTATCTATCTATCTATCCATCCATCCATCCATCCATCCATCCATCCATCCACATATATATTGTATACATCCACACAAATATGCATCGGTTCCTTCGAGTTCCTGTAGTTTTCTTGGTAAGATCTTAGGTTGTCATTGCCTGCTTCCTAGAGTTGAGAGAAATGATTGGCCTAAGAACACCCAGTTGGTTTTGTGCCTAAGGCAGGAATAATTTCCTCACAGTCTCCTAGTTTTCAGCCTGGTGTTTTAACTATACCACTCGAGTTTCCAAAGCACCACTATGGTGGTACCTTTTTGCAATTACAATTGTGTGGACACATGGTGAAATTAATGCTGAGATTTATATGCTGCCAATTTAGACAGAATCATGGCAGCTAACAACAAATCCATAGTAAAACAAAAATACAGTAATCACAATTGAAATGTCCATGGTAGCAATTAAAACTTCCAAATTAATGATAATTTGAAGAGTCCATAGGATTGGCCCTATTAACACTGTGAGCTAGGGCCATGCACCAGTGAATAATATCATAATAATAGGATAAGTAGTATTTTAAATATATATTTTACCATCAGTTAATTGGAACTTTACAGCATCATTGCCTCAAGGAATCGAAAAAATCATTGTTTGAAATTGCTATGTGAGGGAGACTTTGCAAAGCAGAGGAAGACAATTAGAGAAAGACAATTAGAATAGTTTTCTTATATATGGAATAATTTGAATATTGTGAAATCAATGTGTTCCTAATCAGTGAGTGAATTAAGTACCGTTTTAAAGATACAAGCATTGCAAATTGAGTCAGTACAGAATGACTTCATTTTAGCTTCAGTACTGTATTATTTTTAGGTTTACTAAAGACACCTGTGGCAAGACACATTTCCATGAGTTTCTTCTTCATTTTATTCATTTAACAAGAGGAAGAATTGCTGTGGATATGCTAGGAACTGAGATCTGCCTCTGTGTTTATATATCAGTATTCCTAATCTAAATCAACATAAGAACAGTTAATAATGTGGGGGCTTCTGGTTTGGTTTCTGCCGCCGCCGGACGGTCTTTCGGGACTGCCAGCCCCGCCACCTGTAAAGAGCGTCTCTACAACTGAGAGACGGCTCGAAAATCTCCGTCTCCTTAAGGAGATGTGAGATAGAGCCGGCGAGGACAGGTAGAGCCCTCTGCGAACTCCCCAGAGGTTTTTTTTTGCTCTTGGGGAGGAAGCAGAATGTGGCTCCCTATACAGCTTGCCGCTGCTCCGGGCATCGGGGGAACTCTGCTTCTTGCAGAGCCAGGCGATGGGACCAATCCAATCAACAAAATTTAACAGATTGTCTGAACAAATAGGATGAAATCTGGACTTGGGACCCTAAATCGCAAGTATTTCTAACAAATCCTATGAGTGATTTTAAAAGTGAAGAAAGAAAGTTTTTAAAATGGCAACTGGCTGAGGCTTGAGAAGAAGAAAGCTGAAAGCGAAAGTCCTTCCATTTGAATAGCTTAATACGCTACAAAGTATCTGAAACAATAGCGCTGGCTAGAATTGAAGAGAAAAATTTCTATTTTAAGTTTCTTTCTTCCTGGAGACTTGATATTGATATTGTTTGGAGAAAAGTCCTTTTTTCTTTTTAAAAAAAGAGTTTGTTTGTGGGGCAGAATGGCGTTAAAACAGACAAAGCCAGACAGCCAAGCTGTGGGGGGGGGGGGTTCCCCCATTTACAAATCATATGAGCAAGTTTTGAACTTGCACATTCAGAAGAATGGCTCAGACCTAAAGGAATTTGTTTTGAAGGAGATGGCAAGACATGATGAGATTGTGAACCAGAATCTTGAAAAATTCAGGCAGGAAATTAAAGAATTGGTACAACGAAAGTATGATAATCTGAAACAACAGATTGTAACAGCTTTCAAAACTTTTTCAGAAATAGTTATAAAGATGGATAAAGATACCAATTTATTAGAATCTAAAATGAAGGAAGCTGATGATAAGATTTATAATTTGGACAATAAAATACAAAGAATTGAAAATGATTTGATAAATATTCAAGACAATAGCTCAGAAGTAAAGTCTAAAATAAAGGAGGCTGATCACAAGACTTACAATGCAGATAATATAAAACAAAGGATTGAAAAAGAAGTTACAATGATGCAATACAGGTCTATGGAATTTGCGGTCAGAATGAGGGGACTACAGGAAAATAACAGAGATGATTTGAGAAAGATGTCTGCTGAAGTTCTGGCTGTGATTTTAAAGGTTAGTCCTGAAGAGGTATCCTGTAAGATTGATAAGGCCTACAGAGTAAATTCCTGGGTGGCAAAGCAAAAACAGTTGCCTAGAGATGTGGTGATTTACTTTACTGATAAAGGAATAAGAAATGATATTGTGCAAAAGTCTTTTAACTCCATTCCAGAAATGAACGGAAGGAAGATTTGGATATATAAAGAGCTGCCGCCTAAGATGTTAAAAGATAGAAAGGAATTTGGATTTTTGGTGACTGAGCTAAAGAAACAAAACATCCCATTTAGGTGGGATGTTCCAGTTGGTATAATATTGAGATACCAAGGAGAAAGATATCAACTAAATACTGTTGAAAAAGCAGAAGAATTTTACTACAAGGTTCTTAAAATGGATCCAACATCTTCACGTATGCCTTCAGTGTTGGGAACACAGGAGGGGAATAAAGAAAAGCAAAATGAACAAGAGATTAAAACTCAGGCTAAGCAGATGGAGATGGAGGTAATGGAAAAACAACAAGTTGCAGAGGCCCTTTTGGACGAGCCGCTTTTGGATTCTCCTTCAGAGGTTTTAGCTGGATTACCTATAAATATAAGAGAGACGGCTTTGGATTTTAATGTGATGTCTTATCAAGTTACAGACCAGCATGGAACTCAATCAGCTGATATACAAGTCCTAGAAAGGCAACTAGGATGGAGATCTAAACCACAAAAAGTTAAGAAAAGAAGAAGCAGGTCCTACAAAACTAAAAAAATTTAAACTAAACAACAGTCTAATGCCAGTTACTTAAGAGACGATTAAATATAATAAGCGGGATTTATAGATGGCTGATACATGAAAATATAGCTGAGGCAAATTATTGACTTAGACTATTTTGAGAAGAATAACAGATCTCTGCAGTGCTGGTGCTTTTGGAATGTGGAAGATGGCCTCTGATTGAGTGGATTGGAACTTTCTATTTTGGACTCTTTGAAAAATGGATTATGTATATGCTGAGTTATAAGGCAAGAGAACTATGGGATTGGGGCATGCAGAAGATCTGGTTGTTACCCCAATGTGGTGGTTGGAATTAACAATCTAGATAAAAGACACTACAGAAGATACCATATGGAATATAAATATAAAGTCACTCGGGTGGTTTTTTATATACGAAAATATTTTTTATTGATGGGGGCAGATGGTAATGGAAGATACCGAATATGCTGTTGGAAGCTGAACCTGATGTTACCCTAACATGGGCGATGGAATTAATAATCTAGTTGAAAGACGTTACAGAAGACACTATATGGATTATAAATTTAAAGTCACTTGAGGATTTTATTCATATATGGAAATATTTTTTAGTTGCGGTGTGGGCAGAAGAACAAAGATATTAAAATATTATGTATGGTAGACCTGTAGGAAAATGGGTGGAGATGGGTTAGGTTATTGATTGTTTAGTTTAGGAAAAGGGATGTTATGTTTAGATATAAATATACGTAAAAGAGATATATGCATGGGGGAGGAAATGGGTAGATTATGAGTTGAATAAATGTCAAATTAGGATTTATTATATAATTTTATACTTGAAGGTTGCTTTGAAATGTATAGTATAGGGGGGAATAATAACAATGCTAGAAAGAAATGGTTAGCATGTGGGGGGGGGTGTAAAAGGATGGTAAAGTATTATATAATTTGATATCAATCTGGATTTTATTTTTGGAGAAGCCATGGGGGGTGGGGAGGGTGAGGGGGGGGTTAGGGAGGAGGAGGGGAAAAAAGGGGAAAAATCAGTATTTGAAAAACTTTTTCAATAAAAAAGAAAAGAAAAGAAAAGAAAAGTTAATAATGTGCTTATCACTGACCTGATGGATGGCTGAAACTGGTTAATCGAAGCATGGAAGTGATAAAGCAAATAACAAAATGCAGCCAAAGAACAATGGTGAATAGATTTAGTGTGTTGTTATTGAATATGAGTTTGCAGGTACTGTGCTAAGGGAAACTGTGAGCCTACACAAATATCTCAATGAGAAAAGCACAAATTGGAAATACAATTATAAATATCAAAAAGCAGGATTTCATCACGTTTCTCCTCTCTTAGTAATCAGAGGTTTTCACTGAAGACTATTCTTGACTAGCAAGTTTTTGAGAAGGGTTGTTATAGGATGGGATATATATTTTATAATTACTGGGTTCTTATTTCCGATTCGTTGGGCATCTATTATTTGAAATAAAGTCAAAGTGAGCAAAGTAGCCTTTTCTTTATGGACAGAAGGAATGGATCATAACCATTTGGATTAAACACAAGGGTGGGCTGCTGGGGGTTCACAGGGGTTTGGGAGAACCTTTAACTAAGATTCTGTGCAGTTCAGAGTGCCCCCAAATCCCACTCCTGGCTGGCCCTCCCCTCCCAGGACTCCCCACGTGGCCTGTTTTGGATGCAGGGCTTGCACGGAGGCTCAGGGAGGGCGAGAAATGGGCCTACTGGAAGTTCGGGAAGGCCGAAAACAGGTGCATTTCCGCCTCCAGAGGGCCTTTGGACCTTGGGGAGGCTGTTTTCGCTCTCCCGGAGGTTCAAGGAAAGCCTCTGGAGCCTGGGGAGGGCAAAAAGCCCTCCCTGCTGTGGTGCAGGAGGCCAATTAGGCAACCCACCCAGCAACCGGGCAGAGAATCCCTTGGTAAAATTTTGGAAGCTCACCCCGATTAAACACACAGACAGACACACAGACACACACAAACCAAGATTTCAGCAAGCAGTGTTTAGTCTCCCAGAGTTTTTTTTTAAGGAAAGGACATCACATGGCATTCTAGTATCAGCCACTTCTGTTTGGTATACTTCAGTGACAATAATGGGACAACACAACTCTAAAGTGTAGGTAGTGTGTGAATGTATGTAAGTATAAATGTGTGTGTGTGTGTATGTGTGTGTGTGTGTGTATTTTTGTAGATTTTCACGGGTACAGGTATGCAAGTCTTAGTGTATTCGGGTCTTCTCCCATGTAAGAAGACCCCTTGCATAAGCCTGATGATGGCAAATGAGATTCTGCCAAAACGTTGCCAAAGTGCTCTCAATCTTACTCGGGAGAAGACCCGAATACACCAATACATATACATATACATATACATATACATATACATATACATATACATGTACATGTACATGTACATGTACATGTACATGTACACATACACATACATATACATGTACATGTACATGTACATGTACATGTACATGTACATGTACACGTACACGTACACATACACGCATACGCACACACGCACACACGCACACACGCACACGCACACACACACACACATATATATATATATATAATAGTTTTCTGAGTTTTTCGTGGGTGTTTGTATGTAGGTCTTTGGTTATTTGGGTTTTCTCCCGCGTAAAATTGGAAGTGTCTTGGCGACGTTTCGACAAAGTCTCATTTGTCATCTTCAGGCTGGTGTTTTCGGCTTCGTGCTTCTAGGAGCAAAGGATTCTAGGAGCAAAGGAAAACACCAGCCTGAAGATGACGAATGAGACTTCATCGAAACGTCACCAAGACACTTCCAATTTTACGCAGGAGAAAACCTGAATAACCAGAGACCTACATATATATAATAATATATAATAGGGCTGCATAATATCTTGGTTTACGTAGGTAGACCCTGGCTAAAGAGACATACACATAAAACCTACGAAAAAGAAAGAAACACACACACACACACACACACACACACACACACACACACACATACATGTGTATACATTCATATATACATACATACAGAATGTGAGTGGGCACTTTGAGAAAGAAACAGTGATACCAGTATAAAAGAAGAGTTGGGAGAACTGCAATGAAGAATAATTTTAATTACAGTTCTATAAGAAGAAAAGGGACTATAAAACTTTATGGTTCTGATGTAGTGGAGACTATATCAGCAGTGACACATTTTACAGAGACACCGGCAATCATTTCCCATTATACTTACCCGTCCCAAATGCTTGAAAGATGAAGAATTATTAATAGGTCATGGGATGGAAAAGAAATAGCTGATTTCTACAGCAACATATGGTCTGTGCAGGGCACATATAATGAAGCATTCGCCTGAAAAGGAGAAGCCCTTGGAAGAAACCTTCCCCCATCAGATTTTTTTCCCCCTTACCAATTTCCATGAATCAAAGCCTCCAGGTTCAAGTGTCATCCCACCCTTTTCGTTTATTTATCTCCATTAAGGAATGCCCATCTCCAGCTCCCTATGATCTTACCAGGCATAATAGTCCTCTTGCAGTGAAAGCACTTAGATGAATATTCATTAGAATAACAAGTTGTACACAGCAGGCGCTCGTCTTTAGCTGCAAAAGGCTTCTCAACCAGGGAGTGGTGGCATTGGGCACACTTGAAGCACGTTTCATGCCAGTGGCAGCCTTTATAAGCAAAATCCTTGGAGAGAGTGAATAATAAAAAAGCATTGGCTACTCTGATTCCAACTGAACAAAACTATGAGCTCTCGGACTTCACACCAATTGTTCAACAATGACCCGAAAGAAGATAATTTCCCTGTCTTTTATTCCTCTTCTTTTTTTTTCTTCTCCTTGTGATGTTCTCAAAAGGAGAACACTTGCAATTGCACTTGTACCATGGTCTGCAAAGGAATCAGTAGTCTACTGTACAGCTAGTCCTTGTCTTACAACCACAATGGAGCCCAACATTTCTGTGGTTAAGTGAGACATTTGTTAAATGAGCTTTGCCCCATTTTACAACCTTTTTGCCACAGTTGTTAAGTGAATCACTGTGGTTGATAAGTTAATAACTGGATTGTTAAGTGAATCTGGGCTGCAAAGGAATCAGTAGTTTACTATATAGGTAGTTCTTGAATTACAACCACAATGGAGCCCAAAGTTTCTGTTGTTACGTGAGACATTTGTTAACTGAGCTTTGCCCCATTTTACGACCTTCCTTGCCACAATTGTTAAGTGAATCTGGGTTCCCCATGGACTTTGCTTGTCAGAAGGTCGCAAAAAGTGATCACAAGACCTTGGGACACAGCAACGGTCATAAATATGAACCAGTTGCCAAGCATCTGGAATTTTGATCATATGATCATGGGGATACTGCAAAGGTCGTAACTCTGAAAAACGGTCGTAAATCACATTTTTCATTCCTGTTGTAACTTTGAATGGTCACTAAATGAACTGTTGTAAATTGATGATGACCTGTATATCTTTAGGTTTGTTATGATTTTATGGTTTAAATTACCGTATAAGATGCATTGGAGTATAAGACGCACCTTAGTTTTTGGGGAGGAAAATAAGAAAAAAGCTGATTGGCAGGTGGATCGGTCTCCCAGAATATCCCCAATCAGCTGTTCCCAGAGGTGAATTTTAGCAACAGGTTCCTTGGCTGTGAGCGCTGTGCCTTGCTTTTTTCCCCTTTTTTCCTGCTTTTTTTTCTGCCTCTGAAACCTCCGTTTGAGAAGCTGGGCTTGGCTACATTCAGAGTGTAAGACGCACTCAGATTTTCACCCTCTTTTTTGGGGGGAAAAGGTGTGTCATATACTCTGAAAAATACAGTAGTACTTTTCCTGCAAAGGATTCATGAAGAACATATGCCTCTGCGGCAGAGCTAGAGCAGAACTAAAATATCTGCAATCAGCTGTTAGGCAGAGTGAGGCTTTTGCCTTGAGCAGCAGATGGTTGGTGGCTAAGAGAGGAAGGAAATGGGAGAACAGCCACACAACATCTTGACACCATTTAATCTAACCTTCTGCCCTCATTCTGGTTCTTTTGTTGTTGCACTGCTGAAATAGAGCTGGTCTGGTCAATTTTAATGTATGGAGTGTGAGATAAGACTTTTGTCCTTGTTTCAGATAGTAAAGTGACTGAGTTCATTTATAAATGCACTATATATAGCACTATATTTTTATATATACAGACATGTTTTGGGTGGTTCTACCCTATAGACTCCAGTGGAATCTGCAAAATAAAAGATATTAGCATCTTCAACATCATCTGACAAATGTCTATGGAGATTCTCAGTCATGGTTGTCCCAAAAGTGCTTTATCAAGAGACTACTGGACTCTCTGGCATTTTTTCTTTGAAGCTTCTTGGATGAAAAGCAAAACATCTTCAAGAAAAACCAGAAAGTCCAGTTGCCACTTGAAACTGGGATGATCCCACTTTTGGGATCATCTGACAAAATTTGTATGAGGAACATAATTAAAAAAGAAAAAGAAATAGAGATCTTAATAGTTATCCAGGGTAGTTCTGATTCAATTTGGCCACTAAGGATTCACAGAATATAATTTGAGTTTCAGTTACTTTGCTCCTAATGGGCATCGAGTTCCAAAGGTTTCTTCTCCAAAACTTTCTGGAAATTCTAGGGGTCAAACTTTTGTCATGCAAAGTATCACCTAGATCTCTTTGTCGCTGTCCGATTTCACTTGATGATTTTGCAATTGTAATTCATTATGATTTATTCAATTTAGATTCCACCTTTTTACTTAGAGGGCTATCATTCATTGTTATGGCTGTTGTCTATGTGCATATAGGAGACAAGAGGTAAATGTATGTGTATGTGTATAAACATGTGCATTTATGTTTAGAGAGACTCAATGGAGTTATTGAAGATGCCTCCCTTCCTTGATGATAACTGCTAATAATTAACTATAGGAAGGAAGGAAGGAAGGAAGGAAGGAAGGAAGGAAGGAAGGAAGGAAGGAAGGAATTATTGAAGGATACTTTGAGGAAAGATGAAACCAAAAAAAACCTTCAAAGATATAGTTAGTGTATTCAGGCTTGCCCTATTCCTGGAACTGCAAGATATATGAGATATATCAAAAAATTAAATTATCATTTAGCAAGTACAGTATTTTTTTTTAACCAAAGACATCAATTTCTTCCTTTCTCTTCCTTTCTTTTTCTTGGATATCATGCTCACATAGATAAATGATTTTATTTTCTAGTGAAATTCCCTTTAAATCTTTGCAGTCAAATGGAGACCATTGGCAATATAGGGGAAAGGAAGTCATTTTTCACTAGCTATTTGTCAGTGGAATTTATTTTAAAGGTTTGGTTGATCTTATCAATTGAATGAAACCACGCATAGAAAAGAAAATCAATGCTGTTATCATTATGGAATAAATTGTGAGAATAAAACAAATACTTTTTTTAAAAAAAGGGGGATACTAAGGGAGCTAAAATGTTGCACTGAAGTTAATACAACTATTTAATATCTTTCTAAAGCTTCTGCAGTCAGATGATGGATGAAACCAATCCTATCTGATCTGTAGGGAATCTACGAACCATTACAATTCTCTGTATCTCTATAGAAGCTTAATCACATACTTGCCTTTGTGTCTGCATAAAATCTATAGATCTTAATCTATGTGTATACAGTGGAAGTAATCTTTTCTTTTAATTGGATTGTATATTAATGTGTCAATGGATTATATATTACTGAATATAAAAACATCTTTATCAGGTCACAATGAAGCTCTATCTCTGTGCCAGCAATATTAGATATAAATCTTTATTTTAAATTTTTATAATGGACACTGCTGGACTATCAGCAGCAGATGGTCTTCAGGACAGGAGTGTGGATTCCATCTTTCATTATTCTCACTATTGGCCACATTGGTTGGGGTTCACAAGAGTTCAATCATACTAGACAAGTGATACAATACCTAAGAAATAAAAAGGTGAAATTTGCAGCTATCCAAATTCTACTTAATTCTGAATAAGCAGACTTGTGCAGTCAGGGAACATTTTAGGAATATCAAAAAGATGTTGATATTCTGTACTCTGCCATAAAGATCCTGCCTATTCAAAATGTAGTGGTTTTTGTGATGTAGCCAATCAGAAGACACATTCACCCAGGGACAACTGGTGAAATTGTTACCTGCAGGTCCCTGTCCTCTTCCAGGATTGTCCCTATCACTTCTGCCAACTTTAGCTTTCTGTTGCTTTGTTGACAGATCAAAAGCTTCCAACGAAAACATCCATCCATGTTTATTGTTCATTTGTATTAACATCTATGTGTTATTCTGTGGTCCAGAGATTCATTTGGAAGTAAAGATGAATATTAGAAGCATAACTCCCTAATAATTACCAGGTTGCTAGAAATTTTTGCCAACAAAACAAAAGTGGATGCTAAATTTTCCAGGTGCTAAAGTAGTAGCGGTTTGCTAATCTGTAGGTTATTTCATTTAGTACATCTACATCAGATAGTACAGAAAAAATGATTGTGTACTCCAGTGCTAAATTTGTTACCCAAATTAAATCAAACGTTTCCAAAGTTTTAAATACTAAATGATAACAACCTTCTGTTCCCTGCTGACTTAAAACATGCTGAAAATGAACCCATGAAGCTGGAAGATTCCAGTTTAGACAATCTAAGTTTCATCAGTTTCTGTATTAACATAAGAGTACCATTAAGAAGAATCTCCAAATTATTACAGAAGAAAAGATTCACATCACAAATAATAATTGCATAGATGAGCCTTTGGGTATTTTTTTTTTCCCCAGTGGGAGTATAGATGGTCATGAAACTAACTAGTCAGTGCTTACCTTTGAGTCACATTCAATGGCTTTCTTACATTTTTCACAAAAGTTAGCAAAGCGGCTGTCATAGCATTTCACACAGAAAGCGTTTCCTTCTTTCATGACGTATCGTTTTCCACAAAGTGAATCCTTGCAGTGAAAGCAGTTTGACTGAACACTGGCCATTTTTAAGCCTTTTGATGCTGCTGCAGATGGAAAGACAAGGCACGTATCAATGAAATAATATGGCTGCAAGAACAAGAGTCTCAATTTTGGAAGTTCTGCACAGTCACAATGATTCAACCCCCCCCCTTCTAATACAGAGGAAGGAACAATTTTAAATCTTCATTATTTATTATTATTATTTCATTATTATTCTCATTGATGATTTTGGCAGATTTAGTCTGTCTTTTTCAATCACCCCACCCCCACCCCAGCTAGTCCCTTTAAAATATAAAAATTAAACAACTTGTCAGTTTTTAACATTAAGCAGAGGATTCTTTATGGGTGCTAAATGATCTTCAATAGGACCAACCAAGATCAATAGAAAACTGATTGGCAGATTGCTATTTGGGGAAGTAGCATGAGACATCGGCCCCCATTTCTGGATATTTTTCAGAAATGCATTTCTAGAAAGATTTATTATCAGTCCATTGCAAATCTTCCTTATCCCAACGCACCCACACATGTATATTTTTGGCCTGTTCAAACTGAGAAAAACACATTTTAGATAAACATTCAAACTTCACGATACAACAGAATCTTCAGAGGTTTGCAGGCAAGCTATTTTAGTCTCGTTATTTGCCCACTGGACCAGAACTTTGCTAAAATTAGGGCACAGGTTCCTGAGAATGAAGAAATAAACAGAACCCAAAAGAAATCCCAGTGAAGCTGATCACAAGTGCATCTGCTGGATTCATTGAATTCTCTCTATTATAATATCACTGTGCATAGGGTCTGTTATGGGCTTAAAAAAGAACTATCTGGAAAAAAACCCCAAGAAACTCCTTTCACATATTTAGCATAGGTGTGTAAACTGGTTCAAAGGGATGTGCTATGGAATATGCCTTAGAAGAAATCAACCAAATGAAAACCTTTCTTCCATCTTTGTAGTCTTCTACTGATACATCTTTATTTCTATATTTTTCTCTATGCATTAAATCACTGGTCATATGCTAGTGCTGGATGGATATTGCCTGAACTCACTATTTTTGCAGTGCTACTTTATTTCAGTTTTAATAATTCTACTCAGAAATTTTTAACATGATGTATGACAATATATAACTCTTCTCATTTTGTGGGCATTCAGTTTTACCTTCTTCTGCAATGATCTATAGTATGCAGGGGTGGGCTTCAAAAATTTTAGCAAGGGGTTCTCTGCCTGGTTGCTGGGTGGGAATGGCCATGGTGGGCATGGCCTAGTCGGCCTCCTTCACTATGGTGGTGGTGGTGGGCGTTTTTGCCCTCCCCGGGCTCCAGAGGCTTTCTTCAAGCCTTCAGGAGGGCGAAAACAGCCTCCCCAGGCTCCGGAGGCCCTCTGGAGGCCAGAAACGGGCCGATTTCTGGCCTTCATAAAACTTCCAGTAGGCCCGTTTTTCACCCTCCCCAAGCCTCTGTGCGTGCCCTGCACTTACCTGCTGCGTGGGGACTCCTGGGAGGAGTGGGCGGGGCGGGGCCAGCCAGGAGTGGGATTTGGGGGTTCTCTGAACTGCATAGAATCTTAGCTAGAGGTTCTCCCGAACTCCTGCGAACACCCAGCAGCCCACCTCTGCCTGTAGTATGGTATTTATTGGACCCAGTTTGTTTGGGGGGGGCAATGTGCTGACTCTGTAAATCACTTAGAGAGGGCTGTGAAGCACTGTGAAGTGATATATAAGTCTAAGTGCTATTGCTATTGCGAATTAACACTTTACATTGTTTTTCACTACTATCTATTTCATTTCTAAGTTCCCTGTTAAGTCCAATTCCTTCTTTCTCTCTCTCTTTCTCCCAAAGGAGAGGATGTGGCACGCAAGGAACCCTCACCTGCATTTTAAGTTATATTCCAACTGTAGGAATTTAGCACCCACCCCTTTCCTAGAAGAATGAAATATTTTAGGAAATATTAAAAAGGCAGACTATTATGTTTCCCTGTATGAGAAATGGAGAAACATGTTTTAAAGACAAAGCAGCTCCCACCTTCCTGCCCCCCACCCTTTGTTAATGGGCCAGAGGCAGAAACTCAATCTTTGTCAATGGACCATCATCTGCAACACAATAGCAACAGAAACTAACACAATGGGACCCATCTAGGACAGAAACTCACCACATGGCACTGGGAAGATTACATCAGCCAGCAAGGCTAGCTAAGACCCCCACCCCCTGGAAGTCTGACAACCAATCAGGATACTCTTTCTGGGTCCCAGGAAGTTCAAAGCCAGAGAGAGCATGAAACCCAGGGACTCGCTGTATCTCATCCTTTTTCTGTTCAGGAACTCAAACCATGTGATCCTGTCCACCATTAAACCATCTTTCCAAGCAGTCTCCATGTTTCCAGTGTCTTTTCCCCCTCTTGGAGCTGAACCCAGAAGGATAATTCTTCCTACACTAACCATTCCTTGTTGGGCTGGAAAGGAGAAGAGACTAAATCCAGCTTCCTATTCCTGAATAGGTAATTCAACGTTTTACAAAGAAAAGTAAAACCTTCATGCACATATAGGTAATCCTTGACTTACGACAATGGGAACTGGAACTTCCATAACCCTAGCAAGGTGGTTGTTGCATAATCACCATGCTGATTAAGCAAATCCAGCTTCCTGGATTCACTTGTTAATATTCTGACAAGATTAACTTGTTAGAAGCCCCCTAGGAAGGGCACAAAGATGATCAGGTGACCTTGGAACACTGCAACTTTCATAAATATGTGTTTGTTGACAATTGCCCAAATTTTGATCATGTGATCACAGGGTTCACTGCGGCAGTTGCAAGTGCAAGGATCAGTCAGAAATCACTTTTTTCAGTGCCATCAGAGTTGGAAGGGATCTTGAAGATCCTCTAGTCCAACCTCCTGCTCAACTAGGACACCCTATACTAGTGATGGCTAACCTTTTCCAGACCAAGTGCCCAAAGCACGCACACATGGATGCAAATGCATGTGCGTGCGGCCGAACCCCCAAAATGCAATTCGCACAAGAGTCCTCCACATGTGCCCCTCCTCCCGTGCATGCATGTGTGGCCCCCCCCACAGCATCCTGCACACCCACATGCGCCCTATGCATGCCTGTGTGGCCCTCCTGCAGCACCGTGCCACCCCGCACATGCGCGGCAGAGACCCAAAAACAGCTGGCTGGCAGGAGGTGTGTGCACATGTGTGGTGGAACTGAATTGGGGTGACGGCTCACATGCCCACATAGAGGGCGTTGTGTGCCACTTTTGGCATGTGTGCCATAGGTTCGCCATCATAGCCCTATACTATTTTAGACAAATGGCTGTCCAATCTCTTCTTAAAAACCTCCAGTTTTGGAGCACCCACAACTTCTGGAAGACCAGCCATTCCATTGGTCAATTGTTCTAACTGATCTTTTTCGGGATGGGGGGGGTACGTCTTGCATGATGTTTACCATCTGCTTGGGGGAGGAAAAAAAACTGCTTTTTTTTATTCTCCCTGCCTGCAGATCTGTGCTGAACTGGACTGGGAATGGCATTCAAATAGCAGATATTATTGTCTAAATATATAAGCACATCCATGAGAGTTATTACTAATGCAGATTTCTCGGGTAAAAATGAACCAGCGATGGAGAACTGAGTTTTTAATTCTATTCCTGGAGGATTTGTGGTATGACAGCGTGGGGGAGTAGAAGAGTATGACAAGGATGGAATGCTATCTCAGGCCAAAAATAGCAATAGCTTTATTTGGCATAAGCAGTGGAAAATTTCTTACCCAGGGCATTCAGAATCATTGCATTTAAATGCTTTGCTGCATCTCCAACTGTGTCACAGCTCTCCACTCTCCAAAATGACACATAACACAACCCATTAAAACAAGCCACAGCGTAAACATTTGTGAAAGCCTCATACTTTCACAAATATTGTTCATTTGTTCTAGATCAAATAAGTGAGAAGAGCACCACAAATCTCAAGAACAGAGATAACTGTTGCAGTAGAAACCTTTCCAACATGGGAATCTCATTTGCGGGGGTGGTGGGCAGCTCCGTTGGAACAATTGAAGCAGGAATATTGAACTCCTATGTCAAATTTCCTTATAATAAACAAACAAATAAATAAATAGGCATTGTTACCTACTGTATGCTTGGCAAAGAAGTATTATAGTCTATAGAGAAAGAGTAATGCAAAGACCATTGATTTCAAGAGCTTTATTTCCAAAAAATGTACTGTATGCATAGATTACAATGGCTTGTTTTATAAATATTTAAAAGAGAACATTGGGTAGAAAATGGACCACTTACCATCTTTTTAAAAAATTCATCTTCTGGCTATCAGAACTGTTAAAATAGTCTAAATGGAAAAAAATGTTAGTCTGCTCCAACAAACCACTCTTTATGGTTATGAATTAAGAGTACATAGCTGGAATCATTTAGCACAGAATTCTTGCTAGTTAATCATTTAAACAGTATCAACTTTATCCTCTATACATTTAAAGCATGCAGAGAGAGTGACAGGATAATAAACCATGTAGAAATACCCAGATTCAATGAGTAGGGTTCACATATCACTCTAGGTCATAGTGTGTGTTGGTTTTGGCTTAGAATATTAGGTAAAGTCATCCCCTGTGGTTGGCAACTCATGACTTATGTCTGAGCATAATATGTGAACCCAACAAATCAAGTCCTAGTGAACATGTAACTATTTAGACTAAAAAATTAAGGAGCCTAGCTAGCTAGACCAAGGAAGATCATTGTTCCTACCCGATTTGTGACAACAGTTGCAGTGGTGAAATCTGAACCAGTTTACTACTGGTTTGCTGGCTGTGCATGAGCAGTGCGCACCACACACCAAATGTGAGGTGCACGTGCGCAAAAGGAGGCATGCAGTAAGTAGAATAGCGCGCGAGGGGGGTGATCAGCTGTGGCGCGCAATTTTTTTTTTTACTTTTAAAAGCATTGCTTTTAAAAGTAAAAAAAAGAAGCCTCTGACGATCGTGCTGCTCAGCTGGGATCGTCAGAGGCCTTTTTTTAACCTTTTAAAAGCATTTTTTCTTGTAAAAAATGCTTTTAGAAGGCTCTGACGATCCCAGCTGAGTTGCCTGATCGTCAGAGGTTTTTTTTTTCTTTTAAAAGCATTTTTTTTACAAGCTCTTTGGTGAAGAGGTTGTAAAAAAAAAATGCTTTTAAAAGTAAAAAAAAAAAAAAGCCTCTGATGATCGTGCGGCTCAGCTGGGCATGGGCTGGGGGGGGTGGGGTGGGCAGAGATTTTTGCTACCAGTTCTCCGAACCACCCGCTGACATCGCTACCGGATCGGGTGATCCGGTCCATACTGGGAGCATTTCACCCCTGAACAGTTGGCTCAAAAAAATCTTTCATTTGATTCCTGTTCTTTCTGATGAATTCTGTAAATGAAAGAGCAAGGGAGCAAGGTATGTTCTTTCAGTCTCCATCCTTCCATCTGTTGTATGAGACCTAAAAGCACTGATTTATCATAACTGATAAGGATTACAGTTAGATAATCCTGTGATATCGTTTGAATACTTAAAAGCTATATAGATGCTAACTATGAAGTGGTTTCTGTTTTATATTAACTGATAGTGCCAGGTGTTCCACTGACGGTGACTAAATCAGAGTTCTTTCTCCAATTTTAATTTTAGTTTGTAGTAACTAAGCTTTCTTTTTATTGCATCTTTATCAGATCCACAGAGTTAATGGATGGCTCAGCGGTTAAAGACTCTGAGCTTGTCAGTTGGAAAGTTGACAGGTTAGGTTTGAGACCTGAGTACCATGCGATGACATGAGCTCCTGTTCTTGCCCCAGCTCCTGCCCACCTAGCAGTTCGAAAGCATGCAAATGCAAGTAGATAAATAGGTACCATTTTGGTGGGAAGGTAGCAGCATTCCTTGCACCTTGGCGTATAGTCATGCTGGCTACATGACCACGGAA
Source organism: Pituophis catenifer annectens (assembly GCF_029215685.1). NCBI lineage: Eukaryota > Metazoa > Chordata > Lepidosauria > Squamata > Colubridae > Pituophis > Pituophis catenifer. Next base: position 107,447,618 of record NW_027256881.1, read on the forward strand.
ACCTCTTGGACAAAGCTGACTCCCTCTGCTAAGAAATGGAAATGAACACCGCCCCCTAGTGACTGGCAGGGAAAACCTTTGTCTTTACCTTTATCCACTAGGGATCATAAACTGAATGACAACTACTATGAGTTAGATGTGCCTATTCTGACTGGTTAGTTTTGTTATAACTAACATAATCCCATAAACATACACTGCTTTTTTTTTTACAGACATGAATATAATATATTCCAAAAAAGTGAAATACCTAGGGATAAATATGACAGCCACAAGTACAATGATAAAAGAGAATAACTATGGACCTTTGGTCCAAAAAATAAAAGAAGATTTGGAAAAATGGGGAAAATTAAAATTGTCATTGTTGGGGAGAATTGCAGCAATAAAATCAAATATACTGCCAAGGCTCCTTTATTTATTCCAAACAATCCCAATAAAATTAGATAAGACATTTTTTAGCAATTTGGATAAAATAACTACAAAATTTGTGTGGGAGGGGAAAAATCAAGAATTAAATTAAGTATATTACAAGATGACAAAACTAGAGGCGGATTGGGACTCCCGGCATGGGAAAAATATTATAAAGCCTCAAGTTTAACATGGATTAGAGAATGGGTAACCCTGGAAAATCAAAGATTATTAAATTTAGAGGGTCACGATTTAATGAAGGGATGGCATGCCCTTTTATGGAGTCCCAGAAATAAAATATTTAAGTATTTTAATAACCATATTATTAGGAAATCATTAATTGACATATGGCAAGAGATAAAAAGCAAACGTTATATGAAAGTTCCTGGCTGGTTATCAACGATAGAAGCAATAACTCATCCCAATTTATTAGTAAAACAAAAACTGTTAAGATACAGAGAAATATTAGATTCACAAGGAGTATTGAAAACAAGGGAAGAACTTAATGAACAAGGAATATTAAAAGACTGGTGGCCATATTCACAAATAAAAATAAGATACAGAAAAGACCAGGAGGAGGGAGGAATAGACCCCAAACCAAAAAGATTAGATAAATTATTAGAATCCAAGGAAGGAAAACTAATTTCAAAAATTTACAAATACTTATTAGAATTCGATTTGGCAGAAGAACTGGTTAAAGGACAGATGATAGCATGGGCAAAGAACATCAGGCATAATATACAGTTAGAAGAATGGGAGAGGGTATGGGAAAATAATTATAGTATGACAAAATCGGCAGCATATAAGGAGAACCATTATAAGATGTGGTACAAATGGTATCTAGCTCCCTCGAGGCTAGCAAAAATGTACCCGAATGTAAATCCTGTTTGTTGGAAATGCAAACAAGCTCAGGGTACTTTTTTCCATGTTTGGTGGCTTTGCCCAGAAATAAAGAAATATTGGGGAAAAAAACATGGATAGTAGAAATAATAGATCAAGAAATTGAATTAGAACCAGAAGTTTTCTTATTAGGCATGATAAAAAGGAATATTAGAAAAGACATAAAATATTTAACGCTATATATAATTACGGCGGCCAGACTGGCATTAGCACAATTGTGGAAAACAGATCGTATGCCAACAGATCAGGAAGTAATTCAAAAAATTTATACATGCGCAGAAATGGATAAATTAACTCTAGAATTAAAAGACAAGGAAGACTCAAAATATTTTATAGTATGGAATAGATGGTATAAGTGGATAAACCAAAGGAAAAAAGGGTAAAGATAAGAATTAGGGGAAATTCAATCAATAAAGAATGCACCGTCAAATAGATAGAATAGGTAAATAAGTCACTGTTTGTATATATGTGTTTATATAATCACATGTATTTAGTTTGTTAGTGTAATTGTGGATTGAAAATGTAATTTTATGATTGAGAAAATTTGTATATTTTCTCTTTTTTAAAATATTTTTAAATTTAATAAAGTTTGTTTTTTAAAATTAAAAAAAAGAATATAATATATTCCACCTTTGAACTTTATTATATCATTTTCCCAGTCCTAAAATTTTGTCAATCTCTTCCCTGAAATTGGAAAAGACAAGTTGGCATTGGAGTGCTGTCGTCTGCCAGTTCTTTAAATTATATCTTTGTCATCATCAATATAAAAGAGGCCTCTTTGAAATGTTTTGATCTTGACACTGTATTAAAAGCAGCAAATGCCAGGTAAAACCACAAGGCAGAAATGACAAAAAAGTGAAAAGGTGGGTGACTTAATCCAGGTTGGTTCATGGACCCAAAACAGTCCATCAGAGTGATTTAATTCCTGTTTCTTCTGTCCTCCAAAGATAAATATTGGAATGTCAGAATTTTTTTCCTCATAGTAATATATTAACATCTAGGTTTATGTTTCCTAATTTTATCCCTCTTTTTTATGGAGGGTAGATGGGTAAAACCACCAATCCACCTGACTCTTAGTTCTGAGAAAATTCCATTTAGGCATGAAGTTTGTTGATTCAATACTTTTAAAATATTTATAGTAACCTTTGTTTGATCTTGCATCCTTTTAAAATTCTTTAAGTGATGTCAGATTACCCAGGAATTTTTTTAAAATAGTACCACATTAATCTCTTTCAGCTAACATGACAGCCTCCTGGATATAAGCTTGGTTTTACATTTGTATGCAAAAATGTGCTTTGTTAGAACACCAGATTTGTTCCACAAGACCAAATCAACCAAATATGGCACGATCCATACCTAAAATGGAAGACTTAGGTTCTTCCAATTTTTTTAAATTTTTATTTTAAATATTTGATTTCTAGTTTTACTAATCACAAGATACTGCCTTTGGTTATCCTGTTCATTTATCTTCTTTTTTTTTTTTTTACATAAGAAAAAAACTATAAAGAGTGATGGGAATATGCAGTAGACTTAAAAGTCCTGAATTTGAATTATTGATTACATCCTGATTACATCTTAAAAGGTACATCCTGGTAGCTCTCGGGAGGAATTTCAAGCTTGACAGTTGTAAAAAATAAAAATAAAAAGTTTTTTTTTCAAAATGATGGGGGTATGGGAATGGACTTATAAAGTTCCTTTCTTTTTCCCCAAAGAGTTTCAGGAGCTCTAAGTATGCTTCTTACAATTAAATTGCTTCTTGGGAATCCCTTCTACAAAAATCTGCTGTGCAGATGTTGAATAGCAAGGGAGGGACTAGGAGCAGGAAATACAGGTAGTCCTCAACTTAGGACCACAATTGAGCTCCAAATTTATGTTGCTAAGCGAGTCATTTGTTGTGAGTTTTGCCCCATTTTATGACCTTTCTTGCCACAATGGTTAAGTGAATCACTGTAGTGATTAAGTTAATCATACAGTGAATCTGGCTTCCCTATTGACTTTGTCACATGTTCGCAAAAGAGTGAACATATGACCCCGGGACACCGCAACAGTCATAAATATGAGTCAATTGCCAAGTGTCTGAATTTTGATTGCATGACCTTGGGGATACTGCAACAGCCACAAGTGTGAAAAACAGTCGTAAGTCCCTTTGTCAGTGCCATTGTGACTTTGAACAGTCACTAAGCGAATTGTTGTAAATCAAGGATTACTTGTACTGCCGATTCTACCATTTGTGATGAAGTAGCCTCTTCCATTTCAGAACTTCAGTGCTTACTTGAACTTGGGGCAAAAAAGAGCCCGATTCTGATTCTAATTAGAAAAATGAAAGTGGCAGTTTTAGCACAATAATGCAAGGCCACATATATATGGTATGGATATAAACACAATAATTGCAGAATAGAAAACAGAAGGCATCTGCTGATGTCCAGGTAGTATTCTTTATCCTAACTGGTTCTTCTTATTGAGGCATTTTTAAATTTTAAATATTAGCCCATCTCTAATATATGTGATTTCTGAAGGTCGAAACATGGATTCTTTCTGTTTTTTAAAAAAGTTTGAAACTATGACATATGGTCGACATAATTATTGACCATAATATCATTTTTAAAATGATTTAAGTAGTCTGGTCCAAAGGCAAATGAAAATAACTACCTTGCTGAAGCTCAGGAGGTTTGCCTGCTGTGAAGTTCGATGTATTATTTCAAGCTTAGGCAGTAGATACATAGATATGGCTTTGTCAAGAAGAGGGGCTTGCAACGAAGTGGAAAAAAATATTTTGTTTGACTAATTTGAAACAGATCTCTATTTCTGGTCCCATTTGTTGCGCGCTAGAGAAGCAGATTCCTGTATTGGGAATTGACGTAGTTAATTGTTAATAATTGGAATCAGATGTGAGAAATTCCAACTTGTACCTCTGCTCTTCCCTGAAGCAACATACTGAAGAGCAAACCATGAGATCTTCTCATGGTATGATTACGGTCCATCAGGAAGTGAAGTTAGATTGATGGATTTGTTTATTTGGTAAATTTACATACCCACCTACTACATAGATGCCACTCTGACTGGATTTCAGGGAGTGGTAGGCTTGTTCTGTGGCTTCTCGGAACTTGTGAAATTCCCAGGCACAGAAGATATATATGGTCCAATTTAAGAATTCATCTTTGAAGATCCTTTATTAAAAGTGTTTTGTTTTCTTCATCAGAAACTTTTAGAGGAATGAAATGATGATCAGCTCTTCTAAGAAACCCTTATATTTCTTACTGTGAGAACAATGTGCTCTGTAAAATACACTAATCTGCTTATTCTTTTTTCCTCATAAATAAATATCTCTCTGCTATACCTGCCTGAGCATTGATCACCCTTTTATAGCCCTTACTTTGTTTTATCTTTGCATCTATGCCGTTTACTCCACCGTACTGTAAGAATTATCTTATTTAACAATATATTACACAAGGGTGGTAGATTCCTTTTGGTAGCAGTAAATAATTTGTTAGGGATTTATTTATTTAATGTATCAAGGGACTTGTACTCTTGTTAAAAATGTTGTATTTATAACTGCACAGAATACTGTTTTTTATTGTAACAGTTGGTCAAGGACCATCATAAAGATATTTATTTCTAAATAAGCACATACATAATAGAATATGACTTCTAACTGCAGATGAACACAAGTTTTAACACCCCATCAACATACAATTTGCAACATTATTCCTTATTCAATTTTCCGGATATGTTCCCATTCCATAGTTTTTCTCAGAACAAATAAAAACTTCTGAAGCATCTAAAATTAATTAGTCCTTCCAGTGCATAACATGCACACTTCTTTAAAACTGTACTTTTTTTTTTGATATAAATGTTTTTCCACTATCCACATAGTGAATATTAATTGACACATTATGTCAATAGGATTACAGGAATAAAAGGAACTAAAGTTATACATTATATTTCATAATGGCAGCTATGGGAGGAGATGCTTAGTACAGATTTGATTAATATTTTGAAATCATGACAGGCAAAAATAGATTGGAAAAGAAAAGGAAAACTTGTCGCAATACTCACCTTTTTTTTTTAACAGTTGCTTCTTGTCATCTTTGGACCTGAGAACAACAACAACAAAAAAAAATCTTGAAGAAACAAGCCCCAGTCGCCAGCCCTGTTTTTCTTCTGCAAGATTCTTTTGGTTTTGGAAAAAGCAGCCAAGAAGGTCACTGTTTCCTTCAGATCTCAAACAGCTGACTCCCTTCCTATTTGTCATTACACACAGCTTGCAAATTGGAGTGCAAATCCCTGTAGGAGGGTCTTAAACAAGCTTATACTTCAGAAGCAGGGAGGAGACATTTCAAAGATCTGGACATTTGAGAAACTACAACTGGCAAAATAACTTGTCCTGTTTTTTCCATATAAAAGAACTGATCCTGTGGAACAGTTGTTTACTAAGTCGCATTTGGCTGGTTATATGGTATTGAATTAAGCAAAAACCAAACCAGCTACATGGTAGCTTAGTAAAATGTATGAAGTCAGTCACTGATTTATAAGGTGCCACATTCTATGGGCCCATCCAAATTGGGCCATCTTTCCATAAATTCTAGCTTCTGGGTGACTTGGCTTTTCAGAATACCATCTTCCTTTGGCAGCATTTTGATCAAGGTTGCCTAGGTGCCATCTCTGTCCGAGTTGGATCCAAGAGTTCAGATTACAGCTCTCCATTTCAAGCAAGGTGTTTGAAATGTGTTGGGGGCACAAACCCATTTCTTTTTGTCTTTTAAAAAGCAACTACCAGCAGCTTCCACTGCAAACCATAGTGATGTCACAGGGTTGCTCTAATCACCCAAATGCTGCAATTAATTACATAATTGCTTCAGGAAGTCTGATGCAAGTACACAAGTCACAGCACTGTTGTGATTACATCATCACGCACATAGTTTTGCTTCCCTTGGGTTGCCCAACCCATACATATATATTCAGGATAGCTGCTCCTGGCTGCCTTCATATTTTGAAGTAGCTGTGCTTGCGCTCACAAGCACAACATTTGGAAGTTTCTAGAGGCAGCTGCGAGACTTTTCCTGGGGGAAAAAGATTCAGCTGTTTTCATAATTTGGTGTCAGTCCTCCTGGGTAATCCAGACAGGAAACACGATTAAATGAGCTAAATCTACCTAATTGTAAGGCTACATTAACAGAGCAAGTCTGAAGGTAGAAATTTCCCGTTCCCACTTTTAACCACTTGACAGTTGGGCAGGTCTTTCCTAAGTTTCGTTCTCTGCCTGTTAAACAATTGTAGGCTCCTCCCCCTTGTCTGATTTTTCCTAGGCAGCATATTTTCTCTTGTCTTCAAGGTTGCAGGTTTAGATTTGGCTAGTCTAAAGAAAAGAAGGGACATGATAGCAGTATTCCAGTATTTGAGGGGCTGCCACAAAGAAGAGCGGGTCAACTTATTGTCCAAAGCACCAGAGGGCAGGACAAGAAACAATGGTTGGAAAGTAATCAAGGAGAGAAGCAACTTGGAATTAAGGAGAAACTTCCTAACAGTGAGAACAATTAACCAGTAGAACACCTTGCTGTCAGAAGTTGTGGGTGCTTCATCACTGGAGGTTTTTAAGAAGAGACTGGACAGTCACTTGTCTGAAATGGCATAGGGCTAACCTTTTCCGGACCGAGTGCCCGTGTGTATGAACCCCCCAAATGCCCCCACATATGTGCACTCCCAGCACATGTGCGGCAGAGACCCGAAGACTAGCTAGCTGGTGGGAGGCACACATGCATGCGTAGCAGAGCTGAACTGGGGTGACGGCTTGCGTGACCACAGAGGCGGCGCTGCATGTCATCACAGGTATAGGGTCTTCTGCTTGAGCAGGAGGTTGAACTAGAAGACCTCCAAGATCCCTTCCACCTCTGTTCTGATTGAAGTCAGGTCATCCAACGGCCTCCCATCGACCTGTGCGCTCCCACGGAGAGGGCCTCATCGGGGTGCCATCAGCCAAACAATGTAGGCTGGTGACCCCCAGGGGGAGGGCCTTCTCTGTGGGGGCACCTACCCTCTGGAATCAGCTGCCCCCCGAGATAAGGAGAATCCAAGACCTCGGTGCCTTCCGCCGTGCCCTTAAAACCTTCTTTTTCCAGCAAGCCGGGCTGGCCTAACACTTTTTAAAATGTTTTTAATTGTTTGTTATTGTTTTTAATCATGGGGCCAAATTTATATATATCTTTTTAATTGTATTTTAATGTTTGTAGTTTATGCTTTTACTTGGCTGTTCATCGCCCTGAGTCCTCAGGGAATAGGGTGGTATACAAATTTAAAAATAAATAAATAAATAAATAAAATCCACATATTCCATTTCATTTGGAGAGATACTTCTTTTGGGCTTGTTTGAATACTTTGTGTGCTTCAAGCTCATCCAGGTTTTTCTTCAGTTTATGGTTGTAATGGGAATGCTTAAATAGTATTCCTTAACTAGAATTGAACAACCTTTCAGCTTTCAAAGCACAATGATCAGTGTTAGTTCCACTTTAGTTGCAAATTACTATACTCTGCAATCTGCAGAATAAATTACTTGTACACATGGGTAGAAATTATCGTACAACATTGGAGCTTTCTTCTAGTCGTCTTCTACTCTTCTAAAACAAATAGTAAACTTCCAGAGTTCTCAATGCAAAATGTTGGGTTCCATCCTAACTGCTTTTCCAATTTATTATATTCATGCCCTTTTTCAAACTCACTTCTGCATGTAACCTTTGCAGTTATTTTCTATATTACAAAATATATAAAAATTACCATTATGATTTCTTTTATCTGTTGGCCCAGACAAATTTGAAATACAGATTCATGCAGGGACCCAGGAGTGTCAAATAAATGCCTATGGTTATCTGGTTTAAAAAGAGTTATCAGAATTGCAATTTTGATACCTCAGGGTATTAAAAAGATAAAATAAATATCCCAACGTATTAAAGTTGGTTCTTCTTGCTTACCGAATATAGCAAAAGATCTGTAATCCTCTAGTTAAAATAAATATATGAAAACCTTACTTGCTTTAATTAAAACATTTTAAAAATATAATTTTATTCAGAAGCCCTTACAAAATGCATTATTGTATATATATTTAGGATAGATAATCATATAAAGCTATATCCAGTAACAAGTTAAATATGCTGAACAGGCTTGTGTAGAATGAGAGTCGGAGTATTTGAGTAATTAGCTTCTGTCATCTTTGTTTTTTTATCATCGGCTTAGCGCTATGCTGTTTGGATGCAACACGGAGGCACAGAACTGATTACAATACATCCCACAGATGCTAAAACTCATAGTTACATTTAGAATAAAACAGTGAGACTACTAGCTAATGTACACGTAAAGCTGGCATGTGGTGATTTACTTGGCTGCTTTTACCATTTGGCAAGTAATATATTAGCAACTCATCCTTATCTGCAAATGATTGAGCACTCCATGCAAATTTGAGCTGGAACCTGGGGTGATACTGCTGCTTCCCAGTTTTCAAGTGATTTTAAATCACAACCCTGTCTTTTTAGTTCTCTGATCCTTTCCAGTATCTAAAGCAAGATCAGAACATGAATACAATAGTACTATTTTCATTAAAAGGAGACCCTGAAAGTTAATGTTGGAATTTAATGAAAAACTCTGAAATATAAACACACACACACACTCATAGATTGATTCTGAACCTTTTACATTTGGATATAACTGGCAGTGGAGGGGGGGATGTTTTAAAAATTTGATTATTATGCATTCTTCTCGATCAGTAGATCAAAATTGAATTGCAATGTTTAATTTGTAAGAACAAACGAAAGAAAGCATAGGAATACAGAATAAGGCAAGACTGTTCTCCAATGGAAACTTGGAAGCACTGAGGAAAGCAGAATACTGAAGAAAAGAAAATTGGAACTGATGTAAGTAGCAGAGATCTGATCCAAAGTGAAGGGCAGAGAGAGAAAATGGGAGGGACAGGCACAAAATATGCCACAAAGGAGAGGATACTAGCATGGAGCAACTGGGTACATGATGGAGGTGTGGAAAAACCAGGAGGGTAAGAGTTGGATAAGGCAGGGAGAAAAAAAAATCTGTCCAAGAGGAAGGAAGGAAGGAAGGAAGGAAGGAAGGAAGGAAGGAAAAAAGAAATCTCATTTTGAGACAAGTAATTCTGTTATGCTTTTATGACTAAACACTCTTCCCTTTGAATCCAGCTGTCACAATCCTATTTTGTGTCTTCATTTAAAGCCAGCAGATGCAAATTACGTTACAAATGCAGACAAGACATGAAGAAACAACATCAATTCTGGCATTATAAAACCTGCTAATATTGTAGTATCCAAAAAGCACTACCATATTACTGCATATAAACTGGGCCGGGGGGGGGGGGGGAATCAGGAATTACATGAGTGTCGATAAACCAAATGCTTACTACAGTGTTAAAGTCTGATGAAATTATACTGCTAACACAAATGGATAGAATGAAAGAACACAGCAGCACTTTGTACAAAAATAAGAATAAAATCCTCCAAGAATAGCATTAGGATGAAATAACTCACTCAACAACACTGAGAAATACAGAAACTGATGAAAGTGCAAGTGGTAAGTTTTCCTTCTGAAAGAAGATAAAATCCTATTATTATGGATATTACTGAAGAAGCATCTTGCAATAAGCAGCCATAGATCCTATTTAAGTCCCTTTACTATAAAAATATGGCACGCTAGCAAAAACATAAACTAGAATATATTGGCCTCCAAAGAATCTTAAAAAAAAATTGGTGAGCAAATTTTCTCCCCCCCCATAAGATCAAAATGATATATCTTTATATTTAATATAAATTTAATTTTATTTAATTTATAGTATTTAACCTTTTTCAGTAACTTTAAGAATACCAGACAATTTTGGCCACTCCCATTTTCTTCATAATAATATGGCTTTGACATTGCCACTGTAAGAGCTTATGCATATTATATTGTATTCTTCACCAAATAATCATGCGTGTTGAAAAAAAGTTACAGTGATGGCTGTTGAAAGACCAGGTTATTTTTTAAATCACAGCCCTGTCTTTTTATTTCTCTGATCCTTTCCAGTATCTAAAGCAAGATCAGAGCATGAATAAAAAGGAGACGCTGAAAGTTAATGTTGGAATTTAATGAGAAAAATCTATCCATGTGGTTGCTAAGGGCTGACACTGACTTCATGGCACAGAATCAATTAATTTTAGGGGGGTGGGGGATTGCTATTTCCCTCTTTCTCCAGTGGACAGTTCTGGAGAATAACATACTAGATCCAAAACACAGTCTTGTATGTTACCAAATGTTTCAGAATGATTCCATGTTCAGGCAAGTCATGGTTTTGCAAAAATACTAGATTTCCTAAGGGGGGAAAAAACCCTCTCTTGTACTGAATGTATGAAATTGTAGGTTGTCAAATTAAAAAGAATTTCCTAGACAGTGTTGTATAAAATCTGAAAGTTGGCATGACTCTATATAAAGCACTTTAATAATACTATTACTGATATAACTAATATATTTTATATTTAAAGATCATTGCTACAGGCAGCCAATCTCCAAAACCGAATATTAATTCTGTTTATAAACCTGCCTAATAATCACCTGATACAAGAATTATCAGCTGTATAAATAATACGGAAATCAATTGACCACTGACCAAAATGTAAATGATTTTTGTAAAAAAAAAAAATCTTGTTTATTTAACTGCCCACCTAGGAGCTCTTGTTGTTATTTTCCCTTTTTTCATAATTAATATTCAATGAATATTTCTTGACTAGACGCCCACATTGCTACTACATTATCAGCTTCTGGGTTTCATAATACAATACAGTTTTCCAAGCAAAGCTTCTAAAAGCCAAGGCTGTTTCAAGATCATTAGCAATGTTTTTCTCTAAGAAAATATTCTGACTCTTTGAGAAGCCTGAAGGAAGTTTATTAGTTTTAACATTCCTCCGTTACAGAAGATTTTCTGGACCTGAGAATAAGATCTTTGACAGAGCCAGACAGCTCCTGGAGTTCTTTCCAGATTGCTTCTGTGTTTTCTTCAGTGTTCAAGGTGCTCTCGACTGAATCATCATCACCTTGCCCAATCTTCTTGTTTTGACTGATCAGTTGCTTCACTACTAATCCCTGGTATTTGACAAGAAGAGAATGCTGATCCTAAAAAGAAATAAATTAGAATTCAAAGTGGCTTTTATGAAGGCCGTAAGGAGCCTGAGTGGCGTAGGAGGCTAATGCCTCCTAAGGCAGCATTTAACATCCAGCTGCCTGCAATTACTGCGAGTTCAATTCTCACCAGGCTCAAGGTCGACTCAGCCTTCCATCCTTTCTAAGGTGGGTAAATTGAGGACCCAGTTTGTGGGGGCAATAAGCTGACTTTGTATAAATATACCAAAGTATGAAGGCTATTGCTTAACGCATTGTAAGCCGCCCTGAGTCTCCGGAGAAGGGTGGCATATAAATCAAATTTAAAAAAAAAAGGCTAATTAGATGAAATGAAACAGACAAAAATAAACTCAAAAATCCAGAGAAACAGGACGGCTCAAAGGAAATGATAGATCGCAAGTTCCAATCTTGCCTTAAAGTATGGAAGACTTTGGGCCACTCACTTTCTCTCAGACAACCCACCTCAAGGGCTGTTTTTGTGGGGAAAATGAGAAGCGGGAGAATTAATGTATGCCTCCCCGAGATGCACAAAATGAAAGTGGAATAAAAATCTAACAAATTAATTAATGCTTTCTGAACAGGATGATAACATTGGGATCAAGGCAAAAGAGAAATGTGCAGTTTTGTACACTGTGCCATATTTTAGTTCTTTTATGAAGAATATGTCAGATCCAGAAATGTAACATAACAGCTGCATCAAAGGCCTAATTTGTTAACCCAGAGCTATTTGGGTTTCATTTCGTTGCAGACTTAAAATATTTTGCTAAAATGTGGTAATAGAAATGCAACCCATTACAAAGCAATTCTGTACATCCCCATAAAATTAAGGCCCATCAAATTCAATGGATCTTTTCCAATAAATGAGCATAGCAGTGCCCATGAGCAGTGCAATTTAAGGGCTAGACAGTATTGTATCCATTACCATATCCCAAGCTCCATTGGTTTCTAGTGATCAGATGAGAAATCCTGTATGTTTGTGGGAAAGGGTTTTTTAAATTATTATTATGCCAGGCTAGCATAGTTTATGGTACAAAATCAGACTCTTTGAAAGGTCCATGAGATTTTTGATCCAGTGGATCCAGTGAATAACTCTATTTCTCAATCACTGGAACTCTGTCATAGCAAAGTCTCTTTCCTTAGACCTCTCTACTTCATTTTAATTCTGCCAGTCCTTCAAAAATAGTGGTTTATAAGTCATTAAAAAAAATGGTTTAATGAATGTCAGTATGTTCTTTTCTTTTGCCCCCTCAACCCCTATTACAGATGCAGAATGAACACTTGTGAGAAGGCCCAGGATTCAAAGATTGCAAGTCAGACTATAAGAGTAATATTAACTATTGTGAGGCCAGGTTCAATATGGAGATTCAATTGCAAACTGCAGATGACCTTAGAGGGGAAGCAACCACAAAAATGTAGTACTGCTGAAGTGCAGACACAAAGCATCAAAGCTGATGGAATGAAAAGGCACTGGCTCAATTGTACACGTATGTTTGAAAAGACATGATGCTACAAAATAAGTTCAAAAAAGAAAAAGGCCTTCAATCCTAGGATGTGGGCTGCAGTGCTGCTTGTGAAAAGAGACCAATCAGAAAGGAAACAAGAAGTGTTGGAATGCAGACATAGTTTCTTCCAATGCCCCAGACCAGGGGTATCAAGCTCGCGGCCTGTGGGCCAGATGTGTCACATGCTGGCCACGCCCACCCCCGGTTTAGTGAAGGGGGAAAAAGTTGTGATATGTTACATAACAACGACGTGACAACATGAGCTTGACACCCCTGCCCTAGACTCTGGCAAACAGAGCGGTAGGGGCAGGTGTTTGAGGAGCTCTGCTTTAATAAACAATCTCTCAATTACTGGAAGAACCATTTAACATTCATTGGAAACATTAATGGCTGAGTTGTGGTTGCATAAAACTCATGAGCCTGCTGAATGAGATATGGTTTCCAACAAATTAACCCCCATACACCAGGACTGGGTATAATTTTCTTAACCCCCTCTGCTTTTTGATTAGGTAAAACCAGATGTGCCTTAGAGTCAAAAACATAACCAGGAGAGTTTGGTGCTGAGTCCCTCTTGTCAGTGAATGAAGTATATATGTCTATGAGTGGAACATAGGAATATAAAATAATCTCCTAGTTTTCAGTGAAAATACCTCTGGGATCCTTGTACTTAAGAAGGTAATTATCTGCGGCACACATCTTCCTGGTGCATGAAGCATAGAATGGGTTGAAAATTGAAACACCAAGACTGATGTCAGATGGAGAATTAGAGCTGGATCTTCTGTGACTTTCAGATGTTCAATCAGAGCTTGTCTATGCTGAAACAGGATTTGTCTAAGAAATTAAACAGAAAGAGTTAAGAAAGATTTTTTTTTATCAACTAAAGCATGTTGAGATTTACCACAATGTTCAGCACATTTACAAAATAATGTATTAAAAACCATAAAACTATTGGCCTTGGAGAAGCATTCTCTTGGGAGCCAATGTGCATATTAAATACTGCTAAATATTGCTCTATCAACCTGTATTTACCTACCAATAAAATTGAAAATATTTAAATTATATCTAATTTTATAGTTATATCTATACTATAACATTTAAATACAATAGCAGATAATAAACTTTTTAAGAATTTAACAGGCTTTCATTATATCAGTAATATAAAATAATTAAAATTCTCTACCCATAAAGTGTTTATAGACAATTCTGGCCTGATGAGCGAAGCTGAAAATCATGACTAGATTAATTTCCATTTGCACAGATCTTCCTTCCTTCCTTCCTTCCTTCCTTCCTTCCTTCCTTCCTTCCTTCCTTCCTTCCTTCCTTCCTTCCTTCCTTTCCTTCCTTCCTTCCTTCCTTCCTCTTTCTCTTTCTTTTTCTCTCTATCCCGCTCTCTCTCTCAATCTGATAGTTTTAATTTCATTTCCCCCCCACAATCTATGTTCTTAGTTAAAAAGCAAAAAACAAAACAAAACAAAAAATCCTTGCTTTTCTAGTACTGGCAGCATCAGTGAGCAAAATCCTTGCAATTTGGTCAGCTCATCTCCAAACCTCCTGGTCTGCTTGTGGGCTTTTTAAACAATTCCCTGGAAATTAGATGAATGCCTTTCAAAGTGGAAGTCTTTCCAGCTGGCATATCTAAATGTTACAGCCTTGACAACAATACAGAAGTAGGTTGCCATTGCCTTCTTCCGGTCTTGAATTTGAAGCTTTTTTCTCCTGTATCAGTTGACTTTCTTCAGACAGAACGTGACCAGCTAATCCCTGTGCTATCGACTAGTCTTAGTATTCACACGCCCCTTTCTAACTTATTGGCAAGGGTGATTTACACAGAACTTCAACCCTCAGGCTCATATGAATCACTATTATATCCTCACCACAACAAGGTGGTAATCTTCCATCACCCCCAAATTAACACTTACCTTTCTTTCTTCTTATCTCCCTTTTTCACCATAATATCACAAGCCTCTGCAGCAGCATCAAGACAAGAAACAAATTCTTCCAAAGTCTTTTAAAAAATAGAAACAAACTCATTATTACCAGTTCAGGTTCCAGCAATTTCTCTAACAAAAGTATTCTTTTCTAGGCATATAAAAAGAATAAATCAATGAATCACCAGAAAGGGGAAAAAGAGAGAGAAAATACTCTTCATCTATCAAAGCAAGGATGTTCACACAGAGGTATGTACCACAGATAGGACTGTATTAAGTCTAGGTGAGATATAGGATAACATTTGAGAGGTCAGATACAATGGTTTGATAACTTAAAAAGAAACAACTTAAATATAGGATTTTGGATAGATCCAGTTAATTGAAAAGTGATTCCATTCCTAAGTCTGATCATGTTGTGGCCCCGCCCTCTGAGCCTATCTCATCGGAGGAAGAAAGCTATGAACATGAGGGAGAGGAGTCAGCCAGGCCTCCCTCTCCAGGCCCCTCCCCTCTGGCACTGTCTCATGTGCCGGCCGAGGGAGAGGAGATTAGCCAGAAGCCAGGTGTCTCGGATGAGAGTGAAGAAGGAGAGCCGTCATTCCTGGATGCACGCCAACAAAGGCGTGATAAACGGTTGCAGCAGTTAAGGAGGCGTGCTAGGGATTAGAACTGAGTCACTGGACCACACCCCCGAGACTATATAAGAGAGGATGGTGGCTGGTAAAACTCCGTGACGAACAAAAACTAACTTTGGCTAGTCACTTGAACAACGTCTGAAGCTGCCGAAAGGGATATTGTTTTGCTGGACTATTTGCAATGCGTATGTAATTTTATGTTATCTGTTGCAGTAAAAGCTCTTGGTAGACGGTGCTTATATTGCTGCCAAGTTTGAGATAATGACCTGTGTGCGTGCCAAGTACTTTCTTAACCCTCGGCTGGCTGTGTTTGTGTGTGTGTGTGTAGACAGGGACAGATCAGATCACTGATTGTGAGGATATACCTTTCGTAGATGCTCTGCCATTTTCTCTTTACCCATTACATTTTTGTAAAAATAGTTCTATCACAATGAGTCGCTTAAGAAAAAAATTAAACACAATTCTTATATCAAGGTATGGAATACAATGAGATGGATCAAATGAAAACTATCCACATTTCATACAGATTTCATTCAAAAGCAAAACTACATTTTAAAACTAATCTGACATTTTCAACTGAGAAAAATGTAATTAATGTTTCCTATTCCTATTAGGAAGTTTTATAATTTTATAACTCTCTTCTTCCAAATAGACATGAAAATTAATTTTCTACCATTGGTGTCCCTACCTTCATCTCCATTTTGATTTCTATGCAGATAAAATGTCATTTCCCCCTAATCTGACTGGTAGTAACCTAATAGTGGTTGGGGAAGAGTGGTTCAGACTTAATATCTACATATTTCAAAATGTCATTAAGCTAATAAATAATTAACAACATCCTTCAACAAATTAATTACAAAATAAACTTGTAATTAACTTGGAACTTACCTTGCCATTCAGAGAAACATGGAGCTTTGTTAAAGGACCTCTCATCTCTTCAGATAATGTACTTAAAATTTTTTTCCTCATCTGTTTGAGTTTTAAGAAGAAAAGAACATGTTAAAGATAATGTGAGGTTTCAAGGTCTAATTTGTTTATTTCTGAAAATGCTTAAATATTTCACAAGTATCAATATATTCTAAAAACTGTTGTATGTGTATGTGTATGTGTATGTGTATGTGTATGTGTATGTGTATGTGTATGTGTGCGTGCACACACGCGTAATTTATTTTTCCTAAGCTACAGTATCTCTTCCTTATTTTTACAAATAAGGAAAGAATTGGATGATAATATCCTAAATAATTTTTTTTATTTATATGCTAGTCTGGGAAACAGACAGGAAATATTGAAAAGTTTAGTCTTAGCTATTTATCTGAGAGGAAGTAAGATACCTAACTCACAGCTACTTAATTCTAAATGATACAATACTTGGCTTAATTTTTTCTTGTTTAGTTTATTTCTACATATTTAAGATACACTTAAGTTTCAAACTGCAATTGGAACACAAGGTAACACAACAGATCCTTTTCAATGTGTCACTTGCTGATCCTACTACACAGGTTTCATCTTAATTGTACTGCTGCTAAGTTGTTTCCATGCACTGTTAAAGGTGATAGTTATTCCTACAAATTACTAAATGGTTTAAGATCAGGATATCTGAAATATCATCCATTTTTCTATAAACCTGCCTATTTTTTTGTTGTTCAGTCACTAAGTCATGTTCAATTCTTCGCGACACCATGGACCATAGCACACCAGCCCCCCCCCCCCCCCCCCCCGTCCACCACTGTCCTTACACTACCTGTGTGATGTTTTCAGTAATATGCTGGAAATATTATTTCCATTTTAATTATTGTAAAATGACTTCAAATGTATTTGCTTTAATCTTCTCTCTTAAAGGGTTCAGGTTCCCCCATGCCTGTTTTTCTTATTTTAGCTTTTTTGAAAATCAATTTAAGTTATAAGTTGTAAGTGTTAAATTTTGGTATGTTTTGGAAGATTCTGGAGGCCATAATCAAACACAGTGAAACGTGGTACCTGTCAAGATTTTAAAATTAACTGTAAATGGGCAGATTTCATGCACAGTTTGGGAAACCCATCATTCTTTAAACCAAGACACTACAGAAAATTGCATTGTTGTACCTCAATTGTAATGGTAGTGTAGTCATCAGCTGCCATCATTACATCAGCAGCAAGGAAGTTGAAAATAAGATTAGTGATATCTGTACAAACTGTCCTCAGCATGTGTTTGGCAATGTTATTTTGTGTCTCATCTGTAAAGTAAAATTTCTATTATTAAAATGCTAGTTTAAAATCAGCACATTACGTAAGAAATCTCCACAATCTAAGTTCAGCATAATATGCATATATGGGTTAAATGGCAAAATAGAAATCTCAAAAAATAAAAAAAAAACTTGCCATAGTTATCCCTTTTCTATCCAGTAAACTTTCTTTGGGTCACACTGTGAAACTCTGTGTCCAGCTGCTTTTATTACTAAAATGTGACATCAAAGACCATGAAAAGCTTGCTGGAAATGTCAAATATTTCAAACTAGGTCATCCTGCTTCCAGCAGACCAAAAAACAACCACCCATACTATGTAAATCACAAATTACAGAATCAATAAAGATCAACACACAAATAGTGTAGAGATGAAGCAGCAGAGAGAAGACCAGAAAAAACAATGAGCCAAAGCTGTAGCAGAAAATGGTCTAAGAAAATTGAAGGAGCAAGATCATCAACCAGCTGGAAATCAACAGTTAGAATCAAGAAAATGTGGTTCATATGAAACCGAGGTGAAATAAACCTGGAACAAAAAATGGAGGCACTTCAGCTACTGCACAGTAAACACTTAATACATACATACATACATACATACATACATACATACATACATACATACATACAACTGTTTTCTTGTTTCTTCTGATTAAATATTTTTTAAAAAAATCTGGATTGATCAGAATCAAGTAGCATCACATATACAATGCTGTATTATGATATGATTTAATTTCTTCTTAGAAAACCATAGGAACCCAACCACAAGTTTTATGAGTTCAAAATTATGTTTGAACCAAACCACTATAATTATCTTCAAAAAATTATTATCAAAATTATTTTTAAAGCAAACTGACTTATCAAGACGTGTAAACCCAGCCTTTGTAGTTACTCACTGTAACTATCTAAATTTTTCTAATCTATCTGTTGTTTAGCTCAACTGTATTCTTCCAGTTCTCCATAATCAATAATTCTCTGCTCTAACAACAAAATGCTTATTTATTATGTTGTTATGAAAACTCTTTATCTCACCGGTGAAATGTTTTGCTCCTTTTTCAAATAACCGGATATTGTTATACAAATTGGAAACTTCTTCCTGCAAATCCTTAATTGTCCTTTTTCTGCTAGCTCCAGAATAAGAAGTTGAGGACAAGAATACTGAACGCAACACTTCCTGATAGTTCTTTGTTAAGGGCCTAAAGGATAGGGGGAAACAGAATACAGGGTGACAATTAGCAGAAACCAACCATTGGTCCAAAAATGATAGACTGTCAAAACAAAACAGCCTGATCTTGAATCAGAGAACTGCTGATGTCAGGCTGACCTTCACATCTGTCAGTACAGAGGAGTGAATGGCTTCCAATAAAGATAGGAAAGGGAAGGACCCCATACTAGGTGGCAGAATGCCCAGGCACGAAAAAGAATTAGCCCTGCAGTACTTTGTGTCTTATTGGCCTTGTTAAAATTAATTTTTCCAGTGGGCATAATAGGCAGACGGAATGAACTTGAGGGATAGGAGGAAGAGTTGCTACCAAGACAATAAACAGATAAAAAACAACAATATTGAATATGGGGAAGAAATGTAACTTGAAAAAAGAAATATGAGACACGTTCTCACAAAGATAAAGGGAGGAGAAAATGCATTCAAGATTCTGTTACTATAATCATATAATAAAAGTAATATAGACCTGTATCAGTGATGGCTAACCTTTTCTGGACTGAGTGCCAAAAGCGCGTGCACGTGTACCCAAACCCCCAAGATGCAATGTGTGCGCGGCCCCCAGGCGCATATGTTCTGCCCTTCTGTGCATGCACCCCCTGCACATGCTCTATCCCCACGCATGCACGCATGGCCTCCACAAGCTGCCCCCCATGTGTGCACGCCCCCTGCATGCACCCTGTGCATGTGGTGTGGGCCCCCCACATGTGTCCCACTCCCGCGCATGCATGCGCCTCCCCACACGCCCTGCCCCTCGTGCATGCACGGCAGAGATCCAAAGACCAACTGGCCAGCGGGAGGTACGCGCGCATGTGCAGCAGAGCTAAACTGGGGCGACGGCTCGCGTGTCATCAGAGAGGGTGTTGTGTGCCACCTCTGGCACGCGTGCCGCAGGTTCGCTGTTATGGGCCTATATGATTTTGGTTTTCTAGGTTGGTCTATCCTGAAGGATTGATAGTGGGTGGGAAAACTCTGTGTGTGTGTGTGTGTGTGTGTGTGTGTGTGTGTGTGTGTTCATGGGGGTGGAGGGAAAATACAGAATACATGGCTCCATTTCCTTTGGTGTTAGACATTTTTATAGGCCACTTGATGCATCCTGTGCAATTCCTGGAATCAAAGATTAGCTGTTTCAGTGATACTTTTCTAATATCTATTTGAAGTTGCTGGATACTAATAGCAGCATTTACTTTTTTCTTGGGATATGCTGATTGATCAAACAATTTAAAAGTCAATAAAACAAGAGTCAAGAAAGAAGTTTCACTTTTTTAGGGGCATTAATGCTTAACAAAGCAGGAGCATTTTCACTCATCAGCTGGAGCTGCTTGAAGGAATGACCATTTGTGGAAGATTTCAGGTCAGGAACCATAAGGGAATCTAAGAAAGCACAGATTCTCTCCATTTTTGCACTGTGCAATTTCAACCAAGCTACAAGTTACAAGCTCTAGATAAAGCCAGATGATTACAAAACAATCAGAATACACTTGCAGATCAAACCAGAGACTATTTTTGGTCCATGGTGACTATATTTCTATTTCTATCCTTCTAACCAAGATAAGCATCTTCTTAGCTCTTATTATATTTACAAAGATTTCACAAACATTACTTATCTGTGACTTCAGAGAAAAATTAGTAACACTCAACTGCTGTCAAAGTGAGAACAAAATACCCTGTAGACATGTATGGGGAGTGATTCTATGCATCTATTGTACGTCTATGTGCATGTAGGAAAAATTATGAAAGTTGTAGGGATTTGTCAATGCACTGCATCTAATAGGATATCTTCAGATAGTTACTGGATAGTCCTAAAACAGGGTTGCCAAACTCACGTCATCATGGTGTAGTCACGTGACGTATTGCAATTTTCCTCCCTTTGCTAAACCAGGCATGGGTGTGGCCAGCATGTGACACATCTGGCCCGCGTGCCGCGAGTTTGACACCCCTGATCTAAGATAATATAAATTTCTATCTCTCTGGAAAGAACAAACATTACAATGATCCATACCTGAGTAATATTATAAACTGCCTGCAGCTGTAGTTTCATTTGTGAAAATACTGAAAAATGTTTCTGCCCTTTCAAGTTCTATGTATTCCTTACAAAATGGAATGATGGGTTTCTGCTTGGCCAGTTATGGGCAATATATCTAACTGCATCCATTTCTAACTGCATCCATGACAAAAATCCCATTGAGATTTCACAATGCAAACTCTCTCCATTCTTGCACTGTGAAATTGCTACCAAGTATATAAGGAATGGAATGTATGCCTCAATGCAGAATTTGTCACTTGCCCTCTGCTGCTCCTGTAGATGTCTGTGTACAAGAGATACAGATGAATATTTTCCCAAGTTAAATGATTGCAGCTACCTGATTAGATGACCCGCAAGTTCTGTGATGAGCTCTTCAGGACAGTCCCTTATGTGCTTTCTTAAAACATCCTCAATTTCTTCTTGCGACATAAAATGGATCTCAAGTTGCTTGCTCCTACCTGTTGTAATATGACAAACATTTCTAATTGACTTAACAGATCCTTATAGATAGAAGAAGCTATTAGATCTTTACAGTAAAAGCTAGTGCAAAATAAAGTCATCTTAATATCAAAGGTTATTCCACAATGCAGGAAAACATTCGGTGCTGAGCATTGCTCCAAAATTATTCTAAATGATGGATATGTTCATGCCACAAACCTAAGGTTTGTTTCTTATAAAGTTATGGTGATGAATTGAATTCAAAACACAGATAGGTGCATTATTTAAACAGTCTTGGCTGATCTTGAAAAGCTAAGCATGGCCAAACCTAGTTAATACTTAGTCTACAGATAATTTAGGAACTATAGTTATAGGTTGGACTATGAAACTGAGAAACATCCTGGAAGAATTCATAGCAAACCAGTTCTGAACAGATGCCACAGAAACTACATGGATGTGAATGTGAAGCCACCAGGAAACAGGTGACTCAAAATCTTTAATTATTTAATCCAGTAAAACAATCTATGAGAGAGCCTTAATAAAATGGATTTCCTACCTTGTTTAAATGACCCATTACTGCTACTTGGTGCAAATAATGTGCTCTGGTATTGGGGTTGGGCAAAGCATTTGATTAAGAGCCGTGATGGCACAGTACTGTAGACTACTACTGCTGGCTGCCGGCTGCCAGCAGTTCGACAGTTCAAATCTCACCAGACTCGAGGTTGATTCAGCCTTCCATCCTTCTGAGGTTGGTAAAATGAGGACCCAGATTTTGGGGGCAATATGCTGACTCTGTAAACCGCTTAGAGAGGGCTGCAAAGCATTGTGAAGCAGTATGTGAGTCTAAGTGCTATTGCTGTTGCTATTAAGGTGCTTCACAACATACAAAGCGTAAATGATTCACCTGTCCTTGAATTATTAAAGTAGCCCCTTCCTTCAAATGCTTTGCATAGCGCCACCACATAACAATCAGATGTAATTTTTTAAGGTAAAAAATAATTAAAATTTAAAGTAGCTAAAGAGTTGTATATTGGGATTTTTTGTTTTTGTTCATTTCTTTAGTATTTGAGACAGTATCTTTTCAGGAAGTGTCACTTTGACCTTAATTTACTTCAAGACACTTTTCAAAGAATTATCTATAAAAATCATCATCATATTTAACTCCTTAGTGGGGGTATGTTCATATACATACACATTTTTGTAGGCATGCATTTTATGATAAATTCAAGCATGTACAAATAAAATGAAACACAAAATAGACTTGGAAAACTACAAGAGGTGGCATAATCAAAGCAAGCACTACTTACTTGTGCTACTTGCTTGTGCCTCGTCATCACTATCGGCATCTTTTCTTGCCTTCTTTTTGGTTTTTTTAGTTTTGATTTCTCTAGCATTTCCACCACCACTATCTCTCACCCTTCCAGTGCCCTCTGGTGGAAAAACAATATAGTTACCATTGGTCATATGAATGAGTCAAGTCATATTCACGGAACACATTCATAGAACATCATCTATTTTCATAAGCATAATGAAATGGAACTGATATCCTTCTGAAAACAAACAGGGGAAAAATAGTAGTCCTGAATTTATAAACACATGCATGGAATTAGTAAAAAGCCACTGTGACATGATTGCATAATAATGAATTAAAGAGAACTAGGAGCACAATAGTTCAACATTTATTCTAATTTTTTAGAATATTGATGAATTCAATATTTTTTAGAATATTGATGAATGAAAATTATTCTAATTCTTCATCCATAAAATATATGTAGAACTGGTTGCAAAATGTAACTCCGATGTAAATCAGTTACTAGGAAAAAGAGAGCCAACATCTATAGCAAGACCTCAACCATACATTTGCTTAGGAATGAAAGAAAACACATTTCAATCTCCAACACTGGAATTAAAATAACACTGTTTTCCAAAAGAGGGGAAACGATTATTGTAGGTAATTTAAACAGAACAATGTCCTGTAGTATTTTTCATATAAAATGACCTCAATTAATCAGCCAAAACATTTTAGCTACAAGCTATATTCAAATGCTTTAGATGTATGCTCCACTAAATAGTTGTAATCAGAAAAATTACAGAGTGGCATCGTTATTGAGGGCTTAAATTGTTTATATTAAAACATTTTTACAAAGAAATGCTTGGATAAAGTGCATTCTTTAAAAAAATGTTTTGTGTTTGTTCCTCCATAGTTATTGTTATTGGAGAACAAAACCGTCTTTTAGCTAGCTATCCTGTGATAAATATCACTTAACAGAAGGGCCATCTATACACAAGTTTGCCTGATTTTCATGCAATCCACACTAATAAATTTTTTGTTATTTGTTCAATGGGACTTTCTTCTCTTTCCTCTCACCACAAGTTTCCGCTGCCTGCAATCCCTATTTCAGAAGTCTCACAAATTTTAAGAATGAGGGCTGAGAGAGGAATAAATGCTTTTGAAGGCAGGCCCCAGAAAAGCCAGAGGGCTTTAACTCTGAGTAAACACATACCATGCTATTATCTCCTCAGCAGCATCATGGAAAAACTACAAAGGGTCCTTGGTGCTCTCCGAGCTTGGTTGCTTTCTTGCAGACATTTCATTACCCAAACTATTACCTGACCTGCCTAAACTAGGTCACCATCCCAAATTTTAGCTAAAACCCAGTCTCCCTAGGGCAACAACAGAAGGGACACCACTGTTCCTCCCACTGGTCAGCTTCAAACAGGAAATTCAAAAGATAACAAGTCAACTACAACAGGCAAGATAGGTTCCAACCACATCAAAGAGAACAAAACACTTGAAACACTTCTGTCCAGGAAAAAAAATGGAACTTGTCCATATCTGAAACAAGACCATTCAATTTCCCGCTATGTCTTGAATAGAGTATCCAAAACTCAAAATTTCGACTGGAAGCCCAGATCGTCCGAGATGAGATGAGTACAAACTATTCTGGATACCCATGATTATGTCCCGCATCTTTACCTGTGGCTTTCTTCCTTCTTTCATCCTTTTTGTCTTTTCTGCTCAAAAATGTGTTTTCCATAAGAGCAGACTGTTTCAGGTCCTCTTCTGTGATTAAATGAACGGGGTCATTTTTCATTTCCTGAAATGAAGACCATATCCAAATATGTGTGTCATATTAGGAATTCCTGTGGGGTGTCAAGATTTTCAGTTATCTTCCCATCAGTTTAATATTAGCCTGAGACCCAAAGAAGTTTGGAGCAGTATGAGATCAATCAGGGAAAGTTCCAATTTATCTCATTTAAATTCTAGACCCAGAACTGAATACAGAATCTGTGATTCAATTGAAGCTAAACCTAGAAAAAATATATAATGTGGAAATGGTTTGGACATCTATGAGATCCTATGTGGGCCATCTGCAGTTCAAATATACCTTCCATGCCATAAAAACGGTAAGCTAAGCCATTGATGCACCTCTCTCCCCGTCAGGCAGCAGTTCTAGTTATAAATATGTATGTCTGTAGCCTTGTTCAGAGATAGGCAAATTTAAAAAAATGCTCAGGACAAGCCCTTCAGAAGACGTTTTGCAAATCATCTCTTTTAAACAGCTGTTCATTTGTCCGTTTGCATGTGCATGATCAGCCACTTTGCTTTGCGTTTCTGATTTTTTTAAAAAAACCCTGCCTATATATTTCTGCAGATACAGAAATCATTGTTTCCTCTCTGTTGTACTTGGTTTATCTGCAACATTGCCTCGAGTCCATCAGTTGAGACACCTTGGAAGAGATCCAGTGGCAAATTATTGTATCTTTGCATACCAGTAAAGAATAAACTGGGAAAGGCCAAAGCTTTGTAGCAATTAGCTAATAAATTTCCCAGAGCTATCTGGCTACCTTTAGAAAGATGATACTGAACTATATATTCTTTTCTCTATTAGAGAATGATTATTATATTTTGATGACAGATACAAGCTCAAATAATCTTTGTGGAAGTAACATATGTGTCAGATCCAAATTCATTACTATTATCTTGGACACTACATATTGCATTATGTCAGTTTTTGATAGGAAACATTTAATCTCACTATCTTTCACTCTAAATGGCTATTTTTCCTGCAGAGAAATGTTTACACCTCAATGCTTCACAAAATTGCTTACAGTATGTATGTCTTGGCTGTAATTTTGCTTAGGCTACTCTCTTAGAAATTATAAATTAGTCAAGCAATCTTCCCCAAGGATTGTTTTGAAATGTTACACACAGTAAACCAACCTTTTCAGCTTTCTGGTGCATAAGATCACTAAACAAATCAGCACAGCTGCTGATAAATTTCTCACTGACTACATTAGTGTCACCAAAGACCAAGGCTGAAGGTTGCTTATTGAAGGATCTCATCACTTGCTGAAGCAACATGCTGGCATCTTCTACAGATAATGAACTTGGAAGAAGAGGCTAGGATCATAAAACAAACACGGTCACATTCAAGCTTACATTTATTGGTTAATGAACCACCTAAACTTTTTTAAAAAATCAAGGAGGAAGCAAGCACTTCACAGTGTATGCAAAATATATTTAAATTTCAAAATACTACCGGTATGATAAAAGCTTCATACTTTTATCATAGTATTTTGAAATTTCTTTTTGCTTTTTGGTGCCATCCTCTTTATTTGATTGTTATAACATATATGCAGTCGTTTGTAAATTTGATATATGATAGTAAACCTGGCACAGAATTTATCAATGCAAATCTCAATTTCATAAAAGAAACTAACCTTATTCAAAACATTACATTTCCAACAACTGGTATAAAAATATTAACACGATGCTTGATAACATCATGGCATCATGTGATGGTTGTGAGAAATCCACATATACATCTGGATAAATCAGGTTTTACTGATCATACTGCAGAATTAAGCTAACTTTGATTGTTCTCTTGTATTATATCTATGGTAATTTGAATAGATATAAATTGTATGGAAGAATGCATAAAGAGAAACCACCAAGATTTTAACAGTGAGCACACTTGTAAAATAAATAAAGGAAAGGAAAGGAGCAAAGGAAAGACAAACTAGTATTAAAATGTAAGTTAAGATACTGTAACTCAAATATTATGTTCTGTAGAATTTGGTTGCAGGAAGTTGATTTCAAGCAATAATTCCTTTAGGATGAGGACAGGTATTGATATATGTCTAGTAAGTCTTGCTACAGGGAAGTGAAGAAATTACTACTGCAGCTCCATTCTAATAGCTCCAGACATACAGTAAAATTCAATAGTCATTTATAGCAGTAAAATGATTGTGTTTTTAGACAAAGTTCTGTAATAAACCAGATGAAATAGTTCAAGCAGGCATTAAAAACAGTGTAAGTTATAAATTACTATTGAGCATAAGTAAGGTACATTATTAATTTAGGAATCCTAATCTCATTCAGGTCTCTGTTTAACAATTGACTTTAATTTTACCTCTACATTCATTCAAAGACATTTAATATCAAGTACTTTCTAAAGGGATGATGAAATAGAAATCAGATGTCAGCCTTCAAAGAAATCTGATAGAATTTTAAAATATAGAATACGTTCTTCTTCCCAACTGAATCACGGAGCAATACAAAGTATGTCACTGATATTATATAGAAGGCTATATTAAGAAATAAATCTGTTCATTCAAGATTTGTAAGAAAATAGCACTTCAAACAGCATTACATTTTGTTGCCCAGGTTAAATATTGATTTGATATAATCTACTCTTTGAAAATTAACCTGTTAATTCTTTTCAAATTAGAATAAATGATTGTCGAATGATTTTCAACAGCCTCACAGGTTGTACTTCTAGAACTCACACTATTTCAATCTGTCACAATTAGATACACAATATTGTATTAAAGAACTACATACAAATACAGGTACAATACATCACATCTCATATTATGATTATAGCACTCTGAAGTACTCTGTAAGATTCAATTCAAGACTCTTTCTCAGCCCTTCCCACATATATTTGGGATTGAATGCAGGATTTTCTATAGACAACATATGTCACTAAAAACTAGATCTTATTTCTCAACAATAAAAGTAATCAAAAGTCAGAAAAAGCATACCATAATATCCACCCACAGACCAGAACTGATGGCTTCGTCCACAGATGCCTCCACTTGATCCAACATTTCACGACCAACACAAGATGCTTTCAGAAACAAAATTGGCAAAGACTTGTATCTTTTCTTTATGTAGCTCACAGGATCAGGGATGCCAAGTCTTGACAATGCATCGAATTCTACAAAATTATATAAGGTCTTTTACAATGACATACAAAGTATTAAGCATGGGGGGGGGAGAGAATATTTATTTCTCAGTGGATTCTAGACCCTTCTTTATATATGGACTGTGGGTTTTATTCTGAACTTACTTAAAAGCCTCTTATCTTCAATTTATTTTATTTATTTCTACAATGTATGCGCTACTAAATTCCAAAAAGGCTCTGAGGCACTTTTATTAATACAAAAGGCAATACAAAAATAAACAATCAAACCCTAAAAGCAGTATCAGTCAGCTTCCTAGCCATTAACACATCAAGAAAAACAGTACCAAGAGCAAATAATACCTACTGTAAAGAGGGGACCTGCCATACAGACCACCCCAATTTTTTTCCAGAACATCCCAGTCTTGAAAGCTTTCCTATGGCCAAAGGCTGCTTTGACCACTAAATTGTGGTCAAAGCAACCTTAGCTTTATTCCAAAGATGAAGGGCAGCTCTATCTATAGAGCCTTTCTACTACTCAGATTGCCACCAGTTTTGTCCCTCATAATAAACTGGTTACCAGCTTCTATAGGGTAAATGGGGAGGTAAATAAGAAAGCAATATATTATTTTTCTGAGCCAGAAACTGTTTTTATAATCTGTATCCATGGGCTTTGGTGAAGCTATAAACACATTTCTCCATTCTTTCTATATGTTCCTTTCTATAAAGGAACATATTGCTCTCTTTCTGGGAATGTAATAGTTGGTGATTGTGGACTCATAATTCAGGAATCATAGTCCCAAGTATGCGCTTTCTTTCTTTTCCATAACAATTAATGGTCAAATTCTCCCTTATAGGAGAACATAAAAGAGCAAATGTAAAAACTCCTGTTTAGTGACGCTACCTTTTAACAATTCATGTTTTCCCTAGTTACTGCAGTTCTTTTCTTGGTCATACAAATGGACGCAAGGATAATGAGAACTGACAAGTGTACATGTGTATAAACAACCTCTAGAATATATTTCTCTTAATTATTTTAAAAAAGGGTTGATCAAAAGGATTTTGTTACCTAAATAACCATTTTGCTTGAAAAATGAATCCACCCAATTACTCTGAGTTCTGGCGTAAATGTCAGGGATAAACACAGCTTTATCTTGCCTTCCACCAACCACTGTGCCTTTTAGACATCCAGAATTAATAAGTTCTTCAAGCAAAGCTGAGGAAAACAAAATGAAGTAGCCACAGTATTAGAAAGTTTTATAAAGAAATAATGAAAGCAAACTTAGCTGCAATAATAAAGTACCGGTATGTACCCTTACGTTTCAGGAATAGAGCTGGCAGAACATAGTAACATAGTAAGTAGTTAAGCATATTTAATGGTCTACAACTAGGTTTCTTTTGTGAAATTATATAGTTTAAGACAGGATTCGCTTAGTTTCCGGCTTGATTTGTAATTTGGAAGCATGAAAGTTTGGATTAAAGTGATTTTTCATGTTTAAACATTGTTTTTGCTTTGCAAATCCCATCTGTCTCTTGTAACGGCTATCAAAAGTCAAATTCAAATTATTAAAAAGGGAAATGGAGAAGTGCTTCTAGGCATGTACCTGGCCTTAGATTAAATGATAATGTATTTCTATATATTCTGCCATCTACTCTTACATCATCAGTGGGGCATTTTCTACAGGTTTAGTCCCATTTCTGCATCAGCAATAAATTCAGCCATAAAAAATAAACATGAGAATTCATACATTTGTGCGCACATTTTGGGGAATCTTCTTTTCTAATATGTATAGATTTGCAAGCAGTAACTTGCTGTTTATCCATACCAGTGGTGGGTTGCTACCGGTTCACCCCGGATCGGGCGAACCGGTAGCGGCAGAGGCGGGAGGTTCCACCCACCTGTCCGCTTCTGCACATGTGCAGAAGCATTACGCACGTGCGCAAGTGCACCCATGCCCATAAGCGAACTGGTAGTGATGGGTTTTGAAACCCGCCCCAATCCTTACATATATTTTTATGAACTTATTTCATTAATAACTACATTTAATGAGTATTACAAAATACTAAAAGCTATGGATTCCGACATATTGTACGTATGCATTTTTTCCTTTATAAATTTATAGACAATTTATATACATAAAAAATAGAACATAGCTAATAACCAGGTCTTAAAAAATAATAAGCACAGGGAATATCAGCCAGATTTTTTAAAGCAAGTAGTTGCAGATCTCTCTCACTATTGCAATATTTAAACTCCAAGAACAACTAAGACTGGAGTGAAGTGAAAGGTTATGATGTGTGTTTTCTTGGGTTTTTGATCCCCTGGCTTAGATAAAGCTTCTGGACTTTGGGAAGCAGTTATTTGCATCAGACTTCCGTTTGTTGACATAAAGTCCCTAGAAACTTTCATTGTAACAGCTATTATTTTAATAAAAATAGCTTTCATAGCAACATGAATCATTTTGAGTTTAGACAATAATGTCCTTCTGGGAATAGCACTCTAGTTCTAAGAACACCAGCCTTTAGAGTGGGCTAAGCAATTGGCTCCGAAGCAAATTATGATTCCATTTTATGGACTTCAATGAATCTATTTTAAATGGGTACGCATCTGAATCCAGCTCACTGTATTCAAGAAAACAACCATTGTACACTATTGATAGCATGGCTATTCTGTTTTCTGTCAAGGGCAGACAACAAAGTGGTTAAAAGGCCAGAACAAAATGCTTTGGGCTCCTTTAGGGATAATAGAAAGTAACATGTGAATAAGGCTGAAATAGTTGAATGACCACCAAAGAAAGCCCAAGGCCTCTTCCTAGAGTGTGGGGAAAAAAAGACACTCTCTTCCCAATCTCTGCATTGTAGAGCAAAGGCAATTACAGGTAGTCCTCGACTTATGGACCACAATTGAGCCCAAAATTTCTGTTGTTAAGTGAGACATTTGTTACGTGAGTTTTGCCCTCATGTTACGACATTTCTTGCCACAATTATTAAGTGAATCACTGCAGTTGTTAAGTTAGTAACATGGTTGTTAAGATGGCTTCCCCATTGATTTTGCTTGTCCCATGACTTTGGGACATGGCAACGGTCATAAGTATGAACCAGTTGCCAAGCATCTGAATTCTGATCACATGATCATGGGGCTGCTACAAAGGTCATGTGAAAAATGGTCAAAAGTCATTTTTTTCTTTTATAACTTCAAGCCGTCACTAAATGAACTGTTGCACCTGTACCTTGAGAGAGAGTTATAGCCTTCTTCTTTTCTGAAGCCTTTTTAGGTAAATGAATGATTTTAGTTGGTTTTTAAACTGATTCTTTTATTGTTATTGCTGATCGGCAGTTGCTTTGTTTTAATTGTGAGTATGCAGGGTATAAATCGAAATAATAAGAAACGTTAATATACTGCCTGATACGGTACAGAGTCAGATTCACTCGTCTTTCTAGCTTATGATTACCTAAATGACAGGTAGTGGACCTCCATTGTTTCAGGCAACAATCTTTTCTAGATCTGGCTAGAAATGCCGGAGATTGAACTACAGAATACAAACTACTTTTGTGTACTATCAGCTATCATGATGGTGCTGACATGTATCATACAAACCATTTTTCCATAACAACTTCTCTGCTATAGTCACCTGAAAACCTGGAATAACTAGCTCAGACCCAATTCTATGGGTTTTTTTTAAAAAATCAACAGATAGCTGGCAAAACAAATCTGACACTGTGCTAAGAAAAATGCACACATGGTTTCAGGCTTCCAAATATTATCAAGGGGGAAGAATGATTTCAACAGGATTGCAAATTTAAACCTGGAGAAATTAAAATGAAGGCAACTAGGGAGAAAAACAAGATTGTTTACAGCAACCAATTTATTTATTTAATACGCCACTTAGTCTTCTGATTCTAAGTGGCTTACAACACATGAGATAAAACATTAATAAAATAACACCAAATTGTAAAACCAAAAATAATAAACAAAAAGGTAAAAATCTATCTATCTATCTATCTATCTATCTATCTATCTATCTATCTATCTATCAAATTAGCTCAAATTCTCTCTTGAAGATAACTGTTTTCATTACCATCCAATGCCATTAGTTTAGTAAGGGCAAACTTAACTTGGGGGTAAGTTATTACAGAGGGAGGGGTCATCTGAGAGTCCAATATCTTCTTCTTACTTCTGGGCTAGATATTTGGAACACCTCTTTATTAGACTGTGTGAATCAAACAAATTCTATATGATGACAGTCAAGGTAACAAGAGCCCAAGCCTACTGGCAACTAAATTGGATACAGAAGTGAACTGGCAGCCAGCTAAACAGATGTTATACTGCTAAGTGGACGAATGCACGTCAATATGTAAGCTTTTGCTTACTGTAGCAGTTGTAGCCTCTTAATCATTTTCAAAGGTAGCCCCATCTAAAGTAACTTGTAGTAGCGTAACAAAGTTTGAGCTACCATTTTTTTTTTAAAAAAGGACAAAAGTAGTAAATGCGCTGAAGCTAATCAAAGGCTCTCTTGGCTTTAGCTTCCATCTGCTGATTCAGCATGACAACCCGGAAATGTCCATCACCTCCTTCGGGGGCAATGCTATCCAATTAAACATTAAGGGATGAACTATTCCATCACACAAGAAAGTTTCAGAAACGAGGTCTTGCTAGAATTGAGTCATTGTCTGTTTTGCCCCGTCAAGCCTCTCATAACCTCTAGCCATTGAGTCAGGACCTCTATACATCTCCTGTTCAGTCTGGGATTGACATCTAAAATTTGATATCACAAATGTATTGATGATATCTGATCTCAAATGGATGGACGGTTTGTCCAGCAGGCTCATATAGATTTTTAATAAAATGAGAGAGAAGGTCAAGCATTCCACACTGAAGTGCCCAACAGGTCCTCCCCCAATGGTACCAGCTGAACACTGCCCACTGAGGAAAAAGGAGTACCAATCAAAAACCATGTCTCCAATTCCCAAGCTCTGCAGGTGACTCAAAAAGTTAATATGGTTGCTTACAGAGATGTAGCAAGAAAATAGATAATGAGCTTGTTAGCACTTTGAAATGCTACTTTTACTAAATGGAAAATAAAGAAAGCATCTGAGCAAAACTCACAGTAAAGCAGATGTTCCTGAAATCCATGTCGAGTGATTAGGTTAATTATTGGTGTAGGTCTAAGAAAGAAGTGACATAAGCATCATGTCAAATATTGTGTCACCATGTCCTAAATAACCAGCAACGATCTTCAGTACAGATGAACTATTTTCTAGTGTTTGCTGTGCTCAATAACCAATACTGTTTTTGTGTTTGTTAGCACTGTATGGTAATACAATGAAAAAGTGTGGAAATTTGGGGAGGAGGCATATGCTCACTCCTAAACAACTATTTGGAAAATGCAGGGATCACCAATTAACATCTCTCCCTTTGTTTTTATTTTTAATGACTTTTTGGCAAATAAAATAATGAATATGGAATGCATTCTCATCTTAGTTTTAAAGGCCTTTATAAACTAGATTTTATGCTACAGAATTTAACTCCAAATTAAACATTTATTTACCACTTGGATTATTTTATGCACACCATATCATGATAACAACTGTCAGTACAAATTTGATGGTTAAGGATGTAACAATTCTGAGTACAGTATTAAGGATCCAGAGTGAGTAGATATCAATTAAATCCATTTTTTAGATATTTTTCATCATATTGCCACTTCATACTTTCCTTTTTGGGTTCTTGTGCAAGACCACCATTCCACCTAGCGCTACATACTTAGAATTACAGTAAATTTACTCAAAATATTCTACTTGTATTATCAATTGTATAAGTCAATGAACCAGTTTTAAGCCCCCAAGTGAACTGTCAGGATATGCATAGGGAAGTGGGGATTATAGAAGCTACTGGGCTCTTCTGGACCATGAATTTCTTGATGGAATTTTATGAGTCACCAGTAGTTTGGGCATGATGCTTTGAAAATCAATTGAATAGGAGTAAATTGGAATACAGGTAAACAATGGATAGGGGCAAGAAGCTGTGATGTATGAATGGATCCTTTTTCCTATCTTCTTTTTCCCTTTTTCTTCATGAAAAGAGTAAAAAACCATTCCAGATTTTTTATATTGCTCTATATAGATCTTTTATGTATCTTTTAAAACTTTTGAAGGGTTTTATCAAGAATGTAATTGGCCTAAAGCAGCTAACAAGCAGTATATTGACTGCTTTGGAAACTCTAATAGTTTTGAATGTATTAGAGAAAATATTTTCAGAAGCTAAACCAACATTCACCTCTACCAATAATTGAAATGTTTATGAAAAGTTGTTTTAAGATTAATGGTCTCAAGTTTTAAAAACAATAAAATACAATTTTTATGCTTTTAAAATGAGGTATAAAAGAAAACATACAATATAACCTTTTCATGCAACTGCATTCCACAATAGATACCTCGGTGCTACCTCGGTATTCATCTTTAATTGGTTCCAGGAGGTACGAATACCAAAAATGATGGGTACCAAACAAACTTTTCCCATAATGTGGTTAGTCACAAGGCAGCCGACATTGACAAGTTCTATCTTGTGTGTTGAGTACCAAACAAATGATGAGGTATATAAGTCTAATGCTACTGCTAGTTTAAAAACTGAATGGCCGGATGCTAAGCAAAAAATAAACAACCCACATTTGGCATTCCACAAATCTAAACTTCATGACTATCTGTGAAGAACAGAAGGCTAAATTATTTTACTTGTACCTTCAAAATACACATTTCATCAAAAACACTTATAAACGTATTAAATTACTCATAGTCATCTTTGCATTTTCTTTGACTTACCGGGTAATGGCCCGGAAGAGGCCACGAATACGGGCCCGATGTCTTGTGACAAATGTCTTAGTGAAAATCACCCCACGGTTATCCTGATCGAATTGGCCATGAATAATTTTTCCCAAGCGAACAGAAAACACCTAGAATAAAAATACACCAATTAAGAGAAGAATCACATTACATGCTATTATGTAGGAGAAATTCTTGTGCATGAAAATTCTAAGTTCAACACATGAGTAATATCTAACTTGCACGTTATCTTATTTTACTTGTACATTAATATAAGAAAATGATTATTTTATTTCTGGCTGCACAATATTTTGTTCATATTAGAGATTAATTGACCTTGCTAATATGTAATTCAAATGTTAAAGAATGGACCACTATCACTCATTGCCTATTTGCCTTCCTGTCAATTCGTCCTGCTCCTTTCCATTTACTTCTCTTATATGCCAATACATAATGTTTCATATGCCATGAACATCAACAGTTAGGACAATAATTACTGACAACACCCATCATGGTTTGTTTAATAAAGGCATCATAACTTCATACTATGCATTAATTGTACTTGTTCCTGGATCAATGGGCCCTTTTCACACCCTGGTCACCTCCCGGTTTAATTATTGTAATGTGCTTTGACATGGGACTGCCCATGAAGAGTATCTAGAAACTTCAGCTGGTGCAAAATGCAGTGTCATAAGCAGTTATGAGTGCCTCTGGTAGAGTACTGCTGCATTAGCTGCATTGGTTACCAGTTTGTTTCCGGGCCCAATTCAAGGTGTTAGTGTGGATCTTTAAAGCCCTAGATAGCATAGGACTGGGTTAACTGAGGGACTGCCCTTGCCCAATTTCATTTATCCATCCCACCAGATCTATCAGAATGGATACGTTATAGGTTCTATTATTTAGGGAGAAACATTTGGTGGGCCCTAGGGCTAAGGGCCTTTTCTGCTGTGGCCCCCACACTGTCAAATCTCCTTCTCCTTCTAAGCTTTCAAAAGTCCCTTAAGACCTGGTTAGCCAGGAGGCCTGAGGATCCCAGGGGCAGGGGAACTAGTGCA
Source organism: Pituophis catenifer annectens (assembly GCF_029215685.1). Classification (NCBI taxonomy): domain Eukaryota; kingdom Metazoa; phylum Chordata; class Lepidosauria; order Squamata; family Colubridae; genus Pituophis; species Pituophis catenifer. The sequence continues at coordinate 107,483,111 of NW_027256881.1, forward strand.
GGGGTGGGTTCTACTTACCTTTACTACCGGTTTGCAACGGGATCGCTACCGGATCGCAACGGGATCGCGTGTGTGTGCTCGCTTACGCACGTGCCTTGCTTCTGTGCATATCGCTTCTGATGACGTCAGGGTCAGTGGGCGGAGCCTCCCATAGGTTTTACTACCGGTTCTATAGAACCAGTCCGAACCGGGGGCAACCCACCACTGAACTAGTGGTACTATTAACACTCCTTCATCTATTATTCTTGTTTTTAGCAGTTTTATGGGTTTTTTAAAAATGTTTTTAATATTTGTTAATAATGGTTTTATATTTTGTATTTTATTGTTTCAGTTTTGTTGCATGCTGCCCAGAGCCACTTCCTTGTGAGATGGACCGCTATACAAAATAGATAAATTAATAAATGTACTGTTGCCTACATCCCACCAACTAGAGAATATAATATAAGCAACCCATTAACACAATCTCAGGATTCAAACTATTTTGTTTAATAGAGAATTTCATCAAAGCAATCATGTAATTGGTTCTGAATTACTTTTCATAATTTAAAAGCTACCTTTTAAAGGTATATTTACTTCCTGTTATTAGGCAAGCAGTTGCCAAGGAATTGGCTACAACCTTACCCTAACAATGTGGCAGAAAGAATTAAATTAAAGCTATGCATTTGAGCTTAGTTATGGTTTAAATCTCAAGTTAAAATAGTGTTATCACATTACATTTAGGATATATCTGGCATTCCAAATAGCTACCAAAGTGAAATAGTTTCAGTGAAAAAAGTAATTTTCAGATGAATTACCTGCTTCAAGAAGTCTCCTGGAAGATCGTACACCTTGCATAAGTCAGATATTTTCACTTGGCCGCATTCCTGCAACTTGTCATTTATTTCTTCTGCTATGTGATCTAAGTAATTTCTGATATGACATGAAGAATCAGTATTAGTGTAATGTTTCAAATGTGCTATTAAATATACATCATATCAGTATATGGTTTAGGAGTGGTACTTGATGATAAAACAGAAAAGATTTAGCTGTATGGTTCCTGACTATAAAACTTTCAAGGAACAGAGTAATTTTATTCACATAAAAGCTACTGTTAAATCCATATTTTCAGGTAGCTGATGAAGCAACAATTTCGTTGTTTGTGGAATATTATGCTATCATACCTCTGGATCTCTGTTTCTTTGGTGGGTTTTAAGAGGGCTTCAGGAATGTTAGTTTGTGCCTTCTCTAGTAGAGGCTATTGTTTTTAATGTTGTTTTTGTTTACTGTTTTCAATTTATTATTTTTTCTTGTAAGCAGTTCACAGCCAGGGTATAATAGGATGCACACAGGTCTATAAAACTGCAAAGTGGAAATGGAGATATATAAATAGCTAATTCTTTGGTCTTGTTGTTCTATGAACTTCCATGTAGTTTATAAAATTCGATATTTCTTTCTACTAAAATCCCAAGCTACAAATAGTGTAATGTAACTTAAAAGTAAGGGAACTTTTGTATGTAATAAGATTTTTTAGAATTTATTTTTGTCTCTTTTACTAGTCCCCAAAGACAGACTACTTGTTACTGCTCTCATTCACCTTCATTTTAGATGTTAAGAATAAATGTCTCTGTTTTTACTGTGCTTTCCCTTTTTTAGCTCTTCCCCTCCTAGTATTATTTAGTAATTTTATTTGAGTGTGATTTAAACTTGATTATAATAAATAAATAAATAAATCCAGAGTGGTTTTCTTTAGTTTGGATATATTTTTTTTACCATCTAGACAGCAACACTATTTTAAGATGAACCATTTATCTCCAGTTTAACAAGAAAAATACAATATATTGTGGTTTACAATAAAGTCTAGAATAGCATTTTGATTGGATTCGAAACCTGAAAGGTTTATGTAAATGTAGATAAAGCTATTCCACAAAATTATATCTCAATCATAATTAGATTGCATTTAATTATCCTAAGCAACTCACTCATCTATAAGCTGTCCCAATACCAATCGAACTGTTCGATCTGATTTGACAATGTTGTTAGCTCGGTTCTCAATATGGAGCAGATCAACGTTTATTATCTGGCAGAGCAAAGAAAGGAGGAATAAGTTAGTAATTAGTATTTTATCACTGTCACTGACCTGAATTCAACAAATTAACAGCAGTTGAAACAGAACAAATGCAATAGTTTATAGCAATCAAAATGTATCTGATTTTACAAATACTGTAGTATAGCAAAATAAATCTAATTTGTTACCTCCTGTTAAAACAATCTACTGACAATTTCCTACATAATTATTTAGCAGCTATTCCAATACACGAAATTTTAACTAAAATATGGATTTGAAAGATTAAGACAAAACATGAAGTAATATATTACTAAAAATGTTATAAAATAATTCAATTTACTTGAAGTCTGAAAAGAAAAAAGGTTACTGGAAATGAAATATTTTATTTAATTCACCGATATTTTAAATGAATATCGGTGAATATTCATTTTTATTTATACACTCACCAACATTCAACAATGGATGACTAAAAGGAAAGCTTTTCTCAAAAGTTACAACAGCTTTAAGAGAAATGAAAGAAATTAAAACAATATGATAGAATATTTCAGTATGAATAAAATATTTAAGTACAAAATTATAAACATAATAGAAACTAAGTAGGTGATATGTACAATGATTATAAAATCTACATATATCAAAGTTTATACTTCCTTTAAAAATTATTTAGTGGCAGAGCTATTAAAAACACCTATAAACTTCAAACTGACTTAATAAAGGGAAAATAAACAATGTTTATAATAAAGTCCAATTACCTGTTGCAAATCCACAATGTTCACCCGACCTGTAGTAAGATAAAAAATGAATGCCATGAAATATTAATATTTGTTCATTATGTTTTTCATTTTGACTTCAAATCTCCAAGGTAACTTGGGACAACTTTAAACATGAATTATGTCTATGACTGCTGCCTATAATATTTTCTCCAGCATCATTGCTCCCATCTGTATGCTACTTTCATCTGAATAGCAATAGCAATAGCACTTAGACTTATATACTGCTTTACAGCCCTCTCTAAGCGGTTTACAGAGTCGGCATGTTGCCTGCAACAATTTGGGTCCTCATTTTACCCACCTTGGAAGGATGGAAGGCTGAGTTAACCTTGAGCCTGGTGAGAGTTGAACTGCCAAATTGCAGGCAGCCGGCAGTCAGCAGAAGTAACCTGCAGTACTGTACTTTAACCACTGCGCCACCGTGGCTCATATACAGGTACACCCTATCGTAAATACAGGTAGTATTCAACTTACAACCACAATTGAGGCCAAAATTTATGTTGCTAAGTGAGAAATTTCTTAAGTAAGTTTTGCTCCACTTTATGAATTTTCTTGCCACATTTGTTAAGTGAAGTTGTTAAATTAGTAACATGGTTGTGAAGCGAATCTGGTTTCCCCATTGACTCTGCTTGTCAGAAGGTCCCAAAAGGGGATCCCATGATCCTGGGACACTGCAACTGTCATGAATGTGAATCAGTTGTCAAGCATCCAAATGTCAATCATGTGACCCTGGGGATGCTGAAATGGTCATAAATGTGAAAAATGGCCATAAGTCAGTTTTTTGAGTGCCATTGTGACTTTGAACGGACACTGAGTGTATTGTTGTTAAGTCGAGGACTACCAGTATTCTCTTGCATTAAGGGAAACATACCATTTATGATGCAGAACTGGACTTCTACAACTTTAAAGGCAAAGACTTAATCAGCACCACCAAAAATAGTAAAGAGGGAGAAAATGCTGAGTACAAGGATTCAAAGTAAGCCTTACGTGATTTTTTTTAAAAAATTGGGGCATAAAGCTGCCTTCTTTAGTAAAAATGAAATCAGCTCAAAATGCAAACATTAATTTGAGTAAAGAAAGAGCAAGATTGCTAAGGATGAAGTCTCGACGCGGTTTTTTTTTTACATTCTGCAATAAAAACTGCAATCATTTTATTATAGAAACATGATATAATCCTTACAGTGAACTTCAAAAGAGCTAACTCTTATCATCTCTGTTTCACGAGGCTGGGAAGGTGCTGCCACAAGCGTCATGACGAACACATTCACAAGAATGAAATCTGCCTTGGAAAGTATTTTAATATTACAGGAGTACTGCCTTTATCATGCAAGGAATGTTTCGGAAAGATGAAGGAAGTTATGCAAGATTTGTCAAGAAAATGTCATTGGAGAGAGAAAATATTCAAAGCAATGTAGTCCTGAATCACATTGGCGTACCATAGAGGCACTTCTTATAAAAATGCAAAGAGATGGGAGATCTACTTTTTGTTCCTTATTCACTTCATGGATAAAGTATCAGTGAACTAATGCAGTGATAAAAAAAAAAAATCTGTGTCCAATGAATTGTTTTAACGGTTCTATTCAATACAGCTATGTAATTTTCCACCGGAGAGGAATTCTGCGCTTGGAATCCATATAAAAATACTTTTCTTGCCATTCCTTCTAAGAAATGACCATTGAGTATTATATTAACCAAGCAATATATAGCTTGGCTATAAAAGGGATTTCATATACCTACTTACCTGATAGGAAATGTCATTGAACTCAGTGAAATTTCTGAATACAGCTGTTTAGTGTTACATAAATTTAAACAAAATTATTATTAGCATTTTGGCTAATGCTTTTAGAAATGAAATGTCTAAAATGTTTCTCTTGTTAAATTCAAGTACTCTCTCAACAGTCTAATGACAGAAAAAATGCATTTCTACTGAAAATATGGCTTTGTAGAATCTCAGTATCTACTATTAGGCACTGTACCATGATTTCAGTTTTAAAATTATAATTATGCAATGCTTAAATAAGAAAGATACACATTTCAGTAATACCTTTCTTTTAAAAAATAAGTGATGCTTAACAACAAATTCTGTCAACTTTTGAAAATTACATCAATACACACACTTACCGCCACGAATATGAAGTTCATCACGTATTTCTTTGCTAATCTGTGCAGGAGTGATATACTCTTTTCCATCAAGAGTATGTACTACATCCAACTGTTTTTCAGTAATTAACTTAGAAACAATCTCTATGCAATTACGTTCTGACAGTCTGTATATTGAAAGAAGAGATAAAGAGAATTTGCATATAATCCTAAATATCTGACTTTAAATGTGTCATTTTGCCACTATAGGTAGTCCTCATTTAGCAACTGCTTCAGCAAACAACTATTCAGTTATGATGGTGATTAAAAAGTAACTTTGCGACCAATGCCTACATTTACAATGCTTGCAGTCTGTCTGTCTCTCTCTCTCTTGTCATGTATTCACTATTACAGTCAGTTAATTTGTATTGTCCTGTGCCTTAGCAACCTTTTCCCTACTTGTGGAACAAACTCTCTCTTCCTCAGTTACTTTTCTCCACAGCATAGTGCATCTCTATTGCAAGTTAACAAGCTCAGCTGTATGAGCTTAATTAGTTGATTAAATCTCTCCAGGACAGCTGCTGCTTGAAATTGACCAGACCTTAATCAGTTTCATACTAAAGGTTTTTTGGCCTCTTAAGCAGCTGGTGGCAGGAAGTGTGAGGAGGCTAGGCAAGCAGCAGACTTTAGTGTACATTCCTTTCAGTGTATATACTCCATTGTCTGCCTGCTTACTCTCTTGTAATCCCTTCCTCTACAATGAAATTAAATAGAAACATTAATTCTCTTCTTCCCAATTATTCTAGTGCTTGGTTGAACATTCCAAATGGTGGGGGAGTGAGGAAAAAGGACTATAACATTTGCTCTTTTATCCAGTTTCCTTGTGAGTTTGGGCTCAGGAAACTTTCCCCATATTTGGTTTTAGCTGGCTGTTTGGGGTTGTATCCTTCTGATGCTGTAAAGCAAATGAGAGCTGAAGTGAAATCATCAGCATAGTCACTGTCACATAATTTTCACGTAGCAAGTGCTACCTTTAATGACCAAATCGCTAGAAGCTACCAGAGTCAAAAATTCACAGTCAAAGCAGTTCAAAGCTGCCTATAATTTAGGTCTGGACCTTCTTGTGTATTTTCTATCAAACTTCCAGTATCCAACTTATCAGAAATTCAGCACCCAGCGTTTTGAAAATTCTATAGAAGCTAAAATTATATGAAATATATTTTAAATATGAATCATGGAGGCTACTATTTCCAAATTAAACACATTTAAAATCAATAGGGTCAGATTGATATATTCATCCAAATAGGATTTTATGAAAACTGATTTTCCCAATGCTTATTATTATTGTAACTTCATTTCCCCAAAATTCTGTTTCAAGAATCCTGCTGAATTAAGTAACTTTATCACCACGTTTTTTTGATAACATCACTTTTTTTCTCAATTTCCTGTTGATACCACTCTTATGGCAGAAAGTGAAGAGGAACTAAAGAGCCGTATGATGCGGATGGAGGAGGAGAGTGCAAAAGTTGGCTTGAAACTCAACATTAAGAAAATTAAGATCATGGCCAGGCTCAATTCCTGGCAAATAGATGGGGAAGAAATGGAGGTAGTGACAGATTTTATTTCCTGGGCTCCAAGATCACCACACATGGGGACTACAGCCAAGAAATTAAAAGACGCTTGCTCCTGGGGAGGAAAGCTATAGCAAAGTTAGACAGCATACTAAAAAGCAGAGACATCACCCTGCCAACAAAAGTGTGTATTGTCAAGGCTGTGGTTTTCCCAGTTGCAATGTATGGCTGTGAAAGTTGGACCATAACGAAGGTTGAGTGTCAAAGAATTGAGGCCTTTGAACTATGGTGCTGGAGAAGACTCCTGCGAGTCCCTTGGACTGCAAGGCGATCAAACCGGTCAGTCCTAGAGGAGATCAAACCTGACTGCTCTTTAGAAGGCCAGATCCTGAAGATGAAATTCAAATACTTTGGCCACTTAATGAGAAGGAAGGACTCAGTGGAGAAGTAATGCTGGGAAAGAATGAGGGTAAAAGAAGAAGGGGACGACAGAGAATGAGTTGGCAGGATGGAGTCGCTGAAGCAGTAGGCGTGAGCTTAAATGGACTCCAGAGGATGGTAGAGGACAGGAAGGCCTGGAGGAACATTGTCCATGGGGTTGCGATGGGTCGGACACAACTTCGCAACTAACAACAACATGAGATTATTGCAGTCTGTGAAAGAAACCAGTACTTCAAGTGTTGAACATTTGAAGATGTCACCAGCAAAGCTCTTTCCCCTATAATGAACATGCTTCAGACAGGAAGGCCACACTGGTAAATTTCATGTACTTTCCATGAAAAGCGGCAAAGAAACCCAGGCATACTGAATAGAGCAGGAAGGAAACCCTGACATGCTGGATAGATAAATACAGATATATGTAGGGAGAATTTTTGTTCCTATTCCTTTGATAGTAGGCTTACAGGAAAATCTAAGAAAATCCAATGATTGTTTGTTTAGTTCCTGGCATGAAGAAAACCAAGGGTGAAATCCAGCAGGTTCTGGAGAACCGATAATGGAAATTTTGAGTAGTTTGGAGAACCGGCAAATACCACCTCTGGCTGGCCCCAGGAGTGGGGTGGGAATAGAGATTTTGCAATAACCTTCCCCCAGGAGTGGGGTGGGAATGGAGATTTTGCAATAACCTTCCCCCAGGAGTGGGGTGGGAATGGAGATTTTGCAGTATCCTGCCCACCAAGCCACGCCCACAGAACCGGTAGTAAAAAAAAAATTGGATTTCACCACTGAAGAAAACCATCATGTTTGTTTAGTTCCTGGCAAGGGAAAAATCATCCCAGTCAATCACCACTTGACAACAGCAATCAAGTATGGGATGCATGCAGGTGATGCTTTTGAAAGGAAGCCCCCCCAAAAAAGAAAAGAAAAAAGAAAGAGCAGCTGTAATTGAGAGCTTACGGTAACTTGTTCAGAAACCTCCCCTTTTATTAAAAGCGGGAAAGACGCGCCGCTTCTTCTACAAGCATTACGGTCCTGGCATGGGGCAGAGAGTTAAGGGGCAACAGAGCATTGGAAAAGCGTCGCTCGATATTGGGGGGGGAGGACGTGCAGCGAGCGGACGGGCGGGGGGGGGGACTTCTTCCTCGTTCCGCCCACTTAGTACTTCCCCCTCCCCTCACCTCTGCGTCGCCTGGGCGAACTGAGCGGATTGAAACTGCTGGGACAACTTGAGGATTTCTTCCCACGTAGCGGCCATCGCAGCCCCAGGTCTGGTCGGGGGCGGGGAGGGAGGGTGGAGAGACGACGGAGCAGAGAGAAAGGGGCGTGTCCAAAAGAAGGCTTCGAAAGTCACACGTCAGCTCAAAGAAGCCTTCCCAGCGACCGGCCGCGAGCAGGAACAATATTCCTCACGTCTTCGCAATAAAGGCGCTTCGGTCGGTGACGGCGCCACCTGCAGGAGAGTTTCTGCCATTCCCGACTCGGAAACCTGAGAAAATATTGGTCGTGGGTGCGTGGGACAAACAGACTTACTCTTTTGATTCTTGACATTTCCGAAAATAGGCTGCCCCTGGAAGGCTTTTAAAAGTAAAAAGAGAAAACCATCTCCGTATGCTGCAACCCTATTGGAATCAAATCTTTTAAAAAAACCAATGCGCATTTCACGATGTTCGAGAAATAACTTTTTTTTTTCTTTCCCCCCCCCCTTGCTTTCCCCCACTTTTCTCTTCCCTTTTTCCTTCCCTAACTTTCCTATTATTTACTTTTGTATTTTCTTTGTTGCAATATTTTCAGGATCAGACTCAATAAAGATAATAGAAGTTATAGGTTTAAATATAATTCTCTTTAATCATAATAGGCATTCTATATTCGCTGAATATTCAAGATAGAAGCAAGGAAAATGGGGAGGATGGCTCCTTTTATATACAAGGGGCGGAGCCAGGAATGGGAGTGGTAAAATATGAATACATTAAAGCTCAAGTAATAAGTTAACCCCTGATGTTCCATATATACATTATTTACACATTAGAGAATAAGGCATTTACATCTGACAAATCCCCCTCTAAATGCCGGTTCGTTATACAACACCAGTTACATTCAGATTCAGGACAATATAATACATATAATTTAGAAGTTAAATATTTGTGTTGTTTAGAAGGTAAGGGTTTTGTTAATATGTCAGCTAATTGTTCAGAAGTATCACAATGTATTGCTTTGATGAATCCGTCTTGAGATAGTTGTCTCACGTGCTTAAATTTTATATCAATATGCCTGGACCTTTGTCCAATTGCATCGGATCTAGAAATTTCAATGGCCGCTTTATTATCTTCATGCATAATAAATGGTAAAGTAGGTTTCTTCCAAACATCTGTGATCAAATCATTGAACCATACAAGGTTATTTGCAGCTTTAGACAAGCAAACATATTCTGCTTCTGTGGTAGAGGTGGCTACCAGTTCTTGTTTACCAGTATACCAGTAAACTGGACAATCGTTCAATAGAAAAACATAACCAGAGGTACTCTTTCTGCATGATGTATCACCAGCCCAATCTGCATCAGCATAACAAGTAATTTTTGGTTCTTTGTCATTATTGGGTTCCAATATTAAACAAAAATCTAATGTACTTTTCAGATATCTTAAAATTCTTTTGACAGCTTCCCAATGATACAAGGTTGGTTTGCTAACATATCTTGACAATAAATTGAGAGGTAATGCAATATCTGGCCTAGTCCAATTAGATATATAAAGGAGTGAACCTATAACTGATCTGTAAAATGTGTTGTCTTTAAACTCAGGGGAAGATTCATCATTGTTTCTAAGAAAATCAGTTTGCATAGGTGTGTCACATGTTTTGGCATTATTTAAGTTACATTTGTTTAGGAGTTCAATGATTTTATCTTTTTGAGTAAGTTTGAATCCCCTTTTTGTTTTGTTAATTTGTACACCAAGGTATTTATTCACTTTACCTAGTGATTTCAATGAGAAGTGTTCGTTTAACTTATTTACAAAGATTTCCCTGCTCTCTTTATGCTTTCCAATATATAAAATATCATCCACATAAATTAATACAAATTCAATATGATCATTACTCTTTTTTACAAAGAAACAGTTATCAGCAGTGGTGGCGTTGAAATCCATGGTCTTTAGTACTTTTACCAAACAATCGTACCATCTTTTGCCAGATTGCTTCAATCCGTACAGACTCTTATTTAGTAACCAAATTTCGTTCTTATTAGTGTATTGACTGTGTGGTGCTCTTACATATATTTCCTTATCTAATTTTGCATGTAAGTATGCAGTCTGTATGTCATATTGAAACACGTCTAGATTGAGTGCAGATGCTACTACAAGAGCTGTTTTGACACTCTCTGTTCTCACTGTGGGTGAATATGTGTCAGTATAGTCTTCTGGATATTTTTGTGCATAACCTTGTGCAACTAGTCTGGCCTTGTATAAGGTATTACCTCCTTCTAAATTCTTAATTTTATAAATCCACCTGGTACCTATAATTGTTTTATCCTTAGGTGCGATCGCAGGTGTGAATACATTTAATCCTTGTAAACTTTTCATTTCTTTTTCCATAGCTAGTTCCCATTTTTCTCTTTCTTCACGGGGAAGTTTCAATACTTCCTCATATGTATTAGGTGTTATTTGTTCTCCATCCATATGCATAATATAATCTTTGTATTTATTTGGTATTTGGTTTCTATTATTTCTAATATTTCTTTCAGGTTTGCTATGGTTGTCATGCAAATATCTGGCTTCCTTTTTTGTTAATGTGTCTGTCTTTATTTTATGCTGACTATTTGTCCAAGTTTTGGTTTTGTTCTTACTTTTGTTAATATTTTGATTTTCTGTTGTTCCTTCCTCGCAAGATATATTATCTTTGCTTTTATTAGGAAAAATTTCATTAAGGTGCAACTTAGACCAATTGGCCTGCTCATGAAACACAGCTGTTCTGGATACTATAAATTTGTTATTATTATCGATGAATCTGTACCCTTTGGTTCCAGTTTCGTATCCCATGAATCTTAATCTCCTGGATACGTTTTCTCCCTTTCTCCTCAATTGTTTAGGTATGTGCACGTCTGCAGTAACTCCAAATATGTGCATGTGTGCTAATTTAGGTTTTCTATTGTACATCACCTCATATGGTGTCTTATTCACAATACTGGACCATGTTCTATTTTGAGTGTAATTTGAATAATGTAAGGCTTCTGACCAAAATTGTTTGCCTAAACCAGCATCCTCTAATGTGCATCTAATCATGGTTTGTAGTGTGGAGTTCTTTCTCTCTGCAATCCCATTTTGAAAGGCAGAAAATGGATTGGACGTGAAATGTAGCATCCCTCTATCCTTTAACCATTGGGAGAATTCTTTAGACATGAATTCACATCCCCTATCTGTCATAATTTGTTTTATTCTGATATTATGTTGTGTTTCTATGCGTTTGTAGAATTCCTTAAATTTCTGAAAAGTTTCATCCTTGTGCTTTAATGTGTAAACAAAACCATAGCGACTGTAATCATCCACTATTGTTAGGAAGTAACGTTTTCTATAGGTAATTGATGGAGTTAATGGACCAACTAAGTCCATATGTACCAAATCAAAAATATTGTTAGTTGATCTGTTAGATTTTTTTGGTCTAGGACTGGTTTTTAGTTTGGTGGATTTACATACTGAGCATTCTAAATAATTTTCACAATTTTTTATTTTTACACCTTCTGCGTGTTCAGTCATTTTTTGTACTACAGGAAAGCTAGCATGTCCTAACTTCCTATGTAAGATATGAGCACACTCATCATGAATTGGTTTACCTATTTTTGGTTTCTTCTCATTGTGTGTATTTTTGTTATCATGAGTTAATTTACATTCATCATTGTCACTGTTACTGACATTTTCATCATCTGCTTCAATACAATCTTCCATATTTGAATCAATGTTATGTAACCATCTTTCTTTGATTATCAGATAGGGTAGACCCCCTTTTATCATCACAGTGCCTACATTTGTTTTGTTCTTTTCTATAGTTGCTTTCCCCTTTGAGAAAACTATATTGATGTCAGATTCTCTGCTTAGTTTTATAGCACTTAGTATGTTGTGAGGTATTTCTGGGATTAATAATACCCCCTCTATTTTCCCTAAACCAGGCAAGGTCACATTTCCTCTGCCTAATACTTGAACCTTTTCTTGATTAGCTACCTTTATCACAAACTTATCTTCTGTAAATGAAGATAATATACTTTTGTTATTAGTGGTGTGATTTGTTGCACCAGAATCAATAAGCCAATTATTGTTCTCATCTTGTTGTGTTTTGGTGCTGTCTTGTTTATTTAGCCCATTTAGTGACCCAGATTTTCTCTCTTTTGAATTTTCTCTACCCCCTCTACTTTCTCTGTAGTTTGGTGGACTTCTATATTTGTGTCTATCTGTGGAAGATTGTCTGTAATTGTATTTGCTCCTATATTCTGGCCTATGTCTCTCCCTTGAGACTTTGGGACAGTCTCTTCTACTGTGTTCCCTGGATCCACAATTGTGGCATCTAAAGGCTTCATTATATTTATCTTGAAAGACTACTTTCCTAAAAGATTTGTGTTCTGTTTGGTTACTGGAACGATTTTTTCTTGAATTGTCTTCTGCTATCAATTTGTTAGATAGACTTTCTATTGATAAATATCCCAAATTAATGGTATCTAAGTGTGACATAAAGCTATCCCATGATGGATCAAGTGAATTGATAATAACACTTTTCATAGTTTGATCTGAAATCACTTCCCCCCTCAATTGCAGCTCAGCTCTTATTTTGTTTAGATTTATCAAATGTTCACTTATAGAAACCCCTGGTTTCACTCTAGAAGAAAAGAAATCCTTAGACATTCTTGTGGTTGTGGCTACGCTATCGCTGTGAAATAGATTAAACATGCATTGAATTATTTCTGATACAGTTAGGTTTGGTTTGATGCTATGATACATTGCAGGAGACACGCTAGAAATTATTATGAAAAATGCTCTATGATGTAAACAGTCTATTTTTAAAGTCCAAGGTCTTCTTGGAGGACTAGTTATAAAGAATAGTAAATTTTCTTTCATAAAAATAACCTGAAGCTGTTGGTACCACTCTTGTAAATTAATGCCATCAACTCTAAGTTTTGGGAAGTCACTGGGTAAGTTCCCCACATTATTTTGTCCATTACTTACAACCTGAGGCAGTCCGTGGTCTCTCAAGTGCAGGAAATTACAGAACGGCATTGGGATGCTTGTAACGAGTCTGCGCGGTTCTCTGGCCAATTCAAGTCTTTCGGGGCCGTCTACGTAGTTTTGCACATGCGCGTTGCTCATTTCTTCTTTGGCGCCGTTGTGGAAGGTTCTCTCCATTTCAGCTCTCTCGATCCGCTCCTCTTCAGATGAGTCGGTCTCTGGCTCGGTTTTTGGGGCTTTGGTGATGGCGGCGGTTCTTCTCTTTCTCTTGTGTGTGCTGGCACTCGATTCTGTCTGCGGTGTAGGGCGGAATCGGCATGGCTCTCTGGGTTCGGGTGTCGTCGTTTTCGAAGTCAGGATGGGAGCGTGCAGGTCTTGAGTTGTCGGTTTGATTTCTTGCTTCTTCGTCGATGTCTTGGAGATTTTCAATCTTGGCCCAAAAGCAGCAAAAAGCGTTTTCATTGCTGACTTTACTTGAGACTTTGTTAAATCGTCTTCACTTTCTGATTTTGGTTCATCTGAAGAGTTTGAGACTTCTTTTTCACTTTCTTCGTCTGATAGTGTTTTTCGCGCCAGAAATTTTGAACTGAGCGTTTTGATTGGCTCTGCTTCACTCTCTTTTGAAGTTCGTTGAAACCAAGATGGCTGCCGTTCAAAATTTCGCGCGGGGTCACATCTTTTCTTTTTTACAACTATTTTCTCAGTAGTCATTTCACTCACAGTTTTTTGATCTTTGGGTTTTTCTTTAATGACGCTTTTCTCTCTCGCTGCTCCGCTGTTCCTCAGCATCTCCTGGAGGTCCGCGATGAGGCTTTCATCATTCTTTTGGCTTTTTAGTATTTTTAATATTTCTGACCTGAGTTCGTTATTTTCTATCTCGATTTCTTCCTGGTCGTTATTTTCACTCATCAGTTCTTCTTCTTCAGTGGTGTATTCTTCGGATTCTCTCGAAATCGCATTAGTGGATTCGTTGATCATCTCTTGATCAGTTTCTATTTCTTTGCTGTAGGCCCTGGTGTTGGGCCTATCTTTCTTGGACATTTTTAATTACTTATTGAGTCAATTAACCATCCTCTGCTACCAGCTTGTTGCAATATTTTCAGGATCAGACTCAATAAAGATAATAGAAGTTATAGGTTTAAATATAATTCTCTTTAATCATAATAGGCATTCTATATTCGCTGAATATTCAAGATAGAAGCAAGGAAAATGGGGAGGATGGCTCCTTTTATATACAAGGGGCGGAGCCAGGAATGGGAGTGGTAAAATATGAATACATTAAAGCTCAAGTAATAAGTTAACCCCTGATGTTCCATATATACATTATTTACACATTAGAGAATAAGGCATTTACATCTGACATTCTTTGTATGTTATATTATAAACCAATAAAGAACTATTGTTAACCTGAGAAACAACTTGCGGGTCCGAGGAAAAGGATGACACTCCCTCCTCCCCTTCTGAGTGTCTTAAGACAATCGTGGCAAAGTTGTAGCTCTTTTGCAAAAGGTTCCTTCGCACGACGTTTTCTTTCCTTAAAAACTCAACAAAAAATAAAAAAGACAAAAGAAAAGAAGATACCTAAGGTCTTGTTAGATTCGATCTTGACAGGTGGAGAACTCCACGGGAGTTAACCTGTACTCCTTACACTCAGCTGACCTACAGCAGAAAGCTAAAAAATACAAAATACCACCCCCTCCAAGAAACAAAACAACAACAACAACCCAACAACGACAACAGCGCGAGACGGAACCTTTCCTCTCCACGCTGTGGTCATGTTTGCAAAACAACACAATTGAGAAGGACAGTGATTAAACGGTGAAATGATAATTTATTTTTTTTATTTATTTAGTTTGTCAAAACAAGATAACAGATATAAGTATAAACATAGATATGAACACAGGAAATGGGTATGAATAAATGGGGACAGTAGGACAGGGACAGTAGGCATGCACTTATGCACGCCCCTTACAGACCTCTTAGGAATGGGGTGATGTCAACAGTAGACAGTTTAAGGTCTACATTTAAGTATAATACATGAACGCATTGCCTCCTCAACTGAACCTCTTCTAAAAAAAAGAGAGAAGAGGCCAGAAACTGAAAAGCAGTTGGCCCTAAGGGAGCCTGGCGATTTCTGATATATTGCAGCTAAATTGGCAATAAATAAGTGCTGCTCCACAACTAAGACAACAGGGCTCAAGAGGGACATGGAAATGAGCCAGAACCAGGACAAATGATATGTTTGTAGATACCCTAAAGATGCAGAAGACGTACAGTCTCCTTCAAATCATGTTTTATATCTGGTGGACAGTCCATATAGTTTTGCTTGACGGAAATGTAGAACTGATATGTCATGGTCTTTTTCTGCAGAATTACCAGTCCCAACATGTAGTCCTGGATTTTCTAAGTGTTTCCCCATCTAATAGCTGTTCAGGCTTGATCATACTTAGTTTCTGATTCCAGACAAAGTTAGCAAAGTGCTTGCTACCTCTGCCAAATGCAAGAAACTTTCACTATTGAATGAACACATAAAGGATCGTGTTATATTAAATGATGTACAATGCCTGTCAGTGGATTGAACAAATTTTTTATACAAAGTTAAACATTGCTGTAAAATTTTGTAGCTGATCACATTTAGGACATCCTTTCATATGTTAGTCCATTGATTGTCTAGTGCAAGGCCTTGGATGAAGATGTTAGCTAGAGTGGATAGCATCAGAGGAATGTCTGTCATGCAATAAAATGTTTGGGAGATTTGGAATACTGGAAGAGAGAATAATATGTTGAATAAGATTTTAATTTCTAAATTGTATTTATAGCAACACCTTCAGGGGGAAAATCCTTTCAAACTGGTTGTTATAAATATTGGACTGGCTATTGAAAGGTGTCTGCAGGCGAGTAAAAATCATATCCAATCAATATATTTCTGCAATCAAAGTTCAATTTATCACCCCACCCCCAAGATAAAATTATTGAAATTAGTGGTATGAGATTGACAAATGTGTCACATCTGTAGTCGCCACATTTTCACTGTAGCCACATAAAATGTTGCTATTGTGTTGGTGGTAAGATGGTTACAGCCTGAAAGAAGAATATATTATATTATAATATAATATAATTCTTCTATCCTTCCTGGGAAATATGGTGGGGAAGAGGGGGGGGATTCAATAAATTTTTATGTTTAAATATACTATCAATAGTAATTGTCAATAAAAATATAATTGTAAACTATCTTTACTGTGTCTGTAGAGATTCTCAGTCATCCAGGTCATAGTTGTTCCAAAGGTGCTTTTTCAGGAGGTAACTGGACTTTCTTGTTTTTTCTTTTGAAGATGTTTCACTTCTCATCCTAGAGGCTTCTTCCGCTCTGAGAGGATAGTGGAGAATGGAAGGATTTATATTCTTTTAGCTATACAATTTGGGATGAACATCCTTTGAATGGTGTGGGAGTAGGAATGGATTTCCAGAAAAAAAATTACAGACTATAGGAACCAGGAGCACTATTCAGGTGACCCTAAGGACACAGATAAACTTCCAAATGCTTCAATGACTCTCTAAAGCAGGGGTGTCAAACTCAAGGAGAGCAGGCTGGATCCAGCTCACAGGATGCTTAAATCTGGTCCGTGAGGCCAGCCTGGAAATAGCAAAGGACCGGCCCATGATGCCTCTGGCAACCAAAAAGGGGGCGCAGGGAGCATCCTGTTTTGGCCAGCAAAGTGCTGCAGAAGGCCGACAGGCACGGAGGCACACACGGTCTCCCTGCTCCCCATTTTGGCCGGCAGGGTGCTGCAGGAGGCATCCATCCCATCTCCCCCCTTCTGCCTGGCCAGCCCGTGGAGGAGAACTACAGTGCTGATCCGGGCCCTCGAAGAAATCCAGTTTGACACCCCTGCTTTAAAGGGTGCAAATTTCCAGCTATCTGCAAGGAATATAAATACTTAGATTCCGCACTACCCTGTCATAGCTGAAGAAGCTTCTTGGATGAGAAGCAAAATGTCTGAAAAAAAGAAAGAAAATCCAGTTGCCTCCTGAAAAAGCACCTTTGGGATATCTTCACTGTGGATAAGGTTGAGACAATGGCAATGTCACTGAGGATGTATGACTGAAAAACGATTCATGGTTGTGCCAATGAGCTCTCATTGGATAATATCAGTTTAATGGGGCAGTGAAGTGAACAGTTCATTTTATTAATTTCTTAGATATCACTTAAAATTTATTTTGTAATTCAGCACTTCATATAGTTCATGCAGTCATCCCTCTGAATGTGTCTTACTCTCTAAGCTTTGTGTAAAATTAAAAAAGGCATTATGGGAAACTAAAATAGTTTAGAATACAGGGAATACCAAAGATATCTTTCATAAGATCCTTTCAAGCCTGGAGAGAGTTACCTGAACAGATGAAAAAAAAGGGACAAATGGGACACAAAAAGAGAACATATTATTTATATTATTCCCGGCACTCATAACAATTCATAACCTTCCTGGCACTCGTAACAAAAATTACAGTGAAAAACTGAGAAAAAAACCCTTAGATCTACATTTAGATGAAATAACTTTTTCTAACATCAGAAAGACTGGTTTTTCAATCACAATATTTTCCAACCCTTTATTTTCAAGAATATAGACAATGACATACTTTTCAAATTTTACCATAAAAACAATCAGACATGTGATCAACAGATTACAGTGATTGAAGAGCCTTGGTACTACAGTGGTTTAAAGCACCCTGTTATTAACACAGCTGCCTGCAATTTACTGCTGGTTCGAATCTCTCCAAGGCTCAAGGTTGACTCAGCCTTCCATCCTTTCTAAGGTAGGTTAAATGAGGACCCAGTTTGTGGGGGCAATAAGCTGACTTTGTATAAATATACAAAAGTATGAAGGCTATTGCTTAACGCACTGTAAGCCGCCCTGAGTCTCCGGAGAAGGGCGGCATATAAATCAAATTAAAAAAAAAAAAAATTTGCTGCGGCTGGATTGAAGCTGATTGCTGGAATCAGGAAATAAATTGAATAATGTAAATCAAAGTTATTGAATCGACAGACATGAAAGAAAGAAGCAGATAATTTACAAGATCGCAAGATATAAAAGTTTGAATGACTTATGTGTAAAAAAGTTCCCGTCCCATCCCAAAAATCCTCAAAATCCTCAGAAAGCTGGGCAATATTTGATTTAATCAAGTTCAAACCAGATCTGAACTGCTGTATTAAAATCTAACATAGAAAGCGGTGTCATTCTGTTAGGAGCTAATCTATGATTTATTAATTTAGTTCAGTTGTATGCTTCAGTGGCTTTTGCATTGGATGACAATCTTAATTAATAAATTTACTGCCAATTCTTTTAGCATATTCTAGCTAATTCATACCTAGGGTCAAACTTGATCTGTCCTTGGCAAAAAGCTCATTCAGCCAAATCGCAGCTCAGAGGGAAGTTAAAACAAATTATTCAAGTTCATACACACTCCATACACACTTCATATATATTACTCACCGAATGCAAAGAATGGATGCAGTTTCCTGGCAACTTTACAAGAAAATAATGTCAAGCCAACATTGCTAAAGTATTCTATCTTTAAAAAAATACTAAAAGGAATGATGTGAGATGAAATTATTACCAAGATGCAAGGCAGATTACAGGTAGTCCTCGATTTACAACCGTTCATTAAGTGACCATTCATAGTTACAACTGCACTAAAAAGAGTGACATGACCATTTTTCACACGACCACTGTGGCATCCCCATGGTCATGTGAACAAAATTCAGCGCTTGGCAACAGATTCATATTTATGTTGGTTGTTGTCATGAGGTCATGTGATCCCTTTTTGTGATTTTCTGACAAGCCAGATTTATTTAACAATCGTGTGACTTAGTGTAACAACTCCAGTGATTCACTTAACCACTGTGGCAAGAAATGTCATAAAATGGGGCAAAACTCACATAACAAATATCTTGCTAAACAACAGAAATTTTGGGATCAATTGTCGTAAATCGAGGACTGTCTGTACTGAGTTTGGGCTTTAAGGTTTCTTTTATGCTTCAGATTTAGCCTTCTGTTTTTTTCCTGATAGGTCCAAGTTCAAACCATCGATGATAAGGGGTGAGGAAGAGGGGGTAGGTCTTAACTTTGAATGGTCAGTGACTCGTCCTAAATTGAGGACTACCTGTGAGTGTATAGCAGCATTTTAAGACTTGGCTTTTTTTTTCAAAGCATAGATAATCCTCATCTGTATACAGGGTATGTGGGGGCGGGAACTCATAAATACTGAATCATTTGAAAAGAGATCAGCCTAGTTTATTTTGATCACAGTCAACAGTATTAACACAATCCTTTAATCCCATCTCTTAAAATAAATCATTCAGTACTATCGGGTTCTTTGACATGCATTCATGTGTATATACTAGATTAGATTACTGATTACAAAGAGACATGTGGCATCTAAGCATTGCTTCAAAGGGTGTTCTTTTTAATTAAGACCCTATTATTTAGTGGAGATCTCGTTTTTAGTGAGAAATATGATAGACTGTTTCTTATATGTAAGTATGCCAAGTCTTTTTCTTTTTCTTTTACCCTCTTGCCATCTAAATCTTTGGCAGCTGTAAGCAAGCAAATAATATGTTTATTATTTAAATTGGCTATAACTCTTTAAAAGGAAATGTTTGGGCAAAAATATTTTCACCTTCAAATGATTACTTACACCATTTTTGTTGCATGATTGATAATACCGCCATTCCGGACATCAATATTTTTATAGGTTCAAACTTTTACTCTATTCAGAGCTATGAATCTAGGAGCACTCCCAGATCACAAATACACTCTTTCGAGGGAATGAAGTCCCCACCAAAACCAGCCGGAGGGACTAAGAAACTATAAAAAGTTTTTTGAAAAGCAGCTCCAACTGTTCAGCTACACCTCAACTTACGACCACAATTGAGCCCAAAATTTCTGTTGTTCTGCAAGACATTTGTTAAGGGAGTATTGCCCCATTTTATAACCTTTCTTATCACAGTTGTTAAGTCAACCATTGCAGTTGATAAGTGAGTAACCTGGTTGTTAAGTGAATCCGGATTCCCTATTGACTTTGCTTGTCAAAGGGTTGCAAAATGGGGATCACATTAACTCGGGACACAGCAAGGGTCATAAGTAGGAACCAATTGCCAAGCAACTGAATTTTGAGTTTGGGGATGCTTTAAAGGTCGTAACTGTGAAAAATGGTCATAAGTCACATTTTTTCAGTGCCTTTGTAACTTTGAATGGTCACTAAATGAACTGTTGTAAGTCGAGGACTACCTCTATTTCAGTTCATTATGTCCCATCTAACCCCTTTGGTTTCTAAACGTTGGGTAAGCTGCCAATTTCTCTACTCCAATTCTGAGACACCGTAACCCACAATGATGGATCATTTCCTTCCTGTCCTGTTTTTATCAAAGGCCTTCTTGTCTGTATTGAATGAAACAGAATACCACTACTGCCATCCTGGGAACCTATTGTGGCGATGCGGTTGACTGGGATTTGAATAGTAGAGGAGCACCATATGGCATCTGCCTCAGGAAGTGCCTTTATGTCCACACAGTCATAACATTTTCTCTTAGCTCACCAGTTTGTTAATATCTTGTTATTGGTTACTTTACTGAGATAGATTATTGAGAATGCTGAATTGCATAGATCACACTCAATACCTACAAAATGAAGCTGGATTCTTTCCCTGCTCTAGATGAATTTCATAATTCTCTTCAAAATAAAGTTCTGCTCCAGCTTTTGAATAAGTTTGAACTAGGGTGAAAGGCTATTGTGCTTATTAAGACAATAATTGGTTGATAAATTGCTGTAGGCTTTTCTGAAGGAAGAATAGTAAAGAAAGAAAAAGATTTGCAGTATGCAAAACAACTATAAACTGGAGGGAAATGTTGCTTATGATTTTCTTTACCATGGATTATGTTTTTGCCTTTACTTTCATACCCCTTGAAAGCAATATTACTGAACTCGGATGAAAAGCGGGATAATCATTTTTTAATTTTTATATTTCAACCCTATATCAAAACAATATTGTTTGTTTGGTTTTAGCTTAGTTGTTATTTGAAAGCAGCTGTTGTGCATTGTAAACTACAATCAGTAGTTGCATATGTTATGAATGAAGTTAATTGTGGCTAATTCAACAACTAACAGGATTTAGTGTGAATTGAGTCTGTGGCATGAATTAGAGGAGGTATGTCTGGATTTTGGATTGGTACCTTTTATGGAGCAACCGGATGGATAGTTGCTATATAGGAGGTAGGTATGAAGCAGGGGTGAAATCTACTTATCTTCACTACCGGTTTGAAAATGCACGCGCCGCGTCCCATGCGTGCGCAGACCCTCTGCACATCTTCAAACCCTTCTGTGCATGTGCAGAGGGTAAAGAACAGGTTACTTCCTGGTTAAAACCAGGAAATAATGACGACCGGATGGGTGAGCGGAGCCTCGGGCTTCCATTGCTACCGGTTCTCTGAACCACCACCCGCCATCACTATCGTTTCAGCCGAACCGGTCCAAACCGGTAGCATTTCACCCCTGCTATGAAGTGCTTTACTGAGTATCAGTATTTTTAAAAACTGAGCCAATTGGTTTAGGGATTAAGGCCCCAAGCTACAACGGGAGGGTTTCTTGCCTCCCGCCTTGAAAGAGGCGGTGGTGAGGCCCCTCCTCAAGAAGCCTTCTCTGGACCCGGCCGTTTTGGCAAACTATCGTCCGGTCTCCAACCTTCGCTTTGTTGCGAAGGTTGTGGAGAGTGTGGTTGCGCGACAGCTCCCACAGTTCCTGGATGAAACCGTCTATCTAGATCTGTGCCAGTCCGGCTTCAGGCCTGGGTACAGCACGGAGACGGCATTGGTCGCATTGGTGGATGATCTCTGGAGGGCTCGGGACAGGGGTTGTTCCTCTGTTCTGGTCCTGTTAGACCTCTCAGCGGCTTTTGATACCATCGACCATGGTATCATGCTGCACCGGCTGGAGGGACTGGGGGTGGGAGGCACCGTGTTGCGGTGGTTCTCCTCCTATCTCTCCGACCGGTCGCAGTCTGTGTTGGCAGGGGGGCAGAGGTCGACCTCGAGGTGCCTTGCTTGCGGGGTGCCGCAAGGGTCGGTCCTCTCGCCGCTCCTGTTCAACATTTATGTGAAGCCGCTGGGTGAGATCATCCGTGGTTTTGGGGTGCGATGCCATCTGTACGCTGATGACACTCAGCTGTACATTTCCACCCCAGACCACCCCAATGATGCCCTCGAAGTGATGTCCCAGTGTCTGGAGGCCGTGCGGGTCTGGATGGGGAGGAACAGGCTTCGGCTTAACCCTTCCAAGACCGAGTGGCTGTGGATGCCGGCGTCCCGGTATAGCCAGCTGGTGCCATCTCTGGCTATTGGGGGCGAGTCACTGACCCCCACAGAGGGGGCTCGCAACTTGGGCGTCCTCCTGGACACACGGCTGTCTTTAGAAGAGCATATGACGGCCGTGGCCAGGGGGGCTTTTTATCAGGTTCGCCTGATACGCCAGTTGCGCCCCTTTCTGGATCGGGAGTCCTTGTGCACAGTCACTCATGCCTTGGTTACGTCACGCCTGGACTACTGTAACGCTCTCTACATGGGGCTCCCCCTGAGGAGCACCCGGAGGCTCCAGCTGGTGCAGAATGCGGCCGCGCGGGTGATTATGGGAGCGACGTGGTGCTCCCACGTAACACCTCTCCTACGCGAGCTGCATTGGCTCCCGGTGGTCTTCCGGGTGCGCTTTAAGGTGTTGGTTCTCATCTTTAAAGCGCTCCATGGCTTAGGGCCAGGGTATTTGCGAGACCGCCTGCTGCTACCGATAACCTCCCACCGGCCAATACGCTCTCACAGAGAGGGCCTCCTCGGGGTGCCGTCGGTCAGGCAATGTCGGCTGGTGGCCCCCAGGGGGCAAGCCTTCTCTGTGGGGGCACCCGCCCTGTGGAATGAGCTGCCTCCTGGAATACGATTGATCCCGGACCTCCGGACCTTCCGTAAAGCCCTGAAGACATTTTTATTTCATCAAGCCGGCCTAGCCTAAATGGTTTTTTAATTGGGATTTTAAATTTTATGGATTTGGGGTTTTAAATTTGGGTAGCCAATGATTTAATTCTTTTAATTATCTTAACTTTTGCATTTGTATGTTTTTTAATTTTGGCTGTTCACCGCCCTGAGTCCCTTCTGGGAGAAGGGCGGTATACAAATTAAATAAATAAATAAATAAATAAATAAATAAATAAATAAATAAATAAATAAATAACGTGGAAGTCCCTAAATTCTAGTCCCTTTTTAGCCATGAAAGACAGCTGGGTGACCTTGGGCCAGTCACTCTCTCTCACCTAACCCATCTCACAGGGGTGTTGTGGGGAAAATAGGAGGAGGAAAGTGTGTTGGATATGGTTGCCATCCTGAGGTATTTGTGAAAATAGAGGTGGGATATAAACAAACACACTTGCCCAAATGTGGACTTGGATGGCAGAAAAGACCTTAGTATTAATATATGAATAGTTTCCAATAAAATGAGGCCTTTGGGAACAGTGAAAGTACTGCTAAATGACAAGCATGAGAAAATAACATCACAATGATACTACAGTGATAATTTAGCTTAGCCACTAAACATTTACTGCAATGTGCTCTTGATAGATACTGTTGATCAATATTGCATACAGCAACTGTTTTGTATGCAACAATTCCGTGTCTTTGTTATTCTTTACTTTTCTTGTAGAAAAGAGATAGAAAGCATAATATATGTTCCACTGAACTGAAAAATTGTAAACTTTTAGGTCATTATTTTATTTTTTGTTTTTTTTGAAATCAAACCTTCTTGCATGTTTCCAGATAAACTTTGGCTTTGTTTTGTTATATTTTCTTGTAAAGTTGTATCAGAGTGATTTAGAAAGAGGAAGAAAAACTGCTGTTATGTGAAGAATTAACTTGAAAATGTCTATTTCCAACTTTCTATCTGGAACACATGCTGTGAGCTAAGTGATCTGAGATATTAAGGGAATGTTCATTTCAGTTATTTATTCATTCAAACTTGTTTTTCACATTTTAATATTCTTGTAAAAATAAGAGTTATTTTTCTAAATTACAGCTTTGTGTAAAATGGGGACAAGGGAGGAGGCAAGAACCAGAACTGATAGTTTTGAGAACAAATTGAGGTTTGCAAACACATGGGACAAATTGAAATTGAGGGTAGTGTGTGTGGGGGTAATTTTTTCTTGGTTTTTTTTGTTTTGTAATTTGCTCCCTCGGATCATTTTCTTTTGTTTTTATTAATGCCACATTTATTTAAAGCCAATTACAGTATTCCCTGTCCATCGTAATATTCCTAGAATATACAGATTAGAACAGTGGTGGATTGCCTCCAGTTCGGACCGGTTCACAAGATCCGGTAGTAAAACCGGCGGGAGACCCCACCCATCACCCCAGATGTCATCATCGGCGATCTGCGCATGTGCAGAAGCGATCCCGTTGTGAACCGGTAGTAAAGGTAAGTAGAACCTACCCCTGGATCAGAACCTTATTTATTGAATCCCTAGTTCAATCACTTCATGGCTGCCCTGTAGCTTTTGAAAGCACTTGCAGAATTGCAGATAATTCAAGTGATTCCTCCTTTTTGCAATTGTAATGTTATTTACATTTGTTTCCTATTTTAAGAAACCTGATTAGATGAAGCTGTACTGCTTTGAACTCTGAAAAAAAAAACTGATTGTGGAAAGGTTGCCCTGAAGACATCACAGATAAACAAAAGAGAAGAAGATATTATTAAGCAAGAAGAAATGACCGTATGAAATTGTTAATAGCCAGGTGCTGCTTATAATAGGATGAGTAAAGGGGCTATTTAGGTGACATCCAAAGCAGTTTGGGAAATGACATTTTAATTAATTTCTTTTTATAGCTGTCTTGCCCTGTCCACGTAAACTGTTTTCAACTTAGTAGATATAATTATTTTACAATTGGTAAACATACAGAGGTCTTCTGTATGGTGGGGGTTTTGTGTGTGTGTATGCTATTGGAATACCCCATTTACTGAAAATTTATTGAGTCTCTGATGATGCCAACAGAGTGCAGTTATGGTGGAATGTACATCTGGAGAACTGGGAGGGAGGGAATCTCAGCAAGAGCACCAGAGTTGTATATGCCAGAGAGAAGCCCAAAAGAGCCTTGGTGGTGCAGCGGACTAAGTGCTGTTATGTAGCACTTAGCTGCCAGCTGCTTGTAATTAGTGCGAGTTCAAATCTCACTAAGCTCAAGGTTCACTCAGCCTTCCATCCTTCCGAGGTAGGTAAATTGAGGACCCGGATTGTGGCGGCAATAAGCTGACTTTGTAGAAACACCACTTATTAGGGCTTTATATAAAAGCCCTAATAAGCAGGTATATACAAAAGAATGAAGGCTATTGCTATAAGTACATTGTAAGCTGCCCTGAGTCTTCGGAGTCTTCAGATGTCTTCTTTCAGTGCAAAGCAGCTAAAGCTTATGTTGAGATGATAATAAACAAGTATAAGGATTATTGATAGAAGAAGTAAAGTGCTAGTATGTTGTTTTCTTGTCTTTTTATAGAAATTTTTTTTTAAAAAAGAAAAATCTGCTCCAGGATCCATCTATTATCAGGTGCAAACAGGCAAGGGCAATCAATGAATGTCAGAGACAATTGATGGTTGGTTATCTGAATGTTCTTTGCCAACTGAAGTGGACAGAACATAGTGCCACCGTCCAAAAAGTAAAGGTACATGCAGCATAAAGATAAAAGCAGTAAAGGTACAGTACATGCAGAGTACTCTGTTTTATAGTGAAAAAACAAAGCTGGATAACGATAATTTTCTGGAAAGGCTTATAAGCTATGAACAGATTTCTCCATTTCAAAGAAATAGCCGTGAGGTGGTATAGGAATTTTACACTGGATAATGAGAAATAGTAAACATTTGACCTTTTTGTCTTTATGCCTAAGATTTATTTTTAAACGTCTAGCTTCCAAAATACAGTGTGAAAAAAGAAAAGAAAACAAAAAGGAAGGAATTGTGGATAGACAAATGCTACTGATTTGGAGAACATGTGGAGTTTTGGGAAATATGGAGAGGCCTTCAAGGCATGGGTCCCGAGTATCTCAGGAGTTGTCTCACCCCAATGGGATTGGCTTGTTCCATTCGTTCCAATGGAAGAGGTCTACCAAAGAATTTCAGCTCGCAGGATCTAGGAGAAAAGCCTTATATCCCCTGCTCTTTGGAATATTCTTATCCTGGAGGTGAGCCAGCAGCCCCCCCACTTCTTAAAACCTGGCTTGCTAGCTGGCCTGGGGCCATAATAGGGGTGCGTAATGGTGATGGTGACTTATGGGATAGAGAGAGGATCTCTCTCCCCCGTGTGGCCTGTCCTTTGGTTTTTAGTCTTTATTTAATCTTTCTAAATTTTAATTTTTTGCATTATCTTTTAAAAATATTTTTATTTCTTTGTAACCACCCAGGGTTGCTGCAAAAGGGAGAAGGATGGCATATAAATTTAATACATACATACATACTACATATTTTTGCCCTTAATGAAGATAACATTAAAGAGTATCATTTTATTATAGTTGTTGCTTATCCCTAACTGAAATCTGTAATTCCATTGCACCTATAACAAGAAATATTTAATAAAAAAATTAAGTTAAATCACACATCTGCTGTTCGAAATTCCAGGTTCACAGCTTATCGCTAAATAAATTCAACGTGGCATGGGAGTCCAAGTTCTGAACTGAGGCTTTGTAATTAACGTTGCCATTTCCTTCAGGTTAGCTGAGAAATTAGCTGCCACTGTTAGCAATTTCAAAAGATTGGCAGGGTAGCTCATTTTCCAAGCTGCGTTTTGGATATTGAAGTTGGTTACCGCATATAGCATATAGTTCTTTGTTCTTTTACATTTGTAGAATTTTCCTGTGGAAGAAAAAATTAAGCATGCTTTTTCAACTTTCACTGAGAGCCAGCCAAACATTTTCTGTCAATTTCAAAAGACATTCGAAATGCCAAAATGTGACTGTCCTTGGAGCAATTACCTGTGGTTTACTGTAACTATACAATTTATCAACTCAATAAAACAACATATAACTTTGTGGAGTTCTGTCACTAAGCAAAGGGAAAATAACATATAACTCTTTTCTTCCACTGAATGTCATTCCAAACCAGGACCTTTTATGATTTCTGCAAAAACATGATTTACATTTTTAGTAACTACAGTATTATATGGATATTATTTTTGCTTTCATGATTTCATTTCTTTCCTTATATTTGACAGTGAACTCTAGATGGCAGCATAGATGAGTGGATATTGAATGATGGAAAAAACACTTGCTCTAAGCAAGCGTATTCAAACATGATGTTAAATTATTTTCCCCTTTATCAATAGATATACTGTATGTATTTTTTACAGGTATTTCTGTATTAGTTTCATATATACATATACATAGTGTGTGTGTGTGTGTGTGTGTGTGTGTGTGTGTGTGTGTATACATATACATATACACATACATACATACATAGCAGGGGTGGGTTCTACTTACCTTTACTACCGGTTCGCAGCAGGGCCGCGCGCATGTGCTTGCTTCGCTCGTGCTCGCACGCACTCTTCTGTGCATCTGCAGAAGCGTTTTGATGACATCGGGATCAGTGGGCGGAGCCTCCCGCCGGTTTTAGTACCGGTTCTATAGAACCGGTGCGAATCGGGGGCAACCCACCACTGATACATGGGATATATATACAGTATATACATACATACATGGGATATACTGTATATATACAACCACACACATACATATATATATGTGTATACACGCACGCACACACACACACACACACACACATATATCCCCCTTGGATGGGACATGTCTTTTTTAACAGAAGAGAATCTCCCACACTTTTTGTTTGTTTTATTAATAACATTATATCAAAAAATTAAGTTACAATACAGTATAGATTGATAAAAATATATTAATTCTGAAGGGATAGCTAGATTCAGAGTTATGAATGGTAACAGATGGTAACCTACCACAGATGGTAACCTACTGCTAAGTAAAGCAGGAATAGGAAATTTTGCTCATAGACAGAACTCTTCTATAAGTGCGCTTACCGATTCACCAGCAGAAATGACAGTGTTGACAAAATATCCAGATGGTTACGTTTTTGTTATGACTGAGTCCAAGATCTGTATGACATACTTCCATTCTCCTCATTCTCATCTCCCCCTGTCTCTCTCCTACAGTAGACCTTGTAGAAGTGCAATGATAGTCAATGGTAGCCAAAAACCATCTGATGCTACCTTTTCCAAGTAACAGATTTTACAGTCTGCAGTGTAAAAAGCATAGCATGCTAAAGCTACAATTTCCAATGAAAAACCCTCTCTTTATGAAACAATCTCAACAGAGCAGAACCAAATGCCATTCAAGGCCTCAAAGAATAACAGTAGGTTCCCATTTCTATTTATTTCCATTGGGGTTTTTTTTTTTAATTAATAACACAAAAATAGAAAAAGGAGCAGAACCCAAAGGTAAGGGTGGTGGAGATACATACATTGTGAAAGAGAAGAAAAAAAAATACAAAAAAAGTGCTGTAACAAAAAACTGCAAAAAATATGAAAAGAAAGAAATGATAGGTGAGTTATAACAATATACAGTTTTAATTTAATATATACTTGTCTAATGCAAATATTATTCAAGTGCATACATATATTTCTAATATATTTATATGACTAGCTTTTTTATATCTACTGTATTCTGCATAAATGAGTCCTATTTTCATTGCACTTGTCTATACAATGTCTGTGACTATAGGTAATCTGCTCATAAGTGGCAAGTGCAAGCAGGTTTTCAATTCATTGACTAAATAGAACCATAATTTATTTTTCCAGTGCTAAAATATTAGTCTCTTAGCCATAATAAGGACTTGGAGAATCAATTTATGCAGTCCAATTGTCAAGTTCCATGTTTTAGGTATGTAGTTATCCTCTGAAAATTTTACCTTTTGTTGCACAATCATATTTATATAATAGACTACTTTCTCCCAAAAAACCTGTGAAGTATAGGGCACTATGGAAACATACGTTTTTAAGAAGCATTATCCTTATTACATCTCCAACTAAATGCTGGCTTTGACAGTCCTTTTCTATACAATTGTAATACCATATTTTTTGGAGTATAGGACACACCTTCCCCCCCCCAAAAGAGGGTGAAAATCTGGGTGCATCTTATACTCCGAATGTAGCCCTGCCCAGCTTCTCAAACGAAGGTTTCAGAGGCTGAAAAAAGCATTAGAAACGAAGCTTCAGAAAAGAAGCCCCCAAACAGAGCTTCAGAAAGTTTTTTTCTGAAGCTCTGTTTCGGAGGCTTTCAGAGGCAGAAAAAAGTTTTTTTCTGAAATGGAGTTTCAGAAGTTTCAGAGGCAGAAAAAAAAGCAAAAAAAAAAACCAAAAAAAAAAAACCAAGGCACAGAGCTCACAATCAAGGAACCTGTTACTAAAATTCACCTCTGGGAACAGCTGATTGGGGGTATTCCCGAAGGCCAATCCACCTGCCAATTAGCTTTTTTCTTATTTTCCTCTCAAAAAACTAAGGTGTGTCATATACTCAGAAAAATACAGTCATTGTTTGGATTTATAGCCCCAAAATTCTAAAATTTAATTTCAGCTCCATTGATACTCTTGCTGTAGAAGTTAAGCCACTCTCACATTTTCTTGACAATATAGGAACTTCTTTCTTTCATTCATTTCTTTTTTTTTCTTTTTTTTCCCTCTCATTCAACAACAGTAACTATAACATGAAAAAGAGCGCAAAATAAGGATGAATTACATCTGCAAAAACCATATATGGAACATTTATTAGAGAAGCGTAGCTACAACATGTAAAATGTAGTTGTTAAAGAAATATTAAAAGAAGGATTTGCAAAAGTCCCACCATTCAGTCATGTAATGTTTTGCAAGTATTTCTTTTCCAGAAAACAATAAACTACCCTTGAACTGATTAACATCAATACGTTCTAGGGAAAACAGGATATTCTGTAACCATGGAATTTTGCATAGAAATGCAATAAAAGTGTCAGATTCTTTCATTAATATTTGAGAGAGAAAAAGAGAAACACTGAGATATCTTGTGATATCTATTGATTTGATTTACCAATTTAAACATATTAATTTTTTAAAAAAAGACTTATCCAAAAAGAGTGGTTAATACAGAAAGCATTGAATTCAACCTCCGGTTATTGTTGTTCTAAAATTATTCTTTGGTTCTTTCCGAATTCTATTTTCATTTTCGTGTTGATCTCCGTGGTCTGTGTTCAATATACTGTAACACTGGAGATTGCGGCTATATGACTTGTCCTTGTCACAAAGTCCACTGGTTTAATACAACATTTATTTTGCTTCTGATGCAGCTGGAAGACAGCACTGATCAACCTTAAATCCTTATTATTATAGGAGATCAGACAAAGATTGGATAACATCCCAAGAAACAAACTGGACACAGAGCTATTGCCTTCTTTCAGACTCAGATTGCCTCTTGAAAAATTTTCCTTTGTGGAACTGTGTGTCAATGTGCCAGACAATGCTAAATCTAGCATGTTGGGAGAGACAAACTGGGTTATATTTGAACTGATCACATGTTTCAGAAAATGGAATAATTTGTTACAACTGTATTAGTAATAGTACACATGAGACGTTAATGCAACACAGGGCCTACATCAAAATACCATGCACTTTATATTTGCCTCACTTTTCTCAGCCTTCTTGCTGGGGTAGCCTTCAGGAAAGGCCAATTCTTAGAGCATTCCAATGATATTTGAATATTTGTCTTCTTTTAATAGAATAGAATAGAATAGAATAGAATAGAATAGAATAGAATAGAATAGAACAGAATAGAATTCTTTATTGGTGAAGTGTGATTGGGCATACATGTTATAATATTTTGAGGATCAGACTCAATGATGAATTCAGAAGCAATTTCTTCAGTTAAAGGAGAGTTTATTCATAATAGGCATTCTACTTATTCTGTCAGATTTACAGTGAGAAGCGAGCATGAGGTAAAAGCACTCTCTATTTATATCAAAGGGGAGGAGTCAAGGATGGGGGTGATTACATATGAATACATTAAAGGAGGAGGAATAAATTAACTCTTAATATCCTGTACATATATACATATCTCTTGTTATAGAATAAGGCATTTACTTATGACAAATCCCCCTCTAAATGCCGATTCGATATATAACAATGATTGCATTCGGATTCAGAGCTATATAGTACTTGTAATTTTGATGTCAAGTATTTGTGTTGTTTAGAAGGTAAAGGTTTAGTTAATATATCAGCTATTTGTTCTGAGGTTTCGCAGTGGATTGCTTTAATGAATCCATCCTGAGATAATTGTCTGACGTGTTTAAATTTGATATCTATATGTCTGGATCTTTGACCAATGGCGTCAGATCTTGATATTTCTATAGCTGCCTTATTATCTTCATGTATGACAAATGGTAGTATTGGATTTTTCCAAATATCAGATAATAAATCATTAAACCATACTAAATTATTTGAGGCTTTAGATAAACAGACGTATTCTGCCTCTGTCGTGGAAGTCGCTACTAAATCTTGTTTCCCAGTGTACCAGAATATTGGGCAACCATTTAAAAATAATACATAACCTGAGGTGCTCTTTCTACATTTGATGTCACCTGCCCAGTCTGCATCAGCGTAACTGGTGATAATAGGTTCTTTAATATTATTGGGTTCTAAGAGTAGGCAGAAATCTATGCTGTGCTTTAGATATCTTAGTATTCGTTTAACTGCTTCCCAATGATACAAAAGTGGCTTACTTACATGTCTAGATAATAAATTAAGTGGCAGAGCTATATCAGGCCTGGTCCAATTAGATATATACAAGAGAGAACCAATAATTGATCTATACAATGTATTGTTCTCGAATTCAGGCGAAGATTCATCCATATTCCTTAAAAAATCAGTCTGCATAGGAGTATCGCAAGGCTTGGCATCTCTTAAATTGCATTTTTCCAGAAGTTCTATAATTTTATCTCTCTGAGATAATTTGAATCCCTTTCTTGTCTTATTGATTTGAACTCCAAGGTATTTGTTTACCCTTCCTAGCGACTTTAAAGAGAAATGTTCACTTAGCCTGGATACAAATAAGTCTTTCTTTTCTTTATGTTTGCCTATATACAAAATATCATCCACATAGATTAACACAAATTCTAATGATTCACCTTCCTTTCTAACAAAAAAGCAATTGTCTGCAGTTGTGGCTTTGAAATCCATATTTTTAAGCACGCTGACAAGACATTCATACCAACGCTTGCCGGATTGTTTTAATCCATACAAGCTTTTGTTAAGTAACCAGGTCTCATTTCTGTTTGTACATTGGCTATGAGGTGCCCTTACATATATCTCTTTGTCGAGTTTTGCATGTAAGTATGCAGTCTGCACATCATATTGAAAGACATCAAGATTGAGTATAGCCACTATGACTAAAGCTGTCTTAACACTTTCAGTTCTTACAGTGGGAGAGTATGTGTCAGTGTAATCCTCAGGATATTTTTGAGCGTAACCTTGTGCGACTAATCTAGCTTTATATAATTTATTACCCTCTTCTAAATCTTTGATTTTGAATATCCATCTGGTGCCTATAATTGTCTTGTTCTTAGGTGCAGGGACTGGTGTAAATACACCTAATTCACGCAAGCTGTTCATTTCTTTTGTTATGGCTAATTCCCATTTTTCTCTTTCTTCCATGGGAAGTTTTAACACTTCCTCGTATGTGTTAGGTGTTGGTATCTCGTCATTCACACACATTATATAATCCTTATACTTATTAGGTAATTGTCTTCTGTTACACCTGATTGTTCTTATTGGAATGCTCTCATTATCGTGTAGATATCTTGCTTCCTTTTTGGTTAATGAATCTGTTTTTATCCTGGTGTGGTTACCTGTCCATGTTTTGTTTTTGTCATCATGTGTGTTATGTTCATGTTTCTCTCTTTCTATTCTGTCTTGTTGTTTAATGTTTGGTTTAGTATTTTGGATTATCTCGTTAAGATGTATCTTAGACCAGTTGGCCTGTTCATGAAACACTGCTGTTCTTGAGACTATGAATTTGTTATTACTGTCAATGAATCTATATCCTTTTGTGCCTGTTTCGTATCCCATGAATCTGAGCCTTCTGGATACGTTATCTCCCTTACGTCTTAATTGTTTTGGTATGTGTACGTCTGCTGTAACCCCAAATATGTGCATGTGTGAAATTTTTGGTTTCCTATTGTACATCACTTCGTATGGTGTTTTATTTAGGATGCTAGACCAGGTCCTATTTTGGGTATAGTTTGAATATAGTAATGCTTCTGACCAGAATTGTTTTCCTAAACCAGCATCTTCTAATGTACATCTAATCATGGTTTGCAGTGTCGAGTTCTTTCGTTCTACTGTACCATTCTGAAAAGGAGAAAATGGGCTAGTCGTGAAGTGTAGCATTCCTTTGTCTTTTAACCATTGTGAGAATTCTTTTGACATGAATTCGGATCCCCTATCTGTCATGATTTGTTTTATTTTGATATTGTGTTGTGTTTCTACACGTTTGTAAAATTCTTTGAATTTTTGGAAAGTTTCATCTTTGTGTTTTAAAATATAAACAAATCCATAACGGCTATAGTCGTCTACAATAGTTAGGAAATATCTTTTTTTGTAAGTGATGGATGGTGTTAATGGACCAACCAGATCCATATGTACCAGATCAAAAATTTGGTTAGAGGTCCTTGTTGCCCTCTTTGGTTTTGGGTTTGTTCTGAGTTTTGAGGATTTACATACTGAGCATTCCAAATAGTTTTTACAATCCTTTATTTTGACGCCATCAGCATGTTCAATCATTTTTTGTATTACAGGGAAACTTGCATGTCCCAATTTTCTATGCAACATGTGTGCGCATTCATCATGAATTGGTTTGCCTATATTGGGCCTTTTGTTATTGTGTGTATCACTAGTGGGTGTGTCTTTGTGGTTACAGTGTGTATTGGGTCCTTCATTGTCATTGTTGTTACTATGTTCACTGTCTATGTTAATGTCGTCATCAGTGTTTGTATTGATGTTATGCAACCATTTATCTTCTGTTACAAGGAAGGGTAGGCCCCCTTCGATAATTACACTATTCAATTTAGTCCCATCCTTTTCTAGTATTGCTTTTCCCCCAGAGAAGATTATATTTATGTTGAAATCTTGGCTTAATTTCACTGCACTAAGTATGTTATGTGATATTTCTGGTATCAACAATACCCCCTCTATTTTACCTAAACCAGGTATATTTACATCTCCTTTCCCTATGACTTGAACATTTTCTTGATTGGCTACTCTTATCATAAATTTATCATTTGTGAATGAAGACAGTATTTTCTTGTTATTTGTTGTGTGATTAGTCGCCCCTGAATCTATGAGCCAAGTATTGTTTTTTGATTTTTGTGTGATGACATCGTTATGTTTATCTAATCCATTTAATGATCCTGATTTTCTGTCCCTTGAATTATCCCTATCCTTTCTGCGTTCTCTGTAGTTTGGGGAGTCTCTATATCTGTATCTATCAATAGATGATTGCCTGTCTTGATATCTACCCCTATAATCACGGTTTTGTCTTTCCCTATGAAACATGGGGCAATCTCCCTTAGAGTGTTTTCTGGATCCACAATTGTAACATTCAATTGTTTTTTGGTGATTCTCTTGGAAGGCTACTCTTTTTGCCTGTCTGTGTTCTGTGTATGCATTGTATCTACTTTTCCTCAAATTATCTTCAGCTATTAACTTATTTGACAGACTTTCTATGGATAAGTATCCTAGATTGATTGAGTCTAAATGTGATATGTAGTTATCCCATGATGAATCTAATGAGTTAAGGATAACGCTTTTCATTGTCTGTTCTGATATTATTTCTCCTCTTAGATGTAATTCTGCTCTGGTTTTGTTTAAGGATATTAAATGTTCACTTATGGTGGTTCCAGATCTTAATTTGGCTGAAAAGAAATCTTTAAACATTCTAGTGGTTGTTGCTACACTCTCACTATGAAATAATTTAAACATGCATTGAATTATTTCAGAAACAGTAAGATTATGCTTAATACTGTAGTACATGGCAGGTGATATGCTAGAAATTATTAAATAGAATGCTCTGTGATGCAGGCAGTCCATTTTTAGAGGCCAAGGTCTTTTGGGAGGATTGGTTATAAAAAATAATAAATTTTCTTTCATAAAGACAATCTGAATTTGTTGACACCATTCCTGTAAATTGATGCCATCAATTCTAAGTTTTGGGAAATCACTAGGTAGATTCTCAATATTACTATTCCCACTACTTACAACTGTGGGTAGTCCATGGTCTTGTAGATGTTGAAAATTGCAGAATGGTGTGGGTATTCTGCTGATGAGCTTGAAAGGTTCTTCCTTTTCATAAAGTTCATTGTAGTTCTCTGTGTTCATCTGCGCATGCGCGTTGGTCATTTCTCTGCTGAAGCCGCTGGGAGAGGTTCTCTTTGCTGTAGCTCCCTCGTAGTGCTCTCCTTCTGATGATTCGGTCTCCAGCTCGATCTTGGGTGTTCTGCTGGCAGCTGTGGTTCGTCTCTTTTCTTTGGAGCTTTCTTGCTTGGGGTATTTTGTTCTTTGGATCGTTTGTGGTGTGGGGGAAATTTCGCAGGGCCCTCTGGGTTCAGGCGTCGTCATCATCGTTGTCCGGATCGAGTCGTGCAGGCTTTGAGGTGTTTGTTTATTTCTTCGTCTCTTTTGTATTTTTGCATTATCGGCTTTTATTGATTCTTTTGAAATTGTTAGACTTGTGCCAAATGTTTTAAATAGTTTTCTCATGGGTGTTTCGATTTCTTGTTCGGTGGATGATTCTTCTGTATCTGTTTCTGACTCTTCAGAAGAATAAATATAATTTTTGCTATTTTTTGTGTTTTTTTGCGCCAGAGTTTTTGAATGGTGCATTCTGATTGGTTCAGCTGTGTTCATTTCTGTGGCCGGTTGAAGAGAAGATGGCTGCCTTTCAAAATTTTGAGCGGGACCTCTGGTCTTGCTTCTGGTTATTTTTTCTTTCGTTGTAGGTTCGCTCACCATTTTTGTATTTTCGGGTTTGGCTTTTTCAATTTCTTTTTCTCTCGCTGCTCCGTTTTCTTCCAAGAAGTCTCGGAGTTCCGCGATGAGTTTGTGGTCATCTTTTTTACTTTTTATTAGCCTCAGTATCTCCGATCTGAGGTCTTTGTCTTTTATTTCGTTTTCTTCTTGGTTGTCGGTTTCATCTGCTGTTTCTTCGATGTCTGTGGTGTTATCTTCAGATTCTTTGATTGTTGTATTTATTGGTTCGTCGATCATTTCTTGATCTGTTTTTGTTTCTTTATCATTTGCCCTGGTATTGGGTCTTTCTTTTTTATTCTTGAGGTTTTCTTTCTTAGGCATGTTGGATTTTATTGAGTCAGTTCAACCATCGACTGCTACCAGTTTGTTATAATATTTTGAGGATCAGACTCAATGATGAATTCAGAAGCAATTTCTTCAGTTAAAGGAGAGTTTATTCATAATAGGCATTCTACTTATTCTGTCAGATTTACAGTGAGAAGCGAGCATGAGGTAAAAGCACTCTCTATTTATATCAAAGGGGAGGAGTCAAGGATGGGGGTGATTACATATGAATACATTAAAGGAGGAGGAATAAATTAACTCTTAATATCCTGTACATATATACATATCTCTTGTTATAGAATAAGGCATTTACTTATGACAATACAAGGAATTTGTCTTTGGTGTATATGTTCTCAGTGTACATAAGGAGAATAAAATACATTCATCAACAACAAAAAGATACAATACTTAGTGATAGTCAAGGTTACTAAGAAGCTATCAAATCGTACTAGGAAACAAATAAAAACAATATAATTGAAAGATACAAGCAACATGGTTATAGTAATAAGTGAGATGAGATAGATACTAGTAAGGAAGAGAAGAATAATAGTAATACAGTCTTAGTAAATTATTTGACAGTGTTGTCGGAATTAGTTGTTAAGCAGAGAAAAAACTGTCCTTGTGTCTAGTTGTTTTGGTGTGCAGTGCCCTGTAGCGTCTTTTTGAGGGTAGAAGTTGAAACAATTTATGTCCAGGATGTGAGGGGTCTGTAGATATTTTCACAGCTGTCTTTTTGACTCGTGCAGTATACAGATCCTCAATGGAAGATACAGATCCTTATTGGTTGGGATACTCCAATTTTCCAATTCTCTATTTAGATGGAGACGCAAGGGCTCCTCCTGCCTTAGCCTCTTGGCAGCAGTACTCATTCTAAGATTTCAAATACTCAATATTCGTCTAGACCAGTGGTTCCCAAACTTTTTCAGTCCACCGCCCCCTTGGTACTACAAACTCATCCTCAGTGCTCCCCACCCAGGGATGGGTTCTACTTACCTTTACTACTGGTTTGCAGCAGGGCCATGCGAGTGCGCTCACTTCGCTCGCGCATGCACGTGCTCTTCTGCACATGCACAGAAGCGTTTTGGTGATGTCGGGGTCAGTGGGCGGGGCCTCCTGCCAGTTTTACTACTGGGGCAACCCACCACTGCCCCCAGCCCCACCCCCTATAAATAGCATTGTTCGGAATAGTGGTTTGCACGACCCACTAAAGAAGATAGTAACAGTAAAATACACGGAATACAGCCATTTTTTGGCCTCCTGAAGCCTTGTCCCGCATGTCCCGTTTTTGTGAAAAATGGGCCCGTTTTTCGCAAAAACAGGGTGGGCAGAGCCTTTGGGAGGTCTGCAGGCTGCTCCAATACAAATCTATCCCTGTAACAAAAATAGCTAACACTATTAGTTAACACTAAAGATGGGAATGCAACGGGAAGAAAAGCACTTTCAGGTGGAAGCACTGCAATCCCCTCCCTGAATCCAAAACGGTTCCCAGTTCCCTGCTGCACATTGCAGTGGAACTGGCCTCCCGTAGCCTGAAACGTGGCTCTGATTATTACATTGGGGAATCTGGGCAGTGGTGTCTGGAAAGGAGGGGCGTTTTTCTTTAGGAGCTTTTGTTCGGCTCTCTCGGCTCCTGGGCGCAGAGGGCTTAGGCGGCAGCTCCTACATTGCAGGGGAGTGAAGTCATTGTGGCCATTGCCTGCCCTAAGCTGCCTGCTGGGCGGCCAGAGGGGTGACCAGCCGCAAATCGTGGCACCCTCCTTGTTCCCTGAAGCTGCCAGGCAGATTTCCCCCCCCCCCGCAGACCGTCCCGAAGAGGGTTGTTCCTCAGGCTGTGTCACGACCCAGATTCCTGCCGCCTGGAATTGCCCGAAAATGGCCGAAGGGTGTGAGCCGGCGGGTAGTTAGGGCTACATTCGGCGTATAAGATGCACCCAGATTTTCTCCCCCCTTTTTGGGGATAAAAAGGTGCATCTTATACACCGAAAAATACGGTGAGTTTTGCCCCATTTTACGATTTTTCTTGCCATAGTTCAAATCAAAGTTCAAATCAAAGATTTGATAGTTCAAATCAGAGATTTGATAGTTCAAATCAAAGATTTCTGAGACTAATGTTGAATACTTAAATTTCAATAGTCACCAATCCCAGTCTTAAAATGAGTTTAGAATCAGTGGGAGTCACTGATAACAATGAACTAACTAGCTACTGATAATGAGTCCAGTCATGCCTTTCTTTTCCTTCTGTCCAAGTTTTGCAAATACTTTTTCCAGGTATATGTTTTATTCCAAAGTATACAAACCATTATTGTTAGGGAAAAAATAGGTCTTCCAAGCAATTTTAAAAGACACTGTCAGAATGATTCTGCTCTCACTCCCCTTGTGGCTCCTTGAAAAGCACCCCCCCCCCCACACACATATGTAAATGAAAAGAATAAGCTTAAAAATCCTAGCCTTTTAAAATTGAAAATATGGAGAATTGGGAGGATGAATATGAGACACTAAGGGAGATGTTTCAAAAAGTAAGGGAGGCATTTAAGATAAATAAAGAAGCAGAGAATTGGTTAGCTTGCAAAAAAAAAGAAAGAGAAAAGATGAATGAGAAGCAAGAGAAACAAGGAGCTAATACTGAAAAGGAAATAATTGAAAAAAAAATAAAGATGATTACACTGGGTTCAATAGAAAAAATGGAATAAGATGAAATATACTGCTAATAATTAAAAATATGAGGGGAAATTTTGAGAAAT
The DNA here is from genome assembly GCF_029215685.1 of Pituophis catenifer annectens. Classification (NCBI taxonomy): domain Eukaryota; kingdom Metazoa; phylum Chordata; class Lepidosauria; order Squamata; family Colubridae; genus Pituophis; species Pituophis catenifer. The sequence continues at coordinate 107,522,412 of NW_027256881.1, forward strand.
ATACTTGATAAATGAAAGAAAGACTGGAGTTGCCTGGACTCCATAGTGGAAAATATAAAATTGAAAATGAATACAGCAATAGAGAGGGATGAAGGAAGGAGAAGAGAGATGGAAGAAGGAAGGAGAGAGAGGGAAGGAAGAGAAGGGAAGAAGGAAGGGAAATTAGAGTAGGAGTGAGGGTAAGAGAGGGAGGAAGAGAGGAGGAGAAGGAGAAAGGAAGAGGAAGTAGGGAGGAGAAGAAGAGGGGGGAAGAGAAAGTAAGAAGGAAAGAAAAGAAAAGAGAGAGGTGGTAGGTTTGAGGAGAAAGATTGCTGTACAATAAAAAAAGATGAAATGGAAGAAAGGCAACCCCAAACAAATATAAAGATATTAAGATAAAGAATGAATTGTTGAACTTTAAAGAATAAAAGAGAACAAATATGAATAAATAGCAATAATTAGAAACACACATACAAACATACAATGTATTTTCTTTGAACAGAGTATTTGGCCGGTTCACAAATTTAAACAGTGTTTAGTCATTTCAATTAAATTTACAATTTCTATATTTCCTTTTTGCCATATTTATTCCTCATCTATTTTTTTAAAAAAACAATATTACCCTTCATTCTCATCTCTAATATTAATCAAATTCAATTTTCGCTTCTATTCTATATTATACCCCTTCCCATTGTCATCAATTTTTATATCCATCCTCACATTGGTTAATTATGTAATATTACAGTTCTTTAATACAAATTAAACATTTTAATATAAATCAATTAGTTATAAAACTATCTTTTTTGTATATTAATCAATATGAATATAAATATTCCAATTATTTCCATGCAATCCAGTTTCTTACAAATCAATTAATTATATTTACTAATAATAATAAACCAAATAATTTCCCCCATATATTCCTCCAAACCACAACTTAACCATTTCTGCTTTCAACACAATATACAATAGTATCTCAATTATTACAATTCCCTAGTTAAATAGAGCTTTTTTTTCTTTTGTGTTTTAAAAACTTGAACTCTCCTCTTTTGCCCTAAATTTCCCATTGTTTGCACCTACCTTTTTTGATGAGGAAAAAGAAAAGAAATCTGCCTCTGCCTAATTTTCCAATGTTGCGGCAAACAGCAAAGCCAACAACCTCCTTTACTTTTGGTTTCGGTTTCAGCTTGAATTGCACAAGGAGAAAAAAAAAATCTGCTCCAGCAATTTAGCTCTTTGTAGCAAGCGGCAGATCCCTGCGCAAAACAGCTGAGAGCAAATCAGCTGAGAGTTGCAACTCTAATCAACGGGCTAATTAGCCTATGCTGAAGCTGAAAGGAGTTGTTTTTTCTTGCTGTTTGCTTGCAAGGAGGTAACTGCACAGGCCAAAGGGTGGTGGCTACCCTCTTTGCCACTTAGCGCTCCCCTGCCACCCCCTTTCGCCTCTAGCACCCCCCTGCCGCCCCCCTTGCCTCTTACCGCCCCCCTAAGGCATCCCACCGCCCCCCACGGGGCGGTACCGCCCACTTTGGGAACCACTGGTCTAGACCTACTGGGGATCTGATTCAAAGTTTTCAACATTATGCTGCCCTCCCCCATCCATAAATGTGTGCCTAAAGTAATTTGAAAAACAAGTTGCATATATTAAAATATATCTGTGGATAGTTGAATGCCACCCATCTTAAAAAGAAGAAAATGTCTCAGAGACATCCTGTTTAAAAAGATTTTTAGGCAATGTTTCCCATTTTGACCCTGTCACCCCAGAGCTCTGGATTGGATTGTTCCTGAATGTTCTTTGGTTTTCTGAGAAGATCTGGGATCTAAAGCCCCAGAGGAGTTCTAGAAGCACCATTGGAGGAAAACCAAGAATGAGTTTACTAAACAAGGGTATAAAGGTGATGAAATGTCTATCAGCGTGTCCACTGGCAGCTGTCTAGTTGGATGAGCTGTTGGATACAGATAGGACGTTGGATCATTGGCAGTGCTGCTGTGAGGAATATTCTGGCTGTTTGGCAGAAAAGTTGGATTCCAACTGCACAGATTTAGGAGAGATGCCAGAGATACAGTCTAGTAATGTGATTTGGGATGGTTTTTGAGGAATTGAATAGTATTCTCTGTACTGCTTGGTTGGCTACTGTTTGTTGGATTCAGAGCTTTTCTAGCTCATGAAGACGACAGGGCCAGTTGTTCTATGTGGTGGTGTTGGCCTCATTGAGAGGTTGGTAATACTGGCAGTCTGTAGGAGATGTGGTATGCCCCCTCCTGAAGAGGTCATCCCTGGACCTAACTATTTTAGATAGATCCTTTCTCCAATCTTTTAGGGAAGAAGTGGATGGGGGTGCAGTTCCAGAAGACCCTGGAGGGAGCAGATTTCTAGACCCATTGCACTTGGGTTTCAGGTTGGAATTCAGTATGAATACAGCCATGGTTATCCTTGTCTATAACCAATGAAGAAGGTAGTATGTGTACCCTTGATTTCTCAGCAGCTTTTAATACCATCAACAATGGGGCCCTTCTGTAGCAATTCTGGTATTGAGAATTGTGGGCGCCATATTAAGTAGTTCTCTTCCTTCATAGCCAGTTCTAGTCAGAGTTTGTGTGTGTGTGTGTGTGTGTGTGTGTGTGTGTGTGTGTGTGTGTATCAGGAGTTGTTGCTGCCTTGTGGGATACTATAGGGCTTGACATGCTCCCTCTTATTTAACATCTACACAAAACTGATGACTGAAGTCACCTTCCAATTTGGGGTACAGCGTCATTAGTATGCTGCTGATACCCAATTATATATTTCTACCACAAGCTGGTCAAGTGAGGTTGTTAAAGTTCTGATACAGCATCCAGATGTTTTATAGACTAGCTCAATCCTATCCAGACTGAATGGCTGGGACTATCTAGAATCAGGAATTTTCCATTTTTATTCCTGGGTGGGTTGTACTTTTACACTTAGAGTAGTACACAACATGTCGTTTTTCTTTGATTCACAGATCCTGCTCAGGGAGAATCTGGCAGCTGTACCTAAGGCAGCCTTTGCACAAGCCCAGCCGGTACACCAATTGTGCTCTTTCCTAGATTGATTGGCCCTCCAGAGAGCCACTTGTGCTCTAGTCACATGACAACTTACTGTAACTACTGCAAAACACTCTATGTCAAACTGCCTTTGAAGTCCACTTGGAAGGTCAACTGGTCCAGAATGCAATAGTGCAAGCAAGAGTGATGGGTTTGCCTCAGCATGTCTATGTTTCTCTTATGCTACACTAGTTCTGGGTCTGATTCAAGTTGCTGATTATTGCCAGTAAAGCTCTATATCAGTGGTTCTCAACCTTCCTAATGCCGCGACCCTTTAATACAGTTCCTCATGTTGTGGTGACCCCCAACCAGGGGTGGGTTCTAAATTTCTTTTACTACCGGTTCTGTAGGCGTGGCTTATTTTGTGGGCATGGCTTGGAGGTCGTGTGACCGAGTGGGCGTGGCTATGTGTATAGGGACTACTCAGAGGGCTGAAAAAAAGTCATTTCTGACAGGTCCTCGCACTTTTGACTGGTCCTCACACTTATGACCATCCTCACATTTATGCCTGTGCAGCATTCTTAACAACCATGTCACTCATTTCACAACTGCTTCTCTTCAACATGGTATAAGATAGGGCAAAAAACGTAAAATGTGAGGACAGTCGTAAATTCGAGGACTGGTCAAAAGTGCGAGGACCAGTCAAAAATAACTTTTTCAGCCCTCTGAGTAGTCCCTGTGCACAAAAGGACTACCCAGAGGGCTGAAAAATGTGATTTCTGACAGGTCCTCGCACTTTTGACCGGTCTTCGCAGTTATGACTGGTCATCATTTATGCCCATTGTAGCATTCTTAACAACCATGTCACTCATTTCACAACTGCTTCTCTTCACCATGGTGACAAGATAGGGCAAAAACATAAAATGTGAGGACAGTCGTAAGTTCGAGGACTGGTCAAAAGTGTGAGGACCAGTCAAAAATAACTTTTTCAGCCCTCTGAGTAGTCCATATGCATAAAAGGATACAGCAATAGAGAGGGATGAAGGAAGGGAAGGGAAATTAGAATAGGAGTGAAGGTAAGAGAGGGAGGAAGAGAGGAGGAGAAGGAGAAAGAGGAAGTAGGGAGAAGAAGAAGAGGGGGGGAAGAGAAAGTAAGTAAGAAAGAAAAGACAAAGGTGGTAGGTTTGAGGAGAAAGATTGCTGTACAATAAAAAAGATGAAAGGGAAGAAAGCCAACCCCAAACAAATATAAAGATATTAAGATAAAGAATGAATTGTTAAACTTTAAAGAATAAAAGAGAACAAATAGCAATAAATAGCAATAATTAGAAACACACATACAAACATACAACATATTTTCTTTGAACAGAGTATTTGGCCGGTCCACAAATTTAAACAGTTGTAGGAGGTTAGCAGCCACCCCTTTCCTAGAAGAATGAAATATTTTGGGAAATATTAAAAAGGCAGAATATTATATTTCCCTGGATGAGAAATGGAGAAGGATATTTTACAGACAAAGCAGCTCCCACCTTCCTGCCCCCCACCCTTTGTTAATGGGCCAGAGGCAGAAAGTCAATCCTTTGTCAAAGGACATTTGCAACACAATAGCAACAGAAACTAACACAATGGGCCCCATCAAGCCATGTGATCCTGTCCACTATTAAAACATCTTTCCAAACAGTCTCCATGTTTCCAGTGTCTTTTTCCCCACTTGGAGCAGAACCCAGAAGGATATTTCTTCCAACACAGTATTTAGTCATTTCAATTAAATTTACAATTTCTATATTTCCTTTTTACCATATTTATTCCTCAACTATTTTTTTAAAAAACCAATATTACCCTTCATCCTCATCTCTAATCTTAATCAAATTCAATTTTTCCCTTCTATTCTATATTATACCCCTTTGCATTGTCATCTATTTTTATATCCATCCTCACATTGGTTAATTATGTAATACAGTTGTTTAATACAAATTCAACATTTTAATATAAATCAATTAGTTATATAACTATCTTTTTTGTATATTTATCAATATGAACATGAATATTCCAATTATTTCCATGCAATCCAATTCTTACAAATCAATTAATTATATTTACCAATAATAATAAACCAAATAATTTCCCCCATATATTCCTCCAAACCACAACTTAACCATTTCTGCTTTCAACACAATATATAATTAATAGTATCTCAATTATTACAATTCCCTAGTTAAATAGAGCTTTTTTTCTTTTGTTTTAAAATCTTGAACCTCCTCTTGCCCTAAATTTCCCATTGTTTGCAGTTTTGTACCTACCTTTTTTGGTGAGGAAAAAGAAAAAGAAACCTCTCTGCCTCATTTTGTCACGTTGCAGCTAAGACCCTGCTTTCGCTTTCTCTTTTCAGTATAGCTAGGGGGAAAAAAACTTGCTCCAGGAATTTACCTCTTTGCAGCTAGCTCTTTGAAGCCCCGCGGCAAGAATTTAAAGTTTTTTTCCCTCTAGCCATCAGCTGGGACTCCGGAGCAGCAATAGATTGGGAGTGGGTGGGGTAAGCGAACGGCGACCGGGCGATCCAGCAGAGGCAGAGGGTGAGTGAAGGCGGGGGGGGGGGCGAGAGAGGGCTTTGGCGACCCCTGGGAAATGGCCGTTCGACCCCCAAAGGGGTCGCGACCCCCAGGTTGAGAACCGCTGCTCTATATTGTATCCAGCCTGATTGTTTGAGAGATTGGCTAGCTCCCACAGTTTTTGCATGACCAATATGATCCAACAGAATGGGCATAATCCAAGACCCTTCAATTAAACAATGCTATCTTCTAGGACATAGGAAGTATGCTTTCTCTATCAGGTTCCCACCCTGATGGTGATCCATAAGGTCTTGAAAACTGGGCTATTGTTCCAGCCCTTGGGGTAAAATGGATGTGACACCCCTGTTTGTATTGTTTTGTGTTCTGATATTTTGCCTGGATTGCCATCTTGTAATTATTTTGTAGTTATTTTTGTAATTTGCCTATTTTATTGCATTGTATTGTGCTTTTGTGAGGCACCCAAAGTCAATTTCAGTAGGGTGGCATCAACACTGAATAAATAATCAAGGAGAACTCTCTAATATAAAATGCTAATCACATTTTTTGTTTCCTTAAATAATTGCTTGTTTGCACCCTTTTTTCTATACAAAATCAAATTCAGGATTGCTATTTTTAAGGAGGCCAGACAAGCTTATTTTGCACAGCTGGTCCAGACTATTAGCTGATCACAGGCCTACTTCAGTTCCATCCTATTCATTTAAAAAGTAATCAGATCAGCAAAACCTACAAAAAATGCCCTTATTTATATGCTCAGCATTGGGGGTATTTTTATGTATAATTTTAAAATGCAAGTTTTACTTTCTGTGAAGACAAGTAAGATCCAGAAATTCTGTAGCATTTTATCAACAGAAATATCTTGATACAAGTTGGTAGCAGGTTGTTGTGAAACTGTTCTATTTAATAGACCATTACCTTCAGTGATGATATTAAAACACGCTCAGCATGCAATTTCATTAACTTTCAGAATCATCTTTTTCCAAAATTAAATTCTATTAGGAAACTCTACTTCTCAGTGAACAATAATTGCTTATCAAAACAGCTTAACATTTTATTCTGTGGTCACTGGAGTAATGCATATTGAAAAACCTTGGTATCAAGTGAACAAAATGCCAGAGTGATATAGAATATTAATAAAAACAGTGAAGCCTGTAAAAACACAAAATGAGATTAAAAAAACATATTAGCTTACTTCAATGAATAATGAGTCAATATTGTTCAGATTTCCTTTGGGATAACATGACAGCAGCTATAGATAAGAAATAAAATCTATTTTATCCTAAAGCTTCACTGCCTATCTTAAGCCTGAAGGTAGAATGTAGTTAGCTATGGCATCTTTTTTCTGTTCAAGATTAGATGTACTAAAATAATACACTTTGTATAAAGTTTTTCATATGATATAGTCATCAGTATGTGAAATTGCTCCATGAAATAGATATATTGCAAATGGTAATGTCACTGAAGTTTGTTTTAAATAAAGTTGGTAAAGATTTTTTTTAACCTTCAGACAAAAAGGTAAAGAATTCTAGTAAATTGAAATTTATAACAGCCGATTGAATTGCTCCAATCATGTGATTATTGGTGCATCATTATGAGGCTGGAGGGCTCGTGCAGCCTTCAAAAACAAACTGGGGTCAAGATTGAGAAATATGTTTAAGAAATATATTTCTTGTAATATATCTAAAAGTTCATTTTAGGACAAAGAACAAAAATACAAAATTTAGTAGGCAGATAAAGGACTGCACAATTTTTATGTATAAAAATCTTGTACTGTCTTTCATTTTAATTTATTATATCTAGCACAACATCTCCCAGAAAGTATTGGTCAAAATAGTGATGCTATTGCATTCATTACTCATAAAATGATGGTTGCAAGTAGCTTCACTTCCATCTCCTATAATGATTGACTAATGATTCTGTGGTCAAAGGACCTGTGAAAATATGGAATGTCATATTGTGTCTCCCAGAGAATCTCATCAAAGAGTAAACCCCAATTCTTGGACGAACAGTATTGGATCAGGTTTGGCCCATTAGAAGAGGCTTTATTAGGCAGAACCTTAGCTGAATCTGTTAAACCCAAGAGAACAAAGGTGTTTGAAGATTAAGTCTCACAAATTGAGTCTCATTGGGAGTAAGGGTTTACTCTGAAATATTCATATGTCAGGAATGGAGAACTTTCTAAATATATGAGCCAAAAGTAATGTCTGAATTCCAGTTTCTGATTTTGTTATACCTGCATAATCCTTTTTTGCTGGTATCTTGGGTAATTATCTGACTTTTGACTCCATTTTGAAAGCTGAATTTGCCTGTTGTTTTATATTATGATTGATTATAAGTAATCCTGGGTTAACAACCACTCATTGCAATGACTGTTCTAAATTACGATGGTGTTGAACAAGTGGTACTTATGACTGGTCCTCAAAGTTCCTTCTGTCTCACCATTGTCATAGTCACATGATTGCTATCTGGGCACTTGGCAGCTGGTTCTCATGGCAGTTGCAGCATCCCATGCACCAATCACCATTTGCAAATTTCCCTGCCAGGTTCCCACAAGCTAAGTCAATGGGGAAGCCAGCAGGAAGATTGCAAGTTCTTTCCTTCCTGATCTTGCAGTAGCTACCCCATACTTGTACCACATCGCAACTTGTGACCCCTTGTGCAGTCTTATGCACCCTATAGTAGACTTGCCAAGCCAGACCCTTGTGCACCCGCATGAACCTGACACCAGCCCCTTATCTGCCTGCCAGCTTGCTTGCAAATGCCCTGGAACGTGTAGCTTCTTTCAAACTTTCCCGCTGATCTTACTTGTTAGAAATCAGCAGGAGTTGTGATGGGGTCCTCACATAACAAATGGCAATTCTTGCTTTAAGATGGCAATGGGACTGCAGGGATTGCCATCACTAAATGATGTAATTCTCCGGTAACATTGTACTGTAAATTACGGCATACAAAAACTTTGCCAGACCAATTCTCGAATACAGCTCATCTGCCTGGAATACACACTGTATATCAGACATTAATACAATTGAGTGATTGTATTAATCGAGGTATTTTATGAGAAGAGTACTTCACTCCTCTGTTCACAATAGAATACTTTATGCCACCAGGCTTGAAATTTTGGGCTTGGACAACCTAGAACTATGTCGCCTACGGTCTGACCTAAGCATAGTACACAAAATTGTCTGCTACGACATCCTACCTGTCAATGACTACTTCAGCTTCAACTGCAATAATACATGTGCAAACAATAGATACAAACTCAAGGTAAACCGCTCCAAACTCAATTGCAGAAAATACAACTTCAGCAACAGAGTGGTCAATGCCTGGAATGCACTACCTGACTCTGTTGTTACATCCTCAAACCCCCAAAACTTTAATCTTAAACTGTCTACCCAACTCCTAAGAGGTCTGTAGGGGGCGTGCATAAGCGCACCAGTATGCCTACTCTCCCTGTCCTATTGTCCCCATTTATTCGTACTCATTTCCTGTGTACATGTCCATGTTTATACATGTTCATGTGTTCATGTCTATGTTTATATATTGTTTCTTGTACATTTTTGACAAACTAAATAAATAAATAAAAATAAAAATTATGCGATGTCACACTTTATGACTGCTTTGCTTAGTGATGGAAATTCTAGTCCCGATTACCATCATTAACTGAAGACCTCATATTATGCTTGTTGTAATTTATTAAATTTCTATATTCCTGGCCTATGGACTGACTTGGTCAGCCTATCCAAAACAGAATACCAAAAAAGGAAGAACTTGGACCTACTGTTAGAGCCCCTTTACTCTGTCTTTCATAACACTTTGCTAACATATTGTTTCCCCATAGAATGACTATATCTGAGTTAAATATGCATCTAAAATAAGAAGGTTATTCTGTATGGTAATGTCCCTTTAATGACATTTTTGTAAAGCCTAAATGAATTGCTTCACTTTAGGAAACCCTTAATGACTTGGGACAAATACATTCTCAAGGCTTATTCTTACTGTGTTTTTTAAATTCAAGATATTCTTTTAACTCTTATACTTGGAGAAAGTATATCATATACTATAATAGGGATATGTTTATTTCTGTCTTTTCTCTATGAATATTTTATCCCTCTGTCTCTTACAATTAATTCTGATTCAGAAAGGGGGTTCTTAATATAAATTACTTTCTTCAAAATGGGGTTCATTATTCATATCATATTTTTAATATGCCATTGGTTGTTTAAGCAACAGGTTATTTTGATACCTAATGGCACATTTAAAAATATGATATGAAGCCTGAAAACCCTGCCTTGTATTAGTGAAATTTCATCAGAATTCCTACATGGAATCTTCCATCATGGCATTTTAAAACAGACTTTGGAAGTTCAATATTAACACAATATTTTAAAAAGTGCACAGTGAAAATACAAAGGCTCAGCAAAGTAACCTAAAATCAAGATAGATAGATAGATAGATAGATAGATAGATAGATAGATAGATAGATAGATGATAGATAGACATAGATAGATTACTTTAAAATGCATTTTTGCATTTTAAAATTGATTCTAATATATAATTTAAAGAGACATAAGAGAATGCAGAATCCACACGCAAACTAAGCCAAGTCTAAGAATTTTTTTTTCAATTTCTGCCTCTTGGCGGCCCCCAGTTATCATTTGAGTTTGTGAAGTGACTGGATAGCTATTTTTGAAAACCTGGAGTTTGAGGAAAAAAATTTGCTTTAGGGGAGGAAGGGAGAAACCAGGGCTTCTATAGAAACAGCATCCTTTGTAAACGGAAGTCCCAGTTACGAAGGCTACAGAAGTATAAGAGCTAAATATTTAGTTATATGACTTCATACCAGGGGTGAAATTCAAAATTTTTCCCTACTGGTTCTGTGGGCGTGGCTTGGTGGGCATGGCAGGGGAAGGATATTGCAAAATCTCCATTCCCACCTCACTCTGGGGCCAGCCAGAGGGGATATTTGCCGGTTCTCTGAACTACTCAAAATTTCCACTACCGGTTCTCTAGAACCTGTTAGAACCTGCTAGATTTCACCCCTGCTTCATACTCTCTTGGTCAACCTGTTGACCCATCAATCAATCAGGTGTTGTTGTTTTTTAATGGCTGTATAAGCAGGATTCTACTTACCCCCACAGACAAATCAGCACTGCAGAAAAAATACTAAATCAGGTAACTGATACAATAAGGCACCCCTACAATAGACTTTCCAGAATAACTGGTCTGGGCTGAGCAGATTGGCTTCCTGACCATGCCACTCATGCCTCATCTTCTTTTATGTGCCATGAATTATCCAGATGGAGCCAGGTTAGGGAACATAATTCTTTCAAAACAAAGAATCTAAAGATCCTGTTTTGTATGAATCACGTTTCATTAAAATCTGAATTCAAATATTTTGCATGTGAATGGTTTTTCATCAGGGTTAATCACAATAAAAAGGCTATTTTAAATCTTGGAAACCATATAGGCTTTAAATTACATTTATCTTTACCAAATTGTCTTACTGGTTACATGGAACATATTTTCAGTACAGCTGAAGCTCAGCAGAGATTTCTGTATATGCAAAAATGAGACAATTTTTAATTTTCCACCTAGCCTGGATCTGAATTATTCATTCTATTCAATTGGCATTTGGGTTATTCTTCATCAGTATGTAATCCAAAAATCACTAACAGTATGGTCAGCATCAGCATCCATTATTATTCTTGACTTTGAGTGGAAATGACATTGTGCTATATAATGGAGCACTAATTGTCCCAGAGATGCCATAAACATTTTCATAAATCTTCCCCCCCCCTTTTTTTTTGCTCATTAGAGACACAATTTGAATCCTAACTTAATGTATGATTATTTAGCTTCTTATTGCCATGCAAGATGGAGATGAAGGCAAAGAAAGGCGACAATTACCCCAAATTACTCATTTTCCATTCATATTTTGTTATTGGCTGTTTAGACAATGTTTTCGTAACTATTTATGGGACAATCCTATATGACAGAAATAAGGATATTCGTTCCAAAACTACAATTCTAGTGACTGTATACCTTTAAGTCAGTGTTGATTTGTAACAACTTCCTGAAAACGTTTTTGCAGTTTTCTTGGCAAGGTTTTTCAGAAGTAATTTGCCCTTTTGTCTTTCCTCAGCCTGAAAGAAAGAGTGACTAGCTCAAGGCCACTCAACTGACTTTAAACCCAAGGCAGGACTAGAACTCACAGTCTCCCAATTTTTAGCATCATACCTCAACCACTACTCCAAATTGGCTGTTAGAATACAAAGTTAGAGAATTTCGAATACATCAGAACAACCAAAGGAATAACAACAACAACAACAACAACAACAACAACAACAACAACAACAATAATAAGGTTGAAGGAACCTTATTGCATATTTAGTGTAATAGTGTAACTGATACTGTGGATATTGTTTGATTTCATAGCTCCAAGGAAAGCAAGTTTTATGAGTTTTATGTCAAACTTGTATAATTCCTTTTCTAACAGTAGAAAACACGTGTAAGTATACTTGTGTATTGACAAGACAGCCACGTGGTTAAGGCTCAGACTAGACACTGAGAGACTTGAGTTCTAGTCCCTCCTCAGCAGTAGTGGGTTGCAAAACCCATTGCTACCGGTTTGCTTGTGCACGCGTGCACATGATGCTTCTGCGCATGTGCAGAAGCACCTGGTGTGAGTGGGCGGAGCCTCCTGCTGCTGTCACTACCGGTTCACCAATCCGGGTAAAACCAGTAGCAATCCATCACTGCTCCTCAGGCATGAAGCCAGCCTAACTTTGGGCCAGTCACAGTCTCTCAGCTCTAGGAAGGAGGCAGTAGCAAACCACTTCTGAAAAACGTGTATGGAGATTCTCAGTCATCCAGGTCATGGTTGACCTTCAGAACTGAAGAAGCTTCTTGGATAAGAAGCGAAATGTCTTCAAAGAAAAACCAGAAAGTCCAGTTGTCTCTTGAAAAAAGCACCTTTGGGAACTTCAGAAAAACCTTGCCAAGAAACTGCAGGACAGACAGTCTCCAAGAATCAAACACAATTGAATGATTTTTTTTAAAAAATACAGTACTTTGGGCTCTACAGACAAATAGACTAACTGATTGCAAGAGAGCTTATGTTTCTGAAGTCTTCAATTACCTATATATTATATATTAAATATATATTACAATAGATCAGTTTCACTTGCATTATTTAGCCCAAAAGCCTATCTTGCATTATTTAGTTCCCAATATCAGCTTCGCCACATCTGACACATTGAAGTGTCAACATAGCTCATTTTTCTTGCCACATATTGGTTATACTGCATTGCTCATTTGCAGATTTAGAGCCTGGACTTAATTTTTAAAAACTTTTTACATGTTTGCATTTTTTCTAAACAAAGACAAACAAACTCACAGGTGATTTATTTAACACATGACTGATTACCAAGGCAAATGCAGTTGCATTTCCATGTATGCTTATTGGATATAATAACTGCCATATTAATAAATTAACATAGTAGGAGGCTGCCTGTCCAGGGAGATATAAAAAAAAACCCTAGTCTCTAGATTTCAGAATTATCATAATCCCAATATTGTAATCCACATTTCCAATGTTGGCATCTGTTTTTAGAAAAACAAAAGAGTATTGTATTGAATATTTGAATTCTACTCTCAGTCAGTCTCAGTAGAATAAAAGTAGCAGCATAATATATACAAAATCAGTCCCTGTCAACTGTTTTTATTTAATCAGAATAAGTGTTTCTTTAATTATACATAGAAAGTAAAATAAAACTGGCTTGTAACAATGAAGAAGAAATAATCTAAGATAGAGTAGGTTGGAGAAGCTGAGATCATGTGAGATTAAATAAATGAAATGGGTCCAGTCTGAAACAGATTTCTGGTGCTCAGTAACAAAAAGTATGTTTGGATCAAGGAGAACATCGTGACAATAACTTTAGATAGTATTTTGATGATAAAATAATAATAAAAAAGCCAGGTTAAAACTAAGCTGGAATGTATCATAGCTAATCAAAAAGAAAAAAAAAGGATGCAGAGATATTTAAAGCAGAACTTAAGGTACTTCTACATATTAACAAGTCACTCTTAGAAGCATCTGATGGACGACTTGGTTTTAAATATATTTGTTTTAAATATATTTTTATATTTATATAATGGAGACCGGGTAAAATGGGAAAATCAATTGAAAACAGTCTTATCTGGATATCAGTTCTGTAGAAAGGATAGAAAAGAGCATAGTAGGCATAGTATTTGCTTTAAATATCAGAAAGGATATCGAGTGAAATCAGCCAAGCCATGAAAGTAATTTATTACTGGAACATTTTGTCATCAACCTCTCAAAATGCTGAGCGATCAATCAGGTACTTGAAGGAGACAAAGTTGCCAGTGCCAACATTCTACCTCTATCAGTCAGTACATCATTTTCCTTTCTCTTGGTACTCATCTGTTTTTATTTTTTAAGAGTTTTGGTTAAATAAGAATAAATAAGAAACTAGTATGCTGCAATTTTAAAATAGTATTGCTGCACCCAAAGAGAATCATTTGCAAGAAAGCTGTTGGTGTTTGGGGAAACGATAATTAACTTTCCCCAGTTATGATACATAGATCAGCAAAATGCCTGCTATTGCCGGTTCCATGAAGTAGATCAGGCCAGAAAATAAATTCCACAAGGAGACTACAACTAGATTTTATCAAGAGTGGATAAGTGGTGGTTTTCAATTGGTGTTACAACCTGTTCGCTTCGCTCACTCGCATGCATCCCAAACTTGTGCTCCGTGCAAACGCATTACATTTCAGAACAGCTGAGGCGTGGCAATCCGCTCTGCCGCGCCTATCAGCTGAGCTAAAAACAAAGGAATATAAGTAGGTATAGTGCAGGGGCGGGCGGAAGGGCCCAGCTGATAGTCAGAGTGAACTGGTTTGCTATCAGCTTACCAACACTGCTACTAGCTCGCTTGAACTGGAGCGAACCGGTAGAAACCCACTACTGGATTGGATACAACAGAATCTTACAGTTAATCTGAAAAGCATTTGCCTGATCTGCTTCCAGATATTATCTAGGTTCCCTGGACCTAAAGACTATTTCAGACCTCTTTGCTTTGGCATTGGTTTTTACTGTGGCTCTTGACTTTTATTAGTCAAGAGGTTACAGGTAGGTTGTATTTTCAGCTAACAGAATAGTTTCATCAGCAGCACAAAAGGATGTTAACCGATCGATACACTGTCTGTAATTATTTGGAATGATGATGGTTTTATGTTTTATTTTTGTTCTAAAATAAAAAATTGTTTTTGCAAAAAAAAAAAGAATAGTTTCATCAGCATAGTCCAGGTTATTCATGTTTCTCCTGTTTTAAAACCATGGTCATTTTCTTCCAGTCTAGCTTCCCTCAATATATTTTCAACATATGCATTGAATAAATGAGACTACACAGTCTTGTTGCACTCTTGCCAGCCTAGAGTTAGTATTCTTCTCTGGCATCTCCCATCCTGTGTCTTCCTGACCTGCCTGTAGGTTTCACATGAGGACAATGAGGTGTTCTGGGATTCCCAATTTTCTAAGTACATTCCACAGTTTGATATGATCAACACAATCAAAGACCTTTTTGTGATCAATGAAGTACATAATGATTTCTTTTTAGCTTTCTTTGTCTTTCTCAATTATTTGGCATGCATCAGTAATAATGTCTTGTGTTCATCTCCCGTTTCTAAAGCCAGATGGAACATCTGGCATCTCTTTTTCTATGTAGGATTCTAATTGGCATTGATGATTCTAAGCATTATTTTGCTATCATGTGAAATTAAGGATATTTTTCAATAATTTGCAAACTGTTCAGTCAATCTCCCTCCCTCCCTCCCTCCCCCCCTCTCTCTCCCCATCTTTGGAATGTAAATTGTCCTGTGATAGAATGTAGTCTGGAATCACAGGAAGGACTTTCCCAGAGACTAAGGAAACAGCAGAGTTTAAGATCTTTGGCATGCAGGAAAAGGATGATGGCATACTGGCAAGATTTCTGTCTATTTTCTAATTTTTAATTTATTATTAAATACATATGCTGCACAGCTCACTGTCCAGAATGACTGTGGGAAGCTTACAAGTACTATTCATCTATAAGTGAATACAGTAAAGAAACTACTCAGAAGTAACCCCATGTGTCATTCTTGGTTCCTTGGGCCTGACATTAATCTTGCCAGACTTGAGCAACTACTGACATTACCCTTAGATATCCTTTGTGAATTGCTGGGTGGGGAAGATCCACCTTCACACTCTTCTTGCATAACAAAGATTCCAAGCTCTACTCTTTCTTTACTCTCTGGGAAAGAGCCCCTTCCTCCTGTGACTCTGGACTACATCCCATCTCAGTCTTCTCCCAGTCAGTTGGCAGAAGATTCTCCAGATTTGCTAGCATTGCTTGGTTAGAATCTTTACTGATTCTTCTTCTGTTGCTTGTCATATTTGTGTGGATATTCCATTTGTTCTTGCAGCCTTCTGACTTGGTGAGGATTGGAGTGCTTTATTTCTAGTAACAGGGGTTCTTGTAAATTGAAAATAGCTTCTAAAATATCTTGGATGATGGCCACACTACTGTACTGTATAGTAGTTCAATATACTTCAATATGTTTCCTTGATCTCCTTTGAATCAGGTGCTATCTGTCCGTTGGCATCCTTTAGCGTATCAAATTGAGATAGGAGCTTCCTTCTGAGTTCAGAGATCTTTTGGAAGACTTGTTTCCATCAGATCTCTAAATTTCTTTATTAATATCTTCCAAAGATGTTTGTTGTTCTTGGCTTCCTTTCTCTTCTTGACAACACCCATCTGTTCCGACGTCCAGTTTGATTTGGGTGGCAAAACAATTTGGTGATCAGCTTTCACATCCATCCTTTAATTACTTCTTTAAGTCTTCCAGCTATCTAGTTATTGAGATTCGGGACAAGATGATTCCTGAAAAAGATGGATACTATTATATGCTTAAGGTCATATTATGGAAATTGGTTGCCTCCCCTCCCCTCTTGGAGTTTGCACGTGAGCAGTTTGTGATCTGTTCCACAGCAAGCATCTGGCTATGCATCTGAATTTAGCTCCTCTAGACCTTTTAGTTTAATATAGTCAATTTGATTTCTACACGCTCCATCTGGTGATGTCTATATATACAGACACTTTTTTAGTTATTTGAAAACAATGCTAGCTATGAAGAAATTTTTGGAGTGTCAGAAATAATAGGTCATTCTTCTGCTTCATTTCAGTTTCCTAAGTCACACAATCAAATTACATTTTCCTCTTTAATATTTCCAACTTTATCATTTCAGCCTTGAACCACAAGCAGCTCGTCTTGCTTCCATGTTTTGTCAATTTCAAATTGAACATGATCATAAAGAAGATCATTCTTCTTCTGCATCAGTGGTTGCAGCATAAATGTGCATTATTGTCACATTAAAGGCCTGTCCACAAAATATAATTTGTCATTGATTGCATTATAGCTAAAATACTATTTTTGCTATACCCTTCCTAATTATAAAAGTAATACTGTTCCTTCTTCGTTTTTATGTCTCAAATAATTAACAGAGTGATATTATGTCTGAAAGCATCTAATTTCAAGATGTCACTTTTCAGTCGTTTCTTCTTTCACTGTATTGAGTTTTCCCATTTTCATGCTTCTTACACTCTAATTCTGTCTTTGTAGCTATGTAATCTTTGTTTTCTTTTCCTATATGGCAACATCAGCAACTGAAGGCTTTAATCTAGCCACATCATAAGTACTATTAGTATTCCAAAAGATCCTCAGTTCTTCCTTAGTAGCATCTTGAGTACCATTTGATTTGAAAGGCCCATCATCCAGCAAATATATCACCAATAATTTTATATTTTCTGTCCATGTAGTTTTCTTAATAAAATACACAAGTGCTTTACCATTGCCTTTTCCCACTTATTGTGAACTGATACCTTTTCCATTGTCCCTAAAGTGATCATCGGTCTCCAGCATCCTTCTATATCACTGCTGCCCAACATAGGTGCCTGCTGGCTTTAGGTCGGCAGCTGAGATGACCTTCACTGTCTCTTCATTCTTCAGCCCTTTGATCTTGTTAAAATATGCAATTCTGAAGTTCCTTATTTCAATCAGTAACTGCTGCTAGGCTAAATATCCCTTGCTAAACCTGAAAGTGTGGAAAGTCAAATTGACTTTTCTCAATAGGTAATTGCAATCCACAAAGAAGATGAAAGTGGGTAAACTTGTGAGGTCTGCAGGTCCAGGTGAGACCAAGCCATCTAGGCAGGACGCCAAGATCAATCCTAAAGAAGACAATGAAAACCATTCCTATACACTTGAAGAAGAAAACTATAGGGATGGACATGACATATTTTCAAAATTTAATACAGGAAAAGATCAAGGTGGCTTTTGTAGCAGGGAAACATAAAGGATTAAAAAATAAAATGCCTCTTTGTTTATTATTTTGATTTATATTGCTGTCTGTCTCATAGGCCACCCATCTCACAAAAACATGGGCAATAAAAACATATGATGATCAAACAAAGATTTTCTAGATCATGGGTATCAAACTTGTGTCATCAGGCTAGCGTCATGTGACATATCGCAACTTTTCCTCCTTTCGTTAAACCAGGCATGGGCGTGGCCAGCACTTGCTGTATCTGGCCCATGGGCCGCGAGTTTGACACCCCCATCTTAGAGAAAACAGGAAAAATCAAAGATAAATATCTCAATCAATACTGTCAACAAACAGATAAAATGCAAGCAGGAGAATAAGATATTTTAGGGAACATCACGAAAATAGCTAAAGTAGAACTTTTGAAGATCAATCATAGAGGCAAGTGAGATTAAGAAGAAAAATGGAAAACTTGAAAACTTTTGCAAACATGATTACCGAATGGCAGTAACATTTGTAGAAAAAGAATATATTCAGAAACGGACTTTACTAGAAATTGAGATAAGACAGGCAATAGGCCTGCTGTCAAAAAGGAACACACCAGGCACAGATGAAATATTCAATGAACTACTTAAAGCTGCAGAAAAAAGCTGCTAAAATTCTAGCAGCTGTGTCTCAACAAATGTGGAACAAGACTCTGTGGCTTGATGCCTAAAAATTGTGGATATTTCTATACTGAAAAAGAATGATTCAAGAGCTTGTCAAATTGCATTGCATTATGTCCTTATGCAAGCATGGTTTTGCTTAAAATTTACAAAGATAATAGAAATGTAAACATAAAAAAAATTAGATGGAAACAGAAATGAGAAATGAATAGTTAGATTTCAGAAAAGGCAGAAGGGCATAAGTTCAGATAACTAATATGAAATGGGCATTAGGGAGAGCAAAAAAAATACAGAATAAGAAAAAGATTTGCACCAATGCCCATGTCTATGTAAATCATACCAGAATGTGGAATATATTATAATTAGTCTTGATATATTAATATATTTAGATTGATTAGGTGTACCAGAGTACCTGACTACAGTAGTCTTCTGAGAAATCTGTATAATGAATATACAGCTATTGTGAGAATTTACAGAAACAGAATGTTTCAGAGTAGGAAATGGAATCCTACAAGGATTATACTTCCTGCTATATTTACTATGCAGCTGATTATAAGAATGGCAGAATTGGAAGAGATGATAGACAAAATCAAAATAGTACCATGTTTTCCCCGAAAAGACAACCTACCCCAAAAGTAATTCCTGACTTGATTCTTATACATGTGCCCAATATAAGCCCTACCCCCAAAATAAGCCCTAATTAAGACCCTGCCCACACCAGAGTGCATGGGTAAAAATTAAGCTAGGGTGGGGATGGAGAGGGGGGGTTGGAGCTGCCCTACTACTCACCTTCGGACAGTTGCAGCCAGGGCTTGCATACCCTGACACCTGCCTTGCTGGCCCATTTCTTCTGCAGCTGGCAAGGCCAGCAAGGCTTTCCTGAAGGGCTCTGCAGCTGATAACAGAGCTCCGGATTGATTCAGAGATCTATTATTGGCTTCAGAGGCCTTCGGGAAAGCCTTGCCGGCTGCAGAAGTAGTTCCTGAACAACTCTGACAGTGAAAAGGAAGCTGGGGGTTATGCGTGCAAGTGAGGTGAGTCAGTGGATGACATCATTCCCTCGAAAATAAGACCTGGTGCCTTTTTTGGTGAAAAAAAAAGTAAGACAGGGTCTTATTTTTGGGGAAACATGGTAGGCTGAATCACTAAGAATTTGATAGCTGCAGGTGACACTTTGTTAGATGGCAGTAAAGAAGATATGAAGCGCATGTTATAAAACTAAAAGTATAAAGTGAAAAATCCAGATTAATGACAATTATTAAAATAAAAAATGTAATGTCAACCTGCATTTTTAATGAACTTAAAACTTAAAGGAGGTAATAGTGATTGACAGTTTTACTTTTTTTGGCTGATAAATAAATGAAAACTATAAATGATATTCTGGAGAAATAAACAGGGCAGTTAACTTAGACAAATTCATGAAATACAAAGAAACCCAATAACAACAAAGAACAGAATAATTAAAGCGGTGGGTTTTTTTTTTTTTCCATACAGTGGTAATGTGTCACTAGGGGAATAGAAAGAGAAGATAGAAGCTTTCAAGTTATGAATGTGGATATCAGAGATCTTGTAATCAGAGGAAATATAACCTTGGACAGAATTATAAATGCAATCAAGAGAGCTTGGGTGAAATGTGTTATTGCCAAAATTCAAAGCACTAATAACAATGCAGGTAAAAAAGTTTCTGGTTAATTAGGAGCATCAGATTTAATGTTAAAAAAGGCAAATTTGATTCAGAAATGAAAGAGCCAAGTTTATGCTACATGAGATGGGTGGCTACACAATTTTTAAAATATAAATAAATAAAAAATAGGGAACCCACAAATGCAGGTTCATATAATGCAGGAAGGAAAATGTGCTCTTTCTTAGGATGTCGATGGAGATTCTCAGTCATCCAGATCATGGTTGTCCCAAAGGTGCTTTTTCAAGAGGCAACTGGACTTTCTGGTTTTCCTTTGAAGATGTTTCGCTTCTCATCCAAGAAGCTTCTTGAGCTGAAGAAGCTTCTTGGATGAGAAGTGAAACATCTTCAAAGAAAAACCAGAAAGCCCAGTTGCCTCTTGAAAAAGCACCTTTGGGTCTCCCTTAGGATCTATAAAGGAATCAATGTTTTTTTGGTTTTTTTTTACTTTTTCATAATTGATATGAGCAATACGTGGTAAAGTCTGTGGATTTTATTACATTTTTAGGATAATGAAAATAATAAAGGACACCTGAAAATTCCAAATGAATCTTTCAAAACTGGGGGAATTAGACTGAACTTGCCATATGTGATTTGATGCCTGTAATTACAGGTTTAAAGACACTGGAGTGAGTAAAGTAGGTATTTGGTATTTCTTTTGCCTAACACTTTAACTTTGTGACAATTACAACACACAAAGCAAGAATGGAGGCTAAAAGAGGCCTCCTTAGAACAATCTAAGAGAAGGAAGTTAAAGAAAATAAAATAATCCCTTTAAGTTTATTTAAATCAATATTTGATAAATTAGGCTCTAAATTAGCTCAGTCATTTGAAGTTAAATTTATGACCATTGGGGGGAAAAGCAGATGAAAAATTGATTAAAATGGATAAATCTGTAAAACAAATGTCAGGAAATATAAACAAATCTCTGGAGATATGAAACAAGTTAATGATAAAATAAAAACCCTACAGAGTTAATCCAAAATTAGGGATATAGAATTAGAAAGAGGGATAAATAATCTGGTTCTGTTGGAATGTGGAAAGAAGGAGTTCTATTTAAGTTTTAGAGCTATTCCAGAGAATCCAGATGAAAATATTAGAACAAAGATTGTTCAGGCATTGACATATTTTCTTTAGATTGGGACGAGAAAGAGGAAGATACTGACAATGAGATTGACAAAGAGTATTACATAAATCCCTGTTTTGCAAGAATAAGGAATGTCCCAAGAAACATTTTAGTGCGTTTCATGAAGAAAAAGACAAGGGACGAATTTTTAATATAAAATAATCTTTAATATAAGATTGAAGATCCGTAATACTCTTTAGACCCTTCTCTTAATAATAAGAGAAATGGCAACCAAGATGAACTATACTAAGCAAAAGAATTTTGAATTTGCAAATAAACCAGGGAAATGGTTAGCATATAAATTAAGAAAAGAGAAGGAAAAGAAAATGTTTTGAAACTTCAACAAGGGGATACTTTATTAATGGACAAATATGGCTATACAAAAACTTTCTGTCAGTATTATTCCAAGTTGTGCAAATTGTGCAAAGGATATGATACTCCATTGAAAAAGATAGATAACTATTTAAAAACAAAAACAAAATTCACCAAGGCTTGCAGAGAAGTAAAAACAGACAATGAACAGGCCTATAAGAATAAAGGAAGTTTCTGAAATAGTAAAAAAGGTTAAACCAGGAAAAGTATCAGGACCAGATGGATTACCAGATTCTTATATTACAAATGCTTTGAAGATGAACATTTTCAACCTAGTTAAGATGATGAATTCTTATATATAGGGAAGTAAGATTCCAGGGTCTTAGAAAGATGGTAACATAGCATTAATACTTAAAGATGGAGAAAATTTAACTTTAACCCAAAAAAAAACTATAGACTGTTTGCTTGTTTGTTTGTTTGTTTGTTTGTTTGTTTGTTTGTTTATTTATTTATTGGCATTACATATCAGGGAAATTTATACATGCCAGTCATACAATGCAGTCCTGGAAGTCTAGAATACTAGTTCATTCTGTTCTGTGCTTACACACCTATCCTTGATGGACCGTGGGGGGTGAACTAGCTTTACACCAATTAATTAGTGTCGCTCAGAACTAGCTTTACACCAGTTAATTAGTGTCGCTCAGGTTGCTGGCTCTTCCGGCTCCTCCACTGGTCTCGTCTTGCCTCACCTTGTGTTGAAATGTCTCCCGCTTCTGCTCTCTGCACACACAAATGCATATAGGTTTTCCCACCGAAGTAGTACCTATTTATCTACTCACAATATTACATACATTTGAATTACTGGATGTGCAGAAGCTAAGGATCAAGTGATGGAAGCTCACTTCACTTCACAGAGCTAGGCTCAAACTGCCAGAGTGCAGACCATTTTTGGCCGGCCATTCCAGTATCATTAAGCCTTTGTGCCACCACATACCCTTATAGACTGATATAATTAGTGAGCAGTGATTATAAGTTTTCTGCAATGATTTTAGCAGATAGTCTGGAGATAATTTTTTACCTAAAATACAATTAACATATAATTATCAAGTGTCATCAGGAGATTCAGGCAGTTCAAATGAGTATAAGATTTGTTGCAAGCTGAAGTTCTCTACAAAAGTCTGAGCTACTAATGGTCAAAGGAAATGAGCGGGAGATAAGAAAGGCATTCAAGGGTGGGGGGGCTGGACATAGATCTCTTGTGGACATACAGGGACTCGTGACTTATGATGCATTTGACTCCTCCCTTGGACTCAGCCTGGTCATCTCTTACAATAATGTCAGAATAATATTGAATATTATAGAATATTTGGTACAGCATATTGAAAAATAAGCAGCATTATTATTATTATTTTTACATACAGAGAAAGCCTTTGACACTTTAAATTGGCCCTTTTTGTTTAAACTTTAGAAGCTATGAACTTTGGAGATAATTTTATAAAATGGGTAAAAGTGCTGTTAAGTAGCACTTAGCTACCAGCTGCCTGCAATTA
The DNA here is from genome assembly GCF_029215685.1 of Pituophis catenifer annectens. Lineage (NCBI taxonomy): Eukaryota > Metazoa > Chordata > Lepidosauria > Squamata > Colubridae > Pituophis > Pituophis catenifer. The sequence goes on from NW_027256881.1 coordinate 107,545,674, forward strand.
CTGCAAGTTCAAATCTCACCAGGCTCAAGGTTGACTCAGCCTTCCATCCTTCCGAGGTAGGTAAAATGAGGACCCGGATTGTGGGGGCAATAAACTGACTTTGTATAAAAAGAACACCACTTGGGGGGGGCCGAAAGCCCTACTAAGCAGGTATATACAAAAGTATGAAGGCTATTGCTTAACGCATTGTAAGCCGCCCTGAGTCTCCGGAGAAGGGCGGCATATAAATAAATAAATAAATAAATAAATAAATAAATAAATAAATAAATAAATAAATATATTGCAGAAAACACAAATTATTTTCACTGGAGATTTAACAAAATCTTGTGAGATACCCTTTTGCTTATTTTGGTTCTTGACATTTTGAATACAGATGTAAGGCAAAAAGGGAGGATAATACGTTTAAAAGTTTAAAAAGAGACTTATAAATTGAGAACTTTTGCAGATTATTTGGTGCTGGTATTGGAAGATGCTTAAAGGGTATGAAAACATTAATGAGAAAATGAGGCATTATCTGGCTTTAATAGAAGACAAAGATGCTAATAAAAATATGAAGATACAAGACTAAATAGAATCGATGAACAAAATGGGTTTCAAGATTGAGGAAAAAGGTAAATCATTTTGGTGTCAATTTGACAAATATGAGTTTTGTATTGTTTCAAAATAATTATGTTAACATGGAATGAAATTAAAAAAGATATGTCAAGTTGGGAAAAATTACAAATGTTATTGCTGGGAGAATTTGTAGTTAATATGAATATTTTACTTAGAATGTTATTTTTGTTTCAGATAATACCTGTTTTGACAATTGATGTACTATTTAAACAGCGGCAGAAAGACATATCTAAATTTGTGCAGCAAGACAAAAAATTGTGAGTTACCGTAAGTACCAGGTGTTACAAGAGGCTAAAGAAAGAGTAGGGTTAGGTTTACCAGATTTGAAATTCTATTTTGCAGCTTCTTGCTTAGCTTGGATAAAATATTGGATGACCCTGAGAAACATTAAGTAGAAGGAGATGATTTGAGATTTTGGTGGCATCGCTTTTTATGGAATAACGAAGTTAAATTTAATGTAGATTTAAAAAATCATTTTATTAGAAGTGCTACAATGGGAGTATGGAACAGATATCAATTTAGGTTGTGTCCAAAATGCTTTTATGGTTGTCCACACAAAAGCTTATTACAGAAAAGAAATGATAACTAAGCATAAATGGTTAACTTATGGTAACATATTGGAACCCTTATAGGGAAATTTTAAAATAAAATCAAGAGAGGATTTGATATCAGAAGGATATATATGTCATTATTTTTTCTATATGTAATTATTAGAAAGATTTAAAGTAGTCAAAAGTACTTTTGACTTTGAACATAGTAAAACAGAACTAGAATTAGAATTGAACATGTTATTGCTAAAATGTATAAATTCTTATTGAAATTAGAAACTTTTAAATTTTATTTTACCATATTTTTCGGAGTATGAGATGCACTTTCCCCCCTAAATGTGGGTGGAAATGTTTGTGCGTATTATACAGTGAATGTTGCCAAAGCCCTGCTGGCCCCCACCCTTTGGCCATTTTTAGCCTTCGCGCATCATGTTTTCGGCCTCTGCACGCTCCATTTTAAACCTGTTCCAGGCTGCAGGAATCACCACAGCACATTGCCGCTGATCGCTGTCTCTGCGTGTCGCGTTTTTGACATCTGTGCATTGCATTTTTGACCCCAGTGCATCGTATTTTTGGCTGGTTCCAGGTAATGTGGATTGGCGATATGCTGTGGCAATCCTTGCAGCCTGGAACGGGTCTAAAATGGAGCATGCGGAGGCTGAAAACGTGATGTGGGGTGGCCAAAAATATGATATGTGGAGGTGGTGATGGGCTGTGCGATCCCCACAGCCTGGAACAGCTGATTGGAGGTATTCCGGGAGGCTAATCCAACTGCCAATCAGCTGCTTGTGCTGAATCAGGCTGCAATAATGTGCTGAAGCTGACCAGGCTCTTTCCTGTTTGATGCAGGGATGCTAGCCAGATGAATACCGATGGATGCTGGTAGACAGAGGGAGATTTTTTTTTCTTGTTTTCCTCCCCAAAAACTAATTTGTGTCTTATACTCTGGAGCGAGTTATACTCTGAAAAATACAGTATATATTATTTTATAACATTTTAAAATCTGCCTTATACTGATTTTGCTATACACTAACTCAACTATTCCTAAAGCTCATTTTACTGACCTCAGAAGGATAGAGGCTGAGTCAACCTCGAGCCGGTCAGAACTGAACTCCTGGAATGAGCAGTGAGTTAGCCTGCAGTACTGCATTCTAACCACTGTGCCATCACGGCCCTTATACTCTGAACAAAAGTAATATCATTTCCCCGAGTCCTTTAAATTAGTTGCATGGCTTCTTGTATCTCCTTGTTCAATTTAAACACTTAATTATGCCCCATGCGGTGCTTTCTAATTTTGTTGATATATTTTTCTTCAGGTTTTTTTTCCGATTGAGAGCTTTTGTGCACTGCTGTAATGTTAAATTAACCCACTTTAAATAATTAGTGTTGTATAATTTAAGTCCATCTGGTATCCCATCCCAAAGCTTATTTGCTTACATAAATTCTCCTGTTTTATCAATGAATTACCTTGATACTTTTTTTTTTTAGCCTTCTAAACATATTTCTCAAGACTCATACAAATTATTCAAGGTAGTTTATGTGTTGATGAGGTTAAATGTTAAAAGCTGAGAAACTACACTGCTAAGTATATCAAATTTCAGACACTGCACTGTATGATATTACTCGGAATGAACTTTGGAAACAAATGAGAAAAAGCTTGAAGGCAATCATAAAGGGAGGTGTATGTCCAGCGGTGGAATGAGATGACCCAATTGATTGCCGCTGCATTTTCTGTGACTATAGTAAATCTCAATTTTCTCCTGTTTCAGTTGAGTGGTTTTGGACAAACAGGGAACTTTTCTTTCTCCAAAACTGAGTGACTGAAGAAGGAAGAAGATGGGATGTGATGTGATGTGATTGCCTACATGCATGTATGCTAGGGGGTTCATTTCACTCCATTGATGGAGTGATAATTCTATCTGAAAGAGCAAGTGAGTGAGACCATGTGTCAAGAAGGGAATGGAGAAGAATGCCTTTTATTTAGCAATACATCCGTATAGATTTTATGCAAGGGCATCATGAGCTTTCACTCAGAAGAGAATGCAAACATTTAGGAACAGCCTTTAAATTAGTATCTATTTTATGCATTCCATAAAAATATTAAAAATTGTAACTTGATGAAATTGCTGAGAATTTTGGTCTCTCATTTCTTTCACAAGACTACCCTTGGCAGGATTCCTTGAACCAGCTAACCAGTGTAGTCCGGTAGCATAAAAGGAATTCTGGAGTTTTATCTAGAATCTTGTAATTACCAGGAAACCCATTTGAAGCCTGTTATGGAGCTGTAACAAATCAAATTTGTTATTTTTATAGTTTAAAACCAGAGGGAAGTAGGAGGGAATGTTTTATTATGATGATGATAACTGAAACCCCAACTCTTTGTAAGTTAAGGCATGGAAGCTTTTCTAACATTATACAGATATCATATTTACCTAATTATCCTATGATTGTACATAAAGGTTTATCTAATAATCTATGAATTTTAGGCCAGAAATTTTCAGCACAGAATTAGTATACACAGTATACATAGAATACAATGCAGCCTCAGCTATTGAGAGTTGTAAATTATTGTTCATAGTTTAGAAAAGAAAGTAATCCAGCCTATTGTGGCTTAAACAAACTACAGTTTACAACATGGTTGTCCAAATTTTTGGTTGGCCTGGGCTGCATTGAGTGAAGAGGAATTGTCTTTGGTTGCATAAAAATGTAGAATTATGGTTTGTTGCACAGTCATCCAGATGTTCAGATTGGATCTGGCATTTTTATCCACCCACAGATGTAAGCTGTTCCAAGTAAAGCTGCCTTTTGCAATTGACTGATGGTGAATTTGTCAATGCTGATGGTGTTCAAGTAGCATAGATAATGTATATAAATAAGAAACTTTTTTATTTTTGAAATATTTTTAATTGTCTTGTGGGGCTGCATTATTAGCTGTCCAGGGCCACAGGAGGCCCATGGCCCGTGGATTGGACATGCCTTGTTTAGAAGGCTGCATAACTCTTTATTATGGATTATCATCCAACACTGTTATAAATAACTCTTTGAGATTAATAAGAAGAGTACTGTATAGAAGGTTACATAAATGAAATGGTTCCATGAAGTTCCAGAAAAACGGACAATAAATAATTGGTTTAAACTCCATTAAGTAGATTTTGGTTGGTCATCAGGAAAAAAAATCCTAATGCTTAGTGCTATTTAGCAATGAAATAGGCAACTTCATGAAGTGATGGATTCTTTAGCAGAAAGCTTGAAGCTATTTATCAGGGATGCTGCAATGCAGATTCCTGCACAGAACAGGGGATTATCTTTAAAACCCAGTCAAAGCCTCATATTCTACAACTCTATAAAATGTCTTTGAAATGAAGGTACTTACTGCAGGAGATGACCAGGCTGACCCCAAGGCAAGTTTCAGGCACGTCATAAGTCACGAGTCTCTGCCTGCAAGAGATTTAAGTCCAGGCTACCTTGAATGCCTATCTTATCTCCCTCTCATTTCCCTTGACCACCAGTTGGTCAGATTCTTGTAGACAGCTTAAGTTTGTGATGATTTTTTCTACTTATTTGAACTGCCTGAATCTCTTGATTCCCCTGGCATTTGACTCTTATTTATGAATCTCAGAGAATCACCTTTTAAAAATATAAAGCCCTACTTCTACCTGGGTTTTGATGTTACTACTTGTGCTTTTTATATATCTCCTCAAACTACAAAATTGATCAAGGTCAAGGGGTTTTTCTCTCTTTTTTTACGATAGCGATCTGATTTGATGCCATTAACTCCTTTTGATGTAACTCTTCTACTTTAATTTGACTTTAAAGAAGTAGGCTAAAAGGACTTTTTGGCTCCAGCCAATTTATTTCTCTTCAGTTCTTTGGAAGGATCAGGGTTGCTAAGCAACCGTCATTCTCCTTCAGGGCCTGCACTGGACCACAGAAAGTTGAGGGTTTTCATTTCTAGAGCCAGTTGCATCAACCGAAAGCAAATGTATGCCAGCCTTTTTTTCACTTGAGTGTTCTTTTGGAATAATTTAGAGATAGACAGTTACTACAGATGATGATCTCGAGGAAGATGTTGGAGAGAAGGACAGAGAGGGAGGAAAAATAGCTAAAACTAATGAATAAATTAAAAAGAAAATTAAAAAAAAAAACCCCAAACAAACTCAAAGGGAAAACTCAATGGACCACTAGATCTTTTTCTGCCATCTGTTATCTATGTTTCTATGCCTATCTATATTACATATCCCTTACAAATTCTGTTATTTATTGACCTGGCCTATAAGAAAATTACCTCTGCAAGATAGAAAGGAGAAATAATTGTACTTTAAGACAAAAAGAAAATACTTGTTAATATAGAATAATATATCTGCCCAGAGCCAACAGCAAATCCTTCCCTTGTTGTGCTTTTGAATTACTTTTTATTTTTCTTTCCATTATAGTCCATGAAACAATGAGAATGCATTGAGTTGATGCATCATCTGAGGCATGGAGTTGATATACAGAGATACTGTAAATCCTTATCTAACCTTTCCACTGATGTGTAGAGCTACTTTATACAACTTGTGATTCTCCGTTTCTAGCCAAGCTAAAATGCCATAATTTGTGAGGTTTCATTATTCTTCCTAATGTGTGGGCCTCCATCAAAGTATTTCTGCTCCACATTCCCTTGGCCTGAATGGCTTCAAAATAACAAGATCCTGGTAAAGCTGCAGCTAGAGCAAAAACACCTTGAGATGAGTCATTCTTTGAGGGACACTATCCATAAAAGAAAAAAAAGATTATACAATGCAATGTCCAGAGATGCAGAGATGACTATGTCTGCTTTTCCATTCTCTAAGAATTGGAGATTACCTAGGATAACCAAATTGGCTTCCCACACTATAACTTTTTTCTTTCTATTTTTACTGACCTTGCCTTTGTGTTCATCTGCAACTTCTGTATTGTACCATTGTTGGAAATGCAATGTATCACTCTCTTATAGAGCACAACTAAATAAATTGAGTGACCAATATGTAAATCTGTACAGATGTGTTCGTTATTAATATGATTATGAAACCAAGAGTTGGAAGCTTGAACTAAAACAGGTGCCTTTGAAGGGCATGGAGCTAGGTGAATGCAGAGGTTGGATTCACTTACCAGTTCGCAAATGTGAGCACATGTGTGCATGCACGCTCCTCCTCTGCGCATGTGCATGGCCTTTGGTGCATGCACAGTAGCAGTGCATTACTTCTGGGCTGGTGGGCGGAGCCTCCCACAGTCACCACTACCGGTTTGCCCGAACTGGACAGAACCAGCTGAATCCCACCTCTGCTCCCATGGCAGCTAAGAGAAATATGATAGTTTGCCTACCAGCTCCTAGTGATGTTTGCTAACTAAAGTACTTTTCTAAAAAGATGTACTAAGATATCATTACTATATCGTTGTTCATTCATTTAACATCCAATCAACAAGGAAAACATTCTGAACTAGTCATTAATTTAGAAAAAAAATCTAAACTTAGTAGCTCTTTCCTGTACTGTTCAGCGTTACATTCTGGAAGTCATACATAAACTAGATTAGTCGTAGGCTTGATAGAAGCAAGTAAGGAAATGTTAGGATAATTTGTAAAACACAATGTCTACAAACATAACAAAAATGATAATATGTCAATTGTTCAAAGATTAAACAGCTAGGTTTACAAATTCTTGACAGGAGGACCAAAAAAAGTTACTATTACTAAAAAAAGATGATCTTTTTTTAAAAAATAATTTTTATTAAATGTTTTTTAAAAACAAACAAAAGGAAAGCTTTAACACTTTTTCTGTTTCAACAGTTTTACATCCGACAAAAATTTCATAGTTATACATTTTTTCCCTCCCTTATTTCTACTATATCATTTATACATATACTTCTAATCTTTATTTACATATATACATAACAATACCTGTATACCCACTTTCATTTCTACATTTTTTGTTTCCTCACATTAACAATTATATTTAAACTCCTATTTCTACCGTTATTTAATTTTTCCCTTCCTTTTATCTCTCTCCTCCAACCATTCATATCATTTCTCCCACACTAAGTAATATTCTTTCATATTTCTTCTTTTTCTTGTATCTCCTTTGTTAATTTATCCATCTCCGCATATTCCAAAACTTTTCTAATCAGATTTTCTTTGGATGGTATATTGTCATTTTTCCAATTCTGAGCATAAATTATTCTTGCTGCTGTGGTAATATGGATGATTAAATATTGTATTTCTTTTTCGTATGATCCTGGGAGTATTCCTAATAAAAATGTTTCTGGTCTAATCCCTATCTTTTGTTTGGTTATTTCTTCTAATTGTGATCTGATACTACTCCAATATGTGGTAATATGTTCCCTTTTGCTGTTTGCATTTCCAACAGAAGAACTTAGATCTTCTAAGTTCTAGCTCCAGCAAAGTTTGGCCTATTGTAGCTCATGTAGCAAGGCACACAGTTGAAAATGAATGCTTTCACTTAATTTATGCCAAAGAGGTACTAGGTATTATCACCCCAATAGAAAGCAGTCTAAAACTCCTTCTTCTTCCCCTCGTTTTCCTTCCCCCCCTTCCTTTCCCCCTATGGAGATCTATATATTTTCATTATATCTTTAATATTATACATTTCTACATTCCTATTATATACATTTTTATTCCTCTCCATACATTTGTTATATATATATATATATATATTGTATTTCTAATCTTCTCTCCTTATCATTATTGTTCTTAATTTCTAGTCTCAAGTCATTATACCATTTATTCCATATTCTATAATAATCTGTCTCTTCTTTTTGTTAATCTGTCCATCTCCTCACATTCTAAAATCTTATCTATCAGTTCTTTCTCCGTTGGGATTCTTTCCTGTTTCCAATTTTTTGCATATGTTATTCGTGCTGCTGTCAATATGTGTAACATCAAATATTTTATTTCTTTGGAATATGGTTTTGTAAAAATTCCTAACAAGAATGTTTCTGGCTTCTTTTCTATTTGCTGTTCTGTTATTTGTTCTATCCATTTCTTAATATTTGACCAAACTTTTTTTGCTGCCGGACAGGTCCACCATAAATGATAATATGTTCCTTGGGAATTTTTACATTTCCAACATGTTGCACTATTGTTCGGGTATATTTTTGCCAGTGTTGTTGAATTATAGGGTTGCCAGGTGTCCACTATTTGAGTGGACAGTCCGCTTTTTTCACATTATGTTCACTATTTTTTTCACAAAATAGTGGACATTTTTTTTATTCAAAAGCTTTATGATGAAATGGTACGTAAGTTTTGCGAGTCAGAATTCCATGAAGTTTTGCGCCATGTTCCAACATGTTGGTTAAGTTTGTTTAAAGCGGTCAAAAGACTTCTTTTAAACTGAATAACTCTAAAATCGTATTTTATTTCTCTTGGATCTGATGAGTGCCATAAGGTTATCTGGAACCTTATTTCGGATCAGGAAAATGAACTCGCAAAGGACGATGAACCAAAAATTTCAGAATTGTATTTATATTTCACGCACTTCTTCATATCAGTAATGCAAGACACCCTACTGAAGTTGGAAAGCAAGAAAATTCTTGCATGTGATCTTCACATTATCATGTGTAAGCTGCATGTTTCTTTGCAAAAAATATACGATGAGCAGTTTTTTGGAATGAAAGTTTTATTTGCTGTACGTAAAAAACATTTGCCTGAGAATGCCATGCAAAAGTTCAAGAAAGAAGCCATCAACGTGTATCAAAGAGCCATTGCGTACCTAGAAAAGTGGTATAATTTCACCGATTCAATATATGAGACGCTAAGTTGTTTCAATCTAATTGATTGCAATAATCCTCTAACTTTAGAAGACGAACATCTGGTTATTATCACCATGGTGAGAAGAACTTCCACCCAACACTCTCTTTGATGAAATTTCTGCCTTAGAAGAAGTTTATGTTCATCTGCAGGGCGATTCATCCCTTGATAAGTGGACGTACTTTTTCAAGAAAGAGCCAGCTCCGAGTTTACTGACACTGTTCCAGTATTGTGCATCAATTCTGGTATCAAATGCAAATGTTGAACGAATTTTCAGCGTCATGGGAAATTTGTGGACTGACGAACGTAACTGACTGCTTTTACCATCAGTTCGAAGCGAACTTTGTATATTTTTTAATATTTCTCAACGTTGTACTGAAATTAAAGAATTATTCCTTAAACACAAAGAATTGATCTTTGTGCACAGCTGCACAGTCAAATAAAAAATACACACGACAGCAGAGTAAAATGTAATTTAATATTTTACATATTATTATAATATATTTGATGTTTTGAATTTTAAGTAAAGTTTTGAAGTGATTATTTTAATACGTGTTAAAATGTTTGTAAGAAAATATATAATTTAATTGTAATTTTTTTTTAAATTTTTTACTACTTAACAACCCCCCCCCCCCCCCGCTTGTCCGCTATTTTTTGGAAGCAGACCTGGCAACCCTAGATGCCATCTATAAAACATCTTCAGCTGATTTTCCTTGTATGCCACCGAAGGAGTTTTAGACTAAGATATAGGGGAAGAAGAATAAAATAACAAATGGAAGACCACTATGAAACAACGCTTAAAAATGATAAAATATTTATATGTTGTATGTTGTGTAAATGTTAAATATGTGTTTTAATAAAATTATAAATTTTAAATAAATAAATAAAAAAGAAAGCAGTCTAATATTCCTCTGGGGAAGTTTAGGTTCTCTTGCAGCACATCTGATGAGTATAGGAATCCAAGCTGAAAACCTTTACTATTGAAAGAGTCATTAGGAGAACTTAGAAAATCCTTTTCAGTTATTTTTACTTGAATCTTCATAAAAACCTGGTTGGAAAATACTGGAACATGAGGGTTAGATGGGGCATTCACAGACATCAACACTTTACTTAACTGCAGTCATTTAGAGAAACGTTTACCATCTGTCAGTGTTCTCATGGGACAGCCCATAAGCACTTCATATAAAGTTAATCTAGTGACTTTCTTAGAATGAGCATTAATGGCTGGATGTTAGGGCAAGAGGAAGAGAATCTGGCCATTTGAAGTTAGATTGACTACAGATCTTAGAAATTTTCTTTTTCAATATTCCTTTAAGCCATTCCACTAATTGAGCTCTATGGATGAAAAACACAACAAAACCACCTATCACTTTGAAATGGCTTAGATGGCAGAGTATTTATGGGGTTAACAAAATGTGTTCCTCTATCAAAATGTATATAGGCAGCTATATCAAAGTAAGGATCAGTTCACTTTATCAGCTTTTTGGCCACTGTGACAGGACCGGCTTTCCTGCAGGCTAAACCTCAGGGTATCTGTTAAACCTGCTAACAGTGACATGAACTTCCTGAACTATCTGTGAGCAAGGGGCAATTCACTAAAGATCATTTGAATTGGGCTTTTAAAAAGATCTTAGTGACAAAGAACCAAGGGAAGAAAGTTTCAAAGACTTCTCAACATTGTGCAGAAGACATTCAAGGCAAGTCTGGGCCACTTCTTGCAATACTGATGTGAACTTAGGTTCCCATCCATATTTGTTCATTTAATTCTGTAGCCTTCCTCCCATTCTTTGTTAATTTGAATGGGCTAAGTGAGTACAGGAGAAAGGAAAGAAGAAGTAGTAACTAAATGACCTTCTAGAATAGAGGTTTCCAACTTTGATAACATCAAGACTTCTAGACTTCAACTCCCAGAATTCCTCAGCCCTCCCACCCACCCCGATTTAGAAATTACAGAGCTCCCAGGGCCTGACGAGGCAATGTACCTGAATTCACTCCTTCCAAAAGAAGACCAAGGAAAGAGCATTCTGCAGTAACCTTTGTAACTGGAGTGCTACATGTTTAGCACAAGAATCAGCCAGTTCATTTCCAGACAAATGAGAATGGCCTTTTATTTTAGTGACAGAAAAGGGCAGTTAAAATGGAATGTCTAACAGACCATGGGAATGCAGACAAGGCAACAAAACCATTATGGTCTGTTAACACAAAAAGGTTCTTGAGCCCAAGGGTAGAGGGAAGAGTGAGAAAGAGACTCAGAATAACTCTGGCTTTAATTACACTAGATATAAGTTGTGTGGAGAATTACTTGATAGTTACATTACCCTACAAGCAATAAAGACCTTTTCAAATATCCAAGTGGTTCTTGCTTCCTGAATTCATTAGCTTGGTGGGGCTTGACAATGCAATCCTAGGCTTCATTAATAGAGGGATAGAGTCAGGGGTGAAATGCTCCTGGTTCGGACCGGATCTCCCAATCTGGTAGCGATGGCGGCGGGTGGTTCGGAGAACCGGTAGCAAAAATCCCTGCCCCGTCCCCCCATGCCCAGTTGAGCCGAGCGATCATCAGAGGCTTTTTTAAAAAAAATTAAAAGCATTTTTCTACAACCTCTTTGGCCAAAAAAATGTTTTTAAAAGTAAAAAAAAAAAAAGCCTCTGATGATTGCCAAGCTCAGCTGGGATCGTCAGAGGCTTTTAAAAGCATTTTTTTTACAACCTCTTCGGCTGATTACACAGTCACATTAACCCCTCCAAGCCACGCCCACAGAACCCGTAGTAACAAATTTTACATTTCACCATTGGATACAGTAGATCACACTTGGAATACTGCATTCCGTTCTGGTCATTATAATACAAAAAAAAAAAGATGTTGAGACTCTGGAAAGAGTGCAGAGAAGAGTAGCAAAAGTAATTAGGGGGCTGGAGGCTAAAACATATGGAGAAGAGTTACAGGAATTGAGTATGTCTAGTCTAATGAAAAGAAGGACTAAGGGAGATATGATAGCACTGTTCCAATATTTCAGGGGCACCTACAAAGATGGGGTGGGGGGGGGTCAAACTATTTTCCAAAGCACCAAAAAGACAAGAAACAATGGTTGGAAACTAACCAAGGAGAGAAGCAACTTAGAACTAAGGAGAAATTTCTTAATAGTGAAAGCAATTAACCAATGGACTAGCTTGCCTTCAGAAGTTGTGGGTGCTCCATTGCTGAAGGCTTTCAAAAAAAGTCTGAACAACCATTTGTCTGAAATGATATAATGATATATCTCCTGTTCAAGCAGGGGGTTGGACTAGAAGACATCTGAGGTCCATTTCAACTCTACTATTCTACTTCTATTATTCTATTCATTTTGAAAACCTCATCAGGGAGCCCTGGAATTTGCATTATGGACCTTGACATGGCACCTGACTCTTCAGATATCCCATTGTCAGTAGAGCAAGGGGCAGAGATGTTATTGTAGTATAGGTAGAAGATTGAGACATAGAATTTGCACAATGCCATACAGCAGCTAAGTTAATATTTGGGCCAGAGTTAACCTCAACCTGGAGTGGCCCCAGTGACCACTGTGCAGCCAATTATACTCTATTTTGCTGGAAACCTGATAGAAAAAAATTGGGGTTGGGGGGTGGGGCAAGATCATTTCTTTACTACTCTGTGTGGATTGTTCAAGATAGCAGGCCAGCAGAGTTCTCAAAAGATTAGATCAAGGTGATATTTATTTTCAGGCTTTTAGAAAAAAGGAGAAATCAGATAGGCAATACCACTCGTTGAAAGCAATAGCGCCATACAGATAGTAGTTGACATTTTAATGCCAAAATTCACAGCAAATTTGATGAACTCACCAAGACAGCAACTACCGATCAGAAAATTCATAAAGAGTGACAAGCCTACAATTTGGCAGTTCAAATCTCACCAGGCTCAAGTTTGACTCAGTCTTCCATCCTTCTGAGGTGGGTAAAATGAGGGCTCAAATTGTTGGGGGCAATATGCTGACTCTGTAAACCACTTAGAGAGGGCTGTAAAGCACTGTGAAGTGGTATATAAGTCTAAGTGCTATTGCTATGAATTGAGGGATGAATTAGTATGACAAAGCACACCAGATATTATGAAAGAGTTATTTCAACATTGCATGTTGATTGATGATAGGCTAAAGAAGATAAGGCATAGGGAGGACTAACAGGACTAACAGTATAGGGATAGCTTCACAACTTTTCTTTATCCTTTTACCCTATTTGTTGGTTGAGTGGTTGTGAACCATCCAGAGTCATTGAGAATAGGGCAGGATACAAATTTAGATCATCATCATCATCTTCATCACCATCACCACCCCACCCACCCCTATTGATTCCTTAGATTCCAGTGGTATGGAACTCCTGCAAACAAGAAATATATAGAGTTTTCTATCTTTAATGGATAAACAACAAAGGCAAAAACTTCCATACATTTGGTCATTTAGCCTGGGCTTCTATATTACTTATAATCCCTAGCATATTAAATAAATACAGACTTTAAAGTTCTACTGAAGACAGCACATTCAATAAAGACATATAAACAAAACTGTTGTATTTGTAATCCATGCTTTCATCCTAAAGCTAAAATACAGCTAATTATTAAACAAATATCTGAAATGTATCAATGGAAATCTTTCTTTCTTCATGTGTATTAGACAGAGAATGTGAAATTCTTCAGACATAATTTCTCTTCCATGCAGAAACAAGTTTGATCATTTTTTTAACTCAAAAGAACTATATGAAATGTTTATCTGATTTTAGATGGTCCATATTAAGTATGCTCTATTTAACTTAGATTTTATTTTGCTTTAGAAAGCTAGGAGCATTAATCATATTCATTGCTTTATTGGTTCATACCAATTCCACTGAAGTTTATGGGTCTGTTCCAATGGGAAAAAAGAATAGGATAGATAGAATCTACAGCAGGCTAAAAGAAACTTGTTTACTTGGTTGCAGAATGTTTTTTAAAAAAATATTTTGATTTATATATGAATTAGTTTATTCTCTATATTCTTCTCTACAACATAGTTCTACTCCAAGAACTGAAGGCTTGTCCTGATGGCTTTCTGCCTATTTAATTAGACTTACAAACATATTGTTTCCAATAAAATTCTTGGTTTGTAGCCTTTTTCTTAAAAATAAAATATAATAAATCATGAATGATAAACAATATATTTAAATTAACACTTTGGAAGTGTCAGAACTTTCTGAAAATTGTGAAGATGTGATGCCATTAAGGGCTTTAAAGTCAAAAACAGCTTCTACAATTTGACCTGGAAACAAACTGGCAACCAAAGCACCTAGAATGTGTGTTGTTCTAGGGACACACATAAATGCCTGAGCTATTGCATATAGGGCATGAGTGACTATTAGCTAAGCCTGCCAGTCTGGGAACAGGTGCAACAGGTGTGCAACATGAACCTTTGGAAAAGCCCTCCTAGCCAAGATTGCTACTTTGTCCTTGAGCAGGAGACGCGAGTCTAGCAGGGCCAGTGGTGGGATGCAGCTGGTTCTGTCAGGTACGTGCGAACTGGGCAGAACTGACAGCGCTGACTGTGGAAGGCTCCGCCCACCACACGGATATAATGCTGTTCTATTTAGCCACATTTTGGAGGCCATGAGCATGTGCGGGAGGCGTGCGCGTGAACAAAGAGCATGCACAGAAGGCTGAGCACGTGTGGAAGGGTTAGGGTTAGGGTTAGGGTTAGGGTTAGGGTTAGGGTTAGGGTTAGGGTTAGGGTTAGGGTTAGGGTGAGCACCAGTGGTGGATTGCCCCAGGTTTGGACTGGTTCGCAAGAACTGGTAGTAAAACCAGCAGGAGGCCCTGCCCACTGCTCCAGGTGTTGTCATCGGCGATCTGCGCATGTGCAGAAGCTTCTGTGCATGTGCGATCCTGTTGTGAACCAGTAGTAAAGGTAAGTAGAACCCACCCCTGGTGAGCACACCCTCACATTTGCGAACCGGTAGGGAAGATAAGTGAATCCCACCTCTGAGGAGGGCATACTAGGTCTATTTCTGGCAATGCCACCTTATCTAGTACCAAATGACCAAAATTCAGAGTCGAAACATTGAGAAGAATATTTTATTAAACATAGTATGACCGCAAACCAGGAAATAAGGTATGTGTCTGACATGATGTAAACTTTCCATATTTTAAAGAAAGACAGTGTTTTCTTTTTCTTCTGCCTATTATTTCCCCTTGCTGCTTTCTAATGATTTAGTAGTCACCAGTAGAGCTTTACAATTATTTCTCTTTGAATTATTAAAATTGTGACATTCAGGGCTGGCTTTACTTTAAGGTTCAGTAAGAACTAGCCTGCAGCACCAAACCTTTGGATGTGCCAAAGATGATATCCTTCTGAAAACAAAGTCTACAAGAAAAAATGTCCACATTTTATCTGCCTTTCAATAATTATCCTTTTTAGCAATAGCACTTAGACTTATATACCACTTCATAGTGCTTTTACAGCCCTCTCTGAGCGGTTTAGAGTCTGCCTATTGCCCTCAACAATCCTCATTTTACCCACCTCGGAAGGATGGAAGGCTGAGTCCACCTTGAGCCGGTGAGATTGGAACTGCCGAACTGCAGCTAGCAGTCAGCTGAAGTAGCCTGCAGTGCTGCACTCTAACCACTGCGCCACCTCGGCTCTTTTTATTGTTAATATAAAGATTTTAGGTGCTTTTATATTGAGGCTTAGCAATTTTCAGTTGGCTACAGTTGGCAAATCTGCTCTGGCACAGCAGCAGACCAGGCTGTGGTTGTCAAGGTCACATCACACAGAGCAACTGTTAGACTAATCTTTCCAAAAATGCAAACCTTTTTGTCAGCCAGAGGTGGCACCGTCAATCAACGTGGCCTGGGGGTACCATGTACCCTTGAGCCAGCACTGGTCCCATCTTTTTCCAGGCTGGTACAGAAACTGCTATGACTTTCTCTGCATGCATGCGGAAAAGGCTGTCAGCTTCAAAAATTTGAACATTGAGTTTTGTACGTATCGCTGTCTTTTGAAGGCTTTACATACCCCTAGGCATTCGAGTACATGATTTTAGATCTATTAAATCAAGGCTTAGCCACAGGATCATTGGATGTCCTTGGGCAAAATAATGTTTTTCTGCCTCGCATACACCTATAAAATAAAATTAAAAAAGAGACCATTATTATTAGATTATTTTTTAAAAACTTTTCAAGATGTATGTTGTAAAGCAATAGACAAATTCACACCATGATTCCAAGATTTCCAGCAGTACTTTAGACTATACACTTTGATAAACTTAACAGAGTGATGAAAAATAGCAGGGATTTTTAACCTTTAACCATAATAACTATTAGGTTAGTTAGACCAATAAGTAGTGGAAAAAAACTGAACCTTGTTCTGACTGACTTAAAAAAAAAAAAGATGGGACAAAAGTTGTTGCAGATAAACAAGTCTGGAACAGCAGCCACAGAACACCATTTATATGGATGTAGGTTTGAAATGTAGCCGGTCTACCCCAAAAAGGCAGTTTGGAAAATTATATTGGAAGATAAGTAACATCTCTGCAAAAATAAGAAGGGTGGTGGTGGTGGGGTCAGTTTTATTAGTTAAAAGAGCACAAAGACATTTGTGAAGCAAAAGCACAGGATATGAACATATTCAGGACTTGAATGTTTGCTGATTGAAGTTTAAATCCGTTCCACCAGTGTCATTTTTTTGCGATGATGTATGACTCACAATGCTGCAATCATGGTCACAGACAAGTTATGATGATTTGCCATGAAAGTGATTTATGATTTTCACTGGTGAAAATCATTTTCTCTTTACATCTTGCCTAAACTATATCCCTGGGCTTAAAGTTTCATCAAAAAAGATGCCAGAATGGATTAGTTTTTCCTTACAGAATTTTTATATATAACTTTAAATGACCTTGTGTTTGATCCTTTAAAAAAAAAAAAGTTTCAGGATTAAAGTGAAGCATTTTTACAAACAGCCACATTACATTTTCCTGTGCTTTATTAATCACTGAAAATAATACGAATACTGATAATTAAGTTACAATATTTGATGTTGCAGAGTATTTGCATAAGAAAAACTCATGAAGGGCAACAGGCGGTTCATTGAAATCATGCCCTAAAGACTCCTAGTCAACGGAAATGCTTGGCTTTCTGATTGGCAATTAATGTACCTCTACAGTAGTTATGTAAAATAAATGGAAAGCTTAAAACTCTTCAAAATGTGATTGTTTCACACTTTTGTACAAACAGATGCTGCTTAAACAGATCTAAAATATACTAAACACTGCACAAATATCCCACAGGGATTTGTTATGCCTGCCAAGATGAAGGAGAGGATGCAATTTAGCTCCAGCGGATGAGATTCTTTTTACTAATGGGGATGCTGAAATTGTATTAGAAAATAAACCATAGCAGCCAAGTTCAGAAGCTGACTGGGAGACTTAACGTGTTTTGCTCAGCGAGAAAAAAAAACTCATCAGGTTTTCTTTAAACATTTAAACATAAGGAGGAAATGGAGAATAGGGACAATGAGTAGCTCTGCCCTCAGCGTTACAAACTTTGGTTACTCCTTCTGTTGAGTCCATGTGTTGTACATAAATGAGAGCATCATGAAAAAGGAGCTTTGTAGATAGAGATAAAACTTGATAGCAAAGGAATCCAGCTTCACGAAGGCTTTTGTATGCATACCCCAAAGTCTTCTCTTTCAGTCTTTTATCACTATATTTTGGGAAAGATTTTTTGGTGCATGTAATATGGAGGCTGAGCCTTTTGGCACAGTTTTGGAGTAAGTACTCAAAATAACAACTGAAGTAGGCTAGAAGTGCATCTATCATTTGTGTTCTTTTGTTTTAAACCCTGATCACTGGTCAAGCGGTGTCTCATCTGTAGAAAGCTGCCCTAAAAAGGTACAATTGATAGTACTATTACAATTGATTTTGTTACTAGTATGTAAGTTGTTAAGTTGTTATGTTGTTATGTTGTTCTTAGTCCATCTTATTTTAAAATTGCACTGTAACATTTTATCTTTAATTAGCCCTTTGTAGATTGCCTAGCATCTCTACTGATAAAGATCAATTCATTTATTCTTCAATTATAAATAAACAATTTTCAAAATGGAAATCTGCGATGTAAGAACACATCTGCGTCAAGTTCATATTGTGTAAGAACACAATACTGTGTCAAGTTCATGCTCTCATTGTCTTGTAAGGCAATGAAAAACTTTTGAACAATGGCAACATTTCATCCTGAACTATCTGTCGAGTTAGCCCGAATGTGCTATGGATTCAGTGGAACAAAACACAAACTGAACAGGATGGCTGTATTTCTCTGAAACAAAACTGGAAACAGTTCTGAGTATTTCAATCATGGAAAACAGTAGGGGCTCAGAAAAAGCTTCTTAGACTCTAAGGTAGAAGGTAATAAAGAAATGTGGAAAATGCTAACTCTGCTGCCATCTAAATTTATCTAAATTCATCTAAATTTTCACAGGTCAAAAACGGCAGTCCTAACTTTCTTGAATGTATTGACTGCTTCCCTACTTTCACCCCAAAAACTGAATTCATGTATTGGCATTTCACCCATCCCTCTTTTAAAGAAGGTAATTTGTGTACCAGGGTAGAAGGGTGTACCAGAGTATTCCGGTAGAAGTAAACTGAGTGCCATTAATCTTGATACCTGGTCATATCTGGTCATAGAGCAATGACTGTCCACACAATAATACCCTGTTTTCCCCAAAATAAGACATCCCCTGATAATAAGCCCAATCGGGCTTTTGAGTGCATGGCAATAAGGCCAAGCGCTTATTTCAGGGTTCAAAAAAATATAAGACAGGGTCTTATTTTTGGGGAAACACAGTAGTAAGAGACCTTTGGAGATGACAAGCCAAATCTCTCTTTCTCTCTCTCTTTCTCTTCCCCCCTCCCAATGTGACACGGGTGACTGGTTAAATAAATAAACAAACAAATAAGTGAATAAATAAATAAATAAATAAATAAATAAATAAATAAATAAATAAATAAATTCTGCTGGAGGTTCCTTGTTTAGCCCTTTTCTCTTTTAAAACAATTTATTTCCCTCATTTTCTCTCTTCCAAATATTTTGAATAGTAATTATCCTGTAAAACTCATTTTTCTCATTTTTTTAAAAAAAATATATCATTTTACTGAGCATTGTGCTTTATACTATCTATTAGTATAATTCTGAATACTTATGTGATAATTTCTATAATTTTCAATGTATTCTAAGCAATTTCCATACCCTCCTTCGTTGTGTGTGTTGTCCATCTGTTGTTTTAAAAATATATTAAGATGCAGAACTCCGACCTCTTCTATTTGTAGTTATGCTTTCACTCTGATCCTTTCCTTTCCTTTCTTCCTCTCCTCTCCTCTCCCCTCCCCTTCCCCCTCCTCCTTTACCTTCCTTTCCTTGATCCTTGATCCAAAATCAGGTATTATATTCAGAACTTCTCATTAGTTTTATATCTTTCACTAATTCTCTCACATTTATTTTCTCATCAACAATTCAGTCAGGATTTTCTATCTATTTCTTTTCTGCATGTACGCATGAATACATGAATAGTGTTGTGTTTAATATAAATTCAAATCAAAAAGATCTTTCCTAAGCATATACTCACAATTCTCAGTCATTCTTGGATCTCTGAATGGAACATTTATTTATTTTATTCACTTTTCTTTTTCCCATTCATGCAATCAGGTTTTTTTAAACATATTTTTCCCCATTGGGTCACATATCCCCCACATCTCTGATTCTGTCATTATCACAATTCACTGGAGTTTAACCTGCAATAATCACCAGCCTATTAATTTCTGCTTCCATATTACACATATTACAACAGTCTAATGACATTGATTCAATACTTTCTGATATATATTTTAGATTTGTCATTAATAATTAGTCCTACATCTTAACTCTCCTGCTTGTAATCACTAATCTCACTCCAGAAAATTAGATTACATTAATTTGTATCTACTGCATCTTTGGTCTTTTCGGTTTCACAGAAAGCACATCCATTTTTTACTTCCGTACCATGTGTAAATTTTTAATCTTTACAATTTGAAGTTCCTACACTCTCCATTATATATCTTTATATATTTTGGTCTCTGTACTTTTCATGGCTTTGGTTAATCAAGGCTTTCATCTAATGCTTTTTGGTAAAACAGAGAAGAGTTGGCTCAGGTTACCATCTTAGTTGTAACCCTACCACAGGCAATGTCCCTGTGAATCGTAAGAATGGTACCAGGTTGTTTGAGCACCCTTTGCTAATATGATTTGATTGCTTATTTGTTCCCTATGACTATCATTAAGTGATGAACATATCTTTTCTTTTATGTATACCGGGAGAGTATGTACCAAGACAAATTCCTTGTGCGTCCAATCATACTTGGCCAATAAAATTCTATTCTATTCTATTCTATTCTATTCTATTCTATTCTATTCTATTCTATTCTATTCTATTCTATTCTATTCTATTCTATTCTATTCTATTCCATTCCATTCCATTCCATTCCATTCCATTCCATTCCATTCTATTCTATTCTATTCTATTCTATTCTATTCTATTCTATTCTATTCTGTTCTTTGGCCAATATGCCACAAGAACAAAAAAATGTCCAATTTTACTTCAGGCATGATCAAGCTATACTATCCAAAGTAGAATCTCTAATTTAGATAATAACATTCAAGCCAACAGTCCCAGGCCATTCAAGTGATGCTGCCAAAGGTCCTGTTCCAGGGTGTGGAGCAGTCGTGAAATCCAATTTTTTTTTACTACTGGTTCACTGGGTGTGGCTTGGTGGGCGTGGCAGGGGAAGGCTATTGCAAAATCCCCATCCCCACCCCACTCCAGGAAGAAGGATATTGCAAAATCTCCATTCCCACCCCACTCCAGGAAGAAGGATATTGCAAAATCTCCATTCCCACCCCACTCCAGGAGGAAGGATATCACAAAATCTCCATTCCCACCCCACTCTGGGGCCAGCCAGAGGTGATATTTGCTGGTTCTCTGAACTACTCAAAATTTCCGCTATCCATTTTCCAGAACCTGTCAGAACCTGCTGGATTTCACCCCTAGTGTGGAGGTTATGTAGGTCTGGATGTGATGGAACAGATTCAAATTCAATCCTGACAAGCGTGAGTAGCTATGAAGATTTGGACCTCCTGGATCTGTGGATCTTCCACATATGGCTATGAATGGGGCTGTGCTACAATCAACAATAGTGTGCAGTTAGAGGTTTGTCATGGACTGACAATTCCTGGTTCAAGAGCAGGTGACAGCTTTGGTCAAAAGGATCTTTGCCCATATATTATTTAATGTGCAAGTTGCTTCCTATCCAGCCCTTAGTGGGCCTTTAGACAGTTGCTTTATTTATTTCACAAATATATTACTGTAATATATTGAACATGGAGCTGTGCTTGAGAATCACTTGGAAACTGATATCACAGTAGTCCAAAATGGGGCAGTGTGAGCAGTGACATGTATGCCATATACCATATATTTTGGAGTATAAGACGCACTGGAGTATAAAATGCACCTTAGTTTTTGGGGAGCAAAATAAGAAAAAAGCTGGTTGGTGGGTGGATTGGCCTCCCGGAATACCCTCAATCAGCTGTTCCCAGAAGTGAATTTTAGCAACAGATTCCTTGGTTGTGAATTCTGTGTCTTGCTTTTTTTTCCTGCATCTGAAACTTCTGAAACACTGTTCAGAAAAAACTTATTTTCTGCCTCTGAAAGCCTCCGAAACAGAGCTTCAAAAAAAAAAAAGGTTTTTTTTCTGAAGCTTCTTTCAGAGCCTTTTATTCTGAAGGACTATCTGTTCAATCTCCTTTCTTTGGTATTGGTATATAGATTAACCTCTTCCAATCTTTTAACATAGCTTCATTAGAACCTTTACTGATTCTTCTTTTGTTGCTTGCCATATTATTTTAGATAAAAGCCTTTCAGAGGCTTTTTTTCTGAAGCTTCTTTCAGAGGCTTATTTCAGCCTCTGAAATCTCCGTTTGCAAGGCTGGGCGGGGCTACATTCGGAGTATAAAACGCACCCAGATTTTCATCCTCTTTTTTGGGGGAAAAAGGTGCATCTTATACTCTGAAAAATACGGTAATTCCACTGTTTCGTGAGCTTTACAAATTATTATGGTTTGTAGTTGTAATTCAAAAAAGTCAGTGGTATTCAAATATGCCATAGTCAGTGGTATTCAAATATGCCATAGTCAGTGGTATTCAAATATGCCTTTCTCCAATTGCTCTGGTCCATCTGGTGAGACTGCTTTGTGTCCTATAGATAAAGCAGTGTTTTCTAGTGGGACCCAGGAGTTGTGCCTTCTCTTTCACAATGCCTACCCTCTGGAATTATGTCCCCTTTCCTACATAATTCCAACCCTGATGACATTTGGAAAGTGCTTGAAGCTATAGCTATTCTCCCAGAACAGAATGGACATAATGATCCCCTGAAGGACAGGTTTTTCTGGCTTATGTGTTTGTCACCAGTCCATTCATGTTCTCTTTTTGTTTTGCCAATACAGGAGAATATTTGTAGCTCAGGGTTGAAATGAGGGATCCTTGGTGCTCTCTGAGCTTAGTTGTTTTCTCACAGACATTTCATTACCCAAACTAGGTAAGATCATCAGTGCTATTGACCAGGGACCCCTATTTTTATTTTTAATTTCTTTTTTATGCTTTAATTGTAAGACACCCAGATTTGTTGGGAGTCAGACAGCCAGTAAAATCTATAAATAAATAAGAATAATATCTATGGAGATTCAGGTCATGGTTGTCCCAAAGGTGCTTTTTCAAGAGGCAACTGAACTTTCTTGTTTTTCTTTGAAGACATTTTGCTTCTCATCCAAGAAGCTTCTTCAGGCTTTAAGAAGCTTCTTAAAAATAATATCCCCCCCCCTGAACTCTTTTATTTGAATGCAACTCATATTAATTTCAGTAAGTTTTTCACCAGAAGTATGAAATCTTCACACTACAGTTGCTGCATGGAAAACAAATTTAAAGATCAACGATCATAATGTGAAAGAACAACTCACTCTTCAGCCAATGACCCTTCCCAATTGTCAATTGTTCATTATTATTTATACTTACATTTTAAGAATGGCAAATATGACAAATTCTTTCAGCCCCCCCCCCCCCAACCCTTGTGGGCAGACAGAGTGAGTGGCTTCAAGTTACACACTGAGCTTCTGTGGCAAGGTACTTCAACCTGCATTTTTCCACACCTCATTGAAATCTAAACAAATACATCATACTGTCTGTGGATTAAGTTGCTCTTGTCCTTATTGTTGTCCTCCAGTGGGACATTTTCCTTCTACCTCATAAAATCAATCAGGTGGCTGGTGTGGAGAGAGACAAAAGGTTACAGGCAAAGAAATGGCATCTGCTCATGCTGACAACAGTGCTAATCTTTGCCCTCATTATATTAGAGATATAATTGCCTTTTGGGAAAAGAAGGATAGGAAATGGTTACAAAGAGGCTGTCAGGTCTTCAGGAAATTCCAGGCCAGGAAACCAAAATCAAGAATACTAACACCACCTTTATTGTAAGGTTGAAGTAACAGAATCTTGCAAATCTGAAAGTGCTTCTTTCCTCCCCTACCTATACTTTTCAGAGAACTAGGGAGAGTCCCTTCTGAGATACTTTCCTTACCCCCATTCTAGCTTTAGACCAGATTTCTCCTATAAGGTCAATATCTAGGCTACAGCTCTTCCCCCTGTCTTTCTTGGTATTCTCAAAGTCCATTACAAAGGCTCAACTTTTTATTTGCAATGCTGAGCTAAATAACCATACCTGCCATTGTTATCCACTCTGGCTGATGTAGATCATTCTAATTGAACATGTTGGAAGG
Source organism: Pituophis catenifer annectens (assembly GCF_029215685.1). Taxonomy (NCBI): domain Eukaryota; kingdom Metazoa; phylum Chordata; class Lepidosauria; order Squamata; family Colubridae; genus Pituophis; species Pituophis catenifer. The sequence continues at coordinate 107,569,486 of NW_027256881.1, forward strand.
TTCCAAACAGGTGAAGGGTACTGTATAGATGCAGGATTGTATTTCCATGTAGTTCCTTCTAAATTAGTAATATTATTCTAATCCATTCTTCACCTCCAGTTTTTGAACTGTGCAGTTTTTCTTTGCTTGAGATGCTCCTTTGAACTATTCTGCCTGGTGCTGGTGATTCTGATGCAGATTGTAAGGATTTTCTTCTTTGCCCTTTTGGTCACAAAGATCTCTCTTTAAGCCCTTGTGAAAGGTCATTATTTTATTTTATTTTATTTTATTTTATTTTATTTTATTTTATTTTATTTTATTTTATTTTATTTTATTTTATTTTATTTTATTTTATTTTATTTTATTTTATTTTATTTTATTTTATTTTATTTTATTATTTTATTACTTTATTTTATTTTATTTTATTATATATTTTATTTTATATTTTGTTTAGAAAATGTATGTGGTGGTTCCTATTCTTTTAACACCTTTAGCTAGTTTACTATATATAGTAAAACATCATTAACGCCTGTTTTTAGAAACAAGCCCATGATGAAATATAGTTTTACAAAACTTAAAAGTGTTAAAAGGTCTGGGAAATAAATTTGTTTTGAGTCCCCCCTCCCCCCAAAACTGCTGAAGGATGAAAAATATTACAGTGCTGGGGGGAGTGAAATATGTGCCAATGGTCACTGTTAGCTTAAAGAAATTATAATTCTCAGACTTAATGAAATACAAATGCAGACTCATCTTTAGGCATTGATAATGTGAATGCTGGGCAACCTCTCTGTCTCTTATTTCAACATAGCCATGAAGAACACAAGCAAAGAAAAATAATAGACTATTGCTATAAATGTTAGCTGTATCTGAAAAGATACACATCAGGTGCATTGATTGGGGACTGTCAACTTCACAATTATTTCAGCAGTTCACCCATGGAATTGTCTTATATTGACATGCTTGATAAGATGCAAAACATTCAAATAATATTTTAGAAGAAATGGGTGTCGTGCATCAAAGATTTGTTTTCAACCTTCAGACAGCGCTCTGTTCTCTCAATCTGTTTGCTGGTTATACTTTTTCAGTACTTGGTCATAAACCTTTCTTCATTTTTTTTTTTGAGTCAGTGATATATGACTGTTGAACCATATGATGAACAACTGAGGGAAATAGGTATGTCTAGTCTAACAAAGAGAAGGACAAAGGATAATATGATGGTGATCTTCTAGTACTTGAGGGGCTGTCACAGAGAAGAAGGAGTCAATTTATTCTCCAAAGCACCTGAAGGCAGGACAAGAAGTAATGGGTGGAAGATCATTAAAGAGAGATCCAAACTACATCTAAGGAGAAATTTCCTGGCGGTGAGAACAATTAATCAGTGGAAGGACTTGCCTCCAGAACTTGTGATTAGTCCATCACCAGAAGTTTTCAAGAACAAACTGGACAAACAAACCATTTGTCTGGAATGGTATAGGATTTAATTTAATTTAATTTATTGCATTTCTATGCTGCCCAACTCCCAAGGGACTCTGGGCGGCTTACAGCAAAAATAATGCGAACAATGAACATAGAAAAATTATTAAAAAAACATTATAAAAACATTTAAAACATTAAAAACCCATGCAGACCATTCATGGCCGGATCTCGCAAGATTGCAACAGCAAGATCAACGGCACCAGGCAGGATCTCCTGCCTTGGGCAGGTGTTTGGATTAGAAGAACTCCAAGGTCCCTTCCAACCTATTATTCTATGTTCTGTCTTAATTATGATCTATAATTAAGAAGCTAATCAATTATTTTAAGTGTTAGTATACCAAGACACTGCTAAGATAGCAATAGCATTTAGACTTATATACCACTTCCTAGTGCTTTACAGCCCTCTCTAAACAGTTTACAGAGTCAGCATATCATCCCCAACAATCTGGGTCTTCATTTTACTGAAGATGGAAAGCTAAGCTGGTCAGGATCAAGCTCTTTCAGTGGGCAGAGTTAGCCTGCAATATTACATTCTCATCACGGCACCACCATGGCTCTCACCATTAATATCACCAAGGTTAATATATCAATTTGCTGAGTCTTTAGCATTGAGAAGATGAATCATTTAAACTATTAGTAAACTGATTAAAAGAGAGCCAGTTTGGTGTGGCGGCTAATGTACCATGCTAGAAACTGGAGGACCATGAATTTGTTCCATTTTAGGCACAAAGCCAACTGGGTGACCTCATGCCAGTCACTCTCTTTCAGTCCTAGGAAAGAGATAATAACCTATCACTTCTGAAATCTTACCAGGTAAACTGCAGGGACCTGTCAAGACAGTTACCAAAGTCAACACTGACTTGAAGGCACCAAATGAATCAAAACACTGCCTAACATAAAAGCTGGCCAAATTGAAGAGCATGATTCCTGTTATAAACAAAAGGGAGTTGAGAAAGCTGCTAAATTTACAAAGTCCCTGCCTGCCTTTTGTTCTACTGATATAAGACATTTACAGAATACAACTGCCAAACTAGGACAATGTGATTCTGGGCAGCTTTTAAAAAGAAAAAGAGAAAAATGAGAGAAAAATAATCAACTAACATTAAAAAAACCCCAAGATCTATAATTAAAGCTATTGAAACAATTAAAGGGAGATCACAGCTGAATATAATTCCTCAACTCATCCCAACCCAGGGTAAGAGCTACCGTTCAGAAGACCTGCCTCCTGGGTTCCATAACATGACTTTGTTTCAACAAGCATGCGAGAAGGGTAGTTACCCTTGGAGCAGATGAGTGTGCAAATAACCCAGTGCTTTGCCAAGTTTGTATTTGTATTGAATTGTGGTCAGTGCCAGTGCAGCTCATATAAGAGAGCTCATATCCACCCACTGTGGATAACATGTGACCAACAGGTAATATAATAGCTTAAAATGAATAGAAATCATTAAATATTCTGGAAGTTTAATTTATATATTTATTTTCTACCTAAGATACACAGCAGGAGTATCAAACTCATGACACACAGGCCAGGTATGTCACATGCTGGCCACACCCACCCCTGGTTTAGCAAAGAGGAAAAAAAATTGCGATACGTCACGTGACGATAATGTGTCGTTGTGAGTTTGACACTCCTGATATACAGCATATATTCTGTTAGCTTAACTATTTAAAAGGATGCCACTCAGCTTTGTATATCTGGACTTGGGACTGAAATCCGAAATCAGACACCCCCTGTCCTTTCTTCAGAATGTGAATAGAATGGACACAAGTACAATAAATTGCACTGTTTATTTAACAGGTTGACAATATCTAATCCGATAGAATCTTAATGGTGTGAAAAGCCACAGGAGAATCAATTCAAAGCATTCCAGTGTAAAGGTAGCACTGTAATTTACACTATTTTCTTTGCCTTTCTGTATTGTAACAAGCCAAATCTATATAATCTGTATTCTTCCTGCAACTTCCATGGGAGCCTGGGAATCACTGTAGTGCATTCCAATACAAAATATTCTTTGTTGCCTTTATGTCCAGTTACTTTAATTTCTCATTGAAGTGAGCGTTTTTCCTCCCAACTGTGTTGATGAAAAATAAACCTTCTCCTATGGAATTCAAGGGAAAGTGGGGAATTGGCAAGACAACCAGGAAGAATGAGAGCAGGGATTAGTGGCTCTCTTTGAAGTTTATGTTGTAGGCTCTCCTCCAAAATAGGTGTTCCTATTTCACAAAACAGCAACCAAGGGAACACAATATACTAGTAACTGGTCCTTGAAGAAATTCCTTATTATCTTCCTTGTTCTTTTTCACCAGAATCTCTAGCATTGTTTCTTACCTTAGTTCTGTTGTTCTGGGCAGATGGCATGCTCTGTGACTGAGGTGAAGTGCAACTTTTATAAATAAGTTTATACAGGTTCCAATAAAGGAACCTGTATAAACTTGTTTGGCTCAGGGTTGAAATGAGGGGTGCTTTGTGCTCTCTCAGCTTGATTTTTTTCTTGCAGAATCCCCCCCCCCCCCCGCACTGATGATGTTACCTAGTTTGGGTAATGAAATGTCTCCAAGAAAACAATCAAGTTGAGAGGGCACCAAGGGGATCTCTCAAGACGGCAGGTTTTCAACCAAACCCCTTAGCAATAACTGCTGATGATGTTTCTAAGACTAGGGTCCAAAAGGCATCATTGCAAATAAAAATGCTCTTGAAGGCTGGAACTTTGCCTGCCTTCTTCCTTCCCTGGTTTTTAAATTAAAAGAATTTTAGAAAGATGTCAATAACAACAACAACAACAACAACAAAAAGTGTGGGGGGGGACACAAGGATTTGAATAGATATCAGTGGTGGGTTTCAAAATTTTTTACTACCAGTTCTGTGGGTGTGGCTTGGTGGACGTGGCATGGCTTGGTGGGTGTGGCATGGCTTGGTGGGCGTGGCAGGGGAAAGATACTGTAAAATCTCTATTCCCTCCCCATTCCAGGGGAAGGTTACTGCAAAATCCCCATTTCTTCCCGATCAGCTGGGACTCGGGAGGCAGAGAATAGATGGGGTCAGGGCCAGTCAGAGATGGTATTTACCGGTTCTCTGAACTACTCAAAATTTCCGCTACCAGTTTTCCAGAACTGGTCAGAACCTGCTGAAACCCACCTCTGGTGCTGCTGCTACTAGAGGCCTTAAGGATAACAACATGGATAAGGCCAGATGTGAGAAAACATTGTCAAATGTATATTATGTCAGGTTTCGGTACTATCTTAAATAAGTTTCATTTTCAAGCGCAATCTCTCTAATGAATCATTTTTATTTAAGAACATAAAAAGCCGACATTCCTGATTTCATTTTTGCAGACAAACTGGCCCCTCCTTCCAACCCCCTCCTCTTCCGCTCTCCAACCCCAATGTCCCATTGGCCATCATGCAGATCCATCTCTACCTCCAGGCACGTTCTTTTCACAGGAATGTAGCCCCCACCCTCATCTCCCAGGAAACACTATCTGTACATACAAAACTAGGTAAAAGTTCATCTTGTTATGTCAGCGCTGGAAGAGAGCCTAATTTGGAACGCTGACATCCGGCCCCTCTCCCTTCACTTCTGCGACATCACCTATCCCATAGGGAAAACACAACAAGATTAGTCTCATCAGCCCCTCCCCGGCTGTGCACCCCCTCCTCCTGGCTTTCCCGGGTGGTCTGCATGGAATTTTGCTATAAGGCGATCAGCTTGGATGTTTGTGCTCTTCACCCAAGAAGCCTCTGACAATGGGTAACCCTTCCATTTAATTAAGTACTGGAGGCGCCCCCTGTGCCATCTTGAATCAAGAATCCGCTGCACCTCGTAGTGCGTTTGGCCCCCAACAACCAGGGGCCCAGGGGGTTCACGTGGAGCCGCTCTCCTTTTCCTCTGGTGGTTTTGACGTGTCACTCGCCCGCAGCCCTCTGTCGACTTTTATCGCTACCCGGAACCATTCAGCGAGTTGGTTTGGGATGTCATGATAGGCAGTCACTTGGGAAATTCTTTTATCTAGGCTTGTTCTAAAAAAATACACCAGCAATCGCTCTGGTAGGGGAGGCAGTGTCCCAATGACTCTCCTGAATTCACGGATATGCTCTCTGATAGGCTTCCCCCTCTGCATTAGGTTTCTGAGCTCGTCTTCCACATAGGGGTCCTCCTCCTCCTCCTCATAACGGGCTCTCAATAGTTGCAAGAACCCATCCGCATTTTGTAGCTGGGGGGCCCTGTATTTGTAGAGTGATGCTGACCACCTCTTTGCTTCTCCCTCCAGCCCTTCCGAGATAGCATTCACTAGGGCTCTGGGGAAAGGGTAGAGGTGTCCGAACCGCTCTATGTATATCTCAGCTGAATCGAGGAATTGGGCGAGGTTGTCTGGGTCACCATCGAACTTCCCTCTGAACTGGGGTGGTTCCTCCCTCTCTGCCCTCTCCTCTCTGTGCTGAGCTCTGGAGGGCCAGCCTTGGTGTTGGTAGTCCTTTGCCTCGTCTCTCATCCTGGGGTGGGGAGGTGCTGCCTTGTCTGGGCTTCGCTGCCATTCCCATCCCCAGCTCGCCCTTCCCAATTCACTTAGGGGTTTTTCTTTATCTTTTACCTTTGTATTTTCCAAGTTGGCTGGAATCACGACCGCTTCTGCTCCTCCCGTTTCTTGAAGCAGGCTTTCCTCCGAGAGCTTGGCTTCAGCCATAGTCCGTCCGACCAGATGTCTGGGAGGGAACGGGATGATTTAAACTCAGCCAGCCTGGATTTGGAGGAGAGTTTGGCTGTCTGTCAGGTTTCGGTACTATCTTAAATAAGTTTCATTTTCAAGCGCAATCTCTCTAATGAATCATTTTTATTTAAGAACATAAAAAGCCGACATTCCTGATTTCATTTTTGCAGCCAAACTGGCCCCTCCTTCCAACCCCCTCCTCTTCCGCTCTCCAACCCCAATGTCCCATTGGCCATCATGCAGATCCATCTCTACCTCCAGGCACGTTCTTTTCACAGGAATGTAGCCCCCACCCTCGTCTCCCAGGAAACACTATCTGTACATACAAAACTAGGTAAAAGTTCATCTTGTTATGTCAGCGCTGGAAGAGAGCCTAATTTGGAACGCTGACATATTAGCTTGAATTTTCAGATATAATTTGAATATGCAGTTGATAAGATTTTCAGAAGTTTTACAAGGAGGAAAGGACATCAAAGCAACTGTTCCAGTTTATAGCAAGGCATATGTGTATGAAATGCCTGGATTTGTCCATGGATTGCCACACCAAAATAAGGAGGAAAAGGCCCAATTCTCTGCAAGTCCAGGGGACCTGCGGGGGGAAAAAAGGTTCCTTCAAGCAGAATGCAAAGAATATGCATTCGAGCTTCGTCGTTGACCTTTCATTTAAATTACAGATATGCAGAGAGAATTGCTCAGCTGCCTTTATGGTTATGGTTAATTTCACAGACATCAGAGAATTACAGCAATCAAGCCACCAAATCCCCTTCCACTCCACATAAAAGTTCAAATGAAAGCATCCCAGGTTCATGGAATGATGGAGAACAGGTTTGAGATTTGTTTAGGCATTTTAAGGGTACTATTATGACACTCTGGACACTCACAGTTCTTTCATAAGACTGAGTTTCTACATCCACAATTGTCCTTGTTTCTTGCTTCACCCTTCTTCCTATCAGAAAATATTTTTACATATTTAGCCTGATACATGTTTTCTTTTGTTTCAACTCATTTGTCTATTTCTGTTTTTTATTTCAACACAGTACAGGTTTGCCCTCCCTGGAACAGCACATTATATCTTATTATATATTATATTATATCTTTTTCAGGGAAATATTTTAAGAGCTGACCAGCTGCTATAATGATATAAGGCAGAAAATGAGTCAGCAAGGCTTTTTGGGCTGATACAACTTTAAGAGATTGTATATATAAGAGAGGGTGTCTCTCTCTCTGTGTGTGCTTCCATGCTATAGTCATTTAGTGACCATTCGAAGCTACATTGGCACTGAAAAAAGTGACTTATGATTGTTTTTCCCGCTTAAAACCGTTGCTAAATCCCCATAGCCATGTGATCAAAATTCAAACACTTGGCAAGTGACTCATATTTATGACAGTTTATTGATTGATTGATTGATTCGATTTATATGCCGCCCTTTTCCGGAGACTCAGGGCAGTTGCAGTGTCCCAGGGTTCTGTGGTCACCTTCTGCAACCTTTTGACAAGCAAACTTCAATGGGGAAGCCGGATTCACTTAACAACTGTGTTCCTAACTAAACAACTTCAGTGATTCATTTAACAGTTGTGCCAAGAGAGGTCGTAACATGGGGCAAAACTCATTTAAAAACTCATTTAGCAACAGAAAGTTTGGCTCAATTGTGGTCGTAAGTCGAGGACAACCTGCTTTGTTCCAAGGATATCAGGAAATGTCTTGTTATATGCTTTCATGACAGTTAAGTATCTATAGCATTTCCTTAATATACCAAACTTGTCAGGAAAAAAAAAATAATCTGATAAATCTTGTTTCTGACAAATCCATGCTGACTTCTGGTAATGCCATTTCTCTTTTCTAAATGTTCACTGGCATGCTGCTTGACAATTTGTTCTACTGCCTTTAATGTACCTTGACATTAAAACTTAACTGCTCTTTAATACTCCCTCTTTCTTCTATTGAATGCTGTAGTTATATTACCTCTTCTCCAATCTCAACAATTCTCAGGAGTTTTAAAAAAATTACAATCAATGGTTCCATGTGTACTAACAACCTATACATCTTTAGATGAAGTATATCCAGCCTGAACTCTTTTAAGTTAGCAGGGTGGATTCTTACTATTCTTGTAGCAGTTCTAATCTCATTCCTCTCTTTCCTCCATCATGTTGGAAAGATTTGTTAACTGCTTTGTGTAAATTGTTCTGCTTTCTCCTTATTCACATTACTGCTTGTCTACTTTTCTTGTCTGATAGATAATCCATAGCAATAACAATAACATTTAGACTTATATACCACCCCATAGCACTTTATAGCATTCTTTAGAAAGTTTATAATGTAGAACAGGGGTTCCAAACTCAAGGCCCGGGGGCCAGATCCGGTCCATGAGGTGCTTAGATCTGGCCAATGAGGCTGCCCTGGAAACAGTGAAAGACTGGCCTGCAGTGCCTCTTCCAGTGAAAACAGAGCTTGGGAGGACTGTGTGCTGCCTTCCTGAGCTCTGTTTTCACTGGCAGAAGGTTTCTGGAAGCCGTGGCATCTGAAACAGAGCTAGGGAGCCCGTTTTCACTGGCAGAGAGTTCAGGCTGCCAAGACGCCCCCGACATGAGTGACATCGAGCTGGCCACACCCACCCTGGTCATGCACCCTGGCCCCCCAAGGTCAAACACAACCCTGATGCGGCCCTGTAATCGAGTTTGACACCCCTGATGTAGAAGCATTATTTGCATATTGCCCCTAACAATCTGGGTCTCATTTTATTGATCTTGGAAGGATGAAGGGCTGAGTCAACCTTGAACCTTGTCAGGATTGAACTCGAGGCTGTGGGCAGAATTTGACTGCAACGCCACCAGGCGTCCTGTATCTTTAATTTGTCTTTCATCTTGAAGATGCTCACAACTTCTTCTCATTATATTTTGTTTTCCTCACTAGCTTCACTTCAGTTTGGATCCAGAATTGGATAGACCAGGAGATCCTACAGCCATTCGTACAGGAGAAGACTTCTTTCAGCTTCATCCTATTACATCCCCTCTGCCCTTCTGAGATGTGTCCTCCTTTTTCAAGTGTCTCTTTTTCTGTGAGAGAATGTAGACACGGCCCTGGGAACGAGGGAGGGGAACAAGGAATTGTTAAGGGAGGAGAAAAGATTACCGTAAGTAATCCCAAGGAGAAAGTTTGAGAAAGAAACTCAAAGTGTTACCTATTTAAACTGAAAAGAGCTTTAAGAAGTCATTTGTAAATATATTGGGACTCTAGTGTGATGGGAAACATTTTACTTTTCCTGCCAAGCCATGAAGACTGTTCCCCCTTGAAAGGAAAAGAAGGCTCTGGGAGGTGACAGCCCTGCCATAGGAAATCGGGGATTTTAACTGCAAACCTGCCATGAATTCTAAATGAGACTCCAGGGCAAGCTTTTCCTTCTTTGCTCATTTATAAAATGTTAAGCTTGGCCAGTGGAGAAATGCTTCATTGTTTTCAACAGGGCTTAATACGTTTTGTCACAATTTGTCTTCTTGTTCAATATATAAAAGCAACTTGCTGCAACTTTTTAAAAGTAGCAGAAGTCCGCTTCCTTTATCTTTCCATATTCCTGCATATTTGGGGAAATCCTGCAATGCTGAGGATTGCCGAACTTGAACCTTAAATGTTGTTTTCTCTGCCAATTTCATTTGGACCAGCAATGAACATGTTCCTGTGATATATTTTGAACTATTGCAAAAAAGGACATTTTGCTGTTCCAAACAGAATAGAATAAATTTATGTCTCTTCCTCTCTTACTAACTTTGGGGAAACCCAGAAGATTTAAGCTTGCCAAAGGATGGCTGTATTAATTCAGTCAGAAGCCAGCATGAAGACAAGGTAGTACTCTTCATTTAACTGTGGTGTATCTGTCTTTCTAAAAATGTAAAAAAAAAATGCTGAAAGAACTATTAAAAGTAAAATAAACTACAGTTTATTTTTACTGTAGTACAAAAGTTTTTTCGCATGAAGATGAGAGAGAACCATCAAAGTAAAATAAACTACAGTTTATTTTTATACTAGTACAAAATATTTTTCAAGGGAAGGAGAGAGAGAGGGAGAGAGAGAGAGAGAGAGAGATGGATGCAAGTAACTACATAGCAAAAAGAATGAGAAGTAATGCGTGGCCAAGTTACTACTCCTAAGAGTTCCACAATAGAGCTGTAATGAAGGTCAAATACAAAGATGGAAGAGGTTAGTGAAAGGAGCCATTTGAAAATTGGCTTGTAAAAGAATGGTCTCCTTTAATAAGATAAAGAGATTTAGAGGAAGAAAGAAGGCAAAGCAGCAAAAGTCCTTGGCTTCTGGATGGATTATGAGTAAAAAGATCCTAGACTGAACATGTCAATCATTTCATCTAAACATAAACGAGATTGGACTAAAATTGGAACTCTGTAGTAGCAATCTGGACAGGACTAAGGAACAAGTCTGTCTGAGTTCTGATTCATTAGAGGTAAGGTGACTGCACAAGAATTCCAACAAATACCTACTTCTGCCTTCAAATGTGAAACTTGTATATAAGCAATTCTTTCTTCCATGCTTTCAGTGAAATGGGGAAATCTCCCACTTCTGAGAGTGAGTTTTGTCTACACATGGACATTGCTTGTATAGTAGTTAATGGCTTTCTAATCAACGCGAGGATCCAGTTTCAAGCATTTTACATATACTGCCATGGGTAATGTGTGATAACTAAAAAGTCATGTATTTGCATATAATAACCTCCCTTAAGTCTTTCTCCTTCAACACAGCTAATCTCAGATTTTATCCCTCAATATAGGGCTTTACCTGTCAAAGAATGAATACTTTAGAGAAGGCTTACTATACTTGTATCATAAGCTTGCTAATTTTTCTATTAATTTCCTTTCAGTTTAGACATTTGCTAATAACATAAGGAATTCTAAAACAGATGAAAAATGTCATTATTCTATGGCACAGCAACATTAGCCTTATGTTAGATACCGTTGAAATTTCATGAAATATTTTCAGTTTTAAGACGCATAAATATTGAATTGTCAACCTTCTATCATGTCAAAGCAACATTTCCCAAGCTAATGGGATTGTGAATTTTGGTTTGAAATATCTGGATGATCCAAGCACTGTGAAAACTATTTTGAAATATTTATTTATTAAAGTTATATTCCACCCATCTCACTATCAAGCGACTCTTGAATATTATCTTCCCACATAACTGTTTTTCTGACTCATTTGGACAAAAGCTTTTTATCCAGTCCTCCCTCATTGCCGTGGCAAACAAATTTCAAGAAGTGTTACACAGTGGGTGATACATCAAGCATGAACCAGTGAAGAGGAAAGGAATATGTGTGAAAATATATGAATACCTGATTTCTTTTCATGAGGGAATATTGTAGATCTATAGGAGCACTAAGAATTGTTTTATACTGAATCAGATAATTAAAGCACCTAGAGCAGATCTGAGTATCCAAATCTAGTCTAGATGACTATGTGACATCTCTGAGATCTAGGTCTTGGTCTAGGGTTGGAAACTGAGACTTTTCAAATGTTGTGGATTTACATTTTCTACCATAATTTCCCATTGGCAGTTCTGGCTAGGACTGACTGCAGTTGAAGTCCAACTTCTAGAAGGCCATAGAGTTTCCAATTCATTCATTTTAAAATTCATTCATTTTAATCCCAATTAGTTCTGAATTAATAGATTATATATGCCAGAATCATACGCCTGATTTTGAATTATATATACCAGAATCATACACCTGATTTTAAATCTGGGCATCTTTGTATAAAGCAAAACTACTAAATTAAGAGCCATTACTATAAAAATAGCAACTTTGCTCAAATTGCCAAGGATACATGTTTTTGTCAAACTGGATTTTTGCACAGTCGGAATCTCTAAAGCAGGGGTGTCAAACTCAAGGCCCGGGAGTGTGACCTGCATGTGTCCCATTTTGGTTGCCAGAGTGCTGCAGGAGACTGTCCAGGCCCAAAATGGGGCACAGGGGCTTGCATGCACCCCCGTGCCCTGTTTTGGCTGGCAGAGGGCCCCCCATGAATCCCGTGTCATGCCCACCCTGGCCATGCCCACCATGGCCACGCCCACCATGCCCAGCCTCTGGCCCTCCAAGGTCAAACACAACCCTGATGCAGCCCTTAATGAAATTGAGTTTGACATCCCTATTCTAGCCTGTCAAGATCTTTATAAATCTTGATCTTTTAAATGCTCCACAACCCCATTATATATTTTTTATCATATATAAAAAGCAGTTTAGGTATTTGCATTCCCTCTAAAAGCTCCTGACCCCATCAGACTAATATAAGATTATTAATGAGCTTGTAATTTATAGTCAAATTATCCAAGTAGCATTAATACAACTTCAATCCCATTTAAAACTAATACTAGCCCTGTCTTTTGGTACATGCACCGTTTTCAGACTAAGACCTATCAGTTGAAGATAAAGAACAAAGAACTTCATATCACCACTTCAAGGCAAGGCAGTGGTATAATTTGCTTCCCTCAGACTTTTCGCTTGCAATAGCCAGAAGATGTTTCTGTACATGCATTGTGCATGCTTGGCAGTCTCTTTGGACGCTTGGAGGTATTGTGACCTAGACCCAAGTAGTTATTACCAGACACAATCAGTCCTAAACTAACATTTTTTATTAGAACAGCTGAGAATTACTTCATTCTCAGCTTAGTCCAAATTAATTCCAAAACAAATTCTTCATAAACAATCCTTCGGCCTTATCACCAACCTTTGTCTTCTTTGGCATCCTGTCAAAGGCTTTTCTTGACAAAAGTTCAGAAGCAAGAGACACTGACAAGAAACAAATGTAGCAACGTTGCTTTCCTACAAAAATCCCAAGAGCTGTTGCTGCTCTTTTAAGCCTTCTGGGAGGGGCCAATCATCTCCTGGCCTTACTCCCGAATCGTCCTTTTTGCTTTAGCTGTTCTTGCCTTCTGGCAGCTCTTCGCATGTGTGCACTAGGAACAGGCTCCTCCTGTTCCTCTGCCTCTCTGCTATCCACCTCTGGAGGCTCTGGAGTCCGCATATCACTCCCAGATGGCCCTGGCCCCATCTCTGCCTCCGATGCAGAGCCCTCATCCGGACCTTCCCCTGACTCCAGGACTGGCCCATTGTCCTCCCCAGACTCCTCACTATCCGATCCGCTGCCAGTTCCGCAGGCTGCTGGCGGATCACAACAGAAGGCTCTGACTAGAAGTATTGGAAGAGGTTTCTACTTAACTACCAGATCAGGGGCAGGGTCCAAATCCCATCGCTACCAGTTCGTGCACTCGGCACTTCTGCGCATGATTTTAACTTGCCAGGCAGATTTCTGTCTAGATAATATGCCAGGTTTAGATAATTAACTCTGAAATATGTGCACATTGGGAAAAACAGAAATTAATAGTACCATCATCTAGTAGATTACAGGCATCCCTGCTGAATTAATAAATTCAATCGTTAGCATTTATTAGACTGAATTTACACAGAAGGAGGATAATTTGATATGGCTGAAGGACTCATGTTGCAAGACAGGATAACTTCATACTTGTGGACTTCATACTTGTGGTAATTGCTGTTAATCATCAAAATAAGAGCTGTGGTGGTGCAGTGGTTAGGATGTGATATTGCAGGCTAATTCTGCTGACTGACAGGGTTTGATCCTGACCAGTTCAAGGTTGACTCATCCTTTCATCCTTCCAAAGTCAGTAAAATGAGGATCCAGATTGTTGGGGGCAATATGCTGACTCTGTAAACTGCTTAAAGAGGGCTGTAAAGCACTGTGAAGTGGTATAGAGCGGTCTAAGTGCTATTGCTATTGAAATAACTAGGCTTTATTTGTGTATTTGTTTCACGTGTTTTATATCACTTCCTTTGAAAACAATTTGACATGATTTTTGGAAAGATAAAATGCAATCATTAGAGCAATAACTTAAAATGGTATAAAACAGTGATGGGTTGCCTCCGGTTTGCACCGGTTCTATAGAACCAGTAGTAAAACCGGCGGGGGGCTCCACCCACCGACCCCGATGTCATCAGAATGCTTCTGCGCATGCACAGAAGTGTGCGTGCGTGGCCCCGTTGCGAACAAGTAGTAAGGGTAAGTAGAGCCCACCCCTGGTATAAAACCATTTTTATAGAAATACCAGAGGAAAACCAGTATAAGATCATTCATCCAATATTGGTATGTGAAGGCCTGAATAAAGAATTTATTCTTGAATAGATAGCTACCAAGAGCCTTGGTAGTACAGTGGTCTAAGGCACCCTGTTATTAAGCTGGTTATTAAGACCAGCTGCCTGCAATTACTGCAGATTTGAATCTCGCCAAGGCTCAAGGTTGACTCAGCCTTCCATCCTTTCTAAGGTAGGTAAATTGAGGACCCAGTTGTGGGGGCAATAAGCTGACTTTGTATAAAATATACAAAAGGATGAAGGCTATTGCTGAGCACCTTGTAAGCTGCCCTGAGTCTCCGGAGAAGGGCGGCATATAAATCAAATTAAAAAAAAAATAGATATCTAAAACCTAATTGCAGCTTGCTGTTTTGCAAACTTCAGAGAGAACATTCCCCCATATTATCACCACCATAGAAAAGGCGCTCTAAGGCATCTACAGCACAGTTTCCCCTGATGATTTTAGTGATATTGATCTACCTCTGTAAAGGTGTACATTTGATAGGTGCTTTACTTGCAAGTTGTTTAGAGCCTCATATATCATGAGCATGGCTTGGTATTGGTTAAATGCCAGTGCACTTATTTCAATAGAGCTATAATTCTAACCCTAAACTTGTCATTGCATGTAAACATAAGCTTAGAACATAACACATCATCTTCTGATTCTGATGTAAAGAAGACTTAGACTTGAATATAATGCTGCCCACTTTTTCCCTTTTTATAGTAATGTTGCAAATCTTGATGCTTTGTATTATCTTCATACATTGATACACTGAATTTATGAATTTTACTGGTAGAAAAAAAGATTTATGATAAATAATAAAAATATTATTTCAATGCAAATTTCAACCCAGTAATTATTGATGTAATGAAATCAGAATTATGAATGTTCTGTTTAGAAACGTTAAAGATTAAAATTATGAACACTCTATTTAGAAAGGTTAAAGGTTTCAAGATAAAAAGAGGAAAGAAAAACTCTATCAGTAGTATATTGCAGCTTAGGGTATCAATATTTAAAGACATTATTTGACTTTTCATCCAGAGTTAAATATAACATACAAAAAAAAGCCACTGTGATTCATCTCAAAATTATTATAATAACAGGTTTGGTCTTGAACAAATTGTTTAATAGTAAGATCTTCATTGCATTATTATTATTGCATTACAATAGCCTGGATAGCTCAACAGACAGAAGCACTGTAATTTAACACCAGCTGTCTGTAATTAAAGTAAGATCGAATCTCGCCAGGCTCAAGGTTGACTCAGCCTTCCATCCTTTCTAAGGTAGGTAAATTGAGGACCCAGTTTGTGGGGGCAATAAGCTGACTTTGTATGAATATACAAAAGTATGAAGGCTATTGCTTAACGCACTGTAAGCCGCCCTGAGTCTCCGGAGAAGGGCGGCATATAAATCAAATTAAAAAAAAAAATTATTTAGTGCATGCATGTGTGTGTGTACTTAAATGTGTGTGTGGGTTGGTGGATGGGTATTATGTATTGATAAAAGAAAATAAAAGATAGACAAACCAAATTTAAAAAAAAATAAATAGTAGAAAAAAGGAAAAATAATAATAAAAAGAGAGGCTATTGCTATTTCTGACTCTCCTGTTTTTGTATGTCGGCTGATGTGCAATATTTGTAAGCATTTAGGCCCCCTTAAAAGCTGCAAATGATTATATTTGTCATGCTGCATGTCATGTATATATGGGAACCATTCTTGCTTAATTTTAGTTAAACTTTGACTATATAAGTATAGTATTAGTTTTGCCACTGCAGCATACTCTCCAAATTTAAGTTCCCAACTGAATATGGTCAGGATTGTCTTTCTTCCAGTGTTGAACAAATTTTATTCTCATTGTTGTAAGTATATATCTCATTAAATTATGGTATTACTTGTTGATCTCTCCCCCCCCCCAAGATTACACTTAATAAAATGGTTGTGGTTTCATTTCCAATTCGAATTCCAAGATTTTCTATATTGTACCATTTATGTCTTTTAAGTTCTTTCACTCATCCACCGCTTGTGATGAAATGTTCCTTATGATTCATGGCATTTCACACATTAATTACTGTATGATTTGTCCACCTCAGATATTATTGATGGAGTTGTATACCATCTATAAAACATATGGCCTACCAACTCTTAATGACACTCTTCATGATGCTAAATAGCACCCAATACAAAATAGTGTCTTGTGGCAGCCCACAGCATAGTTGCCAGTTTGCCAGTCATCTAGTGTTCCTCTCTGAAACCATCTTGACATGTTAGAGAGATCACTGTAACATAATACTTCCAACTCATAAAGATTTGCTATACAATAGGATGGTACATAAAATGATGCTTGACACAGATAAGATATAAGGTGATACTAGAGTGCTCGTAATTGAGTGTTATTAGTCTAGGCTCCAATTTATAAAGGTCTTATGGGATTTCACCAATGACATTTAAAGCATCTTAGCATTTTCTTGAAAATGTAATTCTCAAATGCTCAGCCACAATTGCTTTTCCATTCCATTTAACATAGAGAGAGAGAGAGAGAAAGATAGAGAGAGAGAAAAAAAGTTGTAAACAGAGCTGTGTCTTTTATTTATTTGAACAAGGAAAGCTACATGTGCAAAATATATGTATAGTATATGAGGGATAATATATAGAATTCTACATTCGTATTGGGTCTTCTTCTAAGTGATGGCCATTGCCAATTAGCATCAATGTCTTGTTACAGATTTTCCCCACATTCCTGTCCTTTGCTTATGATATATTTATAGATTTCATTTAGTTAGTTAGAGAGCAAATTTGTTTAGTAGTTAAGAAAGTAGGCTATACAATGGGAGACTGGGAATTCTTGTCTGTCTGTCTGTCTGTCTGTCTCATACACACACACACACACACACACACACACACACACACACACACACACACAAAACCAGATGTTTGACCAACATATTTCAACAGAAAGATCTAAATTTATATTTATAGATTTCATTTAGTTAGTTAGTTCATTTAGTTAGTTCATTTAGTTAGTTAGAGAGCAAATTGGTTTAGTAGTTAAGAAAGTAGGCTATAAAATGGGAGACTGGGAGTTCTTGTCTGTCTGTCTGTCTGTCACACACACACACACACACACACACACACACACACACACACACAAAACCAGATGTTTGACCAACATATTTCAACAGAAAGATCTAAGTGACCCTTTGACTATGAAATGGGGAAATTGCATGCAGCCTGGGCCTCAGGTGGCCTTTTATTAGTACAGATATAACCTCTCTTTTTCTGAAATGGGGAATAAGGCAGCAGCTCATGATAATGGATTTGACTTAGGGGTGCCATTTGTTGATTCTTAATGCAATCCAACAATGTTCCGGTAATGCAGACATATCTTGCATTTGAGTTTATCAAGCACACTCAAACTTCAAACCGCCTTCCCTTATACCATTGTGACATCAAATCAGTGGTGGGTTGCTCCTGATTCGGCCTGGTTCTATAGAACCAGTAGTGAAACCGGCAGGAGGCTCCGCCCACCCGCCATGACATCATTATGGGTGATCTGCGCATGTGCGCAGCCCCGTTGGGAACTGGTAGTAAAGGTAAATAGAACTCACTCCTGCATCAAATCCAGGCGCTACTGCAATGATTTCTTGATGTTTCACTTTGATTGGTACTGAACTGAGGAATCTCTTGATTAATTTAACAAATAAACACCCCAATGTAAATACACAGAACCCTATGAATTATGGGAAATAGATCATAGTGAGTAATTGATTTTCGATGAGCATCCCAAATTAAATAGATCCTAAAATGCACTTGGACGTATTTGTTGGTTAGAATAGGACATATTAATCTTGAGGAAAAGGAATGCATTTAGTAAAGCTGGCAGAATGAAAAACTGTCACTTTCCTTACAAATCATTCATAACCTCCTGAGACCACACAGTCACATGTACCCATAGGCTAAGCTTTATAATGGAAAGGCTTGTTAAAGAAATGGAGAAAGAGGTCTGTCTGTTTTCTTTAGTTACATAAAGAATCTATTGATTTCAGCACCAATACCTATGTAATCTCAGGAACAGAAATAGGAATAGTCTTCAGATTAGGAGAGGGGAGGAGAAGGAAAAAAGGAAGAGTTCAGCCACCCCAAATTTCCTCTTACTTAAGTGGAACCTTTTGCAGCCTAAGAAAGAATTATTTTGAAGACCTAGCCAGCATTAAAAAAAAAATCATATTAGGTAAGATCTGATGAAATCCATCTGATAATGAATAGAAACCTGATTGCTGATGCTAACAAAGAATTAACTACCCTACCATTATAGTTACTGTTAGAGTAAGCTTTTTACACTTGCAATTTACAAAGCCAAAAAATTAAAGTACTATAGGACCCCCCACTAACCGAATAGTTACAATTAGCTTTACAAACCAAGAGACCTAAGAGGTCTGTAAGGGCATGCATAAGCGCACCAACATGCCTACCGTCTCTGTCCTACTGTCCCAATTTATTTATCTGTCCAAACTCTGATACAAATGGCAGAGTAGTTATTATGAGCACAGCTCAGATGATATGTGCAGCAGAGGGATGATGGTATATTTTTGGGGAAAAGATCTCATTTCTGTTGATGGAGAGAACTTTAATAATGGTCAGAGTTGCTAATTTATTTATTTATTTATTTATTTTATTTTATTTTTATACCCCCCTTCTCCAACAGGACTCAGGGCAGTGAACAGCCGAGATAAAACATAACATATAAAATTTAATGGGCAATGAGCTTAAAGACAGAATTCATTACAAGGCACTGCTGTAGGTCCGCTTTCAATATGGGGTATTATCGTTTGCTGGTGCAGAATAGCATCTCTAGTTCAGTGATGGCAAACCTATGGCATGCGTGCCAGAGGTGGCATGCAACACCCTCTCTCTGGGCACATGGGCCGTCACCCCAGCTCAGCTCTGCTGTGTATGCACATGCAGCTCCCGCTAGCCAGCTGATCTTTGGGTCTCTACCACGCATGCATGGGGAGTGGGGCACATGTGGAGGGTGGGGCACACATGCACGGGGGGGCAGGGCACATGCGGCAGCCTCCTGCACATGTGGGGTGGGCAGAGCACATGCAGGATGTGCACATGCACTGGGCGTTGTGCATGTGCAGAGACCGCATGCACATTGCATTTTGGGGGTTCGCACACGTGCTTTTGGCACTCAGTCCGGAAAAAGTTAGCCATCACTGCTCTAGTTCTTAATGGAGCTCCTACAAGTGAAAAGTTCTTGGTCTGTTTACGTGTCTTTAAGTAATGCGTAACTTCCTTGAGTGCTACTGTGTTAACCAAAGGTAACATGAAAACAAATTGGATTATTATTAAATTATTGAGGATACAAGGAATCTAAATGTTTGAGAATTGATAGTGATTTTCATAGTGAAAAGCCAATATCTTGGTTTTCATCCAGTTGGTCGAGAGGGCACTGGAACTTTTTTTATTCCCTCCATTACTCTCTGCTGCAGCATTCTATACTCTTTGGAAACAATTTTTGGGATGATGCTGGTTGTAAGAAAGGAACAGATGGATGCCACTCCACTGACAAGAGGACACAGTTGGATTTCACTATTTGTAAATTCAGTATTGAGAGCCAGTTTGGTCTACTTTCAGAAGAGATTAGACAACCATTTGTCTAAAATGGTATAAGGTTTTCTGCCTGAGCAAAGTTTGGAGTAGAAGACCTCGAAGGTCCCTTCCAACTCTGTCATTCTATTCTATTCTATTCTATTCTATTCTATTCTATTCTATTCTATTCTATTCTATTCTATTCTATTCTATTCTACTCTACTCTACTCTACTCTACTCTACTCTACTCTACTCTACTCTACTCGACCATGGTATCACGCTGCGCTGGCTGGAGGGGTTAGGAGTGGGGGGCACTGTTATGCGGTGGTTTGCCTCCTTCCTCTCCAGCCGTACGCAATCTGTGTTGGCAGGGGGGCAGAGGTCGACCCCAAGGCGCCTAGTCTGTGGGGTGCCACAGGGGTCGGTCCTCTCACCCCTCCTGTTCAACATTTATGTGAAGCCGCTGGGTGAGATCATCCATGGTTTCGGGGTGAATTTCCATCAGTATGCTGATGACACTCAGCTGTACATTTCCACCCTGGGCCACCCCAATGATGCCCTTGAAGTGATGTCCCGGTGCTTGGAAGCCATACTGATTTGGATGGGGAGGAACAAGCTCAGACTTAACCCTTCCAAGACTGAGTGGATGTGGTTTCCAGCGTCCCGTCATAGTCAGTTGACCCCATCACTGATTATTGGGGGTGAGATCTTGACCTCCTCAGAGAGGGCTTGCAACTTGGGTGTCCTCCTGGACTCGCAGATGTCCTTAGAAGACCATCTGATGGCTGTGGCCAGGGGGGCTTTTTATCAGGTTCGCCTGATTTACCAGTTGCGTCCCTTTCTGGATCGGGACTCCTTGCACACAGTCACTCACACCCTCGTCACTTCCCGTCTGGACTATTGTAGCGCTCTCTACATGGGGCTCCCCTTGAAGAACACGCGGAGGCTCCAACTGGTCCAGAAAGTGGCCGTGCGGGTAATTATGGGAGCGACCCAATGCTCCCATGTAACACCGCTCCTGCGCGAGCTGCACTGGCTCCCAGTGGTCATCTGGGTGCGATTCAAGGTGTTGGTTGCCACCTTTAAAGTGCTCCATGGCATGGGCCCTGGGTATCTACGAGACTGCCTTCTGCCACCAATAGCCTCTCATCGACCGGTACGCTCCCACAGAGAGGGGCTCCTCTGGGTGCCATCAGCTAGACAATGCTGGCTGACGACCCCCAGGGGGAGAGCATTCTCTGTGGGGGCCCCTACCCTCTGGAATGAGCTGCCCCGGGAGATTCGTAGGATTACCGACCTGCGTACCTTTCGCCATGCCCTAAAAACATTATTATTCCAACAAGCAGCGCTGGCCTAAATAATAATAATATTTTTACTATTTTTAATGGGTTGTTTTATTAGAATTTTCGGCCAATTGATTTAATTGTTTTAATTTGTTTTTAATTTTTCTATTGTCATGGTTTTATTTCTGGCTGTACACCGCCCTGAGTCCTTCGGGAGAAGAGCGGTATAGAAATTTAATAAAATAAAAAAATACTCTACTCTACTCTACTCTACTCTACTCTACTCTACTCTACTCTACTCTACTCTACTCTAATTCTATTCTATTCTATTCTATTCTATTCTATTCTATTCTATTCTATTCTATTCTATTCTATTCTATTCTATTCTATTCTATTCCATTCCATTCTGCTCCACTCCATTAATCCAAGTAGTTGTCAGGAGTAAAAAAACAATTAACTCAAAGAAACAAAATAAACAAGAATATCAGCATTAAATTTGAAGTCAAACATCTTAAATATCATTGAAGCACTGATAGATAAATGCCATTAAGAATAGAGGTTGGTTTGTTTTTATTTTTTAAACTTTTAAAAAACTTTTCAGAAATCAAGTTTGGGGGAAAACCCCCTGCTATTTCAGGTTTTAAGAGCTATTTGATTTCTTCTGTACAAATATTGAAAAAATAAAAGCTTGATTCTATATACCAGTAAGATAAGTACTTTTTCCAGCTATTATATTTTATTCACAGTATTGCCAGGGTTGTAAAATAAAGAGGCTTGTTCCCAAATCATTTTTTTTGCTTCATTTAATGTCACTAATTACCATAACTGAGTATCAGCTTCCCTTGTACAGTATATTACCTATAGTTGGTAATGTGATCTGACTTTTTGTCTTAATTGCATTGACTAAGGTTGACTTTGGAAAATAAGGAAAGAAACTCATGGTAGGTTTAATACATGTATTCTTTTCAAGGTATTTTTTCAGTTTTTTTTCATGCCTGCAAAAGATTAAATTAATTCTTATCTTGAATCTCAAACACTGATAGCCATCTGAGAGGCAAGTGATCTACCTCTCAAGAGAGACAGGATAGGCCTTTTAAAAATAGATTTCACAATGTTACTTTGAAGAAACACAATGAAACTCATTACCAGGGTTAGGTACAAGTTTAATTGAAGATCTTTTGAAATTTCAAGGACTATTTCATTTCCTTTGAATAACACAATCTCCTTGACTTAGTCTGTTTTTTTTTCTTTTTAAAAGAAAGTGTTGCTTTTTCTTGTGTTATTTTTGCTTTGGTTTCTTTATGTATATTCTAGATGTAACTTTCTTTGATTTTAAATCAGCAAATTTCTAGGGCCAGATTTACTTCCTGATATATTTTGCTATCAATTTGAGGAACCTGCCCACCATCTTAGTTACCTGCTGAAAGAGGTTTTGCATTAAAAATTAGCTACAATGGGACATGTGTACATTTGAGGAAAAGTTTTTTCTCTTTAAAAAGAGAAGTAGTCAACAATTGTTTGTTCAGGTACAATGGTATAAATGGGATATTTGTTATAGTAACATTGTAGATTATGTGTATTTGTGTGTATCTGTGTCTATATGTATTTATAAAATTAATTGTATTGTATTATGGAAGTTCCTTCAAGTAATGCATTAAATACAATTAATTTCACAAAACTATTTAAAAACAGTGTTTTAAAAATGCTGTTGGCAAATGCTGTAATATATTATATTTTAATTGCCCTGTGGTATCAGAATACCCAATCAACAATATTTTATACTAGTGACTCTGTTAGACCTCTTGGAAGAATTTTTATTAATTTGGTAATGTGTTTCAAGAAACTTACCAAAGAATTTTAGTGGTTTCAAGTTGCTTTTGTGCTAGCAGATAAAGCCATCATTTTGGGGCTCTATTTATCTTCTAATGTTTACTCTGCATTGCAGTATGATAAGTTCATAGAAATTCATACAAATCTTCTAGTTTGGTCTTAAATAATGAGAAGACCATTGCCTACAATTTTGTTACTACCAGACCATTGTTAGAATTGACAAAATTAAGCCTTTTGTGCATTTGGAAAGTCAACTCTCCTTCAGGTATCATTAATATCCAGTACTAAATAAACGATCTGCCAGTCAATCCTAAACCATTGTTATGTGGCTAGTAAAATGTAAGGAAGTGAGGAGTATAATTAATAAAGCTATTTATTCAGTCACCGGGACCAGAGATTTAGTGTTCTGAACTTGTGGACTCATGTTGGAGCCCATCCTTGGGGAACTTTATTCTAGCAGAGTAAGAAGCAGATTTAATATTTTTCAGAACCATCCCTTATCACAAGTATCAGATTGAATAGTCTGCCTCAGTGGTGGTATTCAGCCGGTTCTATCTGGCTTGGGCGAACTGGTAGCAGCGGCTGCAGGAGGCTCCATCCAGACGTCATCATTATCCGTTTTTGACAATCTGCGCATGCGCGGAAGTCCCTACACATGCACGGAGGTGGCGTGTGTGGGAGAAGTGAGCGCTCTCTCTCTCACATTGCGAACCGGTAGCGAAGGTAAGTGAATACCACCCCTGATCTGCCTGCTCCATATCTTTTTAACAGTTGCTGTCCAACAGGACAGGAGGAGGCAATTTTTTTTTTACAAATTAATTAATTGATATATAGAGCCTCCCCAAAATTACTCTGAGTGGCATACAAATGTCCACTAGAAATATAAATCCTCCCTCTCTCCATGTAAAAAGTAAAATAAAAAACCCACAATACTTTAAAAACAAGTAAAATAGTATTTTTAATAAGTTTTTTATTGATTTTACAACAACACAACACAACACACAAAACACAAACACATATGTGTTTCTTTTTAAATATCAGTTTCGTTCCTCTTACTTTCTACTTTATATATTCCCCATTTTTCCAATCCTTTATTATCATTATCTTTATCGTCCCTTTATTTCTAATTTTATTCATTTACAATATTTTACACATTTGTCATATTCTTCTCTCCATCATTTATTCACCTTTACTTTCTCTAATCTTGAGCCAATCGTACCACTTAGTCCATACTTGGTAGTATTCTGTATCTTCCTTTTCTTTTATTTCTTTCATTAATTTATTCATCTCCGCACAGTCCAGGATTTTCCTAATTACTTCTTCCTCTGTTGGTACATGTTCATTTTTCCAGGACTGTGCGTAGACTATCCTTGCAGCTGTAATTATATGCAAGATCAAATATCGAATTTCTTTACTGTAGGTTCTGTTTACTATCCCTAATAAAAACACCTCTGGTTTCAAGTCCACATTGTAACCAATTATCTCTTCTATCCAGCTTCTAATTTTAACCCAATATTTTTTCGCTTTAGGGCATGTCCACCATGGATGGTAATATGTTTCACACAAGTAAAATAGTAAAATGGCATCCAGATTAAAATGTACTGTAACTAACAACTGGAACTCTTCTCATCTAAACCAAAAGGCTGGGGAAATTAAGTGACAGTATGTAATTAATTTCTACTTTATGTCTAACTCCATTCAAATTTAGTTTTTATGCACAACTTCTTCTTTATCCTGGGAATTTTTGAGAATGCAGTTCCAGCATGCCAGTAAAAGACCTTAGAAGGATAAAGGAATTGGCACATTGTTGTTGGCTGTAATTTATGTCATTCAGATACAAGTAATATACAGGTGCATTTACTGGTTGCTTATTCTCTTAAAATCTCCTAACTAATTTTCCACAATCCTGTTTTATCAATGGAAGAGTTAAGAGCTGGTGAGAGAGAAATAATAGAAAGGATGGTGGGTTGCAGATGAGTTGATGAAGTGGTTCTCAATTGGTACTATGCATATGAAACCAAATATAGAGAAAGATATTGTGACATGAATTGTGTAACAATATGCTTGTGAACATTGTATCCTTGGGGGAAATGGCTTTTAATTTACAATATGCATCTTAAATCCTTCCACAGAATAAGTGGAGGGTGTTAAGATTCCAAATATTGTGAAATATTGCCTCTACATTGGTAGACAGAGGTACTGTAGGTCAAAAGACACACATTTAGCTACGATACCAAACAATTGACAGCCATTCTTTATTTAGCAACTTACCTTCATTAGGGAACATTAGAAACTACAACAGTAATAATCTTTGACAATAAATCATTTCCTCACCCATGGGTGTGTTTATGAGCAAGTTTCATGCGCCTGACAACAAAAGCTTCCAGTTTCAAACTGATTTAAGGTCTGGTCAGTTTCAGGCAGCAAAGCAAACCAACCAGAGGTCTGTGTTCAATTAATTAAGGTCACAGAGCAGAGCTTGTTAATTTGTGGTTAGTAGTTATTAGGGAAGCGCTGCACTACAGAGAACAGCAGTTCCAGTGAGAAGCAGTGCAAGAAAGCCTGTTTACTTTATTATCAATAATAGCTTGTTTACCTCGATGAGGAGGTAACAGGGCACTGTATAGAGAGTGATGGCGAACCTTTTAGGTACCAAATACCCAAAGTGTGTACGTGTGCCCAAACTGCAAGGTGTGGGTGCATGTGCACCCCCCCGCACATGCATGCACACCCCACGCATGCACCTGCAACCCATGTATGTGCCCACACCCCACCCAAACTGCAAAGTGCAGGTGTATGAGCCCCTGCACATGTGCCCCCCAGAATGCACGACAGAGACCTAAAGACCAGCTGACCTGTGAGAGGCGCCAGAAGAGAGCTGGGGTGATGGCGCACATGCTACAGAAAGGGCTGTGCATGCCACCTCTAGCATGCATGCCATAGGTTTGTCACCACTGGTATAGAACTTTATCTGAATGAGGGCAGCAACCAGTAATCTTCACAGTTGTAGTGTGTGTCTATGTGTCATGTGATAATTTCATAAGTACCCTGTTTCCCCGAAAATAAGATATCCCCTGATAATAAGCCCAATCGGGCTTTTCAGCGCATGCTAAAATAAGCCTCCCCCCCAAAATAAGCCCTCCCCGAAAATATTTAAACTCATCTTAAAGACGGCAAGAGGAGCCCCATCTTGCTCCACATGCCCCAAAATAATAAGACCTCCCCGAAAATAAAGCCCAGCACTTATTTCAGGGTTCAAAAAAAAATATAAGACAGGATCTTATTTTCGGGGAAACACGGTAATTGGAATGGAATGTGGCCATAAACGAGCAGAGGGTGCATTCACAAGTTTTTGTTATTTCTATTGTTTTCAAAACGTTGCGTGCTTTCAAAATATGCCCAGCAAATCAGCAAGGAAGCTTTTTTTCCTGTACTCTCTTTTTTATTTTTCGTATGTTATCTGAACCTTTTCCAGGCATGAGATGGAGGAATTGGGGTCTACATAGAATGTTCTTGTGAAAACTTTTACTGATTTTTTATAAAAAATGTAATCGCACTGAAGAAAGATGATAATGGTTAATAGAAAAATATCCTCAAAGATTAAGATTGCTTTGCAGTCTTTTAAAGTAACAATGTTAAATGATACTGCTTTTACAGTATAGGAAGGATCTACTCTTTTTTTCTATCAAATAAATAGCAGATAAGAATATTACCATGCATGGACGCAAAAAAGTTTGGCAAAGGAAGTTGCTTTTGACCAATGCTGACACTAGTTGAATGAATATTAAAAAAAATAAACCTGAATAAATGTAATGCTGTGGATTTTCCCCCTCCTTTTGCTAGCAAGTAGGAATAATAGTAGTGCCAAAAGTAGTGGTAGTAATATTCTTTTATCTGTTAAACAGTCATCGTGAGTCCACAATTTTATATACTAAAATTGATGATTATCTTACTTCCAGAAATTTAATCAGTTTTTGTTTGCTTTTGTGTGTGCATGTGTGTGTGTGTGTGTTTTTAATAAAGGCTCATATCTGAACTGGGCAGATCTTTTGAGCATAGATAAAGATAAGGATAAGTCTGATTCAGAAAATCTCTGCAGTTATCAATGTGGTTTTTCTATTAACATGGTTATGGTTTTTCTTGTGTATAGGGATTTTATATTATGGTTTTTTTCGGTATTTTTATCCCTGTAAGTTGTTCAGTCACTTGAGTAAAACGGACAGCTACTGTATATATATTAAATAATTAAGAGTAAGGGAATAATTTTTGTTCTGGTTTGGTTGCCAGGACTGTATCTGAAAATATTTTGAAAAAATATTCCCTGTCAATTCTATATTTATTTTATATTTCACTGAAGCTGAACTTATAGAGCTGAAAGGACATGTACCTTGTCCAGGAAAATTGATCCAAATCCAGACTAAATATAAAATTAAACCCCATGGGAAAATACATTTGAGTCTTTTTATTTTAAATATTCTTATTACAACAACTTTGTTCACATATTGACACAAATTTACATATCCAGTGTTTTATCTTTTGGGAAGAATGCCTCTGTTAATGCATGTTTTCAAAAAATCAATGAAATTCTCATAACATAATAGAAACAAACTTCCATTCACCATCTTGAAGGCTTTGTCACAGTTTGAATTTCCCGGCATTCCATAAAATGCATTTTTGCAGTTTGTAATCAGTGTAGGAGATATTCATAGTCACACATAATCTTAAACACAGAAATTTCACAACAAAAGGGGAGGGGGAAACAATTATATAATTTTACTTGCACATATTAAGGAGGCAAAAATGGTAATTCAAACAACAGGAAAATATCTTTTTTTGAGGTCACATGTAGAGAGCACAAAAAGCAATTGCAACTTCTAATCAGTAAAAAAAAATCATACACATTTTTTGACAAGGCCTTGTTTTTTCATGGCTTCTTCAAATGTGTATTTTAGAAGATACAATTTATAACTTCTGGAAGTTATATCATCATTGGATAGTTGTATTTACGTATATACAATCTGATGCAATAAACAAGAACGATCCTTGTCTCTAGGATTGTAAAGCAAACATGAAAATATCACTGTGCTTGTGGAAAATTGATTGTTAAATACAGGTACTAAAAAGATGTAACTTTTTTTGGCAAGACCGATGAACTAACTTTTGGTGAATTATTCATCTTGTTCTTTTCTGGATTTTGTCATAAATATAGATAATAAGTGCTTTAAATAAACTTGTCTCATAAATATATGCCAAGTGATGTAAGAGCTGCTTCCCCGTGGCATGATTTCAGCAACATGCTCATTCATCAAAATCAAAAATTATGCTGTCATGCCATTTAAGTGCTTTAACTTGCACATGTCAAAATGGTTCCCCCAAACTGGACACTTTTTCATTCATGACAAGACCATACAGTTCTGTTCTTGCTGCTTATATTATGCATTTGGATTTTCCATTTATTTTTCTTCTTCTTTCACAATATATTAAATATTGATAATTTAATCAATAAATGTTTATTACATTTCAACTTTATAACCAGAAAGAAACTACAGTGAGATTGACTAATAGCACCCATTTCCACTTCAAATATCCTATCTAATTAGAGAGTCTGTAATTTAAAAGCTTCTTGGCTAAGTGGTTTCAATTAGTGATCAGTTACTACCTGGTAACTTTAGATGTTCTCCAACAGCCTGTTACTTTAAATCAGTGTTTGCTAAGGTCAGCTATTTATCAAATACAAAAAATATGATAAGTAGAAAATGTAGTTTCTGAAAGTAAAAATCAAACTGACTCATCAGTGTCCTTGGGCATTATTATCTAGTGTTAAAATAGTACATAACATTCAGGTTAATATACTCATGAGACAGGATGATAAGATACAGTCAGGAAAATATGTTTTACATGCTGTACATTTGGCTTTAGATTTTTAAGGTTTTGTTTCTTTTTACAAAGTAGTGCAAAATTACAATGCATTGATACAAAATCAGTCCTATTTAGTAATTATTTCCCCACTTTTTTCACCTTGTGCTTCTTTAATGGGTACAAGTTGTCACACTGATTTAACAGCACAGTCCTGTTGATTTTTATGATATAAATATAAGCTCTAGTTAAGTTCAGTGAGGCGCATATCCAATTTATTTATTTTTTGCTCAGAATTGCACAAAGAGCATCCTTTATATATATATATGTGATGTTTTTTCATTGCCATATTTAAATTGCACTGAATAAAGTAACATTTCAAACTGATTTCCTCTGCATATTGACAAAATTCGGGTAATACAGGAATGGCATTGCAATTCTTTATACAATGGATGTCAGTGAAGAATAAAATATCCAGCTCATTTTACATACAAAAGTGAAGCTATGACAAACCCATGGCACAGTGGTTTTTCCAAAAGTTTCACATTTCAGAGCAACGTTTATCTACGTTTGTTAATGTTCCTGTAATTTAGATTTATCTGTCACTAGAAAGTGAGTTATGACTTTTAACAATATGATTGAAGCAAAAGCACCTTTTTGACTAAGTCATTATCAGTGAGAAGGATTAATATAAATTAACTTTGATTGGATCACTGACAAGATCCTTTCTCTCGGAAATAAATAGAATTCATTAGGACCACCTACTGGGTATAAAGTAAATGACTAGAGACACTTTAATGACACATTGATTAGATTGTCAATAATGATTGTGGCATTTTCCCGCTGTATTCTACATTCTTGTAGGATTGTGTTACTAAAATAATGGTACTTGTGAGGTAAACAAGTTCATGTACATTGAGAATATGCAGATCTTTAAAAATCATTTTTCTATTTTAGCATTATTTTCCAATGATTTTTACATGTATTTTGACATACGTCATGTCAGGCAGGATGATCTGAAGAGGAAAAATTGTTCCGGGAAAAAAAAATAGAGTTCTATAAAGTCTTAAAATTTGTAATGTTTAATCAAAATTGGAAAAAGTCCTTTGCTGGCTTGAATATTTGAAACGAAAAAGTGCAACTTCCAGCCTTCCCTTGGATTTCCCTCCTGCCTTCTTTTTAAGAAAAAAGATATGCTAGTTTCCTTTGAGGGAATCATAGGATTATTTTACATTCTTAATATACATGCATTTAAAGAAACCATTCCGGGTTAGAGTGTGGGAGTAAACTGATACATTTCAATATGCAGAATATAATGGTAAGTATTGAAGAACTAGCTTGTCCAGGGACACTATGCAGAGTTAGGAAAAACAGTACATGACTAGCATACATAATATGTACTTTCACAATTTAAACTGTGATCTGTTTTAAAAATGAGATCATCCAGTATAGATTTGCAAATGCCTTTGTATGAAGTGAAGATACTTTTATCTATAACGCTGAATATCAAGAACTAAAATTATATGTACTACATAGTTGTCACAATGTTTGCCTTGAATTATATTGTCTACAAACGGTTGCATATGTTCTTCAGATCGCAATGCTACTACTTCTTTATGAATCTTTGTAAATGAATTAGTTTTAAAATATTTAAGGAGATTAAACACAACAAATGTGAAATCTTGTAATTAAAAAAATTGTTTTCCCTAAGAAACTATTTTCATGTGAAATACATTTTATATAAAACACACATATAAACTGTAGGATAAAATCTTGTGTGTTTTTTAATTGGAAATTAGTCCAATTAGGAAATTAAGATGGCATCCCTTAAAAACAATTTAGCACTATAGGTGGATGGGTTATAGTTGACAGGTTGAGTTTTCATATTGTGGCAGAAGGCATAAATTTGAAAGTCAAAACAATTGTATCATTAGAAATTCAGTAACCTTTTGTCTATACAGAAGAGTTTCAAGTGACACAATTTTTGCTCAGGTAGCCCTAATTCTACTTCATGTAGTTTTAGGATTATATATCCTTGAACTTTTACAAAAGTAACAAACTCCATCAATAAGTACACATTTACCAATATTTGAGCTCCATTACATCAGCTCCTAAATATAATTAGTGTACATTTAAATTCAGTTCTACACAAGGAAATTATGGGCCACATTAAGAGCTAGTATTATAACTATTTTCCAATCCAGAAAGTGGCAATGTTTTAGCAAGGTACAGTATACATCATTTTTTAAATTTATATATGACATAGAAGGATGCATTTCTTGCACATATTACATACATACATTAACAGTAATTTTGAAAATGTAGTTTATTTGTTCCGTACATTAATTTATTAAATTAATTTCCAGAAATGTTACTCTAATGTATGAGTGACAGAGATGAATTAATATCCTAGTTTTATCCTTTTCCAGTGTTACTCTTTCTTAAATTGTTCATCTTTAGCAATTAGCATTGTAAACTGAGTATTTATCCTATAGTTTCAGGTGGTGCAGAACACATCTTGAAGACCTAAAATTTAACTATTACAGAGTTAAAGCAAAATACTGAAAGAGAGTAATCTCTTATAGCTGTGTTTGTACTATGAAAGAAGCATTTTCACACAATCAGGGCAACAATTATTAAGAGTAACACTTTTTAATGAGCCAAATTTATATGCAATGAGAATTTGCTACTCCGTAACTGTTAAATGTCTCTTGTATGAAAAGTTCATATCTGAAGCCAAAATACAATTTAAAATCTACAGATACTTTAAAATTTTGAGGAAACAAACGGAGCAAATCAGTGAAAAAGAAACAACTCTGTGCTCTTTGTTATGCTGCAGATGACATTGTGTAAATGATATTTTAATCATCAGAAAAAGATACTTGCTCTAAACACTTCAATATTCTATGCTCTTTTGAAAGTAATATGCCCAAAACAAAATAATACAGTTTGCTTTGCATATTGCTTTTTGCACCCTCCTCCCCAAATGTACAAATGGCATCAAAAGGTAGTTTCAACAGTTATACAAGCACAAACCTACACACATAAGCACTCACGGAGGACTAGATCTTGCAGTCTCAGCATCACCTTACTTATCAAACCCAAGTCTGAATTCTCTGGAGATACTGAAAATGCTGAAGAATATGGCACGAAGAACTGGAGATGAAATTCTTAGCAATTTAAGGGATCCCTTTCTCTCCCATGACACCAGAAAGCAGCGTCTTTCTATTTGGACTAAAGCCACAACTTTCACTCTCAAATACAAATATTTTCCAAAAGTTCAAATTTCATTTTGTCACATATACGAATATTCAAAGTTTTTCTTTTAGTTTCTTAATGCAACTGCTGGTGAACCGACAGGATTCACAGTTTCCTATAAGAGAACATTCTTTTAAAGTGACACAATATATGAAAAAATAAACATATTCTTAAGGAAGCATCACCTTCAGTTTTCATTCTAATTGTATGGCCTTTTGTTCTTAAATGTATTTTATGTATCTCATGAGGCCACTGGCTTGAATGAGTTTCCACGGATTCTATGATGTCCATTTACAACTGGTACAAAAGGAACGTAACATTTCTTACATTTATAACTTGCTGAACATGTTCTTTAAAAAATTGAAAAGATTAACCTTGCAAATGCATTTATCTAAATATTTTGTTGAACAATTTGAAAGTCCAGAATTCAGACAAAACAGAACAGTTAACATAAGATACATTAGCACCAAGTTTGATTACATATGTACTATGAATCTTGGATAATTAATTTCACATAGCAAAAGTTCATTTGGGCATTTTTTTTAGCACTGAGGAAAAACCAGGATCTTTTAATTCTGCAACCATGGACTGGATGATTATAAAGCATTGCATACATGTTTACATGTTACAGAGAATGGAGCAAATTTATGGGGCAATGCATTGGCTATGGATCTTCTGATGAAAATACAATTGAACAAACAGAGTCCACTTAGATTAACACCTTCCATTTTGTTATTTCTGCTCTATTTTTTTATTGGGTGGGAAACTTGTTTACAGAAAAAAGCCTGATCCTCCATGACAGACTTTGCTGGTTTTCCCTGTCATTAAAGCTGCAGTGTACAGGAGAAATATGTGGCGTATGTATGTATGATATGAACAAATAAGTTAATGGGACAGAGACCATCAGACATAATCCTTGTCTCATGAGAATAGACTTAAACATTTTATCTCAACTATTTTTTCAGGAAACCCCTGAATTAAATGTTATTTTTGAGTTTAAAATGCTGATTTCACAAATTGAAACTTGGAAGTCCAGAAAATCTTATGTGAAAAATTCACATGTGTGTACACACAGAGAGAAATATCACCATACAAAACCTGTTTTCTAATGTTTGAGGCTAACTGTTGTCATTCCATTTCTTCAGATTCTGGGATTTATGACAAATTTAAAATGTGAACAATTATTTATTTGAATTTTATTCCATATTTATTATTTTGTAAGTAATTCAAGGTAGTGAACACACACTTAATACTCCTTCCTATATTCTCCACGCAACAAACCTGTGAGAGGTTAGCCTGAGAGAGAATGACTGGCCCAGAGCCAGGCAGCCGGCTGTCATGCCTATGGTGGGATTAGAACTCACAGTCTCCTGATTTCTAAACCACTACACCAAACTGGTTCTCTTTACTCACTATGACATCATAACAAATCATTTCCAAGAAACACTCCTAAAAGTAAGCTTAATTGTCCAGTGTTTTATTTTTTATCAGAAGTTAAATACATTTAAACTATATTTAAAAGGGACTACTTTAGTTGAATAGCAAAAAATATAATTTATGAAATATCTTTGAGTTAACTGTTAAATCCTCCTTTTTTGATACTGATAAAACTGTGTGGAGGTATAGTCTCTAAATAAAGACTCCTCCATACTATCAGCTTGCATTGCCTGAAGAAGTTACATATATATTCATTCCATGTTAAACACAAACCGAATTAATCCCTTCAGAAAAGAACATGAAATCAAGCCACAAACTGTTAAGTCAATTAATAACATTTTGAAATCCAAGGTTGAATACATCTCCCAAATACTTGTTTGAAAATATTTACCTTCAACCTAAATTCTTTGCTGTAAAATGCTGAACAGAGTAACCTAATGGTACTCTGCAATTTGAAAACTACTTACCATTCTGCAGATTGTATTCACTAGTAAAAGTAATTAAAAATTAACATGTTTTATTGGTCACTGAAAGCTATATGTTATAATGAGAGATGGAAGCAAGTTCCTCATCTGTCATCCGTTTCCAAACCAAACATACAATAACAAACTGCTCTGCTGAATATTGGCAATACTAATAAATCTGATAATCTCTTAACTTGCCTTCTTCTCTACTCTCAAATGTTTCATCAATAATTGTTCATCAGTGTTCCATTTTATGAAGGTGATGCCTATTGCTGCTCGGGAACAAAAAATGTCAACAGGAAAATGTGATCATCCATAAAACATATGCAATTCATGTTTTCATTTTAGAAATAAATGTAAACTATGGACAATAACATTACTTAAACTCTTAGCCTTAAGCCCTTATGCCCTTCTTAAAACCTAAGACCTTAAGACCTTCTTAAGACAAATTGGACCTCTGGAAAAAGTTGGGTAAAAACTCAGAATTGCCATACTGTAAGTTTTGTAACATGACAAAATGGAAATTTGGGGAATGCATACAAAATTGGATTAATACAAAAGTAAACTCAATGAAACTTAGTATTTGTTGTCTTAGATTGGCTTTTAAACTTTTTTTTTTGGAAACCAGTACAAAAGCCAAGGAAGCTTCTCATCTTTTAAGGATTTATGCATTTATAAGTTAGACTAACGAGTGGTTAGTTTGCTTCCTCTGATCCAGACTGATAAATATTTTTATCCAGCATTACAGTGCAAGTTTAATTTTCCCATTTTTGGTTACTTTTTTTCCCACACACAAAAAATCATTTTTTATAATGATTTTTTTAAAAATCATTGAAATAGATGAAGGATTAACCAAACATGTGAAACTGAATGCAAGTCTTCCCATTGGAGCAACCACAATGGGAGTCACTGGCTTTAAAATGGAAGATGTGACTAAATGATCAAAGCCTCATTCCTTTCTAATATCCATAGCATTGCAGTGCAATTACAGTAAAAAAAAAAATACGATTTAAGTTTTGATCACCATGTCTGGCATTTGGAAGCCAGGGTCTATCACTGTGAATGAGCTTGCTTCCCATGGAGTAAGCAAGATGTTCTACAACCAAAAGCAATTTACAAGACACAACCATTTATAAACAATTTAGAAAGTTAGTTTATAAAACAAAATCAAACATTGCTCTGGATATCCGGATGTATCATTCTATTTCATAAATTATATTTGTTAAACCATAATAAATAGTTTGGTCCCGTTGTTTTATGTTGATTAGCTTCGTATCCCTCTCCCCAATTTCTTTTGCTGCCCTGCAAGAAAAAAACCCTGCTTTAATCAATATAAACATGATTGCCTTATGTAACTGACAGTGATGCAGCATTGCAAAAATGATGAAACAAGAAATAGTATATAAGAGCATACTCCTCAGTGAACACTGTCAAACATAGCAGGATTTCCAACAAACTATAAAACAATGTCGTGGCAGAGGTTCAGGATGGCATAATTTGTGCAGCCATGTCATGGTCTTTAAAAGCACCCAAGTTATTTCACATATCTCCCATAAGTACATCCTGCAAATGTTGCTATTTTTTGGTTTCCCACATGGGACAGTAAATGTATGATTAAAATGTAACAGTAAGTCACCACAGTTTGGATTGTTTAAAGAAGGGAAAGCCAATGTTGGATTATTACTCTTAATTCCTTTTCAAAATCTCGGCTCAATAAAATATAGGAAGAGTCTGAAAGATGGTGAGCACTTCTTCAACAAATAAATGAAACAGAAAGTGACCAATAACACCACTATTATTTTGTTGAAAGACATCTTTATCTGGAAAGGAAGGAGAGTGGTTAAGGTTTCAAGGCTTTAAGTGAATTATTGATCCACATTGAGAAGAAGGCCAGATGACAAACAGTAATGCTTTACTCAGGACTTTCCCCCCCCCCACTTCTCCTCATCTTGGAATTTTGACAGCTTTCCTCCCCCTTAATATAAAGTGCAGGAAAAAACGGATAACGGTTTAGTTCCAAAACCATTTCTCTAAATTACCAACAGACTTGTATTCTTGGTGTCTCTTTACGTGGTCACAAGCGAGACATGCATGTGATTCCCAGAATCGAGAAAGGCGCACTGAAAAATCCTTCCTCCAGTTGAAGTAGCTAATATACAGTTTAGTGTTTTTATCAAGCATCAGAAGGTACTCTGAAAGGTCCTTTGGAGACAGGAAATCCTCCACATGTATGAAAGAATTAGCAGGGATGTAATTCTCATAGTTTTCTCTGGGAGGACCCAGAACAACTGGCACAGATCCAGCGAAAAGAGCATTGTAGAGTTTCTCTGTAATGTAGTCTTTATGGATAGAATTTTCAAAGGAAAGGTAAAACTTGCAAGTGGAAATAGTGGGGATCAAATTTTTATCACTGATATAATCTCCAAATGCTTGTCCATACGTATGGATTTCTATATATTTACTTAATTCATTATAATACTTAACTCTAGCATGCTCAGGATTCCAGTTACTCACTACCCAACATACAAGTTTTTCTTTATTTGGCATTTCATACTCAAAGGAATTTGTGCTGACTATCATGAAGCCATAAGGCACCTGAATATCTGAATCCCGGCGATAGGTGAGGGTCAAATTGAACAAATGTTCGATACCACTCTTTTGTGGAGTATGGGTTGGAGATTCCAGGTTCATCCAGATCCATTTCTGAAATGCAGGTCTAGGCTGCTGAGGTAAATTAGTCAGATCCCAGCTAATATCTCTATGGTGAATGAGAACTGCATGAGACCGATTATATAGTGTGCGGTCCGTTGTCAGATGGCATCCATGGATATTAAAAGTGGGACAGAATTTCAGATCAAATGTCTGTCCAAATGGCCAAACCCATATCAGAATTGTTGTTTCATTAATGTAATCACTTTTGGTTGAGAAGAAATTCTTCATCTTTAGAACCGAGCTGGCTGATTCAATAGGACTAGAGATCCATCCACTTGTGGGTTTGATATAGATCAGCAGACAGGCCATGAAACAGCCAAGCACAATGAAGAGAAATAGAAATGGCCGGAAAATTCCTTTGGATGATGATGTCATAATTTGATCTACAAAGAAAAGAAGAAAGAGTTTAAAGTCAGTGTTTTTAAATTAAGGTGAACATTAAAATTTGCATGCATAAAAGAGCTACTTTAAAAAACATGTTGTAGAGACACAAAATTACTTATAATGGTTATTATGCACTATTGATAAACCTAAAAATTACAAATAATGGAAAAGAACCATAAACCTAAATGGGAAAGAACCATAAACCTAAATGGAAATCAAATGAATTGAAAATATGTGTTGAGGTGGAATGAAAACAATTACATCACTATGCTGCATGTATTTGTATATTTGTATTTCAGTGTTAAATTAATATTATTCAGTTAGTTGCATCTGTATTCAAGATAATCCTTTATTGTTTCTGGTTTCAGGAGAAGTCAAAAATTAAATATTTATATTATTTTTAGAGGGATTTTCCTTTTCCTTCTCTTTTTTAACATTTATAAATTTTGATACTGTTATTAACATTATATTAGCATTAATAGTCTAACTTCAATAATCCTTTATTCATTTTATATGAAATATATGTTCATATATATAAAAACACATCTGTGCTTAATAAAATAACACATGAAAAAAGAAACCCTCTCCAAAATAGATATAATGTGCATTTATTACTACCAACATACATTTTAGCAATTAGTATTTTATACACTGCAAAGGGTGTAAAAACAATAGCTTTTGAAAAAAAATTACTATGCAAAATGTAACATGGCTCTATGCTAGATTAAAAATGGCAAACTTTTAAAGAAACTGTCCATTGGCCTGGTAGATAAAGAACCTCAAGGAACATTAGGAATAAAATCTTCACTTAGCATGAATAATCCTAATTGCCATAAAAATTCCTCAGTTCTTAAGAGCAGAGAGAAGCTCAATCATGCTAAATATATGCAATCACTTCTGATACATCTCATTAGGACATAGCTTTCTTTGTGTGTTTTTTTTTTGTCTTCCTTTGTGAATGGAAATACTTACATATTTAAAACATTTAACCCTAACCACTACAAAACCCAATCCCAATTTAAGAATTTTTTTAAAAGAAAATTACAGATTAAACAATTTTAATCATAAAATTAAAACAATGTGGTCCATATGGGGCTGCTCTTGAAGGACATTTGGAAGCATCATCTGGTAGACAATTCAGCTGCATAGGTAATAAAGAGTGTTTGCTGGACATCTGATACATGCAACATCGTTGCTATATGAGCTGCACTGACTGCCAGTGTACTTCCAAGTGCAATTCCAGGTGCTGGTTTTCACCTTTAAAACCATTCATACCTAATCCAGTTTGGTTCTACAGATTGGATATGCTATGGATCCCATCAACCAAGGAATGTAATCTGGTGTGCTTTCTCTGCCATAGCTCTGGAACATACTCCCTTAAGTGACCAGGATGACCCTGATTTAGATTAATTAATCAGTGGAACGGCTTGCTTGCAGAAGTTGTGGGTGCACCAAATTTAAGAAGAGATTGGACAATCATTTGTCTGAAATAGTATAAGATCTCCTGCTTGAGCAGGCAGTGGACTAAAAGATCTCCAAGGTTCCTTTCAATTCTGTTATTCTGACCCTGCTGACCTTTTTTAAACCATGAGGACTAGTTGTGCACCTGGGTCTGGGGCACTGAGTGTGTTAAGGGTCCCATTTCTTGTCTGTATTAGCATCCATAGAGTAGTTCTATTTGGCAATCATATATATTTATTTTGGATTATTTGAAACATTTTTACTTTTTATGATGTGGGTCACCCAGAATCGCTTCTTGAAATAGGTGACTATAGAAATAAAAAAAAAAAATACAATTTTAAAAACCAGCAAAAAGGATCAGCAGCAACAATAAACAAAAGACAGGGCAGAAGAAATTCTGCAAAAAATAGACAACATGAACAAATTAATTTTGCATCACACACGGAAAACTGTATACCAACCCTAATTAAATTGGAAAGCAATTCTATAATTGGATGAACTCTATCATGAACACCATGTCTCAGGTTACTGGGCAGAGAATTCCTGAAAAATGTGAGACCATAAAAATGATACCCCAGTAATCTTAATGCCCAGAAAATAAAAGCA
The DNA here is from genome assembly GCF_029215685.1 of Pituophis catenifer annectens. Taxonomy (NCBI): domain Eukaryota; kingdom Metazoa; phylum Chordata; class Lepidosauria; order Squamata; family Colubridae; genus Pituophis; species Pituophis catenifer. Next base: position 107,608,678 of record NW_027256881.1, read on the forward strand.
AAACAATCAGGTACTCTTAAATCCATTTAGGTCAAGTACCTTCATGTTCACTCAAACATGCTTTCAATCAGTGTATCTACTCCTATATAATATACACTTCCCCTAAAGTGTCAGAATTCTGCATTCTCTAAAATTTCCAGGCTAGCCTTAAAAGTAGGCCTCCGCAAAGCACAATGCATGATTCCAACTGTCAAGTTAGTATATTTTTGCACAGATTTGCCACACCAGTTGATGCTGGGGAAACTTTGTTTTGCCCTTTACTTTTATGGATTACAAATAAAAGTGGGAACTTTTTTCTGTCTACAAGGTGACATTTGATGTTGACTGGTAGGCTGTAGGCTCTACTTGCAAATATACAGAGATTCCTTTTACTATACGCTATACTGCCCACCCTCTAAAATAAAGTATTTATTTTAATATTTGTTTTCCTCTAAAATATTAATAAATGTTCCTCATTCATGTACTGTATGCCATTTACTTACCATTTCATTTACTTGCTGTTTACTTAGGTCATTCATATTAATACTTGTTTTCACAACCCGTTCACATACTCTATGCTAGTCACATATAATACTTATATGTCCATTCATTCCTCATTTCATTTTCACCATCCAGCTACTATTTCATACATGGTAAAAACTGATTGAATTTTAATACTGCCAAGAGATTTCAGGGATTATTCAAAAAGTATGTCAGGTTTTAAATAAAAAAACCCCCAGTTTTCTCCACATCTAATTCTATACATCGCATGTTTTTACTCTGGTATAGCACATTCAGTTATTCTAATATCTGTGAGTAGCTTTTTGTTAACTTCCCCCTTTAAAAAAAAAACTCTGAATGGCTCTACAAAATCATACGTGGGCCATAAGAAGAAAATCTGACTTATTCTACAATGCTTATCTTATCTTATTTGGCTACTTTAGCAATCAAATGGGATTTGTTTCTGCCTCAGGTATCAATAAGGCAGATCTGGCTGCATTCCTAAAACAGAATGGCCCGGGGAATTACATCATAATGTAGCATTATTTCTAAAGACATTTTTAGGTGGGAAACGACAGTCCTATTTGAACTAATAACGGAGTGTTTTAGGTTGCCATAGAAAGTGTCTGTACATATTAATGCAGGAAGGATATGCAGGAAGAGTAGCTACAATACCCCCTGGAAATCAAGGGCTAGCTGAATCAGAGCAAATCTACACTTGATTGGAATGCAATCTCTTTGCAGGCTTGCCCAGAAGAATGACCTTTTCTAGTGATCATCATGGATAATGAGCTTAATGAATTGCATGATAAATAGCCAGTTTAATGAAGCATCCACACACAGTCCTTCTGGCTGCACAGGTATATGGAACTGCAACAGAATGCTAGGGTGGATTGAAGGAATGACGTATCAAAGATCAGTAGAAGATAAAGATGTGACTGATGAATACAATGATCAAGAATCATGTAGATTGACTTCCATTAACAAGTACTACCCCAAACACTTCAATCTCTTCCAAAACTGTACTGTGAAATTGTAGCACTAGTCCGTTGAAAAATCAAGCTAATGTTTTCAGTTATAAAATAGGAGACAAAGAGGAGCACTGGGTATAAACTGGGGAAAATATGTGAAGGGTGTAAGAACTTCTCCTTTCTACAGATTAATTTCTGTGCTGCGTTTTCCCCCTGATACTTCAATCACTCTTTATTTATTAAACAAATGAATACAGCTGTCCAAATCACATGTAGTGACTCAGGGCGACGTAGAACATTAAAAATCCACAGTTAAAATTCACCACTCCAACACCTATTCCACGGTAGCAGCAACAACAGAATCAGACAAGCTGCTAGATTGGCTCTGAACGAGATCCTCAAACTTGCTGACAAAACTATGTCTTCAAGGTCTTGCAGAAAAGCAATAAGGTGAGAGTCAAACTTATATCTGGGGGAATAAAAGGAGAAAGACACCACTATCTTTTCCATGCTGGGAAATCTTTCTGAAATCAAGGAGCTACAAGACAAATTTGGTAAACTATCTGATTTAGATAACCTCTCTGCTTATATTAGTTGGGGAAATTGTATTGATTAGCAATATGTACAGTACCTCTAATTCGTTGTAATGGAACTGAGACATATATTAAAGGTACCACTGTATTTAAACTCTGATTCAAAGCCAATGCAATTGTTGTAGTATGTATTATTATTTCTGTGACTATTATGGCCGCCGGGGGTAGAGATCCTGAGAGGGGAGGAAATAAGCTCCCTGGGTTTTCCCCCTCCTAACCAATAGGTCCTGGAGGTAAGGAAAATGTTGTTACTGCAGTCTTTGTTCAATATTCCCCTGAGCATATCTCCAGCCACATGACTGTTGATTCTGAATATATAGGAAGGAATCTGCCCTAGAGGTATGGCATGCCCAAGTAATTATGCATTGTATTCCAATAAAACAAAAGCTATTTTTTCAAATTGGGGAAATTTCATTAGAGAACACAAGTATGGATTTATTGTATACAGGATATGCACTGAAGATAATATAAATTGGATTAATTTCAGAAACACCTGAATAATTTCAAAATGAAGTCGTATTCCTCCAAAACCAACTTAATTAGAGCCATCTGGAACATTCATAAAAATTTTGGAAATATACAGACATTGTCTAAAACAATTTTGCCACAAATTCTTCATATGCAAAAATAAATAAATAAATAAATAAATAAATAAATAAATAAATAAATAAATAAATAAATAAATAAATAAATAAATGTAAAAAGATAGGGATGCAGAAATTTTGTGACTATTTTTGCAACAAACAACAGCTAATTGTATTTACCCAGTGCTCTTCAGTCATAGTACATTCTGATTTAGTGGTTAAGGAACCAGTCTAGAAAGAGGGTGATTGACTTTGGGCTAGGCACTCTCTCTCAACCTAATCCTCTTCACAGGATTGTTGTGGAGAAAATAGGAAGAGGAAGGTATGTTGGATATGTTTGTCATCTTGTGTTATTTGCAAAAGTAATAAATATGGGATAAAAATAAAATTAATATGATGTTTAGTGATTGATTGGTTGGAAAAGACTGGAAGTTCCCAACTTTTCTATTGCATTTACAGTATATAGCAATTAAACCAAAATGTGTACTGGGAGGAAAGTTTTTAAAAGGATTATTTTCCATTCATCCTAATTTCTGCATTTGTGATAATATTTTTTTCACATCTCATCCATAAGGATACATGTTCTGATATTTTCATGTGTCAAAAATGAATGAAATAAGATCCCTTGCTTTGCAAATATGAATACTCCCTTGCACAAAGGTAAAAAACCGTCTGAATTTTATAAATATCATCAGATATTGTAGCTGAGGCCTCTTCTGTGCCCTACTATTTTCATAAAATTGTTTACAAAAACACAGACATAATTGCATACTTTTAAAACATGCTACCAATCTATAAAGTTTATTTTTTGAAAATTCTTCTTCTGCAAAACATATTTAAGTGAAAAATAGATATTTCAGGAGTTTGCATATTTTATCCAATTCTACACAAGTACTGAAAAGTTTAGGATCATTTCATTTATTTTTAAAATTAAAAAGGAAAGCTGCTTTGTCCAAAATAAGTATGCATATTTATTTTACATTTAGCCTTTTATACCATTTTAAGTTTTAGTATTTATAAAGAGTTAATATCTCTTCACACGTGTATAGTTATTGATTTCCAACTATAGTGAATTTATTTTATTTATTTTTATTTATTTATTTGTTCAACTTGTATGCTGCCTTTCTCTGAAGACTCAAGGCGGCTTACAATGCATTTAAAAACCATATATAAAAACATTAAAAATTAAAATATTAAAAACAATTAAAACCCATTCACACCATTCATGGCTGGATCTTGCCAGATCGCAACAGCGAGATCAACGGCCCCGGGCCTGCCAGAAAAGCCGCTTCACCGTTTTTCGGAAGGCCAATAGGGTGGGGATGGTCCGGATCTCAGGAGGTAACTGGTTCCAGAGAGCTGGGGCAGCCACAGAGAAGGCCGTCCCCTGCGGGCCCGCCAGCCGGCATTGTTTAGCTGACAGGACCCGGAGGAGACCAACTCTGTGGGATCTTACCGGTCGTTGGGAGCTATGCTGTAGAAGGCGGTCTCGAAGATAACCTGGCCCTGAGCCATGTAGGGCTTTAAAGGCAATAACCAACATCTTGAATTGTGACCGGAGACCAATAGGGAGACAGTGCAGCTTTGCTTCAGAATAAGAAAAATACAAAATCCCCCACTTCCTACCATGTTTCCCCGATAATAAGACCCTGTCTTATATTTTTTTGAATCCTGAAATAAGTGCTTGGCCTTATTGCCATGCGCTCAAAAGCCCAATTGGGCTTATTATCAGGGGATGTCTTATTTTGGGGGAAACAGGGTATTGATTACAGAAACTCACAGAAACTATAAGCTGTTTTGTTTATACAGGTTCTAATCACAAATTCATACTTAAATAATAACCCACTCAGAATATACAGAAAGAATACAGCAAACCTGAATCTCTGTAATGATACTTTAACTGTTTTATTTTTAAAAAGCTCTTATAAAGCTGAAATATCCTAAGGCAAATCAAGAATTTTCTGGCACAGTTGAAAGAATGTTAAATTCAGTACATTCAGTGCCAAGTTATCTATTTTTACAATATGAACGAATAATTTCCGCATATAGTTTATACTATATTATAGTGTTTAACTGATTTAACAAATATGCATTTTATTTATTTATTTATTTATTTATTTATTTATTTATTTATTTATTTATTTATTTATTTATTTATTTTATTATATTTCTATACCGCCCTTCTCCTGCGGGACTCAGGGTGGTGCACAGCCGAGATAAAACATAACATATAAAATTTAAAAAAAACAGTTTAAAAACAATTAAATAATTTCAGCCCAGTAATTAAAATAACCCAATTAAAACCAAATTCAATTAAAACTGAGAGGATGGGATCAATCCAGCCCAGCTAGATGGAACAAGTGTGCCTTCAGGGCCCGACGAAAAGTCCGGAGGTCTGATATCGTGCGTATCTCAGGGGGCAGGTCATTCCAGAGGGCAGGCGCTGCCACAGAGAAGGCTCTCCCCCTGGGGGTCGCCAGCCGGCACTGCCTATTTTGGACTGCTTTGAGAACTTAGTAGTAAAACTAAAGAAGAAAGGGACAGAAACAAAAAGAATAATTGTTTTGCAACTTACTGTATTCAAGAGGCTTGAAGTTTTCATTTTGCTGGAAAAAGGACCGTTTTTCTGTACAAAAATAATAAAAACATGACAAAGACGATCCTAAATACAGGTATCTCTGATGCTCATGACTATAATTCTATTGAAAAATTAATTCATGTATTTTTTTAATGTTATGCCAATAGAGGATCATACGGTGATTCTGAGTGTCTTTGCAAAGAGCCTAAAGTTTGGACTCACCTTAGATGCTTATCTCATTATTACTCCTAGCTATTTTGATTATGACTTGGAGGAAGCAAGAGGAGATTGTACAGAATGTGCTTCATCAAAAAGCTATTGTCTTCTATTCTTCCTTCTACCTAAAACTCTGGCCTATTAGCTCCAAATAAGGGCTTGAAAGGTACAGAAAACAGTATAGAAGATTTTTTTTAAAAGAGTTACTGTTAAATTAGCTATACTATCCATCAAGCTAATAATTTAAATCTCTCTTTCTCTTCCCCCTTCTCTCTCACATGTACACACAGTCCAAATTATCAAGAAATGAAATAAAATGAAGAGAATTACATTATAATTAATCTGGAAGGTATACAGTATATTTGTTGAAAGCCACCAGCAAACAAACATTAAGATGTTTGAGTAATAGAATTGGTGAGGAGTTAAAGAAAACAAAGCAAAGTCACTGGAAGAGACTTTTCCTGAATTAAGGAGTCAGGAATACAAATAGAATAAGATAACTCAGAATACAGCAGCCATCAAAACAAACTCCTTGGCACAAAGACATCTGAAACAAGTTTGTAGAAACTGCATGTTCTCAAAACTGCAGCATGCAGATCTTTGCTATTGATCAGATGCAAGATGTGTTGCATGTGAATGTCATTAAATCTGCATTTAATACTGAAGCTATCAGAAGAACTACAAGGAACAATGGTATACTCTATACTGGTTTACTATATTTCTTGAGCCAGAGGTTTCAACTTAGACCAAAACTACACTAATAAACATAATGATCACCATAGCAATAGACTGAAATTTGTAGAATGAAATCAAAATCACCATCTAATGTGCTCTCTTTCTCTCAAATTTCCAATCTGGAAACTTGGAAAACTTTATCTGGACAAAGATGCCTAAAAATACAAGATATTGATTTCATTATAACAAACTTTGTTTTGGTTACTAGCCAAATAATGTCATACATCTAAATAAAGCATCTACCTCAGTGAACCCTTCATGCAGAAATATGCATGAAGGGTTCACTTAAGAAAACCTTAGGAATTTTTATTTTTATTTTTTATTGGCCAAGTGTGATTGGACAGAAAAGGAATTTGTCTTGGTGCATATTCTCTCAGTGTACATAAAAGAAGATACGTTCATCAAGAATCATAAGGTACAACAGTTAATGATAGTCATAGGGTACAAATAAGCAATCAGGAAACAATATCAATATAAATCGTAAGGATACAAGCAACAAATTTACAGTCATACAGTCATAAGTGGAAGGAGATGGGTGATGGGAACGATGAGAAGATTAGTAGTAATGCAGACTTAGTAAATAGTTTGACAGCGTTGAGGGAATTATTTGTTTAACAGAGTGATGGCGTTCGGGAAAAAACTGTTCTTATGTCTAGTTGTTCTGGTGTGCAGTGCTCTATAGCGTCATTTTGAGGGTAGGAGTAGAAGAAGGTGGTTACTTTAAATAAAAACGAGATCTCACTCTGAGCTTTCCATGGTACTGATGTAATATACCTGAACCTGGATATAACTGGTCTACTCAAGCTATTTTCTGTAGAATCTAACCCTGAAGGAGGCATACCTGAAACAATGACTTCCTTGTTTGCCTCAAGCTTTGGTAGGAAAATATACCAGACATCCTATTACCTTTTGAAAGACACAGTGCAAGTAGAAACCTGAATATCTATACCCAGAAGCTAATGGGTATTGCTTGAGACATAAAAGCAACAAAAAAACTGAAGGCTGAAGAAAGGAATTAGGTAAGTGCTGCTGAAGTACAGTATGTCAAGGAAGTGAGTACACCCCTTCACATTTTATAAATATTTAACTATATCTTTTCATGTGACAACAATGAAGAAATGACACTTGACTACAATGTAAAGTAGTGAGTATACAGCTTGCATAACAGTGTAAATGTGCTGCCCCTCAAAATAACGCAACACACAGCCATGAATGTCTAAACTGCTGGCAACAAAAGTGAGTATTGGGCCCCAAATGGGGCCCAAGTAGCCATTTTCCCTCCCTGGTGTCATGTGATGCGTCTCAAGTGTGAAGGGGAAGCAGGTGTGTTAAATTTGGTGTTATTGCTCTCACTCTCTTATACTGGTCACTGGAAGTTCAACATGGCACCTCATGGCAATGAATTCTCTGAGGAGCTGAAAAAACGAATTGTTGCTCTACATAAAGAAGGCCTAGGCTGTAAGATTTCCAAGATCTGAAACTGAGCTGCAGCACGGTGGCCAAGACCATACAATGGTTTAACAGGACAGGTTCCACTCAGAACAGGCCTCGCCATGGTCGATCAAAGAAGTTGAGTGCCTGTGCTCAGCGTCATATCCAGAGGTTGGCTTTGGGAAATAGATGTATGAATGCTGCCAGCATTGTTGCAGATATTGAAGGGGTGGGGGGTGGGAGTCAGCCTGTCAACGCTCAAACCATACACCGCACGCTGCATCAAATTGGTCTGCAGGGCTGTGTCCCAGAAGGAAGCCTCTTCTAAAGATGATGCATAAGAAAGCCCGCAGACTTAGGAAATGGATTCCTGGAACCATGTCATGTGGTCTGATGAGATCAAGATAAACTTATTTGGTTTAGATAGTGTCAAGCATGTGTGGAGGCAACCAGGTGAGCAGTACAAAGACAAGTGTGTCTTGCCTACAGTCAAGCATGGTGGTGGGAATGTCATGGTCTGGGGCTGCATGAGTGCTGCTGGCACTGGGAAACTACAGTTCATTGAAGGAATCATGAATGCCAACATGTATAGTGACATACTGAAGCAGAGCATGATCCCCTCCCTTCGGAGACTGGGCAGCAGGGCAGTATTCCAACATGATAATGACCCCAAACATACCTCCAAAATGACCACTGCCTTGCTAAAGAAACTGAGAGTAAAGGTGATGGACTGGCCAAGCATGTCTCCAGACCTAAACCCTCTTGAGCATCTGTGGAGCATCCTGAAACAGAAGGTGGAGGTATGCAAGATCACTAACTCCACCAGCTCTGTGACATCGTCATGGAGGAGTGGAAGAGGACTCCAGTGGCAATCTGTGAAGCTCACGTGAACTCTATTCCCAAGAGGGTTAAGACAGTGCTGGAAAATAATGGTGGCCACACAAAATATTGACATTTTGGGCCCCATTTGGACATTATAACTTAGGGGTGTATTCACTTTTGTTGCCAGCAGTTTAGACATTAATGGCTGTGTGTTGGGTTATTTTGAGGGGACAGCACATTTACACTGTTATACAAGCTATATACTCCCTACTTTACATTGTAGCCAAGTGCCATTTCTTCAGTGTTGTTACATGAAAAGATATACTTAAATATTCACAAAATGTGAGGGGGTATACTCACAAGTGACATACTTATATATAAACTTGCTGAGAACACTGGAACAGGGGTCAAACCCCGTAGAGTTGCACAAGACCAAAAAAGCAAGAACCACAGAAATTGTTAATGTTTGTTGGGGTAAATAAGGAATATTGAAAACTGTAATAGGGATTGTATAGTTAGTTAATTAAGACAGAGTCTTTAAAATATTTTCCACAGGTTTGTCCCCACTGGGTCTGATTTGCTGTTTATAAAATATGCTGTCAACTGATTCTGTTGTTATCTCATTCATATCTTTCTCAGTTCCTCCAAAATCCAAAGGTAAACATTGCAGCAAGTAAGCCATGTTAGTTTATGGTAGCTTTTTCATAAATGTTAGTCTGAATAGAAAAGGTAAATGAGTGATAAAGACTCTGAGACACATCGTAAAATATACTCTTTCAAAATACTTTTTAAAGCTGGATTAGTATTGACAAGCGTGTCCTATTGAAATTATAGTAAGAGGTTATCCTAATTGGTGCATAGATAGAAACATAGAATGCATAAATTGGAAGAATCATCTAAATTTGTCCACTGTTCAGTGCAGGATTCCATCAACCTGGACAAAAGACCATCTGATTCTGTGTGAAGACTTCCAGTAAGCCTACAACCAACAAGAGCCTTGGTAGTACAGGGGTTTAAGGCACCCTGTTATTAAGCTTATTAAGACCAGCTGCCTGCAATTACTGCAGGGTTCGAATCTCGCCAAGGCTCAAGGTTGACTCAGCCTTCCATCCTTTCTAAGGTAGGTGAAATGAGGACCCAGTTTGTGGGGGCAATAAGCTGACTTTGTATAAATATACAAAAGGATGAAGGCTATTGCTGAGCACATTGTAAGCCGCCCTGAGTCTTCGGAGAAGGGCGGCATATAAATCAAATTTAAAAAAAAAAAAAAAACCTATTCTCAGTAGAATTCTGCTTGATTCGGAAAATTTCTTTCAATGTTCACCTTGAATCTTCTTTAATTTCAATCTATTGGTTCTTGTCTTGCCCTGAGTTCCAATAGAGAATAGGTCTATCCCACTTCAGATAGGATCTAACCAATGCATAGTATAGTAAAACTATTAACTTCTTGTTACCTGAACAAAATGGTTCTGTTGAATGCAACTCAACCTGAACAATCTTGCTCAGAAACTAAATAATCTGTTCTGGTACCATGCCCAATATAGAATAACACTAACTGATCTGTAATATCCTAGGTTTTCCATTCCTGAATACTGGGATTAAACTGTTTTTTCCCCAATCTTTTTGCAATTTATCAATTTTTCAGGAGTTTTCAAAGATTAACATCTGGCAGTTTTGAGACCACTTCTAGAGCTTCCTTCATCTTCTTAGGATGTAATACTTCTCACCCTGGAGACCAAAATTGTTTAGGGTAGCAAGGTGGAACCTAACAAACTAAGCTGTCCCCACTGCCTTTCACGAATCCTGTTAATAAGAGTTCTCTTTGCTTTCTGACAGAAGGACAGACATAGGAGGTAGAGGATGTTACTAATTAGCAGCCTTCCTACTGTTATATGCCATGTGCTGTGGAATATTCATATCCCCTCCCTTAACCATGTTCAGTTCTGTGCCTATTTGCCCAGCAATTCTCTACATGGAGTCCTTGCTTCTATTGCCTTCCTGCTGTCAGTTTACTTTTTTCTTGATAAAAGTGCCATTAGACTTGACAAATACATTTTCCTTCCCTTGTGAAATACAACTCTTTCTGCTTAAGAGTTACTTATACTTTTGATACAAGCCATGGCCTAAGAATGCAATCTTTTCTCTTTTTTTTCCCTTAACCATTTCCATTCATTTAGGAAAGATATTAAAGGGAACATTAGGACAGAGATGGTGGGCACGCTGGTGCTCTTATGCACGCCCCTTACAGACCTCTTAGGAATGGGGTGAGGTCAACAGTAGTCAGTCTAAGGTTAAAATTTGGGGGGGGGATGAAACCAGAGTCAGGTAGTGCATTTCAGGCATGGACCACTCTGTTGCTGAAGTCATATTTTCTGCAATCGAGAATAATTTCACATACGTGAAAATGGTATTGTACCCCAACTCCTTCACCTTTCTATTCAGAAATTTTTAATCACTTGTAATTTTCTCAGGTTGATAAATATCGTTGATACATGCATCAGAAGGACAGCACACTTCTCGTAATAGCTCTTCTTTCCAAATAGAATTGCTCTGTCCTTTGCGATAATGAATTTTCCATCACTACTTTTTTTTTCCACTCAGTTTGTTGATTTCTGCAGAGTTGATAATATCCTCCATTATCTCAGGTGACTGAATCTTTGTTTCAATGTTGAGAGCTTGAAATGTGTAGATAAACTTCACTGATGGGTCTCTCCTCTTGGTTTGTCTATTCTTGGTTGCTACTTGTGCAAAGTAGGAATGCATCTTCTAGATTTAATTTTATTGCAATTCATGATATTCCCTGCCAACATAGCTAGGCTGGAAAGTGTAGATTCAATTACAGAGAGTACCAATTTGAGAAGTCTGTTAGGACACAACCCAGATTCCTTGAATGTGCAAAGTTTTGCTACAGAGGCAATTTTTTTGGCAAGTGAAAGCATGTCCAAAATGCAGAAAGTAACCCCGCCTCTCCTCCAAAACCCTTTTTTTCTTAAAGGTCATTTTTAAAAAAATGGCTTTGCAGACTTCTAAGTAATTTCAATCTTTCAAACATCACTGACTGTATTTACATAGTGTTTTAGATAACATGTGTAATGAAATGTTTCATCATCCAAATACATTTTGAAATAGATAACTGTTGATAAATTGAAATGAAATCCATTTCACCATTATTTAACTAGCTACTGAACTGAACTGAAAGTAGTTCTGCAACAAAATTCTTATGAGAGTTTTAAATCAGATTAAATATGTCAACCTCCCAAGAGAACACTGGAAAAGATATTTCTAATTAACATTTTGTTTCAGACTGGAAAGCCTAATTTGGAAACAGCTGAGGTTCTAATAACTTTAATTCTATAGTTATCCCCCCCCCCCCCTGTAGGAATTTACATTGCCACTTGTTTAGGTAAAATTAGAGGGTATTTCTTAGAAATAATGTTACCAAAGCAAATTTACCATAAACTATATTTTGCAATGCCACTTCTTACAAATCTAAGGACAATAAAAAGACTACTATGGCAGTTACTTCAGACAACAAATAAGTAAATTGAGATTTCTAGGTCAATTAAGATGAATCTAAATAGTGTGGCAAAGTCATACTCTGCAATGACAGGAGAGTTTATCTTTCACCAGTAACCTCTGACCAGATAGTGTGTCCCAATGGAAGAATTCAAATAATGCCTAACAGAAGTTATCTTGATGAATGTTCAGGGAATGCATACAGGGTGACCTCTTAAAAGGTGAAAATGTTTTAAGACATGCCAATATTTCTGGACTAAACTGATGCCAAATTTAGTAGCAGCTCAAAAATTACTTGTCCAAATCAGTGTCCCGTTGCACTCAGTAGAGTCATTGGTGCTCTCTAAACTAAGTTGGTTGCTTGCAAACATTTTGTTACCAAACTAGATAGTATCTTCAGTGCTAGAAGGGAGTGGGGTTTGTTCCCCACTCCTTTCTGCCAATGACATGCCCTGCCAATATTGGTGAAGGTGTTGTTTTTTCCTTGCTAGTTCCTTGATTAGGCTGCTGTTTATTCTTTGATTGTTTGTCTTGAGTTGCTGTCTGAGTTGGTAGTTCCTTGATTAAGGTATTGTTTACTGTTTGATTGTCCAGTGCTAAACCCTGCTTATTTCGATGTTGATTGTTGACAACACATAGAAATGTATTGTTGTTCTTTAGCTGTCTTTCTTAAATGCATTTGTGGAGGCAGAGATACAGTGAAGTTAATATAGCAGCACCAACAATAGTATATTTTTGCAGATTGGTCAGGGATAAGGTGACTTTTGTCAGTATGTAATACTTATGCCTATATTTTAAAATGAGAAAATGAATTCAGTCCAGAATTAGCTCCATAGCTAATAAACCATTGGGAAAATGTTTTGTGACCAAGCAATACTGAATTAGCTAAACTGCTTCTTGAGAAAAGTACTATAAATTACACACTTTAAAATCACTTGGTGTGATCTCGCACCTGATACTCTTCAGCATTGGCTATGCTGGCCAGGGCAGTTAGGAATTCTATTCCAGTAATTACACACACATTTCTATGCTAAGATAGTTTTTGCTACCACAAATACCTTTAGATTACTGTGAATGACACAATTTACATAAAAATTTTGGAAATCCAGCAATTGATACAATACTACTGAATTTATTTTGTGTGTTATGCAGTTTTCTAAAGCAGGACATGCTTCAGAAAAATGTTTTCAGGTCAATCTACCATGGAATTCCAGCATGGCTTAGAAAGCTTTTATGTTTTATAATGCATTCTCAATTCATATTGTATCCTAGTAAAGCCTGCTAGGCATTATTGTTTTCTCATGCAAGATCACACACTGAAAACACAATTAATGTGCCACTACTAGTTTCTGCATCGTAGACTATATTAAGATGAGTTATTTTGCATATTATGTAAAGGGAACAGTCCACACACAGAAATTCCCAATTACTAATTTATTGTTAAAGCCTATGCACAGGAATCTTCTCAGACTAACAGTTAGCACCAGGTTGGAACTAGAGAAGACTCAAGGCATTTAAGGGGGCATTGGACTTAATTAGTTTGTGGCTACTTAGGATTCTAAACTGATTCCTCTTTTAGCTCTTTCCCCTTGGCTCTGCCAGGCCTTCTCTTACACTAAGAAGAACAGACAAAGTTGAAGGCCAGTATATTTGTACATAAAGAAACTGAAGCTTTACTAGAATTCACTTCAAAATTATACTTGTTAATTACTTCAGATGCTTATAGAAAACTCCACTGCATTTGTATTAGTAGACAGGACAAGAAGCAATTTATGGAAACTAATGAAGGACAGAACCAACCTAGAACTAAGGAGAATTTTCCTGACAGTTAGAACAGTTAATCAGTGAAACGACTTGTTTCCAGAAGTTGTCCAAAACTGGAGGTTTTTAAGAAGAGATGGGACAACTATTTGTCTGACATGGTATAGGGTTTCCTGCTTGAGCAAGGGGTTGGACTAGACGACCTCCAAGGTCCCTTCCAACTATTCTGTTGTTGTTGTTATTATAATTTTTATAATCCATACTTATGGCACCAATCCTAATCCCATAAAAAAACCTGCAAGATTGGCGAAGAACAGTTAAAACATCTATTTGGAAAAGAAAAACATCAAAGAAAGAATATCTCAGAGTAAAGTAGAACAATTTACATGATTCAAGTGGCAGAATTGGACTTGTTTTTTTTCCAAATTTTAAATTATATTACTGTCATACAATAGATATTGAAAATATAAATTTCCCATATACTAGAATGTTAATGCTAGAAGTGCATAAAAATGTTAAAAACTTAAAAGGGCATAATATCAGAAGGGCTTGCTAACAATCTGGAATTTCAGAAAAACAATAATAAGTTATCTACCCTTTAAGTTCATTAAATAAATATTTTTTTATTCTGGAGACAATTATTCCAAGAAAAGTATAATTAAGTGTATAATTATTTTTAAGACAAACAATAAAGTATGAACAATTATACAGAATCGAGACAACTTAGTAGGATGCATATAAATTGCTATTAAAACATGACATAGATATAGAAGAAATAAGTTTGCATCCATTTAAATCCTGCCTTTCTTACTTTTTTTAAAGTAACTCAAGAAGACAAACATATTTAACACTGCTTCCTCTTCCTATTTCCTCATGACAACAACCCTTTGAGATGGGTTGGATGAGAGACAGTGATTGGCCCAAAGTCACCCAGGTTGTGACTATAGTGAAGTAAATGCCTTCACTAAAAATGGAATGTTGGAGTCTGGATGAAAATTGTCCAGAATTGTTGACTCCATGTTAGTTTTCTCAGAAGGGGAAGCACCACTGTTTTTTTCAAGGTAGAAGTTTTCCTTGAGATGAATTCATTACTGCATGGACTCATTAATGTATAACCTCCCTGGAGGCTTTGACCGACAAAGAAAAACATTTTTCTAAGAAACAAGTGGTCTGCTAAAAGAGCCAAGGATCTTGTCTACTTCATTAGGAGTTGCAGGTTTTCATTAATTGATTGATTCTCATTCTCACAACTCTAGGTTGCTAGAAATACACAAAAAGCCATCAAAGAACAACAAAAGTGAAAAAGAGGTTATAACAGGAACACAGCTATCAAAACTCTTTCCAAGTAACTGGACAAACTTGCTTTAGTCACCTCAATTGGACTTAGTCAATTTGGACTAATCAACTCATGTTTGGACTATTGCAATAGACCAAACATGAGGTGACAAAGGCATGAACAACTGTGAGAAGAGACTGCCCATTCAGGAAAAGGCAGAATTAGTGCATCAGATGAATCCTGGTGAAGACTCCCTAGCCAGAGGTGCCATCTCTCCTTCAATAAGAACTGAGAATCCAGGAGAACCACTAAACTTGAATGTTCCATATAGAATAATGCAAACTTATGCAAATCTAAAGATGACACATTATGGATCCTTGAAACAGGCAACCACTCTTGCCTTCTTGGGGTTAAATGTGAGCATGTTCTCTCCTCTCCAGATCTTCACAGCCTCCAGCTCTGGAACATGACCCTGATAACACAGTTTGTTTGGGCCAATGAAGGAGATGTAAATTTATTATCAGTGAACTGATGATATTGGACCCTATGTCAATGGATGATTTCACTCAGTGGGTTCACACACGTTAAATAGAAGAGATGAGATTGTCCTACAAGAAAGAATCTGAAAGCTTAACCTAATCCTCACAAACTCCCTAGCCAAAGCCAACCCAAGAGAAAGGAAAACCAGTATAACATCATACATCCCATTCCTAAATCATGTAGTCATCCCAGAAGGGTATCAAGATTAATCATACTGAAAGCTGATGAGAGAGCAAGAAGAGCTAGGATGGTTGAATTACTCTTATCCCTTTCTTTGATCCAGTAGTCCCTATTTGGGGTATTAATCTCCTTAATCCAGGGCTCTTTTCTCGAGAACCTTCCTGAGAAAAGGAAGGCCAGAAATTGGATGAAAATTGTGAAAGAACTGTTGCATCTAGTGATGGCTTCTTTAGAAAGGGCCATACCACCTCCATCATCATGACAGATGGCACCATTTTTTCACACACTGACTCTACATGGACCAGTGGGATGGATCTAATCAACAGTGATCAATTTAGGGTATGGTCCATTTCCTCAGGAGTTATAGAGCAAAACAGTTCCAGGTAACAAAAAATAGATTAAACATCAATCAATTCACTAGGACTGTTTCTGAAATAATTGTGGCCAGAAAATAAATCAAAGAATAGTTCACCCACTATTTACCTCCAAGCTGAACAGAGAAACAAGGCATTCTCATTCTTTGAACTGAAGTTGAAGCAGTCCTTTAAAAGAATCTCTAGAAATCTATTGTTGACAATGGTACCCCTCACCTGTAGAAGAGGGAGATAAATGAAAATTACCATCCAGAATAGCAAATAATTGGAGCAGCAGTAATAGACCACTGTCACTATCACAATTGCACAATCCAAGCATCCTTTTTTTAAAATAAGCAGACAGACAAATCCTCCTCTGTTTGGGGTGTTGGACATTTTACAACTATTCATTTTGTATCTTAGATTGTACAAAAGAGAAACAGACATTATTCTTTCCTGAAACATCTTATTCCTATATAGGTAATATTGACTTACGGCCCATTGCTTAGCAACTGCTCAAACTTATGATGAACCTACCCAGGGCTACTTATGAACCGGATTTGACGTTCCCATGGTCCCCCACTTCATGGTAATAGACTGCATTTTGGACACTTGACAACCAGCCCGCATTTATAGCATCACACAATCATGTGATGATTTATGAGAGTTTTTGCCGAAAACTGGCATTTACCTTTAGTTTCTGACAAAAATCACCTATTGTAAACAATAGATTTGCTTAACAACTGCAGTGTTCCCTTTACAACTGTGTTTGTTTAATGACTGCTGCAGAAAGGTCATAAAATTGGGCATCATCATGAGACCCACTTAACAACTGCCACAATTTATTACTTTAATTCTGGGCTCAATTATGGTTGTAAATTGAAGACTATCTGTATACTACATTCCAGTATTTAAAAACCCATTCAATAATTGCATGATTGCAGTTCTGATTTGTAATGAATATTATAAATCCTTAGATTGTACCATATCTTATTAAAGAATATGAAGGAAGGAAGGAAGGAAGGAAGGAAGGAAGGAAGGAAGGAAGGAAGGAAGGAAGGAAGAAAGAAAGAAAGAGTAGAGGAGCTGTATACTCTCTTACTTATTTCCCATGCCAGGAAGGAATTGCCAATATGAAACTGCAGCATACATAACTAGAGGCGGATAAGTAATACTTAAGTGGTATCTCATGCCACCAGGTGACTACAATATTGTTAAATGATAACTTTTAGAACACATTGATCTAATCACTCAAATAAACAATTAGTATCCAGTTCAGAACTTAAGAATTATACAAGAAATGCATTCACAAACTTTTCAACTGAGATACTACAATGAGAAAAACCAATTATTCCAAGTTACTACATAAAAAGTAGCTTGCTATCTTGATCTTCTTTCATTTTCTTTTACCTTACATCATTTGGTGTATTTTGACCCACTGAGAGTCATTTGGAATTGGGCAGCATCAAATCCAATCTAATCAAATCAAATCCTCAATTCAAATACAACAGTGCTCTGTAACTGATAGTCAGAAAATAATTTGTGCTTGCTCTGTTGGTTAAGACACAGGACTAAAATTGGGAAAAGCTGTGTTCTAGTTCTGCCTTAAACCAACTAGAAGTCAATAGAGAGATTTTTGAGCCAATTACCTTCTTTCAATGCTAGGAAGAAGACAGAGGCAAACAATTTCTGAAATAACACCAACTAACAATTAATATACCATACAGGTGTCTAACCCAAGCCTAGAGGAATAGCTAAGTCTTGAGATCTTGTTTAAATTAAGTCAGGGTGCACATATATAATTAAAGTTTATTGCCAGATTGCCATTATTTTAGGATTCAGAAAAACACTATGCACATTGGAGAAGTGAGAGGCGCAAAAGGGTCAGAAGAGACATGCCACAGCAGCAGTCAGATGGCAAAAACTGCCTGGCGAAACAGCCCATGTTCCAAATTAAGTGATTTTTTTCTGGTGCTAGCTTTCAAGGAATAATGGACCACACATGTATAAAAGCTAGCCATTCTGTGATACATGTCCAGTAACTAAAGGCAGTCTCTAATGTATATGGAGTCTGAAGCCAAAGACAGTGTAAACCACATTTGTCATACATTGCAGGTTTCTGTAGTAAACCAAGACCATCCAAAATCAACTTCATTTCAGATGTAGACTTCCATGAAACCCTATGCTCAATCTACTTCTTTGGCGTTTTGCAACTTCATAAATGTGTCTAGTACTCATAGAAAGCTCATTTTCTTGGAATTGTTAGGAAGAAGATGGATGGGAGTGATAACAGATAGTGACAAGAATCTAGAATTCCACTCAAGCTGGCTAGTTTAGCTGCATCTGAGCCTTTAGAAGGACATCTCAATGCCCATAATCAGCCAGGTTTGCTCTCTCACCCTACTAATGTGCTGGTTTAATCTAGAGGTCTTTATACCAGTGATGGCTAACCTTCTTCTCGTTGTCTGCCTAAAGCGTGCGTGCACGCGACAGCACACACACATGCCAGCAGCCATAATGCAATGCACCCCCCGCACATGTAACCCCCTGCCCCCCGTTTTGGGCCTAGCATGCCTCCCGGCAGCCTCCTGGGCCCAAAAATAGGCTGGGGGGGGCGCTGCACCCCCGTGCGACCCTCGCGCATGCCCTCATGATCTCCAATCCCCACGCACACCCGCACATCTCCTGCATGCACCCTACTCCCTGCGCATCCAGAAAAGTAGCTGGCCAGCCAGAGGCACGTGCGTGCATGGGCGGTGGAGCTGAGCTGGGCGATGGCTCACATGCCCACAGAGAAGGCTCTGCATGCCAACTGTGGCACGCGTGCTATAGGTTTGCCATCATGGGCTTATACTGTATGTGAGCACAGGCAAAGAGGAGCAACACTTGGGAGAATGACTTGAAGTTAAGCAGCACCTTTGCCTTGTGTCTTGTTGTAAAGAAAGAGCAACCAAGCCAGTGGTGAAATCTAAAATTTGTTACTACCGGTTCTGTGGGCATGGCTTGGTGGTGGTGGTGGTGGGGTTATGTGACTGGGTGGGCATGGCCAATTTTTTTTTTTTACTTTTAAAACCATTTTTTCTACAACCTTTTCGGGGAAGAGGTTGTAAATAATGCTATCAAAAGGCTCTGACGATCCTAGCTGAGTTGCCTGATCGGCAGAGGCTTTTTAAAAAACCTCTGCCGATCAGGCAACTCAGCTTGGATCGTCAGAGGCATTTAAAAGAAAAAAAGGATTCTTTTAAAAGCCTTTGACGATCCCAGCTAAGTCGCGTGATCATCAGAGGCATTTTTTGGCTGAAGAGGTTGTAGAAAAAATGCTTTTAAAAGTAAAAAAGAAGCGTCTGATGATTGTGCAGCTCAGCTGGGCATGGGGGGGAGGGCAGGGATTTTTGCTACCAGTTCTCCGAATCACCCGCCTCCATTGCTACCGGATCAGGCGATCCGGTCTGAACCAGGAGCATTCCACCCCTGAACCAAGCTGAGGCTGTACAAAATTCCCAATGTGTGTAAGAAACTCTGGAAGGAGAAAAGGATTATATGCACTTATCCCATTAGAACTTAAAGAGAAAGAAATCGACTAAGTATGTCAAAACCTAAGCACCTAATCATGGCTAGGCCAGATAATTAGAATTGGGAAAGTGAAGCTAGCCCTGTCCAGCCAAGACAGCAGCTTTGTATTAGGGAAAAGTGTGAAATGTAATAATGGGATGTGTAAAGCTTTCATCCAAGCTGTGGTGTGTCCAATCGTAGCCAAAAGAAATCACCACACCAATACAGATTCTCTTGGAGGATGAAGAATGTGGGGAAATTACACGACATGCCATTTAACAGGTAGTTCCTCTCTGCAGCAGTCTCCTCTATTAAAAAATAAATAAAATAAACAAAAACTGTATTTATTCAGCCGGAATTAGTTACATACTTTATGAGATGAAAATGTAATCTCTTATGGCCAAGCTCTAAGGAGCTGTGCAGTTTTCTAATCACAGCCATAACTTTGCCTTTTAACAAATGACATCTCAAAGGAATTATTGATAATAGGAAGACCTTTTTAAAATTAGCTATACTGTATTTTTGCAAAATAATGGAAGATTCAATTTTATTATTAACTGACTCTTTGCAGATTGATAAAACAGTGCTACCGGTAGATTTTCAAAGTAGAATATACGCATGTGCTAAAGAAATATTAATCACTTTACAATTGTAAACTTGACAATTTAGAACAGGAAATTACAATATCGCCTTTCCATCACATTAAATAATGATTTATCACTGAAGTTAGCATTTCCTAGAATTTGTCCATATTCATGAGTTCTTAAAATTTCATGTTGAAACTTCATGATAACTGTTGTTTTCATTATTAAGTAAGATACAATATTTAAAATGTTTCCTGGCATGGAAAGGATTATTATTATTATTATTATTTTTTAATTTGATTTATATGCCGCCCTTCTCCGGAGACTCAGGGCGGCTTACAATGCGTTAAGCAATAGCCTTCATACTTTTGTATATTTATACAAAGTCAGCTTATTGCCCCCACAAACTGGGTCCTCATTTAACCTACCTTAGAAAGGATGGAAGGCTGAGTCAACCTTGAGCCTTGGCGAGATTCGAACCTGCAGAAATTGCAGGCAGCTGTGTTAATAACAGGGTGCATTAAACCACTGTACTACCAAGGCTCCATACTACCAATGTTCCATTATTGAACATTGTTAATTAACTATATAGTCACCAATTTAAAGAATAGCAGGAGACATGGGTCAGTTCAACCTCCAAGAAACTGCAACTGCAAAAAAATTTCCAAAGATATAGTTTTATGGTAGCTGCTACTGGATTTTGATTTAAAGGGGAATAAAACTAGTTAACTCATTTTTTCTCTACTTTTTCCCCCATTTCATACTGGATATGTGCAAAAGAGATATTAAAAGTATGAATTTTGTAAATTCAAAGAAAATTTCAGATCCCACTGTGGCTTCTGCACCATGGTAATTAAATATTCCAACCAGTGACACTTTCTCATGTGTGTGTGTGTGTGTGTGTGTGTGTGTGTGTGTGTGTGTAGGTAACATGTTACTCAAAGGAAAGTATGTAATTTGTAATTTTTCGATAGCTTGACCAATTTTTTTTCTTTAAAAACAATGGCTGAGCTTTTAATTCTACATCAAGGTTAAAAAAAGCTCAGCTACAATGAGGAATAAAGTCCATTAATGGAACATATAACAAGGTAGCCACTGGACAAAGAAGACATTCACCCTGAATAATTCAATTTATGTACACAATAACACACCGGCATTACATTGGCGTGATTGTTCTCCCCCCCCCCTTGATTTTGGAATGTGTGGCCTCTAAAAATGGACCTTAATACAACTAACCTAGTCATCATTTACCATATATTTAAACTTTCATTGTCATGATCTTTAACTGGGCAAAAGAGCATCACAGGGCAACAATTTTTGAACCAATATAGTTCAAATAGGCTAACTTACAGAATGTGTCCAAAATCTGGGACTCATGACTACTACAGGAATGAAATTTGGGGAGATTGTGGCTGTCTCAGGGCTACTGGCCACTGCTGCATTGCTGCGGTGGTCACCTGATCTTCATTTTCAATATTCTATGACAGTTTCCCAGCTTGTCTTGCAATTCCTCCCTCCCCCCGCCCAACAGCAATCATTTATCTGTTTGCTGGGAAAGGAAAGGGCAGAAGGGAAGGGAAAAAGGAACCCCTTTCCTGGCCTATGCCATCTCCCATATGCTCCCCTGACCAGCGACATCCATTCACATGCTTTCTCTGACCTATGTCACCCACCAGCACCCCCTTCCAAACTGGCACCGCATCTCTGGTTCGTACGTGGCACTTCTTGTGCAACCTCCTGTTCCATTCCTGGCCTGCACCTAAGAAAATATTTTTGAACACTGAAGAACCAAAAAATCCACACAAAAACTACTAAATGCTTCAAAGCTACAGTACCTTACTTGTTTCCTTGCTTTGAAGCCAGTCAAAACTGCTTCGGAAGCTTTGTACAACTTACATGGTAGTTCTTTTAAAAAATAATTTTATTAAGGATTGCAATTGAAAAGATAAAAACTAATACAAATTAAAAGTAAAAGTGTAAAAAATAAAATTACAGCGAAGAAAAAAGAGAAAAAAAACATATAAAGAAATTTCCTCTTTCATCACAAGTATAAATAATTTTAATCAGTTTTAAAATGCAATAAATACTCTCTTTTCACCCATATCTCAAACTCTTAATTATAAACAAAATTTTTAAAACCAGTCATTCATTTCTGGTCAACTAGTCTTATTAATGGTTACAAGAGATACTGCAACTACATATCTATTTTAGCCTTAATCAAATAAACCATTTTTATATTCCTCTCCTGCACTTTTAACTATCTTGGTTTTTAATCCTTTCAAATAATGTCCTAGAAATAGATTTATTTTGATGTTTTCTTTGTTCAGTCTAAGTAAATCCTTCAAAACTTTAACAAGTCTCTTTTGTAAATCCAATTACTTTTCTGGCTTTTTATTTATATATCCCCTTTGATTATTACAACATCAATCAGTTTCATTTGTATAGCCAACATATTAACTTTTTCGGTGCTGAAAAGGCTAGCTGTCCTTGGTCTACACACATAGAAATAAACAAACAGATATATAGAAAGAAACCTATTTACACCATTCAAAAGAGATAATAAAAAGCTAAGAAGGAAACAAACAAAAAACCCAAAACCAAACCAGAACAAATCCTCTAGCAAGGAACACCGAGATAAACACCAGTCAAACAATAAAGCAGACAACAGACTAAAGGAACTACAAAGGGGGAAAAAAACCCGACACTCCTCACCAACAGGGCAAGCTATTGTATATTAAACAGGGAGCAAATTCAATACTTATTAGCACTGAAGCTATTAATCAGTTGGATAATGAAACGTCTGCAAGCAAACAACCAAGTTCAAAAAGCACAAATGATTCCACTTTTATCAGTACCATCTATTTGGCTTTAAATATGTCACAGAAAAATAAACCATGTTTATGTTTTCTATATGGGAATCCAGTTCTAATTTTCATCTTCAGAAAAGTAGTGAACTTTATTAAACATTTGCACCATATGCACATATTTGCTTGTTACAATTCTCCAGACTGCTCACACTCTTGCTCAATGTTCTGTTGTATAATTAATATGACTCCAGAAGATATAGATCAAAATTATTTTTATAATGACTGAATAAAAAACAAAATTTTGTGCTCCTAAAATGATTCAGACTTATCACTTGATTACTATTCAACATTTCATAGCTCTCTGTGACTGCAATATCAATTCAAGACATAAATCTTTTTAGTGGACATCATGGCTTATAATATGGATTCTATCCACGTTAACTGATGTTTTTCCCCCCATGGCTCATGCATACTGTATATGCAAACAGTCCCTTAATGTTACCCATAGTCCAGATAAAAGAAATACATAAGTGGATGACTTTCTACAATAATGAAATCATGAATGATTTAAAAAATAAAGGATTGCCAATGTTCTAAAAGAAAAAAAAGTTAAAATCTGATGATGAAAAAAAATCAATAACATCTCCTTGGCTGCACTCCTTACATAATCAATATCTTATACTTCTGCTTGGCAAACAGTGAAGGAATACTGAGCCCATTTCCTACTTCCTATCTGACACATATAACATCAGTCCTATAGAAGACCTTTTTTTACTCACAAATCAATGTCTCCTGAAATCAGATTGAATTAAACAAACAAAGCAAAAGCTGGACTGACTCAGCCCCACGGAGCTGAAGTCCTCCAAAGGCAGCCCTTTTGCCCTTAAGGAGCTGCCTACTAGAAGGCTCAGCCCAGTGCAGGGCCAAATCCCTCTGGCAGAGAACCCTTTTGCTCTCCTATAGCTGCTCACTGGAAAGACACAACTTTGTCTAGGCGCTGAAATCCCTCCAGCAGGCAGCCTTTTCAAAGAGGCTGGCTGAAAATGATCTGTCCTGAAATCCAAGCAGGATTTTGGCACAGAGTGTTTGTAGGATGGGGCATTTGCAGCCCAGTGCAGGGCCAAATCCCTCTGGCAGAGAACCCTTTTGCTCTCCTATAGCTGCTCACTGGAAAGACACAACTTTGTCTAGGCGCTGAAATCCCTCCAGCAGGCAGCCTTTTCAAAGAGGCTGGCTGAAAATGATCTGTCCTGAAATCCAAGCAGGATTTTGGCACAGAGTGTTTGTAGGATGGGGCATTTGCAGCCAGCCCACAGAGTCAAAAGGACTGCCTCTCATTTCTGCAAATTGATGCCCTGTACTCCAAGTGCTCTGTGCTAAAATCTTGCTAGGATTTTTGGATTTTTTAGCACGTCCCCAGATACCAGAGAGACTGCAGCAGCTTGCAATCTTCCCTACTGGCTTCTCCACTGACTTTCTGGGAAAGCCAGCAGGGAAGATTGCAAATGGCAAGCACATAATTGTGGGGCACTTGGCATCCAGTCATAAATGTGAACAGGTTGTCAAGTGCCCAGATTGCAATCAGGTGACTGTGGGAGAACTGCAATGATGTAGCTTTGGATACAGGTCATAATTCATTCAGTGCTGGCATACTTTCAAACACTCTCTGAACAAATGGTCATCAAGTGAGAACTTACTGTATCCAGGGTAATTTACTTTGAAATGAACAGTTACCATTTTTATACATTTCATCTGAACACATTTACAGTAATTGGCTATTAATTTTAATATGGAAACATCATTTTACCTGAAATCTTTGATGTAGCTTGAGAAAAACTAAGAGATTTTGGAGACTGCTACTTTCTACTTTCTACACATATATCCTTCAAGCAAATTATTGAAGCTTTAAGTTCAGCAAGCAGAGTAACACGGAATGTAACACAAATCAATCAATGCATACTGTATTTTGAAAGACAAAATAAAAATAGGTACTAAGGATAAAAGATGTATGAGAAAAATAGACAATTGCTTTATTAGTTCAAAATATTGTGGAGATATGTCTATTGCCTATGTTTCTAGGTACAAATTTATTTATTTTTTCATCATATTTATATAGCTGCCCATCTCACAGGAAAGTGATTTTAGGCAACACATTATAAAAAGCAGCCACAGAATTGAAATATTAAGACAAGTACAATTAAAAACATCTAAAACAGGGGTGTCAAACTTGCATCATCACGGCGTCATCACATGATATCAGGACTTTTTCCCTCTTTGCTAAACCAGGCGGGGGTGGGCCAGCACGTGACGCAACCGGCCTGTGGACCGCAAGTTTGACACAGCTGATCTAAAACATTATTAATAACAAGACAATAGAAAAAATGATGCTAAAAATTATTTCATTAGATCACTGTTTCTGTGAGATCCCCAAGCCTGTTGAATCAGGCATGTTTTGAAGGTCTTGTAGAAGGATATCAAGAAGCCAAGATCACCTCGGGGTGGGGGTGGGGAAATGTTCTACAACAGGGGTGTCAAACTTGATTTCATTGAAGGCACATCAGGGTTGTATTTGACTTCGGGAGAGATGGAGGAGCATGGCCAGGGTGAGCCCCCCATCACTTGTGTTGGGGGCGCCTGAGTGCTCTGCCAGCAAAAATGGGCTACCGAGCTCTGTTTTGGTTGCGATGGCCTCCTGCAATCCTCTGCCCGTGAAAACGAAGCTTGGGAGGCTCCATGCGGCCTTCCCAAGCTCCGTTTTCTCTGGCAGAGGCACTGCGGACTGGCCCTTTACTGTTTCCAGGGTGGCCCCATGGGTCAGATTTAAGCACCCTGTGGGCCGAATCTGGTCCACGGGCCTTGAGTTTGACCCTCCTGTTCTACAGGATAGGTGCCACGGCAGAAAAGGTCTGCCTCCTGGGTCCTGCCAGATAGAACTCTTTTGCAGATGGGGCTCACACAATACCTCTCCTGCCAAACCTAATGGAAAAGGCAGATGCAATCATGTAAAGGTGGTCCCTCAAATCACCCAATTCCTGCCATTAAGGGCTTTAAAGGGCAACATCAGCCCCTTGAATTAGACCCAGAAGCAAGCTGGCAACGAACGCAACTCTCCCATGTGTCATTCTCAGAAAAAGAAAAGGTAAGTAGAGACAGAGAAAGAGAACAAGGAGGGAAAGAGAAAAAGAGACTAAATGTATAAAAAAGAAAAAAAATAGCAAAGGAAAAAAATACTTTCCCTTTCATCAGGATAATTTCACTACTTTAACCCCTTCTCTAACATTGCACATTAGCATCTCTTATCTATGTCTTATCTTTTAAGACATTAAAACATTAGCAAATAACAGCCTCTTTGTTCAATTAGCAAAAGTTTAAGATACTACAGTAGATTCTATCTATCTATCTATCTATCTATCTATCTATCTATCTATCATCTACCTACCTAAACTTTACACAAGTAAATCAATTTCATATTCATTTCCACAGCACTTTATTTTCTCTAAAAATACAACAAAAAATCCTCTTCCCATGTCTTATATCTATCAACAAATCTTTAAAGCCTTTTATACATTTATTCAAATTTAATTAAGAAAAATTCCACCAAAGAGTCACCAGAAAAAACACACTGAAAATAATGTTGCACAAATTAATTTATCGTCTTCTCTTCATCTTCTCTAAATGTCAGTACTATAGCTAATAACTTCCCCTAAAAAAAACTTAAAATAATCTGTAAAGCACTCAAGAAAAACCTGCTAAAAAAAAATCCTGATATTCATGTTAACATTGGTCAAGTAAGCCAACTGTACAAACATTTTTAATTTTTTTTGAATGTCTTGATATTTATTTCTCTTAAGTAATAATCCAAACTTGATTTTTTCTTTCTTTCTCACTTTATCTTAGCTCAGGAATTTCTTCATAAGTACAACACATTTCTTTTTAAAGTCCAAACTAAGAAGATTGTCCAAGTCACCTCTTCTGGTTTATTATTTGTATGTCCCTTTACCTATTAAGCATCAGTTAGGTTAATTTCTAAAGTCTTGCAAAACATCTTTGTCAGTGTCATTCTTGTATTCTGTCAATTTTAAATCTGTATCGAAAGCAGGCTGATTCTAATTATATCCTCTTCCATCTCTTCTTTTGAACCCATTTTATGCTATCAGACAATCTTAAGAGAAAGTTTGGAGTACATTATTGCCAATCATCCTTGAATTATTCCACATTTAAAATACTTTTCTCCAGTTTATATTAGTGGATCTTCTCCTTTAATCAAAATCTTTAATTCTTTCTGGTTGCCTCTAGTAAGCAACCTTCAAGGACACTTTTCGTGTTTTTCTCTAATCCACAATATTTCCACAGGGAAAATTTTCTTAAATTCAAAATCTTCATGTTTTTTCCATTGGATTTCAAACAAGCCACAGGAAGCATTCTTATAATCATTTCAAAATCTTATTTTCCCCTTAGTCCATTTAAAAACTTCCAAAATTAACATTCTAATCTCTCTTTTGCTGCTTATTTCTAAATTAAAAAAAAGTTTTTTCTTTAATTCTTAAACTTAAATAAAACTTCTTTCACTTAAATTCACTGAAGGAAAATCACCCAGTGTAATAAAACTTGTCCTTCTGAAGGTTCTTAGCATCCAAAAAACAATTTACAAGCTATTTCTAGTGAAAGTAATTAAGAAAGGTTGTGATGAACCCAGCATACAGAGCTCTGAAACCCAACAAAGATAACTGTTTTAAGGTCTTGTCATGGGGAACATTTGTGTGGAGCACTATGAGCAATCCCAGTCAAAGAATGGTACAACTGGTGCACAATATTTGAAGCCGTGCAAAAGTCATCCTAGCTAAGATTGCCACCTGCTCATCAAGCAGGAATCATGAGTCTAGAGAATACTCAGATTATGCATTCATTCTGTTTGGATCAGTGCAACCCCATCCACTAACATAGATGATATAGACCATGAACCAGAGGGGAACAAGACCCAGAGGGCACCAAGACTCTTGCCAGGGTTCATGAGGGGAAGCTGTACTTTCCCATTCAAGCCTTCACAGTCTCCAGGCATTGAGCTAGGATGTCAATAGCACTGATTAATTCTCCAGGGCCAGAGAGGTATAGCTGGGTATCAATAGTTGCGAGCCTGGATGGGGAACACACTTCAGCTGAACCCTGGTAAGTCAGAGTGACTGTGGGTGGGCCTCTCTGCATCCAGGAGTGTTTCATCTTTGGTTCTCAATGGGGTTTTATATTGTAACATTTTATTGTACACCATCCAAGGTGGGTCTTTTAAAGGGAGATGGGTAGTTCAGAAATGTGATAAGCAAGCAAGCAAGCTAGCAACATACTGATGATACCTAATCCTATGGCAATGAATAATCTCACCCAACTTCATGCAGATATTGGATAGGAGGGGAGAGAGGACAGTAATGCTACAAAACCCCACAATGTAGGAGCCAAGGGAGGAATCTCTTCCCTTCAATCACCACCAACTGGAATTGGCCCCAAAGAAAGGTGGAGAACCAATTGACTCTCTAAATGGATGCAGGTTACCAGCTGTCTGCAAGGAATATAAATCCTTCCATTCTATCTTGTCAGAGCTGAAGCTGCTTCTTGGATGAGAAGTGAAATGTCTTCAAAAGAAAAAAAAACAAGAAAGTTCAGTTGTCTCCTGAAAAAGCACCTTGGGGATAACCATGACCTGGATGACTGAGAATCTCTACAGACTTTTAACTATACAATTTGGGATGAACACCCTTCGAATGGTATGGGAGTAGGAATCTTGACTGTAAAGGGTCCAGATAATCCAAATGGTTCAGATGGTATTGCCATGACATAAATTCTCTTCTATCCTCAATATACCTACAGATCAAACAACTGTGCCAAGAAAATTCCAGCTTAGTTGGAGTACATCTAGAATTAATAAGAATTAATATAAGGCATGCATTTCCACATCAGATGTTCAACTTTGGGCAAGTTGGGGCTTTATTTATTTTATTTGTAAAGTGGCACAATTTTGTATCTGCTCTTGCCTCTACAAAATTATTTTCTCTCTCAGATTTTACAATCTGCATTGCAAACATTTGTCTTTAAATTAACATTTTCAGTGTGATACCAACTGTTGGGCCAACACCAACAGTCTTATTATAAAGCTGATGTACCCAACTTCCACAAACAGAGGAATAATAGAAATTAATAGTAACTACACATTATATTCTCTCTCAATATATTATTTTACAGGACTTTGCATTTAGACAAATCTCAATACCTTGAGCAGAAGCAGTCAAATTTGCATCGTGGAAATTGCGCTCATTACCTCTTTTGATATGTTTTGGTACCATTTTATTTTTTAGATTGTCCTTATGGGCTATATCATAAATGTTTTGCAGTGATCCAATTTTGAGTTTCCATGTGTGGATCATTGACACCAGACCTCTCTCCTATAGGAATGGATATATCCAATTAATCACCTTGAACCAATAAAAGACTTCTCCTTTATCACCAGTGTGTACTGTGGCTTTCCATCTCTATGCTGGATCCAAAAATGACTCTATTTTGTCCAAATTCATTTAGATAAGGACACTTTTCCCCAAAGACCATTCTTTTTTCAGTGCTTTTTCATCTCCTATTAAAGAAGAAATGCTGCAACTTCTTCTTTGTTTTCCAAAGAGGATAGCAAGAGAAAGAGGAAAGTTACAACAGAAGGGAATATATGCAGTTTAGGGTTGAATTGTGAAGTCCTTGGTGCTCTCTGAGCTTGGTTGTTTGCTTGCAGACATTTCATTATCAAATTAGGTAACATTATCAGTGAGAATAACTTTTTATTTATTATTTATTATTTATTTATTTATTTGTTTGTTTGTTTGTTTGTTTGTTTGTTTGTTTGTTTGATTTATATGCTGCCCTTCTCCGGAGACTCAGGGTGGCTTACAATGTGTTAAGCAATAGCCGTCATACTTTTGTATATACCTGCTTAGTAGGGCTTTTGCACCCCCCCAAGCGATGTTCATTTTTATACAAAGTCAGCTTATTGCCCCCACAAACCGGGTCCTCATTTTACCTACTTCAAAAGGATGGAAGGCTGAGTCAACCTTGAGCCTGGTGAGATTTGAACTTGTAGTAATTGCAGGCAGCTGGTGTTACTTAACAGCACTTTAGTCTGCTGCGCCACCAAGGCTCTCTCTATATAGTAGCTTGTCTTGTGTTGATGGGAGTATGGTTTTCTCCTTAGTAGGTTGATTAGGGTACTGTTTATTCCTTGTTATTAGTGAGAGTAAGTTTACATACTGGTAAGTTTATATATTGGTGAGGATATAGTTTTCTTAATAGGTTGACAAATATATTGCTTGTTGCTTGTTTTCAACCAAATCTACCAAAGAGAAAACCACAGTCCCATTAACATTGGCAGGGCAAGCTACTGTATATAAGCAGGGAACCCCACACTGATATTACCTAGTTGGGCAATGAAACATTTTGAAGCAAACAACCAAGCTTAGAGAATACCAACCCAAGGACTTGGTAGTACAGTGGTTTAATGCACCCTGTTATTAACACAGCTGCCTGCAATTTCTGCAGGTTCGAATCTCACCAGGCTCAAGGTTGACTCAGCCTTCCATCCTTTCTAAGGTAGGTTAAATGAGGACCCAGTTTGTGGGGGCAATAAGCTGACTTTGTATAAATATACAAAAGTATGAAGGCTATTGCTTAACGCATTGTAAGCCGTCCTGAGTCTCCGGAGAAGGGCGGCATATAAATCAAATTAAAAAAAAAAAAAAAAAACTCCAAAGAGGGAAATCATCAAAATACATAGTCCTCAACCTACAACCACAATTTAGCCTGGAATCATGTCATGTCAATAATTAAGCAAGTCATCACATGACTGACCACTATTTCTTGTGGTGGTGCTTAAGTAAATCACCATGGTTGCAAAGTTAAGCAAATGACCATGGTGATTAAGTAAACGCATTGTCCACAATGGGTGTTTTTTTTAGCTGGAAATCAGAAGTAAATGCTGGTTTTCAGGAAAAAAATGTCATAAATCGTGGTCACATAGTCATAGGATGCTGCAAATGTCTATAAATGCAGGTCAGTTCCAAGAGCCCAAAATATGATCATGTAACTGCGGGAATGGTGGTGGTGGTGTTAACTTCAAATCTGGTCCATAAGTACCTTTTTTGGGGTCCATCATAACTTCAAACATTTGCTAAGCAACTGGTCTTAAGTCGAGGACCATTTGTATTTGAAAAAAAATTCTTTAACTCCTGCAAGCCGTAGAACACCAACAATACAGTTTAGTTCCACCTCTTCTGATTATGTGCTATCAAATGGTTTTCAACTCCTAGCAACCATAGAGATAGATTTTCTCCATGATGATTTATCCCTAATCTGTTCTTTCAGGTCTCCTAATGGTGCACTCATCGCCACTGTAACTGAGTCCATCCACATTGCTGCTGGTTGTCTTCTTGTTTCATAGTTCCCATGACCGATCCTTTATTTTTAACAAAAGGAAATCAGGCGTATTTACTAAAAATTAAGTCGATGTGTTCATTATTCTGTCTTTTTTTTTTAACTGACTGAACCATCTCCAAACAAAACAAAGCCTGTCTATGGTATCTATTCACAAGGAAATACTGTTGTTCCTGGAAACCTCAAGAATTTTTATCTATTGACAAGTAGTACAAGATAATGAAATTACCTGAATACAAATAAACAGCCTTCTAATTTTAAAGAGTGAAATCAAGAATGACCACTCTTTTCATTGTTACTGATTCTTTTAAGGCACTGAAAAACAAATAAAAACATCAAATATATGTTACTATTAATAAAGGAGAATATTTGTAGCTCAGGGTTGACATGGGGGGGAGGGTGTCCTTGGTGCTCTCTGATATTTCTTTCTTTCTTGCAGATGTTTCATTACCCAAACACTGAAGATGTTGCCTAGTTTGAATAATGAAATGCCTGCAAGAAAACAAGCAAGCTCAGAGAGCACCTCATATGTTAACTATTCTTAAAAATGTGCCTAAACAGAATTTGAATACTATTTAAGGTTCCAAAGAGATCCTGAAGTAAGAACCTAAGAAGCCTGAGTGGCGTAGGAAGCTAAGGCAGCATTTAACATCCAGCTGCCTGCAATTACTGCGAGTTCAATTCTCACCAGGCTCAAGGTTGACTCAGCCTTCCATCCTTTCTAAGGTGGGTAAAATGAGGACCCGGTTTGTGGGGGCAATAAGCTGACTTTGTATAAATATACAAAAGGATGAAGGCTATTGCTTAGCACATTGTCAGCCACCCTGAGTCTCCGGAGAAGGGTGGCATATTAAATAATAATAATAATAATAATAATAATAATAATAATAATAATAATAATAATAATAATAATAATGTTGCAATATTTTCAGGATCAGACTCAATAATGATAATAAGAGTTAGAGGTTTAAATATATTTCTCTTTAATTATAACAGGCATTCTATATTCACTGAATATTCACAGATAGAAGCAAGGAAAATGGTGAAGGCGGCTCCTTATATATACAAGGGGTGGAGCCAAGAATGGGAGTGGTGAATTATGAATACATTAGGAACCAAAGAATAAGTTAACCCCCGATGTCCCATATATACATTATTTACACATTAGGGAATAAGGCATTTACATCTCACAAATCCCCCTCTAAATGCCGGTTCGCTATACAACACCAATTACATTCAGATTCAGGACAATATAAGACATATAATTTTGATGTTAAATATTTGTGCTGTTTAGAAGGTAAAGGCTTCGTCAATATGTCAGCTAATTGTTCAGAGGTATCACAATGCACTGCTTTGATAAATCCATCTTGAGACAATTGTCTCACATGCTTAAATTTTATATCTATATGCCTGGACCTTTGTCCAATGGCATCGGATCTGGATATTTCAATGGCTGCTTTATTATCTTCATGCATAACAAAAGGCAAAGCAGGTTTTTTCCAAACATCTGAAATCAAATCATTAAACCATACAAGGTTATTTGCAGCTTTGGACAAACAAACATATTCCGCTTCTGTGGTCGAAGTGGCTACCAGTTCTTGTTTACCAGTGTACCAGTAAACTGGACAGTCATTTAATAGAAAAATATAACCAGAAGTGCTCTTTCTGCATGATATATCTCCAGCCCAATCCGCATCTGCGTAACATGTAAGTTTTGGTTCTTTACCATTACTAGGTTCTAATACTAAGCAAAAGTCTAATGTACTTTTCAGATATCTTAGAATTCTTTTGACTGCTTCCCAATGATACATTGTTGGTTTGCTAACATATCTTGACAATAAGTTGAGTGGTAATGCAATATCTGGCCTGGTCCAATTAGATATATAAAGAAGTGAACCTATGACTGATCTATAAAATGTATTATCCTTGAATTCAGGGGAAGATTCATCAGTGTTTCTAAGGAAATCAGTTTGCATAGGAGTGTCACAGGGTTTGGCATTGTTTAAATTGCATTTGTTCAGAAGTTCAATGATTTTATCTTTCTGAGTAAGTTTGAATCCCCTTCTAGTTTTGTTAATTTGTACACCAAGGTATTTGTTTACCTTACCTAGAGATTTCAACGAGAAATGTTCGTTTAGCTTATTTACAAAGGTTTCTCTTCTCTCCTTGTGTTTTCCTATATATAAAATATCATCTACATAAATTAATACAAATTCAATATGATCATCACTCTTTTTTACAAAGAAACAGTTATCAGCAGTGGTAGCGTTGAAATCCATGGTCTTAAGTACTTTTACCAAGCAATCGTACCATCTTTTGCCAGATTGCTTTAATCCGTATAGACTCTTGTTCAATAGCCAAATTTCATTCTTATTAGTGTATTGACTGTGTGGTGCTCTTACATATATTTCCTTATCTAGTTTTGCGTGTAAATACGCAGTCTGTATGTCATATTGAAATACATCAAGATTGAGTGCAGATGCCACTACTAGAGCTGTTTTAACACTCTCTGTTCTCACTGTGGGGGAGTATGTGTCAGTGTAGTCCTCCAGATATTTTTGTGCATAACCTTATGCAACCAATCTAGCTTTGTATAGAGTATTGCCTCCTTCTAGATTCTTAATTTTATAAATCCACCTGGTACCTATAATCGTTTTATCTTTAGGTGCAATCGCAGGTGTAAACACATTTAATCCTTGCAAACTTTCCATCTCTTTTTTCATAGCTAGTTCCCATTTTTCCTTTTCTTCACGAGGGAGTTTTAATACTTCCTCATATGTATTAGGTGTCATTTGTTCACCATCCATATGCATTATGTAATCTCTGTATTTATTTGGTACTTGATTTCTATTGTTTCTAATAGCTCTTTCGGGTTTGCTATGGTTATCATGCAAATATCTTGCTTCCTTTTTTGTTAATGTGTCTGTCTTTATTTTGTGTTGACTATTTGTCCAAGTTTTGGTTTTGTTTTTATTTTTGTTGATATTTTGATTTTCTATTGTCCCTTCCTCACAAGGTTTTGTATCTTTGCATTTATTTGGAAATATTTCATTAAGATGTAATTTAGACCAATTGGCCTGTTCATGGAACACAGCTGTTCTGGAGACTATAAATTTGTTATTATTATCAATGAATCTGTACCCTTTGGTGCCAGTTTCATATCCCATAAATCTTAATCTTCTGGATACGTTTTCTCCCTTTCTTCTCAACTGCTTAGGTATGTGTACGTCTGCAGTGACTCCAAATATGTGCATGTGTGCTACTTTGGGTTTCCTATTATACATCACCTCATATGGTGTTTTATTCACAATACTGGACCAGGTTCTATTTTGAGTGTAATTTGAATAATGTAAGGCCTCTGACCAAAATTGTTTGCCTAAACCAGCATCCTCTAATGTGCACCTAATCATGGTTTGTAGTGTGGAATTCTTTCTCTCTGCAATCCCGTTTTGGAACACAGAAAATGGACTAGACGTGAAATGTAGCATTCCTCTATCCTTTAACCATTGGGAGAATTCTTTAGACATGAATTCACATCCCCTATCTGTCATAATTTGTTTTATTCTGATATTATGTTGTGTTTCTATGCGTTTGTAGAATTCCTTAAATTTCTGAAAGGTTTCATCCTTGTGTTTTAATGTGTAAACAAAACCATAGCGACTGTAATCGTCTACTATTGTTAGGAAGTAACGTTTTCTATAAGTGATTGATGGAGTTAATGGACCAACTAGGTCCATATGTACTAAGTCAAAAATTTTGTTAGTTGATCTGTTGGATTTTTTTGGTCTGGGACTAGTTTTTAGTTTAGTGGATTTACATACTGAGCATTCCAAATAATTTTCACAATTTTTTATTTTGACACCTTCTGCGTGTTCAGTCATTTTTTGTACTACAGGAAAACTTGCATGTCCTAACTTCCTATGCAAGATGTGAGCACACTCATCATGAATTGGTTTACCTATTCTTGGTTTCTTCTCATTGTGTGTATTTGCGTGATCATGAGATATTTTACATTCATCATTGTCACTGTTACTAACATTTTCATCATCTGCCTCAATACAATCTTCCATATTTGAATCAATGTTATGTAACCATCTTTCTTTTGTTATTAGATAGGGTAGGCCTCCTTTAATCATCACAGTGCCTACATTTGTTTTGTCCTTCTCTAAAGTTGCTTTCCCCTTTGAGAAAACTATATTGATGTCAGAATCTCTGCTTAGTTTTATGGCACTTAGTATGTTATGAGGTATTTCTGGAATTAACAATACCCCCTCTATTTTTCCTAGGCCAGGCAAGGTCACATTTCCTCTGCCTAATACTTGAACCTTTTCTTGATTAGCTACCTTTATTACAAATTTATCTTCTGTAAATGAAGACAATATATTTTTGTTATTAGTGGTGTGGTTGGTTGCCCCAGAATCAATAAGCCAATTATTGTTCTCATTTTGTTGTGTTTTAGTGCTGTCTTGTTTATTTAGTCCATTCAGTGAACCAGATTTTCTCTCTTTTGAATTTTCTCTACCCCCTCTACTATCTCTGTAATTTGGTGGGCTTCTATATTTATGTCTATCTGTGGAAGACTGTCTATAATTGTATTTGCTCCTATACTCTGACCTATGTCTCTCCTTTGAGATTTTGGGACAGTCTCTTCTATTGTGTTCCCTGGACCCACAATTATGGCATTTAAAAGCTTCATTGTATTTTTCCTGGAAAGCTACCTTCCTAAAAGATTTGTGTTCTGTGTGATTGCTGGAACGATTTTTTCTTGAATTGTCTTCTGCTATCAATTTGTTAGATAGACTTTCTATGGATAAATATCCTAGATTGATGGTGTCTAAGTGTGACATAAAACTATCCCATGATGAATCAAGTGAATTGATAATAACACTTTTCATTGTTTGGTCTGAAATCACTTCCCCCCTCAAATGCAGCTCAGCTCTTATTTTGTTTAGAGATATCAAATGCTCACTTATGGAAACCCCTGGTTTTACTCTGAAAGAAAAGAAATCCTTAGACATTCTTGTAGTGGTAGCTACACTATCGCTGTGAAACAGATTAAACATGCATTGAATTATTTCTGAAACAGTTAGGTTTGGTTTGATGCTATGATACATTGCAGGAGACACGCTAGATATTATTAAGAAAAATGCTCTATGATGTAAACAATCTATTTTTAAAGTCCAAGGTCTTCTTGGAGGACTAGTGATAAAGAATAGTAAATTTTCTTTCATAAAGACAACCTGAAGCTGTTGATACCATTCTTGCAAATTAATGCCATCAACTCTAAGTTTTGGGAAGTCACTGGGTAAGTTTCCCACATTATTTTGTCCATTACTTACAACCTGAGGTAGTCCGTGGTCTCGCAAGTGCAGGAAATTGCAAAACGGCATGGGGATGCTCGCAACGAGTCTGCGCGGTTCTCTGGCCAGTTCAAGTCTTTCCGGACCGTCTACGTAGTTTCGCACATGCGCGTTGCTCATTTCTTCTTTGGCGTCGTCGTGGAAGGTTCTCTCCATTGCAGCTCGCTCGCTCCGCTCCTCTTCAGACGAGTCGGTTTCTGGCTCGGTTTTAGGAGTTTTGATGGCGGCGACTGCTCTTTTCTTTCTTTTGTGTGCGTTGGTACTTGATCCGGTCTGCGGTGTAGGGCGGAATCGACATGGCTCTCTGGGCTCGGGCGTCGTCGCTCTCGAAGTCAGGATGGGAGCGTGCAGGTCTTGAGGTATCGGCTTGTTCTCTAGCTTCTTCGTTGTCGCTTTGGAAATTTTTAATTTTGGCCCAAATGCAGCAAAAAGCGTCTTCATTGCTGACTTTACTTGGGATTTTGTTAAGTCGTCTTCGCTTTCTGATTCTGGTTCTTCTGAAGAGTTTGAATCTTCCTTTTCGCTTTCGTTGTCTGATAACGTTTTTCGCGCCAGAAATTTTGAACTGAGCATTTTGATTGGCTCTGCTTCGCTCACTTTGGAGGCTTGTTGGAACCAAGATGGCTGCCATTCAAAATTTCGCGCGGGATCACATCTTTTCTTTTTCATAACGACTTTCTCTGTAGTCATATCACTCACAGTTTTTTGGTCTTTGGGTTTCTCTTTAGCAATGTTTTTCTCTCTCGCTGCTCCGCTGTTTTTCAGCATTTCTTGGAGATTCGCGATGAGGCTTTCATCATTCTTCTGGCTTTTTAATAGTTTTAATATCTCTGACCTGAGTTCGTTATTTTCTATTTCGATTTCCTCCTGGTCATTATTTTCATTTATTAGTTCTTCTTCTTCAGTGGTGTATTCTTCGGATTCTCTCGAAATCGCGTTTGTGGATTCGTTGATTATTTCTTGTTCAGTTTCTATTTCTTTGCTGTAGGCCCTGGTGTTGGGCCTATCTTTCTTAGACATCTTTAAGTATTTATTGAGTCAATTAACCATCCTCTGCTACCAGCTTGTTGCAATATTTTCAGGATCAGACTCAATAATGATAATAAGAGTTAGAGGTTTAAATATATTTCTCTTTAATTATAACAGGCATTCTATATTCACTGAATATTCACAGATAGAAGCAAGGAAAATGGTGAAGGCGGCTCCTTATATATACAAGGGGTGGAGCCAAGAATGGGAGTGGTGAATTATGAATACATTAGGAACCAAAGAATAAGTTAACCCCCGATGTCCCATATATACATTATTTACACATTAGGGAATAAGGCATTTACATCTCACAAATAATAATTCAGTTAAACTTATTTTCAGATAACTATGTACTGGATTAAATACTTTCTGTACTGTTGTATTCCTCATATTGAATAACCCTGCTTTAGCTTTTTACAATTCAATATAGTGTAACCTAATAGTATAAACATGCTGATGTCTGTACCTGAAGAATATAAATGAAACATAGATTACATATGTTAGTAAAAATGTATCACATATTTTTATTAGTTTCATCCACCAAGCTTACCCAAGAACCCAATCACATGCTACATTTGCAAGATGAGCATTAATGTTTTGCAGCATTAATTACAGGTGACTAGTATTTCTGAACAAAATCAGATCCTGTGTATACTCCATTACACAAAGTAAGATGTATTTTGGTTCTGAGTGCACATAAACCTTTTGACCAAGTCTTAATTTGGTCTATATTTATGTGTTTTGTATCAAACAAGCATATTAATATTTAATTCCCAGTTTACATCAAGTAACATCTGGTACATGTTCTGTACAGAGTTATAAAATAAATAATTTTATCCACTGTCTTTTTAAAAATGCAGATAAATAATCAGTTTTGCATTATTTTCATGAAGGATCTTCTCTTTTCTTTTTCCCGTTAACTTGGAGATTAATGTTGAGTCAAAAGTATGTAAACTGCATGAAAAAAATCTTTAAAAAAAAAAGAAGAATTGCATCAGTCAGAACATTTTAACTAAAATGGTAAACACTTTTGTTCAGGGAATAATCAGAATCTTAATGTGGAACATAAATTAAAATATTCATGAAAATTATTCAACCTTTAGTTGAAACGCTTCCAACTGCCCATATTAAAAATCCAATCAAGGTTGCAGTTCTATTTTTAAATAACATTGCTTGGATTGTTGGGGGATTTGATGTAAATCTTTTGCTATTGTAGATCAGGTACAACTATCAGGATTATCATGAAAATTCAATTTGTAAGATTCCAATGCATAACATAATAGTATGTTTCACCAATGACCCAACTCTACCAGATCAGCTATTAAGTTGCTGGTCCGTCAAATTAAAAGATGCAGAAGCACAAGCTTGGACATTCAGTTCACTAAATTACTAGTTCTGAATCTGTAATTTATTTACAAGCTTTGTTTTCCCCTAAGATTGCTGATGTTACCAACAAGCAATACACCAAAACCATTTTCAGTTCAGATACTTGGGGCTTATAAGAAACTTACAATTACAATACACTTCTTAAGTGTATCAAGGAAAAAGCATTCTAAATCACTGTAGTTTTATTATTATTATTTATTTTGTCGCATTTCTATGCCGCCCAACTCTCAAGGGATTCTGGGCGGCTTACAACAGAGAATAAAACAATGCAACAATATCTCATACAAAAGTTAAAAGAAGGCATTAAAACATAAAAACATTAAAAAGTTAAAACACATACACTCCAATTTGTGGCCGGGTCTCGCAAGATCACTATAATGAGATCAGCGGCCCCAGGCCTGCCGGAAGAGCCAGGTCTTCACTGCTTTCTGGAAGGCAAATAGGGTGGGGGCGGTCCAGACATCAGGAGGTAATTAGTTCCAGAGAGCCGGGACAGCCACAGAGAAGGCCCTCTCCCGTGGGCCCGCCAGCTGACATTGTTTAGCTGACGAAACCTGGAGGAGACCAACTCTGTGGGATCTTACTGGTCGCTGGGAGCTATGTGGTAGAAGGCAGCCTCAAAGATAGCCTGGTCCTGAGCCATGCAGGGCTTTAAAGGTAATAACCAACACTTTGAATTGTGCCCGGAGACCAATAGGGAGCCATTCCAGCTCACGGAGAATTGATGTAATGTGGGTGTATCTAGGTGCACCCACTATAACTTGCGCAGCTGCATTCTGGACCAACTGTAGTCTCCTAACACTTTTCAAGGGTAGCCCCATGTAGAGCGTGTTGCAATAGTCCAACCGTGAGGTGACAAGGGCATGAGTGACTGTGAGGAGAGCCTCCTGATCCAAGTAGGGTCGCAATTGTTGCACCAGACGAACCTGTGCAAAGGTCCCCCTAGCTACAGCTGTCAGATGTTGTTCCAATCTCAGCTGTGAGTCTAGAAGGACACCCAAATTGTGAGCCCTTTCTCTCTCCCCAGAACCAAGGATGGACAATCGACATAGTCTTTAGGGGGCAATACCCAGAGCCATTCGGTCTTGTCTGGGTTAAGTCTGAGCCTGTTGACTCCCATCCAGATCCTCACAGCCTTCAGGCACCGGCACATCACATCTACTGCCTCACTGAACTGACGAGGGGTGTAGATATACAGCTGGGTATCATCAGCATATTGCTGATATCCCATCCCATGTCGTCGGATGATTTCACCCAGTGGTTTCATGTAGATGTTAAATAGGAGAGGAGAGAGAACCGAGCCCTGAGGTACCCCACAGACGAGGGGCCTAGGGGACGACCTCTGTCCTCCTACCAGCACCAACTGTAATCGACCAGAGAGATAGGAGGTGAACCACTGCAACACGGTGCCTCTCATTCCCAGCTCTCTTAGTTGCCCCAGAAGGATACCATGGCCAATGGTATCGAAAGCCGCTGAGAGGTCAAGTAGCACCAAGATAGAGGAATGACCCCTGTCTCGGGCTTGCCAGAAATCATCCATCAGAGTGACCAAGGCAGTTTCCGTGCTATAGCCAGGTCTGAAGCCAGACTGAAAAGGGTCCAGATAATCCGTTTCATCCATTGACCACAGGAGCTGAAGTGCCACCACTTTCTCTACAACCTTTCCCACAAAGGGTAGGTTGGAGACTGGACGAAAGGTTTTTAATTCTGCTGGGTCCAGGGAAGGCTTCTTGAGGAGGGGCCTTACAACCACTTCCTTTAATGGCTGCGGGAAGGACCCCTCCCTCAAGGACACATTAACTAAAGCCTGGAGCCTGTCAGAGGTAATTACCCCAGGTACCTTCCTGGGGTAATTGCCTGGATCGTGGCACTTTCCTTGTGTATACTTTGATAAAATTAAACCGGAATACATCTTCTAATAAACTCATATTTATTGTAAAGAAAATAAAACATCTAACTATCTAAATATTTAATTGTTACATTTTTGCAAAGTTCCTATCGGCTACTTCTCAGCAGCCAGACTTTTCTGGCAAGAGAACAAAGAAAAGTGTGAAGAAGAAAGAAAGGATTGCGGATACACGTAGTTAGCTTACTGATAACAAAAGTTGGCAAGCTACGGAAAGTCTGACAGTCCAGAAATAATGAGCTCTGTTGGTAAATACAAAAACGCAGTGACAGAGCCAGCCTCGTGTCATTTTCTTGCTGGCTGAAACCAGCCAGGAGGGGCACGGGTCCAACAATCAAGTGGAGGAGCTCATCGCCCCTACAGCCTTGTCACTTCCTCAGGAGTCACTGGCTCTAACTCCTCCCACACAATAGGACTAAGACCCGCCCCTGTCATCTCGGTCAGTATTGCCCAATCAGAGTCCAGGTCCATCCGAATCTGAGTGATTTTATCCGACAGAAACTGCACAAATTCCTCAGCTCTACCCTGCAAGGGCTCCTCTGTTTCCCCAACCTTAAGGAGGGAGCGAGTTACCCTAAATAGGGCGGCTGGGCGAGAATCCACGGATGCAATAAGTGTGGAAAAATGTGAACATTTTGCCACCCGTATCGCCACTAAGTCCTAACAAAGGCTCTCAAATTGTTTGGTCAGATTCGGATTTACTGGTCTTCCAGGGTCGCTCTAGACGTCACTTCTGGCACTTCATCCTCAGAGCTCCTCAGTAAACTAGGGAGCTTTCCTGGATCCGCTGCCATTGAGAGGCCGCAAAGGCGCAATTCGGTCCAATGCCCCAGGCGCCACCTTATGCCAGGCAGCCACTAGGGTTTTGACTGTGGAAAAGGGAGTCAGGTATCTCCCCAAGCTCCTTCTGAAACCCTTCAGGGTCCATTAGGCGTCTGGGGCAGAACCACTTAATCGGCTCCACCTCCCTGCGATGGAGGAGTGGCATCTTAAAGTCCAACCTCAACAGGAAATGATCTGACCATGACAAGGGAGAGACCTCTATACCCCTTAATTCCAGATCATATCTCCACTGCTCCGAGAGAAATATCAGGTCAAGTGTGTGTCCCCCCTCATGGGTGGGACCCTGAACTACTTGGATCAAGTCCATGGTTGTCATGGAAGCCATAAACTCCTGAGCCCCATCTGATGAATTGCCAAGTGATGGTAGGTTGAAGTCCCCCAGTACCATAAGCCAGGGGAACTCCACCGCCAACCTGGCTATTGCCTCTAGCAACACAGGCAGGGCTGTTGTCATGCATCTGGGAGGCAGGTATGTCAACAACAAGCCCAACTGAACCTTTGAGTCCAACTTCAAGAGGAGAGACTCACACCCAACAATCTCAGGGGCAGGGATCTGCGAGGACAAAGGCTCTTCCGGACAATAGCTGCCACTTCTCCACCCCTTCCCTGCAGTCGCAGCTGATGCAGTATCTGAAACCCATCTGGGCACATCTCAGAGAGGGGAACCCCCCCCCTCCTGGCCCAGCCAGGTCTCAGTTATACATGCCAGGTCAGCCCCCTCCTCCAGGATTAAGTCCCGAACGAGCGGAGCCTTGTTAACAACAGACCTGGCATTAAATAGCAGCAGCCTGAGGCCAGGGTCCTGACATCCCAAGTCACCAGGTATACGAGGTGAGCCCGGTGAACCAGAACCAAAGGGGCCAGAACAAGTAATCGCTTTGAGGTAGCGAGTCCTAGTTCCCCAAGAGCGGCCTACCCCTTGGCTCCCGCCATATCTACCTCTCCCAGTCATAACCATGATATTCCGGCTCTCCATCCCCCTAGAGATTCCCTTCCCCACCTCAGCGGCCCCCCACCTCCCTGGCAAGCAAGGCATCCCACTCATACCGAACCCCCATCTGCTTCTGCTTGTACACTCAGTGTACAGAGTTCAAACATACATTAAATATGGTAAAATTAATCAATTTCAACAATAATCATCACTGCATTCATATGTTGAGTCAAGTTCATTTTAAAAAAATAATGCAAACCAAGCTTTCACTTGCCTAAATTTCCCATCATCTTACTTCACCTTATTATAATTTGAATTAAAGATTTGTTTATTGCCAAAAAAATTGCTGGATATTTAGAACAAAACTTATTTATGAAATAATTCACTTTAATATTCTTTCTTTTATTGCAGTACCATATACACAAGGCCTGCATGGTTTAATAAAATTCTATGTAAGTCCTGTGGGTTGGGTTTATAATTTGCCTTAGTCACAGCCCTGCTCTGTAGTGTCTCATTATATCTTTAAACTCTGGAACATATTACTGAATCAGTGGT
Organism: Pituophis catenifer annectens; assembly: GCF_029215685.1. Taxonomy (NCBI): domain Eukaryota; kingdom Metazoa; phylum Chordata; class Lepidosauria; order Squamata; family Colubridae; genus Pituophis; species Pituophis catenifer. Next base: position 107,652,124 of record NW_027256881.1, read on the forward strand.
GGGTTGCTCTTGGTTCAGACCAGTTCTATAGAACCGCTAGTAAAATCAGCAGGAGGCTCCGCCCACTGACTCCACAGTCATCAGGAAGCTTCTGCACATGCGGGATGCACGTGGCCCCATTGCAAACCGATAGTAAAGGTAAGTAGAACCCACCTCTGTACTGAATGTATAGTTCGTATACAGATATATGGTACATAAGATGGAAAATGATTCTGACTTGCTGTTTCAATTTCTGTGTGAAATATAAAGTAAACAGTATTATTGCTTTTCTGTGAAAACTATTTAAAGATAGAGTTTTGGTCATTGTTATTTTTAAAATTGGAATACTTGAACACTTTTTAGTAATCACTGGTATTTTTAGTATTTGCTTCCTTCTTCAAAGCAGACATAGAAAAACTAGTTATCAAGTTTATTACAGTTAAGTCAACTAGATATAAAATGAAAGATCTATGGCAAGGTTGCTATTTCACAGGAAGTTATTTATTTATTTAGCATACTGCCTACAAGGCCAGGTATGCTACAATGTTACACACAGTAGAAGACCTGGCAGCTGACAGCTACAGGAAGTACCATGTCAGAGAATGTATTAACAAACCTGATATTCCTCTTGGTTTCATGACACTGGTCTTAGTTTTTCCAGTCTTCCCCAATATCAACTCACATTCTAGAATCTTCCGACTTAATTTAGTTGTATATAAAATCCACATAAACCATATATAAAACCAAATAACGTTTCTGGGAGAGAGATCAAATGACCCATTCCAGACGTTACCAGAAGCATACCTTGGGTATACAAGAAAATGTAGATAATAAGGAAGCTAATCTTGACATAAATATGCCAGATCTGTTACTAAAGCAACAAGAGAGAAAGAAGGGGAAGGGAGGAGCAAAACACAGACTTGCAAGGTTATATTACTATAGCCAATATTAATAAAAATAATTTTAGCCTTCATGTAGACTTGATTTCTTGGTTTGGTGTACAGATGTAATCTTTCCTTCTTCTCTTGGATCAATAACCTGTATCTCTGGCCCACTGATTTCTCTCCCAAATACTGCATTCAAATGATGAGTTTGGACTAAGTCTAAGTTCCTTAGGGAATAGGGTTTGCTCTTATATATGGAGGAATGGGCATTAACATATATTTGGAGATTACAAAATCCAATGAAGAGAGGCCCCACTTTTTTTTTAACAAGACATCAGTCATATTCTAGAATAGACATATGATGAGCATCTAAGTGTTGTGGCCCGCCAGCAGCCAGCGGAGCTGGTGGCAGACTCAGATAGTGAAGAGATTGGGGAGGAACATGGGCCAGGCCTGGAGTCTGGGGACGGCTCTGATGAGTGCTCTGCATCGGAGGCAGAGATAGGGCCAGGGCCATCTGACAGTTATCAGCTGCCTTTGGAGTCAGACATCAGTGTGGCAGAAGAACAGCTGAAGTCTGTTCCCAGGGTGCGCATGTGCAGAGCTGCCAAGAGAAGGGAACAGCTAAGGAACAAGGGTCGACTCAGGAGTAAAGCCACAGGTGGACAGTAAATGGCCCCTCCCATAGGGAATAAAGAGGAGCGAAAGGGTAGTGGAGTTTGCAGGAGACAATTAGTTCGCTTAATTGGTTCATGACTCTCAGAGACTTCTTACCAAGTTTTGAAGATATCAGCCTGGCAGCTCTCCAAGCCTAGCTCAGAACACTAAGATGCTGAACACCATATTTCACCATATTTCAAAGAAGTAGATTCTCCCAATGATATACATAGATGGTAATTCAAATTTCATCATATGAAGTCTGGGTGGAAAACTACCTTTCAGAAGGATTATTATTTCTATGACAGTCTTACAAAAAAAGTAAAGAGGGACTACAATTATTTCCAAACAAAAAGGCATCAGGAACCTTTCTATTATTCTCTAGGAAACAAGAAGAGCATATATAAAAGCCTTTTAAACAAATTAGCCACAAAACAAAACAAAATATAACAAACAAAAACAATACTTGGATTCTAAAATAAGAGAATTGGAAAAAATAAAACCAAACAAAGAATTGATGAAAGAATTACAAGAAACTAAGCAGTAAAGACATTTATTAGAAATAGTAGAATTACAGAAGGTAATAAAATTTATTGAACAGAAACATCTTAGTATATTTGAACCTGCAAACAATTCAGAAGAAATACTAAAATAATAGTATTAAAGAAAATGTCCAAATTGTTACATTTTAAAACTGGAAATAGAATTGGCAGGTTTTTTTTTTAAAAAAAACCCATTATATTCCAAGACTAATATTGATGAAGCCACTATGAATAAATATATTGAAAAGTTCATTTATCAAATAATTGATTATCAACATATCAACAAATTTCTATATTCTGTTTAAGTAATACAAACTTAATTTAAAGCATAATATACCAAACAATGTATAGAAACAATACAATGTATTAAATTTATTAAAAAATGTAGAAAAAAGCAAAAAAAAACCCCAATAGTTTAAATTTCACATTATTTCAGCTGGTAAAATGCAAACTGTGAATGGGGAAAGAAGTCTTCTGTTTTGAGAAACTGAGAAGGAAGCCAATGACTGCACAATGATATCAAACCTGCCCCACTTGTGCTCCAATGTCCAATCTGGCTATGTTTTCTTGCTGACTATAAAGTGCCATAAGGGGAATGGTGGTCAAACAGAGAAGAATGATAACTATTCCAGCACTGGAATTTGCATGTAATTATGTATTTTATGAAACTGCTTCTTGTTGATACAAAGAGGGAATAGGTAGTGTTCTACACTGAAATTATCTTTTTTGTTTTTCCATGTGCATTATTTTCAAAATCTGAAAAGCTCTCCATAAGACTGTGACTGTTTTGAGGAAAAGAATATGGAAAACGAACAAATCCAAGATCTTTTGCTTTGCTTCTTATTCTCACTCATTCACAGAATTCATGGTTCTTTCCCAGCATTGCTTCCTATGTTCACACCATTTCTCCTCATATTAAAGGGCAGGGATTCATATAAGAGTGGTACAATATCAAAAGCTCCTATTAATATCAAAGCAGTGGTATCATGTCAAAAGAGACCTATTCATTTATGACCACAAGATATATCAGATACATTTTTTTTATCTGGATTTTGAATTTTAATTCCAAGCTATTTCTAAGGGTGAAAAAAGAAATAATGACATAATCCACTGAGGTTTGGATAGAACTAATCTCAATCAATATGTCATGTCCAACCATCTCTTCTTTAAAGCCTTGTAAGTTTATTTTAGAATTTAGAAATACTACCAAATTCTTCAAGCAGAGCTTAGTTTAGGCAGCAACCATTTGTATAATCAATTCAAAGCAAAACAAACTAACAAAAAACAAAACAAAACAAAACCAAAAAGATCTCCAACATTACAACAATTTTAATATTCAACCTAATTCCAATTGCTTATTCATATTGTAGCACATTATAAGCCATGGCTTTGTGTGTAGCTTTTGTTACATTAGCCACTGCCCATACACAAATGTCACTTGATAGCATTAGCCTGCAGTAAATTGCCGGTTCAATAAAGAATGCCGCAACTGTATTCACTGAAAGCAAAACATTAAATTAAATCCACTTGGTTCTATTTCTCTGTGAAATCTGATAGCAGAGGCTAAGCACATTCTGAATCAATTCTTAAACACTGTGATGGACTATACAAAGGCAATTAACTTGGCTAAGTTTTTATTGGTCTTTGGAATGAAAAGGAATGCCCTTTCTAGATTGGAAAGCATTTACCCTTGAAAAAACAGATTGCACTTCATGGTACTTTTGGATCTGCCAAAGTCCCAGTTTACTTCAATAGCAGTTACCATCTAAAAATGACATAGAAGCTCTACCTATTCCTAGAAAGAAAAGCTTGCCCTCTGTGATCTGCATTAGTAGTTTCAGAATTGGATTCCTGAAATATGCTCTGATATTGGTTGCTGAACCTAGCTGTGGAGCTACACTTAGTGCAGAATGTTAATAGATGGCTTATGATCAAGGTACCTTACTACTGTACATATATAGAGATGCAGTGGCTAAGTGGTGAGAGGTGCAGAGCTTATCAGCTAGAAAGCCGTCAGCCAGGTTTGAGACCCGAGCATTGCATGACAGGGTTCTTGCTCCAGCTCCTGCCCACCTAGCAATTTGAAAGCATGCACGGGTGAGTAGATAAACAGGTACCACTTCGATGGGAAGGTAACAGCATTCCGAGCACCTCGGTGTATAGTCATATTGGCTACATGACCCCTGAAGCATCTTCAGACAACTCTGGTTCCCTTGGCTAAGAAACAGAGATGAGCCCCACCCCCTAGAGTCAGACATGACTGGACAGGGGAAACCTTTACTTTTTTTCTTTACTACATATATACTGCTTCTAGCCAAAATAATCAGTTTTGAATAATGAATAATGAATAATCAGCTATCAGTCTCCTCCTAAAACAGGTTCAATATAATATTACAATGTTAAGATGTGACAAATTAGTTCAAAAACACCCCAATACTTATCAGCTTAGATCAGGGGCATCAAACTTCAAGGCCCAGGGGCCAGATCCGGCCCATGGGGTACTTGGATCTGGCCCGTGGGACTGCCCTGGAAACAGTGAAGGACCAGCCCACAGTGCTTCTGCCAGTGAAAACGGAGTTCAGGAGACCTCCATTTTTACTGGCAGAGGGCTGCAGGAGGCCGTGGCAGCCAAAAACGGAGCTCAGGAGCATGTTTTCACTGGCAGAGTGCTTGGGCCACCACAGGCGCCCCCGACGTCAAGCTGACCATGCCCACCCCGAGCCCCTGAGGTCAAACACAACCCTGATGTGGCCCTCAATGAAATAGAGTTTGACACCCCTGGCTTAGATACTAACTTTAAGGAAGATCCAGATCATTGCAGTAGAGAGGACCTTTTCTCTAGGGTTGCAAATTCTGTGAAACGATTTAACTGCAAAGCTTAATTTAAACAGTTTAACTAGAAAGCTAACATTTTTCACATGTTCTCTGAAAGACAACTCATGAAAGTCTTTCCCAACTAATAACTCCTACCAAACTTGTATTTTAATAGAATGCTTCATTTTTCTATTATATTTGAAAACTGTTTTAAGATTTGTATCACTGAAAGGGCTATTCTATCTGTGCTGGAAAAATTTGCGTGAGCACTAGATGGCATCAAAGAAATTCAGAAAACTCTTTTTTGGGGTGATGGGAGGGGCTGCTGTTTCATGGTTACCTGCACCTTTGTAGCCAAATTATGAATAATTTCATTAGCACATAGCTAGTTTAGTAGATTTGGTAGAGTTATTATTAAAGGAACCAAGCACATGTGCTGGTTTTCATTGGCCATACTTCTTACTAATCATATATCCACTAAAAATACATTTTAGTACTTTTTTTTACATAAAACTACGCCAGATAATGTTTTGATACATAATTAATGGGAGAATGTGTTAATACTGCATATATTCAACATTCATTTTTATAACACCATTTACTGAGCTAAGTTCACTGTGCTATTTTAAAGATAAGCAATGTATGCCTTGATTTAGTGTGCGTATATTTATTTAATGTAACAGTATACAGTTAGCAGTAATTATATGTTAACATGTTTTAAAGTTTTCTTTCAGACATTACTATTTCTAGTGGTCCGATTCTCTAGCTTAATAGTCTTCCTATTACAAGTTAAAAGAAAGTATGGTGGAGATAAAAGGTAAAAATATATACGAGGACCTTATCATATGACATCTATTAATTATTCTATTAATGAAAAAAATTCACTGGAGTATTTTTTGTCTACTCTTTTTAAAAGGTAGGGTTCTAATTCCAATTTCACCTTTTGCCAGTGTATTTTCCAAGCAGCTCACATCTCTAATTTGAATATCTGTTCTATACCCATCTGAATAGACTACAATTAAAGAAGGCTTTATAACAAATTTGAACTACACGGCCTTATAAACACAGTTGGTTACTTGCAACTAGATGACCTTGCCTATCTCACTGATTACATGAAATTATATCGTGTATAATCTCAGATCGAGTGTTAAGTAATTCTATCAAAGACTTTCAAGTCCAAATTTATTTAAGTGTCATGTTTTCAATGTAATTAGCATTAAACTGTGTTAGCAGAGGATTAGCAAAAGACAAGTGGAAGTGCTGCAAATTATATTTATCATTCTAATTCTTCAATTCCTGTTACTTATTTATTAAACATATCTCAGTAAAGGAAAAAAAAACCAAAATAATAGAAGCCGTACTTTTTAATAAAAGCTCAAGTATGTTTTTTAAAAAATCCTACATTTTTCTTTGGCAATTTTCTTACTTGACTGTTGAAAATCTATGCCGTTTTTTCCAATTGCAACTCACTGTTTTTGATGGTAGAAACAATAACAAATTATAGTATCACTCATCGCTACAGATATGGAGAAAGCAAAAATATACTAGAACATTCACTGGAAATTCCAATGTAACAAAATGATTGGAAATTCAAAATGATCATATCAGAAAGATAAGGTGTGTACTTATAAGGAGAGGGTGAGGAAAGAATATAAAACACATAAAACCTATAAAACAATATGTCAGTCCTGAAAGCCATCTTTTACAAAGATCTTCAGGATTGCCACATTTAGTGCTGTGGGAAACTGGGAGGGGGGGAGTGGAGATATAACTAGCCATAACAACATTCTTTTCTTTGAAAGTCAAGGACATCCTGCCTTGCACCTGGAGTGGTGTGACTGGGAAATACCTCCAGTTGGGAAGGTTGATTGGACCATGTGATGGACATGTGGGTGCTGGGCAGGGACTTGCACTTTCTTTTGGGTGGGGAAAACCTGGAAGCTTTCATATTCGGGTTTTCCCAGATGTGCCCATATGACATCTCTAATAAAATGGAACTTTGAGGAACTACTGGCCTTGGAGTCTTCTTTCGTTGGGGGTGTTACTTGGAACCCTGACATTATAGGTGAGGAAAGGCAGCACATATAAAAATGTTGAAAAGGGTCCTCTAAGTGTTTTATAAGAAAGCCAACAAGGATCATAATAAAATGCATATTGGGAGTTGTTTCTTTGATTATCAGTCACATGGAGTAGTAAAAATGCTTATCTGTAACTTATGATTTATTTTTTAACATCTCCATGAGACAAAATACTTCAGCCCAAACAATCCACAGAATGCTATTTTAACCTAAACCAAGGCAGTTTTTGACTAAAATGGTCTGACTGAGATCAGCATATGTGGGCCGGATTGGGGTAGATTGTAGGGGTGATACAGAAATATAATTTTATGTTATTTTATTCTATTTTACATATTTATGTATCAAATTATTGTATTTTATCCCATAATTAGTGTATTTTATCCTATTCTTATTTTAAATTGTTTTTATATGATTTTATTGGTAATATGTGTTTGAACCTTGTATTTTGATTTGGTCTATATCAAAATATTTCCCTTTAATTGTATTCATTTTATGTATTCAATTCATGCTTAGACTTATACAATATATATTATCTAATATGTACTCGACAAAATAAATAAATAAATAAATAAATAAATAAATAAATAAATAAATAAATAAAAATAAATAAATAATCAATAAAGCTAATCTAATCTAACCTAAACCTAGGCAATTCATTAACACTCAATATGCTAATGGTAAGGGGCTATGCCTGTGATGGCGAACCTATAGCACACCTGACAGAGGTGGCACACAGCGCCCTCTCTGTGGGCACGCAAGCCGTCGCCCCAGTTCAGCTCTGCTGAGCATGCACGTACACCTCCCACCAGCCAGCTGGTCTTCGGGTCTCTGCTGCGCATGTGGGGGTGGGGTGCGTGTGGGGGACACTGTGCACATGCATGGGGGGCGCATGCAGGGTCCTGCACACACATATGCAGGGCACATGCAGGGGGTACAGGCATTGCATTTGGGGGTTTGGGCGCGCATGCACGCATTCGCACACACATGCTTTGGGCACTCGGTCTGGAAAAGATTAGCCATCACTAGGCTATGCTTTCAACTACTACCAAACTCCAGGCAAGTAATGCTATAAAATGTCAAAAGAATCTCTTGCAACTTTAAACTTTCTTTATGGGGACTTGGAAAGAAATCAATAGGCCTAAAACTGAATTGAAAAAGTCTTCCCTTATTTGCATTGCTTTTCTCATCCTGCTAAACACCTGATGTTTGTGCTGTATATAGAAAAAGCTAGCACTAGCACAATAAGCTAGTGAGATCCGGCCATGAATGGTGTGAATGGGTTTTAATTGTTTTTAATGTTTTAATTTTTAATGTTTTTATACAGTATATGGTTTTTAAATGCATTGTAAGCCACCTTGAGTCTTCGGAGAAAGGCGGAATACAAGTTGAACAAATAAAAAAATAAATTTAAAAAAAGCCTAGTGTTGCCTCCCTTATTACAGTCAGTTGAAGCACTGTGTTGTTTCTGTGAGCAGTAACTTCTCTCTTCCTTGATTTTGTGCGTGCTGCTAGAACAGCCAGTGATTTTAGAGGCTTAGTGGAGTTTCTCCTCCTGCTGGAGAAGAACTTGCAATACTAGTTCATAATTATTTGTTGCCAGCACTTGAACTGAGCATGTACAAAAGTTTCAAAACTGAAAGCTTAGGAAGTTCATCTTTTCTCATTGCTCTCAAGAAAAGCCTTTCTTGTACCTGAAGATTTCGTATAGTGGCTCAGTGACTAAGATGCTGAGCTTGTCGATCAGAAGGTCAGCAGTTCAGCAGTTCGAATCCCTAGCGCCATGTAGCAGAGTGAGCTCCTATTACTTGTCCCAGCTTCTGCCAACCTAGCAGTTTGAAAGCACGTAAAAATGCAAGTAGAAAAATAGGTTCCACTTTGGTGGGAAGGTAATAGTGCTCTATGCGCCTTTGGCATTTAATCATGCCAGCCACATGACCACAGAGACGTCTTCGGACAGCGCTGGCTCTTTAATAGATAAGCACCACCCCTAGAGCCAGAAACAATTAGCACGCATGTGGGGGGAACCTTTACCTTTAGATATATGTATGCTATTTAAAAAACTTTTTGTAGATGTCAAATTCTTCTGATAGTGGGACAGTCAAGAACTAAATCTTCAATCAGGCAGGAGTGTTGATATAATTGTTCTGATGGATCAAGGAAACTGGATGACCACTATGAACAAAAGCCTTTTATGCCAGCAAATTACCTATTCAACATTACCCACCCAAAACATTATAGAGCTTTCCTGTTGGCCCACTTTAAGGTCTTGCTTTCCACAAGCTTGTGGAAAGGTATAACAATACCTTTTGGCAGTCTGAACTTACCTTTGTGATCCACAGAAATCTGTGACTCTAGAAAGCATTCTTTGATACCGTGTTTCCCCGAAAATAAGACCCTGTCTTATATTTTTTTGAACCCTGAAATAAGCGCTTGGCCTTATTGCCATGCACTCAAAAGCCCGATTGGGCTTATTATCAGGGGATGTCTTATTTTGGGAGAAACAGTTTTCTATAGCAACCTGTACCCTATTTTTAATAGATGTTTCACCTCTTCTGAGAATGATCTTACTTACTTTATATTGAGAAACTAGACTTTAACATCTCTAGAAGATTTGCAACATTTCATATAGTCAGCATTGCTTTTTGCAGGAACATATTATTAGAATAGAAACTTTATTTAATCATTTGATTATACATCAAAATATAAAACTAATACAAATATACAAGTAGATATAAAGAAAACAATATGACACATTCATAGTAACTCATCACCTCTACCCTAAACCCCAATCTGATCTAAATATTCCATCATCTTTGAAATGGTCTTTGATATTTATGCTGTCAACTTGCAAAGCTTTCAAGTTGCCATGAGCAGGAGAAGGGAGAACTGAAGTGAATTCCATACATTTTTTCTGACCGCAATCAGAAGGAGGGTGTTAGGTTTCACAGCCAGCCAAAGTGGGTAATTGGAGAATGTGATTTATGACATGGCCAGAGAGAAGGGGAGAGACAGGGTCATAGGGGAACGTAAATCTATGTGGGATCAGTCCTAACTGCATCCGAGTGTTGCCGGAATGTTGCTCCTAATAAATGGCTATATTTTCTTTGAAGTTTGGATCATGGCTCATGAATTAATTAGGGCATCTTTCAGAAACTTGACATATGCCTTAGGCATAAAAGCCAGCTGGGTGACTTTGGACAGTCATTCTCTCTCAGCCCAAGCCACCTCATAGGGTTGCTGTGTAGGGAAAATAGGAGGGGAAAGGAATATTAAGTATGTTCACCGCCTTGAGTTACTTATAAAGTAATAAAGATAAGATAAAAATTTAATCTATCAATAAATAAAATAAAAGAGTGAAGTCAAAGTTTTACTAGAGATATGCAAGTTTGTTCCAGTAAAAAGTAAGATAGTTTATTCTGAGTGCTCCAGCAGTTTTTATATTTTAAATAAGAACCAAAATAAGAAGCCCTTTCAGAAAGTATTGCTTTAATTTTTATTATTTTATAACATATAACTTTTTAAATTCTTCTTTTATGTCCTTTTGCCACATTGGGCACTGATACCAATAAAGTGTATGTATGCATGTGTGGATATACACATACCCATCCACCCACACATGCAAACTCATTAGTTTTGTATTTTAATTTTTATTAAACATTTAATTCTTGTCTGATATTTTAGGTTTTTACTTGCAAATTAGTTTTACAATTTATCAGAATTTCTAAATTTATTTCTTTTAGTAAAATAGCATTCTACTCATAGTATGTTACTTTGATCCATTTTACTTACATCAATTATCTAGAAAATATTTATGCACATTAACCAAATCTCTGTAACCGTTCTTCAAAACTTTATACAATGCTGATTGATGACCATGACATCAGTAAATAAACTTCACTTTTATTACATTGTTATGTAGTATGCAATGAATTTGTTATCCACAGGGTAGATCACATGTCAAGGAACTCAAGATAGCCACTTCTTTCTCTTTTTTTGTATGTGACATGCTGTTGTTTAAATATTAACTGTTCATATCTTTTATGGTACATGCTATATCAGATGAAAACGCTTGGGTAAAAAGCTTAAATATTAACTATATGTAAAAAAAGTACTTTTGTATGTAGGGTATGGAGTACTTTACTACGATCTTTACCGGGAATCTTGTTAGAATTGAAATCTGGCCAGATGTTTTCTATAGGATATTTTAGTGGTTTATGACTCCAGGTAGATGCTTAACCTTTAGAGATTTACAAACACAAGTGGGAGTTGTGAATTATATTCATTTTTATTTTTTTAAAATAGGAAAAATAACCCATGAAATTGGGATCCACAACCAGTAGCAACTGGTGCCCACTAACAAAATAAATAAATAAATAAATAAATAAAAATAGATGGATGGAACGTAAAGCTGATAACAGTAGGCAGCGCCAGTGGTAAACAGGACAGACAAAATGTGTTCTATTTCACATCCGTGCATATATTTTCTCTTCCTTCTTCACTTTGTTTCTCCTTTCTCACCTCATACATAAATGCCTGAGCAGTGACCGATACTGGAGGAAAAAGAACCTGGATGGGAATATTTAAAAGAAATTCCTACTTTAAAAAATATACTAATTTATACAGGATAACAAAGATGAAAACCCAAGTTTTAAGAATAAATATCACTAGCATTCTACTTAATTAAAAATCAATATAAGCATCATTTAATAATAAAATATAGGCTGTATGTAAAGGATGGAGTGGAAATAATAATAATAATAATAATAATAATAATAATAATAATAATAATAATAATAATTATTATTATTATTATTATTATTATTATTATTATTATTATTATTATTATTATTATTATTATTATATTTCTATATCGCCCTTCTCCCGAAGGACTCAGGGCGGTGTACAGCCTATTTAAAAACACAGACAAAACAGCAATATAAAATTTAAAATAATTAAATAAATTGGCTCAGATTTAAAACCCCAAAAAATTTAAATACCCCAATTTAAAACTATTATGTTGATAGTCCGGCCTGGCGGAACAACAGGGTCTTCAGTGCGCAGCGAAACCCCCAGAGGTCGGAGATCTTACGAATTTCCGGGGGCAGTTTGTTCCACAGGGCTGGGGCTCCCACAGAGAAGGCCCTCCCCCTGGGTGTCGCCAGCTGACATAACTTGGCCGATGGCACCCGGAGGAGACCCTCTCTGTGGGAGCGAACTGGTCGGTGGGAGGCTATTGGTGGCAGAAGACGGTCTCGGAGGTACCTGGGTCCTATGCCATGGAGCGCTTTAAAGGTGGTAACCAACACCTTGAATCGCACCCGGAAGACCACTGGGAACCAGTGCAGCTCGCACAGGAGGGGTGTCACATGGGCACAATGGGTTGCGCCCATAACCACCCACGCGGCCGCATTCTGGACCAGTTGGAGCCTCCGAGTGCTCTTCAAGGGGAGCCCCATGTAGAGAGCATTACAATAGTCCAACCGGGAAGTAACAAGGGCATGAGTAACCGTGCGCAGGGCGTCCCGATCCAGAAAGGGCTGCAACTGGCGAATAAGGCGAACCTGATAAAAGGCCCCCCTGGCCACGGCCGTCATATGCTCTTCTAAGGACAGCCACATGTCCAGGAGGACACCCAGATTGCGAGCCCTCTCCGTGGGGGGCAAAGATTCACCCGCAATAGTCAGCGATGGCACCTGCTGACTATATCGGGGTGCCGGAAGCCACAGCTTCTCGGTCTTGGAGGGGTTGAGTCTGAGCCTGTTCCTCCCCATCCAGACCCGCACAGCTTCCAGGCAGCGAGACATCACATCAAGGGCATCATTGGGATGGTCTGGGGTGGAGATGTACAGCTGAGTATCATCAGCGTACAGATGGCACTTCACCCCAAAACCACGGACGATCTCACCCAGCGGCTTCACATAAATGTTGAACAGGAGGGGTGAGAGGACCGACCCTTGCGGCACTCCCCATGCGAGACGCCTCGAGGTCGACCTCTGTCCCCCTGCCAACACGAACTGCGAGCGGTCGGAGAGGAAGGAGGAGAACCACTGCAAAACGGTGCCCCCTATTCCTAACACCCTCAATCGCTGCAGCATGATACCATGGTCGATGGTATCAAAAGCCGCTGAGAGATCTAATAGGACTAGGACAGAGGAGCAACCCCTGTCCCGAGCCCTCCAGAGATCATCCACCAACGCGACCAATGCCGTTTCTGTGCTGTACCCCTGCCTGAAGCCCGACTGGTACGGGTCTAGATAGATAGCTTCATCCAGGTGCCGGGGAAGTTGTCGTGCCACCACGCTCTCAACAACCTTCGCCACAAAACGAAAGTTGGAGACTGGACGATAGTTGGCTAATTCAGCTGGGTCCAGGGAAGGCTTCTTGAGGAGGGGCCTCACTACCGCCTCTTTCAAGGCGGCAGGAAAGGCACCCTCACTCAGAGAAGCACCTATAATCCCCTGGAGCCAGCCTCGTGTAACCTCCCGGGAGGCCAGTACCAACCAGGAGGGACACGCGTCCAATAAACACGTGGCGGCACTAATCTTACCCAGAACCCTGTCCACATCCTCGGGAGTGACAGGATCAAACTCCTCCCAGATAACATTCTCAAGATCTGCCCCGGTCTCCTCCCATGGACTCATCCAATCGGAGTCCAAGCCATCCCGAATCCGAGCAACTTTATCGTGCAGGAATTGCACAAAATCCTCAGCACGACCCTGCAAGGGATCTTCCCGCACTCCCCCCCGAAGAAGGGAGTGGGTCACCCTAAACAGGGCGGCTGGGCGGTTCTCTGCAGATGCAATAAGAGTGGAAAAATGGTTAGATTTTGCCGCTTTTATCGCCACTAGGTAGGTCTTGATATAAGACCTCACCTGTGTCCGGTCGGAATCGGATTGACTAGTCCTCCAAATACTCTCTAGGCATCTTTTCCGATGCTTCATCTCTCTCAGCTCCTCGGAGAACCAAGGAGCTAATTGAGATCGGCATCGGGTCAGAGGCCGCAAAGGCACGACACGGTCCAAAGCTCCAGCGGCCGCCCTCTCCCAGGCGGCCACCAGCTCTTCAGTCGAGTCGTGTGTTAGAGTCTCAGAAAACGGCCCAAGCTCCGTCAGGAACCTTTCAGGATCCATCAGGCGCCTGGGACGGAACCATCTGGTCGGTTCCGTCTCCCTGTGGTGGGGCAGGCGGTAGGAAAGTCTAGTTGAAGGAGTGAATGATCTGTCCATGACAAGGGTTTAATATCTAGGTCCCCTCTACCAAGATCATTCAACCACTGACCAGAGATAAAAATCAAGTCCAGAGTGTGTCCTCCTATGTGAGTGGGGCCTTGAACTAACTGGGTCAGGTCCAAGGCCGTCATGGAAGCCATGAACTCCCAAGCCACCTCTGACGCCTCACCCGCGGATGGAAGGTTGAAATCCCCCATGACAATAAGTCTGGGGGTATCGACCGCCACCCCGGCAATAACATCGAGTAGCTCGGGCAGGGTCGCTGCCACGTGGCAGGGAGCCAGGTACGTAGTCAGCAAACCCATCTGCACCTCACGGCCCCACTTCACACAAAGGGACTCACATCCGGCTATCTGAGGAACAGTGGTCTCCCTCGGACAGAGACTCTCCCTAATGATCACCGCCACTCCCCCACCCCTCCCCTGGGCCCTTGGCTGATGAAATGCACAGAAACCTGGCGGGCACATCTCAACGAGGGGGACCCCCCCCTTGGCCCAACCAGGTCTCCGTAATACCTGCCAGGTCTGCACCCCCCTCCAAAATAAGATCACAGATGAGGGGGGCTTTATTAACCACCGACCTGGCATTACATAACATCAGCCGCGGACCCTGGGCCTGAGGCTCTACACAGCCCAGGACACGAGTCACGCATTGGGGGCCGGAGTGCGCAATCGCTCGGAGACAGCGCGTGCGCACCCCCAACACTTGATATGACCTCCTGCGCCCGTCATACCTACCCCTCCCACTCATTATTTCAATTACACAGCCCTTTCTATCATCCCCCTGCCCCCCGGTTAAATTTCCTTTCGCGACCCCTCTGCTGCAGCTAATCGACCCATCAACCTGCGCAGTCGCTATCTGGACCCCCCTGGTCCACTTTGACAACACCCCCCATCCTCCCGGGTCCCCTTAAAATTTTCCTTAAAAATTTAGCTAAAAAACCCCTCAACCCCCTCTTTGCTACATGCCATCTCTCGGGTCCCAAAGCCCGTCATCAAGATAGGCCCTCGATAACGTGGAGGGCCAGGCCTGCGAGAGGGGGGAGTCTCGCAGCGCAAGAAGGTCGGTGTTTTGGAGCATCAACGGAACCAAAGATGGGAAAAGAAAGGCCAGTCCGGGAATCTATCATAGTCCAAGGGATAACTGAGCATAAAAGGTCACAAAATATCCATTTATAGGGCTGGACTCCACTGTCCTCTCACGACAGGGAGAGGGTCCAATGTTCTTTTTCTCCAACGGAGGCTAATGGCCAACCATCCTCTCACGATGGCCGGTCCCGTTACGAAGTTAACGGGAGCAATGTTCTATCCTCTCCGTTGGGATGTGGAAAATCCCTCAGCTCTCTCAAATGGTGCTCAGTCTCTCCTACCAGCGAGGGCGTGAGTGGAGCATAATAAGGGATCCAGAGTGTCCAAAGTGTAGATGTTAATAACGATGGTAATAATAAAGATGTTAATAAAGATGATAATAGACCCACGGGCACAAGATCTTCCTTAAGGTGAGAGTAGGAGTAGCGAGACAGGAAAGCCCAATCCAGGGGTTGTTGGCCATTAAGGCCAACACCCACCCATACCTGGGGGAAGGGGGGGAGGAGAGGCCACCCGAGGCAACCAACAAACCAAACCATGGTCAGCCTCCCACCTCTCCAGCCCCAAATCTCCACAACCCCCAGTCACAGCTTTGTTCTCAAACACCCCATCACAGTAAAGATCTACTGTGAGCCAGATGGTAGTCCTAGGGGTGAGGCTGTCTGCTTCTCCCCCATCAACCTGCTGCCTGGCCGTTTCTCTGGCCAGCCAGTCCATGTCAGCCATTGCCTCCGCCGCCGCCGCTGCCATCGTCGCCAGCCCGCAACCAGGCACCCCAAGCTCCCAAGGCACACCGGAGCCCCCGAAAAAGCAGGAAAAGAGCGTCCCAGGGGTCCAGCGGGCTATAGGGAGCAGGGGGGGCACTTCCAAGCCGCCGCCACACAAACACCGCCCGCCGCCGGATGCCTTGGCCTCCACTTCCTTCCGACGCCAGAAACAGCTGCCACAGCCAGGCCCATCACCCCATCTCCCGCGGTGCCGTCCAGCCCTGCCCAGCCCTGCCCTGGAAAGAATGGAAAACTTAGTATTTAAATCATCTTTATTGCTAATTTAAAACAAAGCACTATATTACTATTTTAGTCAACACTTTCTTCTTATGTTATAAAACTACAGACATTTGCCATCTTTTGTTCTCTGCTTATAGGACCTGAAAAGGCAAAATTTTGCGATGACTAAATGTTGAACTTTTTTGTGCCAAGCAAAAACATTGCTTAACAGATGCATCGGTAATATGTTAACACTGTACAGACCTTACTTGTAATTTAAGAGATAGGACTGAATCCAGAAAACCATGAATGGAAGGGAAATGTGTATTGGTATTGTTCTGCAGCACTTATTCAAAAGCTTGCAAAATCATTATATCACAGATCTTCTACAGTGGTTTTGTTTTATAAATTTCTATATGGTCTAACTGATCTAGGAAAAAAGCTACATCAAAAGGGACTCAAAAACTGTCATCTAGAACCAAATGGATTTGAGATACTGCTAAGCTTTTCAGATCACTAACCTAGAGCATTAACTTATCAAAACAATAAAGATCCTCCAATTAAACTATTGTTCATCCCTGTGCACAGGAATCTACTCAACTAATGGTTATCACTATATTGGCACTAGGATTAGGATTAGGATTGAATTCAAGGGGGGAGGAGATTTGGACTGATTCTGTTTGTGACTACCTAAAGAGTCTAGGTCAGTGATGGCGAACCTTTTTGGCATTGTGTGCCAAAAGTCTGAGCACGCGAGCACTCTTGCACTCCTGCGTGTCGGCACCCATAATGCAATGTGCGCCCCCATTTGCACATGCGCACAGGGCACACCCCATGCTCCCCCTGCGCATGCGCCCTGCACTGCGCATGCACATCCCCAAACATGCCCCCCCTCCGTGTTCTTAACGGAGGACAACTAAGTACCAGCCCATTCCATGGCAAGACAGCTGTTCCCCAGCCAGCACATGGTGCTGCCAAGATGGCAGGGCCAAGTGTGCTGCCGGGGAAGCTCTGAACGTGCGGCTTGCCTGGGCTCCTTTCTGCTGGGAGCCGCCATTCCCTGGCTCGGTGCGGCACCCCCACCTGACCCCCACCACTGCGCTGCCTGTGGTTGGGTCCGTCACCCAACCCCCGTCACACCTGCTGCTGCGCCGCCAGCTGAGCCAACACCAGGTAAGGAGCAGTGGGCGGGGCAGCCAGCCACCCAGCAAGCAAATGCTGCCCCGCGCACCTGAGCCAGCTGGTCGCTCTTGCTCTTCCCCCTGCAGCCTGCGACTTCCAGCAGGGAGGAGCCCAAGCAAGCCCCCACGCAGTTGGGGCAGAGAACACTTCTGCTGTACACTGCCATCCCTTCTCCGGGGAAGAAGCGAGCTGCTGGAGGAGCACGGAGCTGGTCAGGCGGCCTCCTCCGACCCAGCTGGCCTGCTCACCATGATGCTGACAAAAGCGGCAGCTTGCTTTCATGCCCCGAGCGCAGTGCACATGCTTCCCAAACTTTGGTGTGGGGCTGAGGGCGGGCAGGAGGCAGAGAGGAAGGAGCAGGCAGCTGCTATGCCTTGGGATTCTGGGGAAAGGCGGTCGAAAGCTCCATGCGGAGGCCATCAATCAAACGAGCCCCAGGGTGCCTGCTTCCAAGGGAATGGCTTGGCTACTTTGAAGCGAGCGGCTGGGAAGCTTCTTTGCGGAGAGAGGGGCAGACAGACGCTGCACTTGTAGGGGGGAGTGGCATCACACACTTCCCTTTCCCCCTGGCTGACTCTGATCCCAGCCCTGCCTCTCCTCAGCCTCTTTCAGATCTGGAGTTTGCTGCTCTCTGCAGCTCAGCGCTGTTTTCAATCGGCGAGTAAGGCAAGAGCAAGCTCAGTGTATGTCTGCCTGTCTCTCGGCTTCCTGGTCACTCACTTTGAAATAGCTGAGCCATTCCCTTGTAAGCAGGTGCCCCTGGGGCTTGTGATTGTCGGCCTCCACATGGAGCTTTCGGCCGCCTCTCCAGGAAGCTTCCTCGCTGAGAGACAGGCAGACGGAGGCATGAAATCCTGAAATCTTTTGAGACTAAACTAAAACTGATACCTGAAGAATCTGAATCTCTCTCTCGCTCTCTCTCCCCCCTCCTCCTCTCCACCCACCTCTCTCTTTTCCTTCTGAAAAATTGATTTGGCAAATAAGCACCCCGGTCCCAATCTCTCCCGAGAAATTTAAGGTTCTTCTTAGTCTCAAAAGTGACTCCAGCCAACTCTGGAGAAGCCCCATTGGAGCTGGTCAGGCAATTTCCAGCATGGTCTGCACTGGCGGGGTGCAGGGCTTGCCGACATAACTTTGCCGGCAAAGAGCCAGCGCAGAAGGCCATTTGTGCCAGCAAAGAGGCAGTGGCACCGGCAAACTTATGTAGGGAAGTCCCATGCCCCAGCTCCATGTTTCTGCAGAGCTGAGCGTCTGGCATCCTGCTTCTCTTGCTCTGGCCACCACCTTGCACATGGCTGATCGGCACTCCAACGGGGTTTTTCCGGAGCGTGACTGCAGTCACTGGCACCACAGACGTCTCTCCCAACAGCACCTTTCTCCCGCCCCTCCCTTCTCCCCCCCCAGTAAGGCAAACCCTGAGATTTACAGCGAGGCTGGCAGGGGGAGGAGGAGGAGGAGCTGCTGCTGCATCTGCAAAGAGGATTTGCTCCCAACCAGGACCTTTCTCTCCCATCCCCCAAGGCAAACCCTGAAATTAACAGCGAAGCTGGCAGGAGGAGGAGGAGGAGGCTCCACCTCTGCAAAGAACATTCCCCTCTCCCCCCCCATAAGGCAATCCTCGAGCAAAGGCAGCGCTGGTTTGCCGGCACGAATGGCCTCCAATGTGGATCCCAGGAAGCGGCTGTCGATCACATGGCCGGTGCGCATGCGTGCTAAGAGAAGTTGCCCAGTGGGCATGCGTGTGCTGGGAAATAAACTTCTGGTTTCAGCTTCATGCATGCACATCAGCCACCTAGTCTTCTGGTTACTGGCGACCACGCGTGTGGGACGATCAGCTGGCCAGTTGATCTTCTGGTTTCTGGCACAGCCACCTGCGTGAAGTCCTGTTGATCGTCGCATGCGCATGCACACCACTAACCAGAAGACTAGCTGGCCAGTGCACATGTGTGTGCCAGGAATCCGGAAGAGGCTAGGCACCACTGTGCGTGCCAGGCAACATGGCTCCACGTGCCACCTGTGGCATAGGTTCGCCATCACGGCTCTAGGTTGATTCTTCTTTTGACTCCAATCCAGATTCTGCCACTATTTCTACTACACTTACCCACCTCCCATTTTAAGGGCAACATAGAAACTCTCAATGAAGTAATCAATATTTGAGAATTAGTAAATTCTGGCAAACCTCCACAGCTACAAGATTTATAGAATCCAAATCAGTGTTAGGTCTTAAACTTCAAAGCCCTTAGCCTCATTCTCTGTTATGCAAGTTGACATATATTCAATATGATGAACTTTATTTTGGACTTTTCCCAGCATATGGTAAAAATATAGAGATTACTGTGCAATATTATATGTAAAATTACTAGCTACAATTTAAGAACAGTCCATGCGTCGTAGCTATGAAATTATGAAAGAAAATTATGGCTAAATGAAATTAAGAAAATTATGTGCACAGAACGTAAAAATTATGGAATTATTATAAAACTCAAAAGTTATAAAATATTATAAGATTAAGTTAAACTAGCACTTAATTAAATTTATAACAACTAAGCACTACAGTAAAATTACTGTAATAAAGTATAATAAGATAGTATTCTATGCCATCCTGAAAGCTAAAAGGTGCAACTATAACAGTGGAAATTATGAAACTAAAGATTACAAATGCAACATGCCTGATTTAACACTTGCTATCAGTCGATTTCTAGCAGATTTTGCATGATGCCATACAGAATTTAGCAACACTAAGTTATGAAAGAAAAATCCAAGAGAAATTAGTTGATATACCATTAGTGTGGGTGATCTGTAAGTTTGGAAAGTAATGTATAAGTTATACTTTGAATGCCTCTGTAAATGAGCAGTTGAGAAGGAAATGCCTGATGGTTTCAATTTCTCCATCATCACAATGGCACAGGTGTTCTAGAAAGTGGATCTTCCATTGTCTTTCTTCTTAACAGTTCAAAGAAGAATGCTGCAGCACAGAGGAAATGCTGACCGTAATTAGATTTTGTGGTTGCCTGAGGTAGAATCATACAGTCAGATGAATCTTTCAAATCTTCTAGTCCAGGGAAGGAATCCTCAGACTATTGCAGACAAATGGCTAGGCCAGAGATCGGCAACCTGTGGCTCCGGAGCAGCATGCGGCTCTTTGGGCCCTCTGCCGCGGCTCCCTGTCCCATCACTGGTTGGCTTCATCCCTCGCCCCTCTTATTTCTTTTTTGGACTCCAGCCTGAAGCGGCAGGAAGCAAAGGCTGCCTTACGTGCAAATGTGGCACAAAGGCAGATACAGGGCAGCTTTGCTCCTGCACTCTCCTCCCCTCCCGAGCCCAGGCGTGTGCGTATGTGCGGGGAGACCCTCCTCAAGCGAGTGCCAAAGCGCAGCAAATGTGCATGTGGGGTGGGCGGCCATTTGCTTAGGAGGGTCTTAGCAGGACGGGGCTTCTCTCCTGCACTAATGATCTGGCCATTGCCAGATCTCCTCCTCCCACTCTCGTGACACCCTGGCCGGCTGTGGTTGAGCCAGGAGCGTGTGCACGTGTGGGGAGACCCTCCTCAAACAAGCGCCGAAGCTCAGGAAAGGTGTGCACGGGGCAGGCAGTGGCTCACTTAAGGAGGGTGTCCCCACACATGTGTGTGCTCCCAGTTCAGCCACAGCCGGCCAGGGTGTCATGAGAGTGTGAGGAGGAGGAGAGTGCAGGAGCGAAGCTTCCCTGTATCTGCCTTCGTGCCACATTTGCACATAAGGCAGCCTTTGCTTCCTGCTACTTCGGGCTGGAGTTTGTACCCTCCGCATTTGGCTGAAGAGCTGCTGGGAGTGGGGGATGAAACGGCAAGGCGATGGCCAGAGCATTAGTGCAGGAGAGAAACTGCATCCTGTTAAGACCTTCCTAAACGAGCAGCTGCCCACCCTGCATGCGCCTTTGCTGCGCTTTGGCGCTCACTTGGGGAGGGTCTCCCCATGCGTGCGCATGCTCCTGGATCAGCCACGGCCAGCCAGGACATCACAAGAGGAGGGGGGAAGAAGAGGACGGTCGCCCAAATGGAGGGTGGAGAGAGAGACACACACACATATATAGAGAGAGAGGGGGAGAGAGACATAGAGACACATAGAGTGATACATAGAGAGGTGAGAGAAGGGAAGAGAGGGAGAGGGAGAGAGACAGAGGGAGAGAGATACGGTGGGGAGAGAGGGGGAGATAGGGAGTGGGGGAGACAATGGTTTTTGGCTGGGTAGGTGTGGCTAGGGGGTCATGTGACTGTGTGGGAGTGAGTGACATCGAGTTGGCCACGCCCACACAGGTTTTGTGGCTCTGGTGTGTTTTTTTTTCCTGTGGAAACGAGTCCAAGTGGCTCTGTGAGTGTTTAAGGTTGCCAACTCCTGGGCTATTTATTTATTTATTTATTTATTTGAATGTCTATACCGCCCTTCTCCTTTCGGACTCAGCGCGGTGAACAGCCAGATAAAAAACATCTATACAAACATCACAGTTAAAAAATAAAGTTAAAATAATTTATAAATTTGGCCCATAATTTAAAACTTGTCAATTAAAATAAATATTAAAATTTTAAAACTAACCCTAAAATCAGGACAGACCGGCTAACTGAAAAAAATAAGTTTTTAGGGCCCGACGAAAAATCCGGAGGTCGGAGATCACTCGTATCTCTGGGGGTAGATTGTTCCATAGGGTAGGTGCCACCACAGAGAAGGCTCTCCTCCTGGGGGTCGTCAGCTGGCATTGTCTGGCCGATGGCACCCTGAGGAGGCCCTCTCTGTGGGAGCGAACCGGCCGGTGGGAGGCTATTGGTGGCAGAAGGCGGTCCCGTAAGTACCCTGGCCCTAAGCCATGGAGCGCTTTAAAGGTGATCACCAACACCTTGAAGCGCACCCGGAAGTCCACCGGAAGCCAATGCAGCTCGCGCAGGAGAGGAGTCACATGGGAGCGCCCCGTCGCTCCCATAATCCCCCGCGCAGCCGCATTCTGCACCAGTTGGAGCCTCCGGGTGTACCCCAAGGGGAGCCCCATGTAGAGAGTGTTACAATAGTCCAGACGAGAAGTGACGAGTGCTTGAGTGACCATGCGTAGGGAGTCCCGGTCCAGAAAGGGGCGCAACTGGTGTATCAGGCGAACCTGACAAAAAGTCCCCCTGGCCACGGCTGTCATATGCCCCTCTAAAGACAGCCACGCATCCAGGAGGACACCCAAGTTGCGGGCCCTCTCCGTGGGGGCCAATGATTCACCCCCAATAACCAGCGATGGCGTCAGCTGGCTATACCGGGACGCCGGCAGCCACAGCCACTCGGTCTTGGAAGGGTTGAGTCGAAGCCTGTTTCTCCCCATCCAGACCCGCACGGCCTCCAGGCACTGGGACATCACTTCCAAGGCATCATTGGGATGGTCTGGGGTGGAAATGTACAGCTGAGTATCATCAGCGTACTGATGGAACTCCACCCCAAAACCACGGATGATCTCACCCAGCGGCTTCACATAAATGTTGAACAGGAGGGGCGAGAGGACCGACCCTTGCGGCACCCCACAAACAAGGTGCCTTGGGGTCGACCGCTGCCCCCCTGTCAACACAGATTGCGACCGGTCGGAGAGATAGGAGGAGAACCACCGCAGAACGGTGCCCCCCACTCCCAGTCCCTCCAGCCGGCGCAACATGATACCATGGTCGATGGTATCAAAAGCCGCTGAGAGGTCTAATAGGACCAGGATAGAGGAATAACCCCTATCCCGGGCCCTCCAGAGATCATCCACCAACGCGACCAATGCCGTTTCCGTGCTGTACCCAGGTCTGAAGCCGGACTGGAGCGGATCCAGATAGACAGCTTCATCCAGGTACTGGGGAAGCCAAACTTTTCTTGTAAACTTCCAGTGACAGAGTTCTAGGAGACAGACTCTTCCACTCCTTAATAGCTTTTACAATTAGGAAATTCCTACTTATTTCAAGTTGGTACTTCTGTCTTAAAGGCACTAGTGCCTCCCTTTTATTAATGGGAAGCTTTGTGTTCCAGCTCAGGTCAGACTGTCACTGTCCATCCATTCTGCTTTGCTCCAGTTCTCATTTGCTCATAAACTGGAAGTTGGGAAATATATTCTAAGTAAGTTTAAACAAGTGTCTCAGCTTCATTTTCCCTTCTCAAGGTGGTGTTCTTTAACGGAGTAGAGATAGGAGCACTCTGTCTTTAACATTCTATGCTAACTAGTCCCTGTGTTTTATGACTTGTGGTCTCAGTGGCTTTTGATATTCTTGATTCTGGCATACACACACACACACACACACACACACACAGAGAGAGAGAGAGAGAGAGAGAGAGAGAGAGAGAGAGAGAGAGAGAGAGAGAGATTGTTCACAATAATTAGTAGTTGAATAGCACTGCTCTTCATTGATTTTGGAATGGTTACTCATTTAGGCTATCGTTGGGTTTATCTCATCCCTGATTTTCAACATTTTCCTGAAACTATTGCAAGAAATAGCATATTACATGATAATCAATATGTCGATAAATGTACTGAGCTTGTCAGCTGGAAAACTGACAGGCTGGGTTTGAGATCTGGGTGCTGTGCATCGGGGTGAGCTCCCATTCCTGCCCCAGCTTCTGCTACCTAGCAGTTTGAAAGCACACAAATGTGAGTAGGTTAATAGATAACATCTTAGTGGGAAAATAACAGCATTCCATGTGACTTTGGCATACAGCCATGCTGGCCACATGACCACGGAAAATGTCTTCAGACAATGCTGGCTCCCTTGGCCAAGAAACGGAGATAAAGACTGTGCCCTAGAGTCAAACACGACTGGCCACAGAAATCCTTATCTTTTTCTTACTAATATATATTTATCTGAAGAGCTTGACTTGGAATCTGGAAAGGAATGAGGGACTACATCAGGGGTGAAATTCAGCAGGTTCTGACAGGTTCTGGAGAACTGGTAGTGGAGATTTTGAGTAGTTCAGAGAACTGGCAAATACCACCTCTGGCTGGCCCCAGAGTGGGGTGGGAATGGAGATTTTGCAATATCCTTCCCCCAGGAGTGGGGAGGGAATGGAGATTTTGCAGTATCTTCCTCTGCCACACCCACCAAGCCACACCACGCCCACCAAGCCACGCCCACAGAACCGGTAATAAAAACATTTGGATTTCACCACTGGACTGCATGGAAAAAAAAAACAGGATAAAGTTGAATCCTAGCAACAAAGAGGTGTTCTTTGTACAGAACCATTTGCTTTTTTACTATGCAATCTCCCTGAAACAAGATGCCTGGGAGACAATTGTCCACATATCCACAATTGTCCACATATCATGTATAAATGACACTAATAAAAGGTGCTCTAAATAGGGGTCACTCTGGAGACTATGTAGAAACTGTAATTATTACAAAATGCAGTCATCTCTTTACTGGCAGGTGAGAATTGCCAGAATCACATGGTACCAGTATTGCAGGCACTACATTGAATACAATTCAGTTATTGGTTATTATTTGTACATGATTGGACACCAAGGCTGGACACTTCCTGAACAGCTTCAATAAAATTAATGCATAAGGATACACAGGATCTCTTTGTGTGAGATTTGAAGAGGAGAACTAGGAAACAACACTTTTCTTTGAGTCTTTCATCCCTCTGAAATAGCCTTTCTTCCCCCAGAGACCCAGGTGTCATATTCTCTGCTAAAACCTGGGAGGACATTTGAAAAAGAATCATTCCATGGATCATTTGTCCTATAATGTTGCTAGAAGTGGTCTCTAAGAAGGAATACAATTACTGCTTTAATTGAAAATATTTTTGTTATATTTGTTTCATGGATATATGAAAATCCCCAAGCATCTATGTGGATATATAAATTCTGTAATAAAACACACACAAATGTAGAAAACATGTTGGAATAGCACTGCCTTGTATTTTCCAAAACATTAAGAGAGTGGCATTGCCAGAACATTGTATCACGTTGGGAAATGTATCAACATTTGTCAATGGTTACACTCCATTGGTAGCTTGGGTGACTCATGTCCTTACTCCACATGATATTCAGGTCCTTGGAAAGAATTCTAACTAAATAAGGTCTCCTAGGCAAGGCCATCTATGCTATAATGTATCAAATGAAAACCAGGATATGAAGAAGGTTTAGAAATGATCTACTAAACTCACTCTCAGCAATGAAAGCTCTGTCAATAACTTTGGATCAGGCATGCTCTCTCAGCTCAAACTACCTCACAGGGTAGGAAAGACTATCTACAAGACCTGGAGCATCTGAAAGAAAAAAGGTGAGATAGAATTCAAACAAATAAATTAATAGATTCCTTACTCAGGTATAATCCCCTGCTATTAAATGCAAGGGAAAATCTAGTGTGAGTCCTGCTAACAGTGTTGGATGTTCCCAGTTATTGTGGACTATGAATTCCCAAGCCACTCAGCAAGACATTCTTTCATCAGAAGTCAAATGCTACTAGCAGTTCCATTTCCCAGCAACTATAAATTCTTACTAACAAATGATACTAATGGGCTACTTGTCCTTGTATAGCGGTGAATGACATTCCTCCTTTTGGATGTGAGGTTACTTGGTCTGGCACCAAGATAAATGTCTGGTTTTCATTAATACCAGAAGGAATAAAATAAACTGAAACATGGGGTTATTACCCAGGTTTCATGAATCTTATAGTTGCCTGTTCTATCAGGAACCAATTGTGCTTGTGCAATGGAGAGAACACCAATACCATATCTGCTCCCTGAAAAGTTGTGTCTGAAGGTTGATAAATCAGTTATGGTCTACGATACCAAGTAAGCCAAGTAGGTAAGTAGAGAGAGTCAGTTTGGTGTAATGTAGTGGTTAAGACATCAGGCTAGAAAGTGGAAGAACCTAAATTCTAGTCTCAAAGGCACAAAGCCAGTTGGGTGTCCTTGAGCCAGTTTCTCTCTCTCAGCCCTAGTTAGGAGGCAATGGCTGAAAAACCTTGCCAAGAAACTTCAGGGACTTGTCCAGGCAGTCTCCAGTCACGGAAGAATCAGAATGGAAGAAAAAGAAAGTAAGTAGAAAGGCCTGGAGAGATCAATAAAGCAATTATTATTGGATACAGTTCTTATAGTTGATTTCACATCTTATTATGTTTTATATCTCATACAGAATCTTAATGAAACAGGCTATTAAATGTAAGTAGAGAGAAGATTTTGAGCTACCATATTCAGCTCCTGACTCTTCATTGAGACAGTTAATTTTTATGGCCTTATGTTCTGTGAAAGTACAAAATCAATTTGAAAAACATGAAGAAAACTAGAAGCAAAGCAAACAACTAAAAATATCTTGACCTTAGTAAGAATACGCAGCAGAATGACTAATTTTTTTCTTTAAGTAGTGCAACATACAATTTACTTAATCTCTGCAAGAGCAAAAATACTATTCTCATTGACTCACTAAAATAAGACTAACTGTAAATGTTTAACACTAAAGAGCAGCATCACTGCTTTTAAAGACTTTAATTTACAGAACAATTGGTTTACGATGAGTTTCTTAATCAAATGTTTTAAATAATATTTAAGAATTAATAGTTTAGTAACAAAACTAGTGGTTAAGAAACTAGAAGCTAGAAACCAGGAAATTGTGAGTTTTAATACCGCCTTAGGCATAAAAGGCAGCTGGGTAACTTTGGGCCAGTCACACACTCTTAGCCCACAATGTCAGGCTTTGCGTCAATTCCTGTTGAAATTGGTGGATCAACATTTTATTGCTTTGAAAAAACAGACCCAGCCCTTGCGGGAAAACACTAGGGGGAAAAAAAAACTATGAATTATACTTAATAGAAAGAATAGGAAGTGATAATGCCAATAGATAAAAATTGTATTTGAAATTGTAGGTTTATAGAATACAGTATAACATTGTAGCTGGCATTATATACCAAATTCTGAAAAACTTACCAACAAGATTTGTGCATTTATTTTCATTTTATTTATTATTATACTGATATTTTTAATTGCATTTGCCACCCATAGTAAGATGGGCAGCTAGTTAAAATAATAATGTAATTCAGTAATAATATGTAACCAAAATTAAATCAAATTTAGATGGGGGTTGACAAAGAAGTGAAAATTCAATATTTTGATCCTGTTCTCAATGACTGTCTTATCTTATATCAACAGTATCTTATCCAATATTAAATAATTCCCATTGGTATTATTAAGAACTTGCCATCACTAGAATGAAACTGCTTTTCAGCTAAATTTAAGAAAAAGATTAAGAATAACACAGCTAATAATTGCATCAACCCATCAGTATTATATAATTCAAGAAAATTACAATTAACCAGTAAGTATTACACAAATATGTATACATCATGACTAGAAACTAGGAAAGTGAGTTTTACTGATAGCCATTTTGATAACAGGGCACATTAGAAACAGGATATATTTTGTTCAAATAACAGATGTTTTGCTTAAACAACAGACAGACTAAAGCAATAAATGGATCTTGTTAATACTCTGCTTATTTTCCATAATGCCTAA
This sequence comes from Pituophis catenifer annectens, assembly GCF_029215685.1. NCBI lineage: Eukaryota > Metazoa > Chordata > Lepidosauria > Squamata > Colubridae > Pituophis > Pituophis catenifer. The sequence continues at coordinate 107,680,050 of NW_027256881.1, forward strand.
CAATTATTACACTGTTATTCTTACACTTTTGCCATCAATGTACTTTAAGCATCCAAAGAAAAATTATACAGAATATTCAACAATTTGTAACAAATAAAACCTCCTCTCCATAACTCAACTGATTAAAACTGTTTTCCTCTTTCATAGGGGAAATATACATAGTTTTTAGTAAAAAGAGGCTATAACATCCAAGCTTCTGGTGTGTTTCTAACATGAAAAAGTAAGACATTCACAGCCCTATTAGGTTCATTGCTATGTTATAAAACTCATAGCAAATATTTTAAAAAACCACGATGCAGAACAGTAATTACAGAATTTAATAAAGTCTCCACCATGGAGGGGGAAAATATTGTCTCTACAAAATTATCTCACTTAAACATTGTCTTCTACTTTTTCACCTGTTTGTTGATTGTGTCCTCAGAGGTAATAATGGCCTTGAATCCCAACACTGAATCCCCCTTGTCAATAGACTCGAGGATGTCAATGTATCCTAATCACAGAGACTGTAATTTTACGAAGGCCTGTTTTTTTGGAAAAAAGGTTTTGGTATGCAGCCTGCTGCTCTCAGTATTTGGGCTCTGAGGAAATTTTTACTCTTGACCGCAAAACCCTCTGTACCTTGTAGTTATTAGTCACAACTATCATAAGCATTTTCTCAGTACAAGTAGTCCTCAACTGACAACCATTTGTTTAGTGACCATTTGAAGTTATGATACCATTCAAAGAAGTGACTGACAATTGGTCCTAGGTTTGCAGTAACCTCGCAGTCTGGTGATTATTAGCAGGGCACTTAGCAACAGGCTCACATATACGACAGTTGCAGCATCCATCAATCATATGATCACAATTTGTGACTTCCCAACTGGCTTCTAAGAAGCAAAGTCAATGGGGAAGACAGCAAAAGGTTGCAAGTAGCAGTCACATGATGTCTCGCTTGACAATCTTAAGTGATTCACTTAACCACCATGACAAAAATTGGGTGAGGTCAGGTGATGCCTCATTGTACCACTTCACAATGAATTTTTCAGTCCCAATTGTGTTTGTAAGTTGAGGACTATTTGTATTACTATGCATAATCAGTTCTTCCTGGATGAAGCCTGTGAATTGGATATGTGTGATGGAATTCCAGGCAGATTTTGGACTAAAATTCCATAATCCTTTATCACCATCTAAATTAGCTGAGCCTAAACATACAGTATTGACTGCTTATACTTTGGGAGTACAGTTTTATTGAAGTAGATTACCATTATTTAGCAGACAATTTGCCATGACTGGCATTTTCCATGTGCCTCCCAGGCATTTATAGTGTCTTGCATGTGTGAGCACATCAGAGTAATCATGTTCTTAGGCATTATGATTTGGGAGTATTGCCACTAAACTGTTATTCCGGTATGGGGAAGGCACGGGATAAAAATATAATGTTACATAGGCTAGCCAAACAGTACTATAGAATCAGCCATGTTGCCATCAAGAAAAAGAAAAGCTGGTTTTAAAATGATCAAGTTTTTAAGCTACAAATGAAATTTAATACTCATTCCATAAGGACGGCAGATATTTTGGCTCTTTATTACTATCCAGAAATATATCTTTACACGAAAGTGTGGCAAACTGTTTAAAATGGGGAGATTTTGATATTTGAGATATTCCTAGAAATAAACTGTCCCAAATACTCATAGCAGAAGATGTTGTGGCCAGCGGCCTGCGCGGATCATGGCTGATCCCGGTGACAATGAAGCTGGTGTGGTGTCGCGCCAGCAGCCTGCACAGCCGGCGCTCACGTGGGACAGTGAGGAGGCTGAAGAGGATGTAATGCCAGAGGCAGAGACTCAGCCAAGGCCTTCAGAACTTCCAGAGGCTCCTTCCAGTGGAGAGAGCGAAGTGGAGGAGCCTCTCCTCAATGCTCAGGCACGCAGGGCTGCCAAAAGGCAGGAGTGACTACTCAGGAGGAGGAGGTCTACTCGAGAGTAGGGCTTGAGGATAATTGGCCACTCCCTTAGCCTATTTAAGTCGCACGCAGCTAGTGCTTTCTTGCTAGAAACGTCTCATTACTCATGGACCTAGACTGATTGGCAATTATGACTGAGATGACGGGGGCAGGTCTTAGTCCTATTGTGTGGGATGAATTTGAGCCTGTGACTCCTGAGGAAGTGGACAAGGCCCAGGAGCGATGAGTTCCTCCACTTGTTTGTTGGACCCGTGCCCCTCCTGGCTGGTTTTGGCCAACAGGGAGGTGACACGAGGCTGGCTCCAGGCTTTAGTTAATGCATCCTTGAGGGAAGGGGCCTTCCCGCAACCATTAAAGGAAGCGGTTGTAAGGCCCCTCCTCAAGAAGCCTTCCCTGGATCCAGCAGAATTAAAGAACTTTCGTCCAGTCTCCAACCTACTCTTTGTGGGAAAGGTTGTAGAGAAAGCTCCTACGGTCATTGGAGGAAATGGATTATCTAGACCCTTTTCAGTCTGGCTTCAGGCCTGGCTACAGCATGGAAACTGCCTTGGTCACACTGATGGATGATCTCTGGCGAGCCCGAGATGGGGGTCATCTTGGTGCTACTTGACCTCTCAGCGGCTTTCAATATCATTGACCATGGTATCCTTCTGGGACCACTAAGGGAGTTGGGAGTGGGAGGCACCTCCTATCTCTCTGGTCGGTCACAGTCGGTGTTGGTAGGAGGACAGAGGTCGACTCCTAGGCCCTCATTTGCGGGGTGCCTCAGGGCTTGGTCCTCTCTCCCCTCCTATTTAACATCTACATGAAGCCGCTGGGCGAGATCATCCGACGATACGGGGTAAGGTATCAGCAATACGCTGATGATACCCAGATGTATATCTCTACCCCGCGTCAATTCAGTGAGGTGGTGGATGTGATGTGCCGGTGCCTGGAGGCCGTGAGGGTCTGGATGGAGTCAACAGGCTCAGACTTAATCCAGACAAGATTGAGTGGTTGTGGGTATTGCCTCCTAAAGACCATGCTGATTGTCCATCCTTGGTTCTGGGGGGGGGAGAAATTGTCCCCTTCATGACGGGCTCGCAATTTGGGTGTCCTCCTAGACTCACAGCTAAGATTAGAGCAACATCTGACAGCTGTGGCTAGGGGGACCTTTGCACAGGTTCGCCTGGTGCACCAATTACGACCCTACTTGGATTGGGAGGCTCTCCTCATGGTCACTCATGCCCTTGTCACCTCACGGTTAGATTATCGCAATGCGCTCTACATGGGGCTACCCTTGAAAAGTGTTCGGAGACTACAGTTGGTCCAGAACGCAGCCGCGCGAGCTGTCGTGGGTGCACCTAGATACACCCACATTACACCAATTCTCCGCAAGCTGCACTGGCTCCCTATTGGTCTCCGGTCATAGTTCAAGGTGTTGGTTATTACCTTTAAAGCCCTACATGGCTCAGGACCAGGGTATCTTCGAGACCGCCTTCTACCGCATAACTCCCAACAACCGGTAAGATCCCACAGAGTTGGTCTCCTCCGGGTCCCGTCAGCTAAACAATGCCGGCTGGCAGGCCCATGGGGGACGGCCTTCTCTGTGGCTGTCCCAGCTCTCTGGAACCGGTTACCTCCTGAGGTCCGGACCATCCCCACCCTATTGGCCTTCTGAAAAGTGGTGAAAACCTGGCTCTTCTGGCACACCTGGGGCCGTTGATCTCGCTGTTGCGACCTGGCGAGATCCGGCCATGAATGGTGTGAATGGGTTTTAATTGTTTTTAATGGTTTAACTTTTAATGTTTTGTATATGGTTTTTAAATGCATTGTAAGCCGCCTTGAGTCTTCGGAGAAAGGTGGCATACAAGTTGAACAAACAAACAAACAAACAAACAAACAAATAAATAAATAAATAAATAAATAAATAAATAAATAAATAAATATTACAGAACATCTTGGAGAGCGAGCGACTTCTCATATCTGGTTTTATGGGCTGGTTGCCAACCTTTGTCGGACTTTGTTCTTAATAACTTTGATAAGGACCCTTTGCATGGGAAGCCTGCATTCTTGAAAGGGGTTTGTTTGGAATTAAACAGTGTTAGTGAAGCTTGGTGTGTTCACATTCTCTGGGAATCCGAAGCTGGGGCAGAACAGAAGACTGCTTGTTTTCACCCTTGAGCTCAATATAAATGTCCTAAAGGTGTTTTCCTAAAGGTGTTTTTTCCCCTCCCCAGAAAGTGTAACATCTTACTGAGCATTTAGAATGCAGATTTATAATACTTAATCCCAGTCCCATAATTTTGATAAAGAATTTGCTTCACTTCTCAGAGATTGTGAGTATAAGCTTTGTTTTTATTAAAACAAATAAGTAAATATATTTAGAGTTTAAAAGATTTTAAACAAATAGATTTTAAAAGATATTTAAAAACAATTTTTAAAAAATTCTTCTTAAGTATAGACCAAGCAAAAATCAGAAACAAAAGAGGTGAAGATCATATAGCTTTTTAAAAAGCATAGTTTAAACTACAATCATTCAATGGAATGAAGTGGGCAAATATCCCTTTGAAATGCTTTAAAGCATTTCCCAGTTACAGATGGGAAGTGAGCACCAGGATCTATAGCCCATACATTTGTAGAATATGGGTAGAAATGGACTGACATGATTCTCTTCCCCCAGAATTGTCCACCATAATTTTCAAATTGATGGTCTATTTTAGGTGTAATCTGATTTTTGTCATTTAATTTTTTTTCGATTATGATCTTTTAATCTTTGTTATATCCTATAAAGTATCTACTATTGCAAGAGTGTACAACTTTCTTTGAATCGAAGGCTGACTAACTAGCAAGTCATTGAAAAAGATAAGACATTCTGCTCCTATTTCTACTTTTATCTTGAGGACGAAAAAAAGTCATCAGCTCCCCTAATGATATTTTGGCAGAACTATCCCGTGATGTTAATAAAAACTGCTCAGGTGCTGGGGGCTATGTGTGACCTGTAGATTGTTCACCCCTGCTCTACTGCATTTTTATCTAACCACAGAACTACATATTATGCAGTTTACAGTTTTATGAAACTCCAGACATTTTTTTAAAATCAACATATGGAAATAGACATCTTCCAATGCTTTTAAAACTCTTCCATTCCCATCTTGTAGCATCATATAAAACGTTGCTCTTTTCAATTTATGTTTCATGATTGATAGATATAAAACTAGCATCAAGATTAATGGTTACATGCTTTATTCATCATTATACGTGCTTTTTCATCATATTTGCAACTTTAGTACATAAGCTATTATGAGATAACTGAAATACTTCAATTCAGATATCCACTCAGCCATGATACTTCCTAATTGACCTTGGGCATGCATGATTTCTCAGGTTATTTTACTTCACATGATTGCTTCTCAGTTAGGTATATATATTGCCAAACTTCAAATTTCTGTGTGACTTAAACAATCCAGATAAAAGAAAATGCATCCTGAAAGTATATTCCTCGTCAAATAATTTTAAGACTAAAGAATTTGTTATATCTACATTCTAGGACTGATTTTTATCCATGCTAAAATTTATCTTTCCCCTTTTATTAGTGCGAAGGACTCATTCAATATTAAAATACCAGTATCTATATACAGTACACTCAGTCCTCGACTTACAACAGTTCATTTAGTGACCATTCAAAGTTACAACGGCACTGAAAAAAGTGACGTATTACTGTTTTTCACACTACAACCACTGCAGCATCCCCATGGTTATGTGATCAAAATCCAGACACTTGGCAACTGACTCATATTTATGACGGCTGCAGTGTCCTGGGGTCATGGGATCCCCTTTTGTGAGCTTCTGACAAACAAAGTCAACGGGGAAGCCAGATTCACTTAACAACCATGTTACTAATTTAACAGTGATTTACTTAACAACTGTGGCAAGAAAAGTCGTAACATGGGCCAAGACTCACTTAACAAATGTCTCACTTAGCAACAGAAATTTTGGACTCAATTGTGGTCATAATTCAAGGACTACCTGTATAGGAATTTATTAAAACTTATATGTCACCCAATTCTAAAAGCAGGATACTTATCTGCTCTAGCCCCATCAATCTGAGCTCATATTTTGTTGCTATGCACATTTAATATATACATAAAATATATATGCATGTGTGAGAGAAAAAGACTGATGGGTTATTGCTTATATTCTACATCCAAGGTAGTTTAATTATTGTAGTGTTCCTAGGCTTATTTATATACATCTTATAGTAACTGGTTGGTTGGTCCATCTTTTAAGAGGGATTACTTTGACAACATGAGTCACCTTCTCAAGTGCGGAGATAATATTCAAATACTTTCTCTATTTTCACCCTAGTTGCAATCCAATGGATCTAAAAAAAAATCTTTTTTGAGTACATGTGCAGAGAACTGTGGTTGATTGTCTCACACTGAAGACTTCTATGTTGACTGAAAGGCAGATGATATACTAGTGACATCAACAAGGTGTGTTTCCCCTCCTGTTAAATAATACCATTTTTGATAGTACAAGGTTAACTTCTGTTTCATAGTGCCTTTTTCTGATAATGGTTCAACAAAGGGGACAAAATCTCTAATTGACTTTACAACCCAATCACAAATATTTGAATTAATTTTATGCATTAGCATCTTTCTAGTAATGTAACACATTAATAATTATCTTTTCAACATTTCAATTCACACCTAAGTTTTGGATTATTGGATACATTTTTTCCATGTTGCCATGAGTATCTATTTAACCAAAACATTAACTTTTGAATAAATGGCATTATAATGTTTTTTTTTTTCTATGTTGATTTTTGGCCTCATTTTCTCATTGTAGACATTTATTAACCTGTATACAGCAAATCTTTCCTAAAATAAAAGTAAACTTATTAAAATGCAGGTGTTAACAATTCAAAAGGTACTAATGCAACAAATCTGAAAAGAAAGTATTTTTACACTTGTTTAAATTTTGGTATTCAAGTATATTGCTCCATAAGAGAAAAATGCCTTTTTTAAAAATAAAAATGGACCAAAGATCCTTTTTAGTGTTTTCTAACCCACAACAAAACCTGTACTTATATACATATCACATTTTCCCCCTTAAAACAAAGAGTGGAGGAAGGGAAATGTAAGAAACCAGAGCAACAGTTCTGAATATATCTTGTTCCAACAGGGAGTATCATGATACATAAGTATCAACAGTATTGTCATTCATGGTTCATTTACCTCTATAGAACATGTGAACCTGAGCATTTTAAACTACTACTAACCCTGAACTACCATATTACCAGTTGTTACCAGGATTCCTACAATCCAGTAGATGTCCAAAACCTGCTGTACTTACTGTAAAATTAATACTTGCAACCCTAGAGACAGCTCCTAGCACCCAAAGAAACACATCACTTAATCTTGTGAAACTCTCCACAGGCAAATCTTTAAAACTGTCTGTCTCTCTATATAGATCCATCCCAAATCTTCAAAAGAGCAATACCATTTACAGAGTTAAAGACCTTTTTTTCACGCATCTCCAAGTTCAATACGACATTCCACACAAAAATTCCAGAAAAGAACGTTCAACAAATACTCCATCCTCGAATTCTTCCATTCCGCACGGTGATAAATTGCAAAGATCCAGAGTCGAAACGGGTGTGTTGAAGCAAATAGGATTCAGACGTGTAATACGTGTGTGCATTTGTATACACAGCGCATATAATTTAAAAAGCACAAGTCTAAGTACTTTGGGCAATCAGCGCAAGGTCTTTTATCCCTAATCTGGGAAGCGAAGATAAGAAGTAGTGATGAGGAGGGGAGTGGAGGTGGAGCGAGAAACTGCTGTCATAACAACCTTCCACGAGAACTACCGAAATAGCAAAGAAAAAAAAAAATAAAAACCTCTGAAAATACTACACAGCTCACGGTGGAATAAAAGGAGATCAGAAAGCGTGCCGCAGAACCCCGCGAAGAACACAAAGAAAAAGAACAAGACGCCAAAAAAAAAAAAAAAAAAAAAGGGAAAGGCGATTTTCCCAACAAAGTTCATTTGGGGTTTACCTTTCTGCATTCTCTCCAGAGACCAGAGGAGGAGGGGGGGGAGACACTTACCTATGCCAAAGCCTCATTACAAAAAAGCCCTTGGGAACCAGGCGGGCCCGTCTGTCCTCTCCTTCTGTCCAGCTCAGATTCTTTGCGCTGCCCAGAGAAAAGATCCTACGGTAGCGCTCGCCGGAGAAGGACTGGCACAACCCCAGCAAGCTAGCGGGCGACCAAGGGATCTCTTTTTAAAGACTTCTTTGTACGGCAGAGAAGCGAGGAGGGAAAGGGGAGAAGGCTGCTCGGGCAGGAGGAACGGAGGGCGGGAGGGGAGGGAAGCCTCCAGCCTCTATTCAAACGGCTCCTTAAAAAAATAAAACGGTCCCTCAGAAGTTTTTTTTTTTTAATGTCCTAAAAACAACGGGGGTGGGGTACGGGTTTTTTGGGGGGATGGGGGTGTGTGAGACGGTTCAGGTAGGACTCACCGGAGGGGCTGCTTTAGAAGGTTCAGGAGGTGGCTTACAGGAGCAGGGGATCGCCAACGGTGACCAACACGCGAGGGAACTCGCGTGAAGGGGGAGGTCAGGCGGGACACGTGCAAAAAGAAAAGGTGGTTCAAAGAAGGGCAGCGCTCTGGGGATTTCTGGAGAGTCGGGTCTTGCAGGTCCGAGCTGATGTTTTTATCTCCATTTCTGGGAAAGCCTACTCCCCTTCCTTCTCTCTCCCCCCCACTTCTTTACTCCTTCCTCCAAGAAGTCTCGGCCAGTCCTCTCAGGGAAAGGGCTAAGGAAGCCATCCAGGCGCGAAGCAAAAGCAAAGGCGCCTCTCGCTGCGGTAGGAGGAACGGCGGTGCTTGCCCCCCGCCCCCCCGCTTCAACTCCCGCCCGCCTTTCGCTTCCCACCACAGTCGCCACAGGCACCAATTCCTTCGAATACCAAGAGAGCGCGCGAACGGTCCGCCGACCCACCCCACCGCCGGGGAGAATGCGAGAGAGAGAGAGAGAGAGAGAGCAGGTGCTCCGAAGGAGGAGCCATCCATTCATTCACTCACCCGTCCTCGGTGGGAAAAGGCGGGAGCGCAGCCGAGGCGCCGCCCTGGGGGCAACAGGGCAAGAAGAGCAGCAGGAGCAAGAGCGGGTGCACGGCGGAGCGGCGGAGCCCGGGCTGCTCCTGCGCGCGCTCTCGCTGCCCATGCCCGGCGCCCAAGCTGGATGCGGGGAAGCTCTGCGAAATCGTAGGAAAGACAGACAAGACAGACGGAAAGCCGGTCGAGAGAGAGAGAGAGAGAGAGGGAGAGAAAAGACTTTAAGCTGGAGGGGGCTCGCGCAGGCGCGCGGCCGACGAGCGGCACCGACGAGAGTCGGAGTGGGGTGGGGGTTGGAAGAGGAAAGCGTGGCCGGCTGGGCTTGCCGGCTGTGGTGGTGACGGAGAGGAGGCGCGCGGGGTCGCGCGGCGAAAGGGGGAGCCCTGGCGCTGCTCCGGGAGAGAGAGAGAGAGAGAGAGAGCGGTTGCCGTCACGGTCTTTCCCCCTCTCCTGCCGCAGCGAGGCTCGCCTCCTCGCCTCCGGGGCTCCCGCCCAGAGGAGCCTCAACCAGCCTCTCTCCCGCTCGGCGGCGCCCCCACTATTTGTTAACGGAGGCGGAGGCTTCCTTGGAGCATTTCTAGCCTCCGCGACCCCGCTCCCTCTTGTCCCCCTTTGTGGCTCCACGGCGAGCCCTTCAGTTGGAAGGCGGGGGGCTTCCCACAAAGGTCCTTCCGCAGAAGAAGGGCCGAGCCGAAATTCCCGTCTTTCTTATCTTTCCCATTCCTTCGCGCTCGCGCAATGCTGCCCGGGGTGAAAGGAATAGCTAACCTGCTACGGCTCTTCCTTGCTCGCGGAAGCGCAGAAGAGAGCCGGGCTTGTGCTAAAATCAAAGGGAAAGCCAGGGCTGAGCTCACGATTCGTTGCAAGATGAAGTGGTGGTGTGTTTGCTTCCCCCCCCCCATTGCTGCAATGGATGGTCCCCTTTTTGTCTGCTTGCTTGCTCGCTCTCCCTCCCAGAAAGCCGCGTTTTTACCTTTTGTTCCCAACAAACGAAATGCCTTGCAGGCGAGCGGGCCTGGGAAGGGCGAGAAAAGAGCATCTTTTTAGAAATGTAAAGAAACTTGCGATTCGGCGCCAGCCTCATCGCTTTTGAGAAACAAAACCCTTGCAAAGATGGGTAGATGCCGTAAACGGATGCCCGGGATGAGCTAGAGAAGTCGTGCGATAAGGCAGATCCCTAGGATGCGTGGATGTGCCTGGGCTTTATTGACTTTAGTGGTAAGGGGGAAGGATGCGTGGGAGAATTGGTAAAAATTGGTCCGTTTTTAGGATTTGTGAGGAGTTATCCAATCCATGGCACCTTCCTTCCTTCCTTCCTTCCTTCCTTCCTTCCTTCCTTCCTCTGATGCCCTCTCCATCTATGATTGCATTTCCCATAGCATCTAGCCAGCATGGTTCCCTTGCAAACTGTACTCTTCAACTGGGTAGAAGTTTTTGCTTGTATCACTGCAGGATTGCAGAGTTTGATAAGACTGCAGATGGCGTATGATGAGATTTAGTATTGTTAATAAACATAATTAATACAATCTTCCAATCTTCTGGTGCTGCCTACACACTTTTACTATAACATGCAAATTAGGCAAGGAGGAGAAACAACTATGAATATCAGTGAGTACTGGCTCATGTTCCCCAGAACATTCCTTGAATGGCACTTCTATTTTGAGTCAAGTGTTCTTTATCATCTTTATAACATCAGTGTTTTAGGTCTATGCTTATTTGGGCCATAGCTAAGCTGTAATTGAAGTGCCACCATTTCCTATTTCATTTTTAGCTAACCAGACTATTTACTGTTCAAATGTGTGTTTGAGTACAAGCAAGGGAGGATTATACCTCTGACAGAGTGGAAGTTAGAAGAGATTATGTTAAAATATAATTTGAGAGTATTTAAGAAGTTGCAAGGCTGCTTGTAATTTTAGCTGCAATATAGTTGATCACAGCCACTCCTGCTAGAAGTCACTAAATGTAAAGTGGGCAAAATAAACACAAGGTACTTCCGAATAAGGAAAAGCTTACAGAAAACTGCTATGAGCTAAAAATGGAAAAAGTTGCTATCTTCATGTTTCAGTTGAAAGGTTTCCAGGAAAATTTCCCTGGTCAATCATTAAAATAAAACTGGACTATTTGAATGTTAGACCTGATCTAAGATTCAGGCCTCTTTGTAGGGTTTCTTTTTTCCTCCTTCATATTTTTTTTAAATTAAGAATATACTGTACAAAACTAAATATGACACTGTATGATGCAGTAAAGCACGGGTGTCAAACTCACCACGTCACGTTGCCATCAGGTGACATTTCATGACGTTTTTCCCATTCGCGGAGCTGGGGTGGGTGTGGCCTCCATGTGATGCATCCAGCCCACAGGCCGCCAGTGACACCCCAGCTAAGGTGTCAAACTCATAATTGGGGATATGGCTGGGCAATTGGAAGAAGGAAAATATTTGCTGGAGTTTCATTTATTTCTAATCTCAGTTTTGAATCTGTGATTCTCTAATTTTAAAAAGAGAATAAAATGCATATATTAGGGGAAAGTGCATGTTAAATATATATCTTCATCAATCAGTACTTTTAATGGTGTTAGATTTTAACATCCCATTGATGGGATCAGCTATATCATCCGGAGTGTAAATTTATCAAGGGAACACACTAAATAGATCCACTGGAAAAGGAAATGGGGGTCCACTCAATTGCCAAGAAAACTAAATCACCATTTACAACCCCGATTGTGTCAAAATTATAATGGAAGATGAACTTCCAAGACTGGAAGGGGTCCAGCGAACTACTGGGGAAAAAACAGGGAAGGACAAGTAATACCAGTGCTTATGACATGGTTGAATTAAAGCAAACAGGATGACTAGCTGCTGATGTGACAAAAGGAAAGCTTGATGCTGCCAAGATAACTGGGCTCTGTGTTAGATTCCTAAATCAAGGCAAACCTGATGTTTAGAGCAGAAACATCAACATTCATGTGAGTTTAAGCAATTCTTAATAAGCAATTCCCGACAAATTATTGTGGCAAAAATAAGTTGGAGATGGACTGAACTAAAAAGGATTTTAAAATAAGTGTATTACAAAATGGAAATTTGAAAAAAAAAAAAGAAAAAAATGGACAAAACTGCACAGATAAATGTAAACTAGGAAATTTTTAGTTGTTTTCTTCCAGTACACATTTTTCAACAAAATGAAGCATGTTTTTGTAATAACACAACTTCCTTTGCAATCATCAGAATTCTAGGCATCGATTCTGACTGAAGGGATGCTTGGATTAAATGTTGTTCTGAGTCAGAAGATACTACAATTGAAACATGACTGACAAGTGCCTAAATCCTAAACAATTATTTCTTAGAAAGCTCAGAAGATGGTCATTTTGCCAGCTAATCAAACAACTTGTTCTACTAAGGCATTTGCACATTTGTATTATGCAAAATTGTTAGATTGTAACAATGGTTTTAAATGACATTTGGTAATTATTTCTGGTTTTATCCCTTCATTATTTTCTTTCGGTGTTTGTGTTTTAGCTGTTAAGTTTTACTACTTAACAGCTTGAAGTGCATTTTATATGCCTTCAGTTTTTTTTTTTGACAGGTGGTAGACAATGGTTTGAAAACTTCATTAGTTACATGAAAATGAGGTAACATAAGAGTTTCAATTTCAAATTTATTTTAAAGTCTGCATGCAAAATTCAATAATTTGAACACTAGCCAGATATGTTTGTACATGCAGTAGATAAGTATACCTATAGGTGTACATATACACCTGTGCTTTCAAAGACTAGTATGATCTTGGCTTCCTAAAGCAGTTTTCTGAAAGGTTGAAGAATGGAGAACCCCAGGAGAAAGAGGTCTGACAATACTGTCTGGTGAGTTGGAGGGGCATGGTAGAAATGGAGGTGTGATATTTGAGGCAGAATAATATATCTGCCCAAAAATCCTGATTGAGATATTAGTAACAATCATAGAAATCTGGACTGGGAAAAACCATTTAATTTTGTTCTCATCCACAACAATCTCCAATCCTCTCAACAATAATCTCTGCTACTATTATCGTTTTTAAAAAATGCAATCATTTGTTCTCCACTGTGGAGGGGATGTTATCATTTCCTAGGTTTGGGAACTATGGAAAGATTCAAAAGGTTTCATGTCACATAGAATACAGCTCCATCTAGTTCTCACTTAATGATGCTAATTGCGATCAGAATTTCCATCGCTATCAATGTAATTTCTCTAATTAGGAAAAGCTTAAGACTCCATTGGCTAACTAGACTGATTTCTTTATTTGGCATAATTTTGGGAATTGTGGCTGCTATTCTTCTTTTCATGTTCTTAAGAAAACAGTAACTGAATAAGAATGCTTTTAATTATATACTTCGCTAACAAGTGCATTCACTTCATACATTGAATCAACTTGAAACAGTGAGTTTTTCATTAGTTTTATCGGATGTTTGTTATTTTTATAAGGATAGCAAGGCAGTCTAATTAGTATTACCAAGACAATGTATTGATATTATTAGGAAGTAAGGTTTTTACAAACATAACCCCCCTCCCAAATGCCAGTCGCTATTAGGCAAAATCAGAAAAAATGATTTATTTGCAAATGTTACATTGCACTTTGTTATTGTGTTATAGTAATATAACTATATATAGTTAATATTTTTTGAACTTTTATTTTATCCAACTGTCCACATTTTTATAGTTCAGTGAAGACAAAGCTCAACATTAAAATGTGTGAATTTTGGTAGCATTGGTGTGGCTCTTAATATTATATGATCTTACTTGCCATCCAGAATTTTTTGCTTCATGCTGGAAAGTGTTAAAAGAAGTTGATGTAGAAGTACCTAGTCTACATTATTTTTGCATTCAGGAGATTTGATTATTCTATAAAATGTGTCATTTGCTGGGAGCTATTTAAAAGAGTTAACTATGGTAGTGAGAGAGCTCAGCATAATTGCTGCTTAGAGCTAAGATTGAGATTTTCACTTATCTCATCCACTAAGACAGTGTAATTCAATTGAAGATTCTTGAATATCTTGCCAACATGGACTTGGATATAACCACTGCTTACCAGCAAATAAACTTTTGTCCTTGAATCCGTTTTAATGGTAATGAAGAGAAAGAGGTAACAGCTGACTCAGCTATACATCTGAGTGTTTTGCAGTTCAACAAAGACAAGAACTGTATCTTCAAAGATTGTACATCTTGCAGCACTAAGAAATTCATACACACAAAACAATACATTGTTTACAAAGTTTTCACTTTTACACTATTGCCTATTTATTTTCCAATTGAATTCTTTTCATTATCGTGTATAAGAGAATTTAGAATTCTCTTAGAATTAGATTGTATAAAGAATTTAATTAGTATTAGGCCAATAAATTGCTTTAAAGACATGGCATGCAATGATTGTGAAAGATAATTATTATACTAAATATTATTAAATAGAGGCATTCCTTGTTTAGTGACTACCATTGGGACCAGCAAATTGGTTGTTAAGTGAAACAGTTGTTACCTGAAACCATGTACTTATGATTTTACTTCAGCTTTCCTTTGCTTTACAGACTTGTGAAAGTCATAAATGTGAGTGTTGGTCACAAAGTTAGTTTTAGATCACTGTTGTAACTGCAAGCAGTCGCTGTATGAGGCAGTTGCTAAATGAGAACTACCTCTATTAGTATCCTAGGAAAGGGATACTTTATTTAGCTGAAATAAAGTATCTTTATCTATTAACAACAGCATCTGTTGAACATTTTGATAAGTAACGGCCAAATGTAAAATCCTAACTTGTTTTATTTATCTATTTGCTTATTTGTCATATTTATATGGCTACCCATCTACAATCAGGTGACTTTGGACAAGTGTACAATAAAGTCAATACAAAATAATCTTATTAATATTAAAAAATTATAAAAGGCTCAAAACTAGAAGTAAACAATAAGGATATTATTTATTATTATTATAAAGAGTGAACTTAAATATTAAGTCCTAATTTAGTTGCAGTGGGTTTTGTAAAGGTAAGTAGGGAATTTCCATTGCTAACAATTTAAGTCAAGAATGCTGAAGGTAGTTCTCCATGTTAAAAGCTTAAGCCTGGAGCTCTGTGGGCGCTATGCTCTAAAACATGTTTTGAACAGACCTTCCAAAACAGGTTTAAATTCTGAAGATGTTTATGTTTATCTTTAGGTGCACACATGGAAAAAGGAGTTTTATAGTTAACACCTTGTTGAAAGGTCTATAAACATAAGTAAAATAGAATGTGAAAACACACACGCAAGCCTGACTTTGAGAATATAGAATCCGTCTCAACCTTTTCTCTGCAGCTGAGCCCTTAGTAAACTGCATATTTTTTGACCTGGATTAGATTGGATTTAAATGTTAAAGCTTAAGTATGGTTATAAGGCTTAGAATTTAGAAACTGGCATAGGGTACCAAAGCTTGCTTATTGGTATTTTTAAGGATTGACTTTTTAATCTAACTTTTTCAAAGTATGTATGATAATTATTAGACTTTTAAGAAATAAGAATGAAATATTAATGGTGCCCAAATGAATTTTGGAATATAGATATTAACCATTTCACGTACTGAAGGAAGCAGAAAATAAGTCCAACAAGCCCCAGCATAAAACATCTGATAAGAAATAATTATTTGCTGTGTAATTTACCCACATAATACCTTGATTCTCAGCAATGACTTCAGGTGTGTTCTGGGAAGAGGTTAGATTTATAATCTGACAGATTTTTTATCTGTTTTTCGCTCCGTGTTTAATAACATTTTAATAACATGTCCCCATAGATATCTATTTCTGCAAGCCAAGAAGATTGTTATGCTAATACTATTCTTTAGGCCAGTGGTTTTAAAATGAGGGTAATTATCCTCTGGGCATATCCTGAAAGTAATGGAGCAATTTATAATTGTTTGTTTATAAGTCAAGGATCCAGTTTGGGACTGCCACTGCCAAGGTATTTCTGTAGAAAAACAGTCTGTTTTTTGTAAAGGGCTAATGACATTATTCAAGACTGGGGAAAAGGATAATAGAGTCAAACAGTTTTAAGAATCACTACTTTAGTGAGGCAAATAAAGGATTGTGGAATCCCTTTAACACTGTACTAAAGTGGCTAGAACTATCTTTAATGGCAATGTTGATATTATTCCTATTAACTGATCTGTAGTGCCGCATTTCAGCTGGAATGTAGTGGAAGGTGGATTCTTGGGAGGGAGGGGGTGGCAGCTCAGCTCAGATGTTATGTAGGAGAGAAAGAGTGAAGACAGCTCCTCCCTATACAGAGTATATTGTAGATGCAGATAGAGTCCTCAGTCTGGAAAGATTTTGTCTATAGATGTGAAACAATACAGAACTCATACTCGAAGAATTGCCAAAATAAACAATTGTTCTTAGTTTTGGGCCTGACAAGAAGTCTCCAAATTTTTTGTATCACACCCCGAACATGGCACTTTCAGAAAATGCTAGGTATGAGTCGAAGCTCCCCAAGAACCAAGAAAGACACATGGAGTTACATCTGACTGGTTTCCTTTATTGCGTCTCACCTATAGACAGAAATCTTGCAAACTAAAACAACTATTTGCATTACTATGGATATCTTCTAGGAACCACTAGAGAGGAGCCGTTTTATCCCTCTTCTCACCAAATTTTCCATGCTTCACTGCCTCTTTGTCCTCTGGAAGGCAGCCTCTGCCTCCTGGGAATCTAAGCTACATTCCACCACATCTGACCAGCCACAAAACGCTTTCATACCAGAAGCCTAATTAATGAGGTTGCTTCCCGTTATCATTTCAAGTTTGCCCAGAGGCTTTCACTTCAGTCTATGTTTTACACACATTCTTCATAATATAAAATAAAAGCAGTGACAACAAGAATTCTTTCTAAGTGACAGTTGCTGCAGGAAGGCTCTATCCACTGCTATGTTAAAAAAGAAAAAAATAATAATAGCTAGTGGACTCATTTTCAGTACATGAACAAGGTGTGTGTTTCGTATGAGTGTGTGTGGTAGTTTGCTGTTTATCTCAAGCTGCAAAATGTATTACGCTAGCCTTTTTTTCATAAAAGAAAACATTCTTTCTGTAGCAGATGAATTCAGCAGTAGGAAAGCATCTGCTATACAGGGATAGATGGAAGTTGTGGGAAGAAGGTATGGAGGGGGGGTGTCCATTAAAGATGAAAAGACATTTGAGAAAATTATGAAGTTCTATTACAAAGGAGATTACAGGTTAGTCCTGAAATTAAAGTCTAACAAGTTGTTTCCTAAAAGACTAATGGACTGAAGTTATTGCTTGCTGAGAAATAACTAAAATAAAGTTCAAAACAATTATGGAACAAACATCTGTTTGTTTAACCAGCATTTGGTTGGGGGTGGCAATACGTTTCATCAGGGTGGATTTGATTTAAATCAAGTCGATTTAAATCATGATTTAAATCACTAGTAAAAAGGCTTTATTTAAATCAGCTCGATTTAAATCATAATTTTTAAAGGGCAACTGTCATCTGTCCCACAGCGGCTCCTCCTCTGACCTGCTGTTGACTCACCGACAGTCCCAATATTGCAGAATATACAGCCTCATGCTACATAATTAAGCTCCATTTCATACTGAATAAACTAAATTATTAATATATCCTAAATAGAAAACTATATTTATATAGATCTTTAATCCAAAAGCATTTTATTAAAATAAATTTGATAAAAATAAAAAAAACAATTTAAATTTTTTAAAAATCTGATTTAAATAAAAAAATCTGATGTTTTTTTTATTTTTTTTAAAAAAATAATTGATTTTTATCCACCCTGCATTTCATTAACCAAATATAAAAGAAAGAAAAAAATGTTTTCTCTATTTTCCCCATGAAAAAATATAAGGGAAAAAACTGCCTCCTTTTCTCCCTGCTTAGCAAATCTCAATTGATCCTCCCATTTTAAAGATAATATATTGTGTTTGGTGGGGGGAGAGAACTAATATTTCAAATAAGGGCAGAATACTATTTGTGATCTACATACCTGCAGTCTGAAGTGATAGAAATTGCAATCAGGTTTACTCCTTCAGCAGAACTAGGTATTAATTCATTTAACTTTGGAAACAATTTGCCTGACACAAACGTGAAAGAAGTCATAGGGGTTAGAAGTAGTCAACTTCATTTACAGTTGCTGAAAAGAAAGAGTATTATAAAGTAAGGGAATCAGAATCTACTATCAGAGAAATCAATAATAAACAAACAGTTATCTCCAAACAGCAGGAGAAGAGAAAGACTTGAATCACAGAAGCAAAACAGGGAGAGAGAGAGAGGGAGGGAAAGGGAGAGGGAGGGGGGGAATGAGAGAGAAGTGCAGACATGGTAAAGAAATCATGGTGAATTGTGTGTTCCATTTTCAAACCACTATCCTTTTAAAACTAGCCTCACTGTGTTCCTGAAGCTGGACACTCAAAGTACTAATAAAACAATTTAAAACATTCAATTTTTAACATTCTTCCCTACATGCTGTAGCCAGTTTTAGTGTTCCTATAGTTTTGGTAATTTTACAGAAGATAGTACTTAAAAAGCAGGTTGCAAGGAGTGTAGCATAAAAGAGGGTACAGACTATAACTATACTCTATACTGAAGGGCTTCTGTAGCTCAGTGGTACCTGAATGTAGATTTGAAGCTACTTATTGAGGTCTAGGTTATTTGCAGTAGATCTGCTCCTAATTATTTAACAAAAGCAATTATAAGTGATTTCAACATTCCATGCTCTAAATTATAGGCAGCCTGTAATGAAGGAAATTTGAGATCTATTTATTTTATTTAATATATGTGTATGATTGCTCAACTCATAAATTGTGACTTGGTGGCTAAGATAATAGATTAACAGAGTTGGAAGGGACCTTGTCAGTCTTCTAGTCCAACCCTCTGCCCAAGCAGGAGACACCATTTCTGACAAATGGCAGTCCAGTCTCTTCTTGAAAGCTTCCAGTGATGAAGATTGAAAACGTGACGCTTGAATAAGATTTTTAAAAAGTAATAACAAAAGGGTAAGTAAGCCCAGCCTGGAATCATACATTTCAACTCACTATAGATGAGTTCATCCTCCACCCTGTTCCAATGCGCAGATAAAGAACTGGGATTTCAAGGTCTTGCAGATGATCAACAGGACCAAGGCCATCCAAATCTTAGGAGGGGGATGCTATTCCATAGGGCAGAGAAGACACACTTCCTGCGATTCTACCAGATGACAGAGGAGATCTCATTCTCAGCCCTTCTAGGTAGACCAGTTCAAGAACCAAATGCACAACAATTACTAAGACTTTACTGGTTTACTTCACCGGCTAGAGTAAAATAATACTGAAAGCACAACAGCATTTCTGTTGACATATCAAAAAAGAGTCAAAGTGAGGCCATCCTGACTTTGTAATTCATGATTTTTATTTCCCAGGGCTACTTTCATGCTTCTGAAGGGCTAGCACATACTGTATTTTCCTCATCCCTTTCTCCACGCTCCTCTACACTCACCATATTGGATTTCATGGGACAAGCAGACTCGGTCGAAGATTATTAGTCCTGTGAATGCCACGAAAAACTGGACAGCATGTTAAATTGCACCTGGAAAGTTACTGGGAACCAATCTAGCAATAGCAATAGCACTTTTTATATACTGCTTCACAGTGCTTTACAGCCTTCTGTAAGTAGTTTACAGAGTCAGCATATTGCGCCCAACAGTTTGAGTCCTCATTTTACCCACCTCGGAAGGATGGAAAGCTGAGTCAACCTGATAAGATTTGAACTGCCAAATTGCAGTCAGCTGGCAGTCAGCAGAAGCAGTCTGCAATACTGCTCTCTAACCACAGCGCCACCATGGCTCATTTAGCTCACAAAATAATGCTGTTTTATGAATGTACCAGGGTGCAATCCCAACTACCCATGTGGCTTGATCAGTCACAGCTTTTAAACAGACTTCAAGGGCAGTCCCATTGCAATGGACAGATGACCAAAGCATGTGTGCATCAATTACATCTGCTGCAAACCTGTAGACTCCCTATCCGTAACTAAATACTGAACAGAGATACCAGGCTTCACACTAGGACACTGTTGTAAATCTCAGTTTTCTACACACTGAACTCCTCTTTCAGCCACTGACTTAACTTGGCAGAAAGCTCTCAGACATGACTAAGCTAGATTAAACTCTTTGTTGCAGACAACAGTGAAGCATTATACAGACAGATTTGCTTTTAGCGGTGCAAATAATCCAAAGCTTTAAAATTGGTCTACATTCTAGGGTTTAAGCCTTAGACTTTTTCCCCCTCCCATCTTTTTGAGTTAATATATACTTAATGGCTTGCTTGCTTCTCCAATTCTAGAAATTGTTTGTGTTGAAGTATGACTGTAAGTTTTTAAAAATTCAATATAACATTCATTGTCATCTTCAGGTCAATGTCTCTTTCTGCCCCCTCTTCTTCCTTCTTGGTCAGTTATACATCTCTCATCCCTTTCCCTTAGAGCCAAACCTGCTGGTAGGTGGCTTGATCTGATTATACAGCCACTCCAGTGGGTTGACTGTGAGGATATTATAAATGGAACTGAGGAAGGAGATGCAGTGCAGGAATGCTCTTCCTATAATGGTCCAGATTACTCTTCCTCTGCAGAAAATCCAAAATATGATCCATCTGGAATTCTTTCTTCTCCCTGGTGAGATGGTAGTAAGGAAACAGAAATAAACAAAGAAAAGAGTGTTTTAGGACCACAGGAGAAATTTGGGGAAATTGATACATTTTTAACATGACCTGTAAAAGTTACAGGTGAAACTGCATAGTTAATGGGATTGTTCAGTGAAAATGATTTCTAGTTTCTTAAATATGGAAAGGAAAATATGGCTGAAAACTAGATGCAATTTCCAACAATGAGTGGAGAAAAAAGGAAGCTGCCTAGAGTTACCTTGAGGAAAGACAGGCGGCCAATAAATTTTACAAACAAACAAACAAACAAACAAACAAACAAACAAACAAACAAACAAATGGTGAGAGGCAGGAAGTACACGATAGCTACTACTAGAATTGACATGAGAGAGGTCAGACACCTGGAAGCTTTCAGATTCGGGTTTTCCCAGCTGTGCCAATATGACAACTTCAATAAAATGGAACTTTGAGGAAATTTAAGCCTTGGACTCCTCTTTCATTGAGGGTGTTACTTGGAACTCTGACACTCTGACTACCAAGTCAGAGTGTCAGGGTTCCAAGTAACACCCTCAATGAAAGAGGAGTCCAAGGCTTAAATTTCCTCAAAGTTCCATTTTATTGAAGTTGTCATATTGGCACAGCTGGGAAAACCCGAATCTGAAAGCTTCCAGGTTTTCTCCACTGAAAAGAAAGTTCAAGTTCCTGCCCAGCACCCACATGTCCATCACATGATCCAATCAGGCACCATCTAAAACTGTAGATACCTCCCAGTCCCCTCATGGCAGCTGCAGGGCATCATGGCCTTGACTCTGAGAAAAGAATGTTATTTTGACTGCATATCCCCTATGCTCTATACAATCCCCCTTCCCATTTTCCCACAGTAGAAAAATGTGGCAGGCCTGAAGGCCCAACTGTAAAAGATGGCTTCCAGGTCTGACACAGAGGATGATATACAGTAGCTGCAAGTATGGTAAGTAGAAATTCAGATCATGAATTGTTTAATGTGACACTACCAAGTGTCATGAAGAAGGAGATTG
The DNA here is from genome assembly GCF_029215685.1 of Pituophis catenifer annectens. NCBI lineage: Eukaryota > Metazoa > Chordata > Lepidosauria > Squamata > Colubridae > Pituophis > Pituophis catenifer. The sequence goes on from NW_027256881.1 coordinate 107,701,783, forward strand.
GTCATTTTAACTGCTTATGTATGCCCAGGTAGATGGCAAAGCTACAATATTTCTTCTCTCAAAGAAAAGAGAATTCCTGAAAAAATGGGAAGTGAGCAGATGGAAGTCTTCTGAAAGTCATCCAGGGGAACTCACATGTATAAATCCTGCTACTGGCAAGCATGGATTCAATTTAGATAAGGCAGCCAGCCTCCCCAAATCCCATATTGTAAAAGAGGAACAGAGTCTTCTAGGAGGTTTTACATGATAAATCATCACTCTGCTTGTTTTTATGAGCCAGGAATGTAAACCAAAAGAAAAAAAAAAGAATGGGTCATCCTTTTTGACAAAAATGGTAGTATTGGTGGGGAAGAAAGAGAAGAAGATAAAGTCTTTCTGTAAGTTCTCATTAATAAATTTATATCAACTAATTATGTAGTTGACATCAAGTTGTAGCAGTTTGCATGAATTTAGACTGCAGGAATAAGATTGATTCTGTGGTAGCTGAACCGATGAGCCAGACGGCATCAATGCTTCACACTTTTCAAATACATCAACATAACCTGCGCATTTATCAGGCAAAGTAGGAAAGGGTACTTGCAGGGTGTGATGAATAATGAAGTTTGAGTCTTACATCCCAGAAATCAACAGGATGTTATCCTGGTCCCAGTGAATATGCATATCATGAGTCTGTAAGTCGTTGATTCCCAAGTGAAATCCTGATGAAAGCTGATGGTGTGTTGAAAAGGTTCAAAATACTTCATGAAGGGTGCTGCCTGTAAGAGCTGCCCATCACTAGTCTAACCCAACAAATTGAGTAGCCCTACTGAATATGTGGATTATAGATGATTCAGTTTAGTTGTCCATGGTGCCAGAATCTATTAATTATATTTCAGAGCCAGTCTGGGTCTACAGAATAGCAACACTGAATAAATCATACATTGCTGAAAGTGCAAGATGCGATAGTGAAAGAATACAGAAAAATTATAAACAACTCACTCCTGGTGCATGCTGACCTTCCTCATTTATCAGCTGGAAGACTCAAATCCAGGAAGCCCCCACTGGCGTTTGCGCAACATCTGCCCAACATTAACATCAATTCTCAATGGAAAGCCAAATGGATTGCTGGATGCCCAGTTATAGGAAAACTATATAACTATATAAATGACCTCACAAAAGCCAGGCTTTGAATTACCATGTCAGCAATGTACAATCCTTAATAGGAAACACACTTCGTATGAGAAGAGCCGAGGTGGCGCAGTGGTTAGGGTGCAGTACTGCAGCTACTTCAGCTGACTGCTAGTTCAGCAAATCAGCGGATCAAATCTCACCAGCTCAAGGTTGACTCAGCCTTCCATCCTTCCAAGGTGGGTAAAATGAGGACCCATATTGTTGGGGGAATATGCTAATTAGTATACTGTCTTTGGTGTAAGCCTCCCAGAGTCCTCGGAGAGTGGGCGGCATAGAAATAATAATAATAGTAGTAGTAGTAGTAGTAGTAGTAGTAGTAGTAGTAGTAATAATAATAATAATAATAACTTCAGCCAAGTACATTCGGCGAATTCGTAAGATATTAATGTCCAAATTGAGTGGAGGAAACATCATAAAAGCCATAAATACCTGGGCTATACCTGTGATTAGATACTCTGCAGGAATAATTGACTGGACCCAGATGGAGTTAGACAATTTGGACAGAAAAACAAGGAAGCTTATGACAATGAATCATGCCTTGCACCCTAAAAGTGATGTTGACCGATTATATTTACCAAGAGCAGAGGGTGGTCGAGGACTCCTACAAGTAAAGCAGACTGTGGAAGAAGAAAAATGCAGCTTGAATGATTACATCCAGAAAAGTGAAGAACCAATGATTAAGGAAGTAAATAAAGGAGGCCTTTTAAAGACAACTAAAACAAAAGCAGAATATAAGAAAGAAGTAATTGAGCAGCGAGCTGAAAATTGGAAACACAAAGCTCTTCATGGCCAATACTTGAAAAGTATTGAAGGCAAAGCTGACCAGAAACTAACTTGGAACTGGTTAAGATCAGGAGTACTGAAAAAAGAAACTGAAAGCTTTATTTTGGCAGCTCAAGAACAAGCCCTAGCCACAAACTGTATGAAGGCAAAAATTCAACATGTTACCACCAACAGCAAATGCCGCCTCTGCAATCAGAAAGATGAGACAGTCGACCACCTGATCAGTGGGTGCAGCAAAATTTCACAAACTGACTACCTACAACTCCATGACCGTGTTGCTAAAATCATTCACTGGAAATTGTGCCAGAAGTTTGGATTTGAGTACAGCAAAAACCACTGGGAACATCAGGTTGAGAAAGTTTTAGAGAATGAGAAACTCAAGATCTTGTGGGACTTTAGGATTCAGACTGACAGGCACTTGGTCCACAACACACCTGACATAACAATAGTTGAAAAGAAAAAAGTATGGTTCATTGACATTGCAATACCTGATGATGCACGAATTGAAGATAAGCAGCAAGAAAAAATCACAAAGTACCGGGACTTACAAATTGAAGTTGAGCGACTGTGGAAAAAGAAATCGTGTGTTGTCCCGATTGTAATTGGAGCCCTCGGAGCAATACCCAAAGGGCTACCCCGCTATTTAGAAATCCTAAATTTGCCGGACTTGAACATTTTGACTCTACAAAAAACCCACCTTACTCGGAACAGCTTACATCCTCCGACAATACCTTAACAGTTCCTAGGTCCTTGGTTAGGACTAGAGCTGCTGAGCTATTAACCAGCCTCAAAGGCTGTGAATCTCACTAAAGATTAACCAATAAATAATAATAATAATATGGTGTATAAATCTGTATAAATAGGGCATAGTATCCTCCCCTCCTGTGATTGCAGGGTCCCACATCAAACTGTAGATCACATTATGATCTGCTGAAAGGACTTATACAGGTCCAGTATCTGTTTTTATTTTTAATATAAACAATGCTGTGCTTCAATGGTTAGATGACCTAGACATCGATATTTGAACATGGATCTTTTTGACATTTAGATTTTATTGGGTTCTATTAATCTAGTTGAAATGTTAATTTATATTGCTAATCCATGTATGAGATGCCATAGCTGAATAAATACTGAAAGTGATAATTTTATCAACATGTCATAGTATATTTTAATTTTATTTGAATATATCCTGTGTATTTAAAAACATGCATCAATAATGATTATGAATTGCTTCAAAAATTATAAGAATCATTTCCATGCCCATTTTAGTGACTGATAGATTATTAATTTTAATTTGTTCCTTTGCATGCAGAAGTAGAGTAGTAAAAATATTAAGGACCGGATATTAGCACTAGGGTAGCTTGCTTGGCCCTAAGAAATATAGTCAATATTTGGTCAATTAGATTAATAATATAATTCAGCATAAATTACTCTTGTATACACAATAAGAAAGATAGATGGAAAGTATGATATTTAGTATCTGATATACAGTATCTTATCAATCATGGAATGGAAACAAGTGATTCCCCTGACCCACCCCAGGAGTTACATTACCAAATCTACATTGTCCAACATTAAATCTGCTGTTACACATAATAATGTCTGCATTGTCCCTATTTCCCCAGACTGACTGTACTATAAAACCATCAGAAATGGATTTGCTTAAAAATAGACTTTTGAAAATATTAAAAAGACATCCTTTTTCTATTCTATGTGCTATACAGAAATTGCATAATTTGAGCACATCTTTTGGTTTTCTCATAACATAGTTTTTGAGGATATTATTCATACTGTTGAGTGGCTATTCAGTCATGATTTTACTTCTATAGGAGTGCAGCATCAAAATAAAAATAAAATTTGTGTTACTCGGTTTAAGGTTTATAGGATGCATCATAAAGTGAGTATCAGTTGATATTTTAAGTACCCAGGAGTACTAGTATCTCCCAATAAATTAAGATTTTATAGCAACAATTACTTGTGTTAATGATAAGAGAAATGGAAATAAAATTGAACTATGCAATGAAATTTGCAAATACATAAAAATGCTGGGGAAATGGCTGGCTTATAAATTGTGAAATGAAAGATAAAAGAAAATTATATTGAAATTACAGGAGAGAGATTCCATATTAATGAACAATGTATTATGAACAATGATTCATAAAAATCATTTTATGAATATTATGCTAATTTGTATAAAAGGCATGATATTCCATTGCAGAAAATAGATGAACATCTTAGAAAGCAAAAATGACTGAAGATTGCAGAAGAACAAAGACAAATTGTGAATGTAACTTTGAATGTAACAGGATTGTATATAACTTTTGGGGGGTAGGTTGTAACTTTGAATGGTCATTAAATGATCTGTTGAAACTCAAGGATTACCTGTATAATGAATTTCTATTTTATAGAGAGGAAATTTCTATTTTATAGAGAGGAAAGATCCCAGAGATTTCGAAAATGACTAATATTACAGTAATACCCAAAGAAGGACAAGATATGACTTGGCTATAAGAAATTATAGGCCAATGTTATTATTGAACAATTACTATAAGCTGTTTACAATGATTGAAATACAGAAAATAATTTTGCAATAATTTTTTCATGGAAATCAATGTGAGTTCTTACCTAAAAGACAGTTGAAAAATTATGTTAGAACTGTGTTGGATATTTTGGAATATTTGGAACAACATAATTAAAAACAAGCCACATTGATTTTTTTTTGATTTTTTTTTTTTGATGCAGAGAAGGCTTTTGATAATTTTAACTGGACATTTTTCTTTTAAGACTTGGGAAGATATGAATTTTATAAAATGGGTAAAATTGATTTGTACTTTATAGAAAGCACTAACAAAATCATATGGGATACAAAAAGGAGTAAGAGAAGGCTGCCTGTTTTCTTTTCTTGTCTCCTGTTTATTTTGATACTTTGAAATATTGAATGGAAACAAGACAGAACAGTGGGAGTAAAAATTAAAACAGAGACTTTTAAATTAAAATTTAATTTTGGCAGACATTTTAAAAGGAATTGAATTTTGATGAGTAAATCAGAAGAATTTGGGTCAGTAATATGGTCAAATAGCATTGATAAATAAAGGATGTTTTAAGACTGAAAAGAATCTAAAATATTTTGGAATAATTATGACAAATTGTATTCTATTTCAGAACAACTATGTTAAGATGTGGAATAAAGATAAAAAAAATCTATGCTAAGATAAGATACACTACAATTGTCACTTTTGGGTTAATTAAGATGAACATTTTATGTAGAATGTTATTTTTGTTTCAAACAATACTTGTTTTGACAACTGATATGCCACTTAAACAATGGTGGAAGAATATATCTAAATTTGTATGGCAAGGGAAAAAAATAAGTTAAATATATGGTATTACAAGATACAAAAGAAAGACGAATATTGGGGCGACCACATTTGAAGCTGTATTTTGTTGCCTGATATTTGGTTCGGATGAACCAATGGGTGTTATTAAGAGGCAGAAGGCTATTGAATTTAGAGGGTCATAATTTGAAATTTGGATGACATGGATCTCTATGGGATGATAAAGTTAAGGTAAATGCAGACTTCAAAAATTGTTATGTCAGGTATGTGATAAATATAAACTAAGATTCTGCCACAAAATCGCTATGGCTTTCATCACAAGAATAATTTCATAGGTGAGAAATAATAATAAAGCACTAATGATTAAGTTATTGTGACGCATTAGCATTCTCTCAAGGAAACTATAAAATGATATCAGGAGATTTAACAACAGAAGAACACTCCTGTTAATGGTTTTGGTTTTCTTATGTACAATTAACAGAAAGGTTTAAATTGGATAAAATATTGTATGGTTTTGAATAAAGTAAGGCGAACTTTTAAATAGACCCATGTATTAATGAAGAAAATGTTATTGCTAAAGTGTATAAACATTTGTTGAAATATGAGACAGAAGAACAAATAAAAGAATGGGTTAAAATTTTGATTATAATATATAAATAGACCAATGAGAAAATATGTGGTTTACATTATGTTCCATTCTTAGAGAGAATTTTAATGAAATGATGAATCATTGGTATGTGTCTAAAAATGGTCTAGAACACAGAGGGGCATTTTATATTCATAACATGAAAGGCTATTTTATCCTGCTTTGCTGACATGTAAACCAGAAAATTTTGGATACCAATGCATATATTAATTCAGAAGATTTTAAAGACAGTGAAAACAGGGTCTTCTCTTTTGAGATTAATGGACAAGCAAGTAGAAAAAAGTCACAGAACTTTGCTTTTATATATGTGACAGCTGTAGCAATACTGTACTTAAGCATGATTTGCTCAAAAATGGAAAGGATTAACACTCCACTCCCACAGTGGAGAAATCGCTGCTGAAGATGAGGGAACTTTTGGAGATGACAAAATTAACTTCTTTGATTAGAAAAAAACCCACCATTTACATTGATCGGAAACCCTTTATAGACTTTTTGTACAAAGAACAAAATGTATTTATGATTTGTGGTTTTGAAGATTAGGTTAGAAAAAATTAGATGAGAAGATTAGAAAACAATGGATAAAAGACAATATTTTTAAAAATATAATATTAGGAGGAGATAACTTTGTCCTTGAATTTCTGCAAAGGAAACCGGAAGCTTCTTTTTATCTTTTAAATTCTTTTTATTTCTATGCTCTTTGTAAAACATTTATTAAAAATATACTTTAAGCACCTGAACTGAGTACTCCCACACCTATTAGTATCATAACAATATTTTTTTTAGACTTAATGTAAATGCAGGAGCATTGGAGGTAGGAGAAAGAACCGAATATTTCCAAGAATACACCAACATTACTATTCTCTTTGACATTATAGTGATGTTTACTGTTGCGGTGGTTTTTAGGAAGATAATATGTGTTTATTGCCAATATAGATAGTGGCCTTAGTTTAACAACCTATAAATATACAGTTCTATAACAACAATTCCCAATTAAAGCTTTGTTTTAAAACAATAACAACAACAGTGTTTTATCTGTTTTGCTCCTTTTTCCTCTCTGACTCACCAACTTTTTTTTAGCATTTTTGTTTCTAAGCTTGCTTTTAGTCTAGGGAAGCAAGTTGGTAAAAGAAGAAATTAAAAAAAAAACCTGAGTTTTTTTGGAATCTAGGACACTTGCCAGGCTATCCTTGCTGATGTCTGATCTGCCTCTCAAAAGCTGAAGCTTTGCACCAGTCAGTCTGTTCAGCATATGTCCCTGAGGTCCTACTTGTCCTGCTGGGTCGTCAACTCCTCCAGCTGTCCTTGAAGCAAACAGTATTGCCTGTACATTCTGTTCAAACAAAACTCCAGCAATGTCCAATAGCCTCCCTCAATTGCTTAATGCCTTTTCTGCATTTTCATTGGCGAAGTAGATACAGGCAGTCCTTCATTTAGTGACCATTCAAGGTTACAAGCGCCCCGGGAAAAAGTGACTGATGACCGTTTTTCACACTTATGACCATTGCAGCATTCCTGTGGTCACGTGATCAAAATTCAGACACTTAGCAACTGACTCATATTGATAATGGTTGCAGTGTCCTGAGGTCATGTGATCACCAAGCAAAGTCAATGAAAAAGCTGGATTCACTTAACAACTACAATGATTCTGTCAACTTGCAAAGCATCCCTGGCCTGTTCTCAAGTTGCCATAGGCAAGGTGGATGGGAAAATGGTGAAGCAGCACAACAACCAAAAACAAAAGCACATTCAGACATCTCTCTCTCAAGGCTGTCTCCCAGGGTTACCCACAGCGGCTAGAGGGGAGTGATCTCTACAACCCACGAAATTGCTCCATTGGCAAATGTGACTGATGACACACCCTGAGGGGGAGGGGGGAAACAGGGTCAAGCCTGGGTCGTAAATTACATGGGGTCAGAGTTGGCTTTACTTGGAAAGTGCCGACATGAAGCTCCTAATAAATAACTTGATTTTTTTTGAAGCTTGGCTCAAGACTCATGATTTAATTAGGACATCCATTGGAACCCTGACAGATTCAATTAACTGTGGCAGGAAAGTTCACAACATGGAGCAAGATTCACTTAACAATTGCCTTGTTTACAATAGAAATATTGGGCTCAATTTTGGTCGTAAGTCAAGGATTATCTGTATATCTGCATCTAGATTTTTAGATCAGAAATAAAGCTTCTCAGTACCTTCATGACCCTAATCTCATTTGTTCTCCTTCAAGAATAATCCTTTGCTCTTTTTGGTTCCCCATAGCCAGCTTTCAAGTCCTCCCTTATCATCCATTTATTTTCCAGTCAGAAACACTTTCCCATGAGAGGGTTTCTTACCATTAATTTCAAAAACTTCATATACTATTTTATAAATTTTTAAGCATCTCACAGGAAATATTTTTTCCTTAACTTTCCAATCTCAACATTCTAGTCCTATTTCTTCTGTTTTCCAAAAATGAAACCTTCTCTTTGTTAAGCCTTAAACTTACTCAGACTTCTCTGAAGGAAAATCTCCTGGTATGATACAAGTTGTCTTTCAGAAGGCTCTTAACTCCAGAAATAAGTAATAGGGATAATCATAAAATTAACTAAGAAAGAAATAGGCAACACAGTCTTCCTTTAAAAGGCACCGAGTGTGGTTTTGCCAAGATGAATATCCCAAAGGTGATTTTCAAAAGGTAATATTTGAACATTCTTCAGTTCTGAAGAAACTTCTTGGATGAGAAGTGGAACATTTTGAAGCAAAAAAAACCCCCAAGAAATTCCAGTTGCTTTTTGAAAAGCACCTTTGGGACAACCATGACCTGGATTATTGAGAATATCCATACACAGACAAGATGAATATTTGCCCAGCTCTGAGATCTTTCAAACCCACTGAAAAGCACTGTTTTGTGCTCTCTTTGCAGGAGAGTCTGTATGGAGCCAAATATGAGTGATCCTTGCCTTCTCCTTAACCTGGAGATGAGTTCTGAGGAGCTCTTATTTTAGCCACATTCATTGGTTCCACAAAAAACAGTCAGGCTTCTGTTTTTTTGTATCCATATTCATTGGTTCCAAAAAAACAGAACAGGCTTCATGCCCAGTTTCCCTATACCACCAGGCTTGAAATTCTAGGCCTGGATAGCCTTGAACTATGCCAACTACGTTCCGACCTAAGCTTAGTACGCAAGATTATTTACCCTAACATCCTATCTGTTAATGAGTACTTTAACTTTAACCTTAATAACACAAGGGCTATCAATAGATTCAAACTCAATGTAATTCGCTCTAATCTTGATTGTAGGAAATATGACTTCTGCAATAGAAGTAGTAAATGTCTGGAACGAGCTACCTGATCCTGTTGTTAGTCTCTCTAACCCCCATACTTTTAACCTTAAACTGTCTACCGTGGACCTTTCACGTTTCTTAAGAGGTCCCTAAGAGGGCGTGCATAAGTGCACCAGCATGCCTACCATCCCTGTCCTACTGTTCCCATTTATACGTACTCATTTTATGTGTTTATGGCTATGCTTTGCTTATTTATATCCTTTTATTTGTGCCAAATTTTTTTCATATGTCCATGTCTATGTCTATACTGTTACTTGTTTCCTTGTAGTTGTTGACAAATAAATAATAAATAAAGCCCAGAATTGAGTGGATGTGACTCCACTGAGCTAGGGCTGTAGAAAAATCTTGGTTACGTAGGAAAAACCTGGCTAAAAGAAAACACACACACACACACACACACACACACACACATATATATATAGGTCATTGTTATTCGGGTTTCCTCCCGCGTAAAATTGGAAGTGTCTTGGTGACGTTTCAATGAAGTCTCATTTGTCTTCTTCAGGCTGGTGTTTTCGGCTTCATGCTTCTAGGAGCAATGTGTGATTGCAGCTGTTTCTTCCTTTTAACTGCCAGTGGGGGTGTGAACTGATTGGGTGGGAGGTTGGCTGTGCTCTGATTGGGTGGGGGTGTGTTCTGTGGGGGTGGGGGCTTGGTTGTGCTTGGGTTAGTCTGAGTTGCAGGGGGATTTGAGCTGGTGAGCTGCGTTGCTGTTGTTTGGCTTCACGTTTGTGGTCATGCCACATCTTCATGGTGGGTGCCAGTTTGCTTCATGTATGGATTGGAGGGGTTTAAAGTGGCTAATGATGCAGCTGTGGTCTGGCTTCTGGTTTGTGGTCGTGCCTCATCATCGGTGTGGGTTTGAGTTTGCTTTTTTCGTGGATGTGTGGTGGTGACATCCTGTGTGGTTTTTGTGAGTGTGCGTCTGGTGTCATTCTTTGTGTTAGGGACTCATTTGTCAATAAGAACGGGTTTCCAAATGGCTGGTAGGTGGGAGGTATCATCTGGTGTATTCATGCTGTGTGGACGTTTTTCTATCTCGATGGCTTCTCTGATTATTCTGTTGTTAAAATGTTCAGTTTTGGTGATAGTTCTGGTCTTTTTAAAGTCAATTTCATGACCTGTGGCTTTAAGGTGTTGGACCAGGGAAGAAGTTGGTTCCTCTTTTCTGACTGAGTTCTTGTGTTCTTCAATGTGTGCACTTATTCTTCTGTTGGTTTGTCCGATGTATGTGGTAGGGCAGGTGGTGCATGGGATTTCATATACTCCTTGATTTTCTAACTCAATTTTGTCTTTGGGGTTTCTAAGGATGGTGGATATTTTTTGGTTTGTGCAGAATGCTGCCTTGTGTTTGTGGAGGATTTTGCTGATTCTGTCTGTGGTGCCTTTTATGTATGGGAGGAGGGCTTTGCTGTTTTCTTGTTCTCTGTCTTGGATTTTAGTGGGGTTTCCTTTTGGATTAGGTTGGTAATCTTATTTCTTTGGAATCCATTGGATGTTAGTACGTTAGTGAGAGTGTGTAGTTCGGTTTTTAGGTGTTGTTCGTCAGCTAAACATTTTGTTCTGGAGATGAGTGTCTTGGCTACGGAGTTGATCTGTGCCAAAGACCTACATACAAACACCTGCGAAAACCTCAGAAAACAAATATCGTACTTCTACGTGGAGGAAATCCACCATCTGACCAGGACCTATGAAAAACTCGAAGTCCAAAGAGCTTCCATTTTATGTGACCTCGTATTCCTGTGCAACTGCTGAGATCAAAATTTAATCCCCACATGCTTCCAATTGAAATTCCACTCCAACTCTGCAGACACTAAATGCTGCATCCTGAAAAGAATAGAATTGGCCCTAATCAGAAATGAACTTCACACAAAAAGATTCCTCCTAGACCGAATCAACAAAGATCTCCTCACATTTCACCTCAAACTCAGCAACAAGATCCACCCCGCACTTTGGTACAAATCCAAACAACTCGCCGTCTGGAGAGCCAAAACACAGACCATCCTCAAGACAGACACACACACCAACAAACTCCGAAGACTACAAGAATGCCAGAAACAAACCCCTCCCCCCTCACAGCCACACATGAAACAAACAGTGCATAACATCTCAGATAGGATCCTCACCAAAGCCGAAACCAACGTCCTTTCCAAAGGATTCAACTTTGCAGTCGCTACCAAACACATCCCCACTGAAACCATTATATGCAGAGTTGAAACCAGCCTGACCAAAATCAACCCCGACAACGCTAACAGAATCAGACTCGAAATCACCAACATCCTCTGCACCAGCAAGCCATCCAAAAGTAACTTACCCAAAGAGGAACAGGCAGCACTACTTAACCTGAAAGAAGACACCAGCATAATAATCATGCCAGCAGACAAGGGCAATGCTACGGTGGTTATGAACACATCTGACTACCAAACCAAATTAACCAACCTACTCCAAGACTCCACATACAAACCCCTAAACACAGACCCCACCACCTGGAAAAAACCACTAGATCCAAAATAAAAGCCTTCCCCATCAGCGAAGAGATCCAGCAAAGAATCATTCCCAGAGAGAAATCATCCAGATGCCCTAAGCTCTATGGTCTCCCCAAGATACACAAAGAAGGAACCCCACTTAGACCCATAGTCAGCTCCATAGGTTCACCTCTACAAAACCTAGTCAAATTTCTCACCAAACAACTACAGCCCTATGCAGAATCCATCACCTCACACATAAAAAACTAATTCCAGTTCATAGAGATCATAAAGAAACAAAACTTACAGCCCAGCGACCTACTCGTGAGCTTTGATGTCATATCCCTCTTCACCCAAGTGCCAATCAAAGAAGCCTTGACAGCTATCCAAAAAAAATATAACCCCCCCAACACATCCTAGATCTGACCAACCACTGCTTATCCAACACATACTTCATCTATAACGGACAAAAATACAAACAAATGGAAGGAGCACCCATGGGATCACCCCTCTCACCTGTTATTGCAAACCTCTACATGGAACACTTTGAAACCCAAACTCTAGAAAAATCTGATCACAAACCCAAACTCTGGCTCAGATATGTAGACGACACCTTCGTCTACCTAATCTGGCCACGCAGGAAAGAAAAACTGGACAACTTCCTCACACACCTCAACAGCCTACACCCCAAAATACAGTTCACCATGGAAACAGAAGCTAACAACCAATTTCCCTTCCTGGATGTCTTAGTCTACAAGAAATCCAATGGCTCCCTAGGACACACCATTTACCAGAAGAAAACACACACAAACCGCTATCTGCATGCACTCTCACATCACCACCCAGCACAGATCAACTCCGTAGCCAAGACACTCATCTCCAGAACAAAACGCTTAGCTGACAAACAATACCTAAAAACCGAACTACACACTCTCACATCCAATGGATTCCAAAGAAATAAGATTACCAACCTAATCCAAAAAGAAACCCCCACTAAAATCCAAAAAAATGGCAAAGCCCTCCTCCCATACATAAAAGGCACCACAGACAGAATCAGCAAGATCCTCCACAAACACAACATCAAGACAGCATTCTGCACAAACCAAAAAATATCCACCATCCTTAGAAACCCCAAAGACAAAATTGAGTTAGAAAATCAAGGAGTATATGAAATCCCATGCACCACATTTATTTATTTATTTATTTATTTATTAAATTTTTATACCGCCCCCTCTCCCGAAGGACTCGGGGCGGTGAACAGCCAAAATTAAAAACACACAATACAAATATTAAAATACATTAAAACAGAATTAAATTATCTTAGGCTTCTCCAATTTAAAACCCCGTTGCCCATAAAATTCACCAATTAAAAATTTTTAACCCAGCCCGGCTTGCTGAAATAAAAACGTCTTCAGGGCCCGGCGGAAGGTCCGGAGATCCGGGATTAGTCGTATCCCTGGGGGCAGCTCATTCCAGAGGGCGGGTGCCCCCACAGAGAAGGCTCTTCCCCGGGGGGTCGCCAGCCGACATTGCCTGACAGACGGCACCCTGAGGAGACCCTCTCTGTGGGAGCGTGTTGGCCGGTGGGAGGTTATCGGAGGCAGAAGGTGGTCTCGTAAATAACTGGGTCCTAAGCCATGGAGCGCTTTGAAGATGAGAACCAACACCTTGAAGCTCACTCGGAAGACCACTGGAAGCCAATGCAGCTCGCGCAGGAGAGGTGTCACGTGGGAGCGCCATGCCGCCCCCATAAGTACCCGCGCGGCCGCATTCTGCACCAGTTGGAGCCTCCGAGTGCTCCTCAAGGGGAGCCCCATGTAGAGAGCATTACAGTAGTCAAGGCGGGAAGTAACGAGGGCATGAGTGACCGTGCATAGGGAGTCCCGATCCAGAAAGGGGCGCAACTGGCGTATCAGGCGGACCTGATAGAAAGCCCCCCTGGCCACGGCCGTCAAATGCTCTTCTAAGGACAGCCGTGCGTCCAGGAGGACACCCAAGTTACGCACCCTCTCCGTGGGGGCCAATGTCTCGCCCCCAATAGTCAGCGATGGCACCAGCTGACTATATCGGGACGCCGGCAGCCACAGCCACTCAGTCTTGGAGGGATTGAGTCGGAGCCTGTTCCGCCCCATCCAGACCCGCACCGCCTCCAGGCACCGGGACATCACTTCAAGGGCATCGTTGGGGTGGTCTGGGGTGGAGATGTACAGCTGGGTGTCATCAGCGTACAGATGGCACTGCACCCCAAAACCACGGATGATCTCGCCCAGCGGCTTCACATAAATGTTGAACAGGAGAGGCGAGAGGACCGACCCTTGTGGCACCCCACAAACCAAGTGCCTTGAGGTCGACCTCTGCCCTCCAGCCAACACAGACTGCGACCTGTCGGAGAGATGCCCTACCACATACATCAGACAAACCAACAGAAGAATAAGTGCACACATTGAAGAACACAAGAACTCAGTCAGAAAAGAGGAACCAACTTCTTCCCTGGTCCAACACCTTAAAGCCACAGGACATAAAATTGACTTTAAAAAGACCAGAACTATCGCCAAAACTGAACACTTTAACAACAGAATAATCAGAGAAGCCATCAAGATAGAAAAACGCCCACACAGCATGAATAAACGAGATGATACCTCCCACCTACCAGCCATTTGGAAACACGCCCTTATTGATAAACGAGTCCCTAACACAAAGAATGACACCAGGCCCACACTCACGAAAACCACACAGGATGTCACCACCACACATCCACGAAAAAAGCAAACTCAAACCCACACCGATGATGAGGCATGACCACAAACCAGAAGCCAGACAACAGCTGCATCATTAGTCACTTTAAACCCCTCCAATCCATACATGAAGCAAACTGACACCCACCATGAAGATGTGGCATGACCACAAACGTGAAGCCAAACAACAGCAACGCAGCTCACCAGCTCAAATCCCCCTGCAACTCAGACTAACCCGAGCACAACCAAGCCCCCACCCCCACAGAACACGCCCCCATCCAATCAGAGCACCGCCAAGCCCCCAACCAATCAGAACACACCTCCACCCAATCAGAACACACCCAAGCTCCCACTCAATCAGTTCACACCCCCATTGGCAGTTAAAAGGAAGAAACAGCTGCGATCACACATTGCTCCTAGAAGCACGAAGCTGAAAACACCAGCCTGAAGATGACGAATGAGACTTCGTCAAAACATCGCCAAGACACTTCCAATTCTACGCAGGATAAAACCTGAATAACCAAAGACAGACAGACACACACACACACACACACACACACACACACACACATACATATACATATACATATACATGTTTTCTCAGGTTTTCGCGGGTGTTTGTATGTAGGTCTTTGGTTATTCGGGTCTTCTCCCACGTAAAATTGAAGGTTTCTTGGCGACGTTTCGACGAAGTCGAAATTCGTCATCTTCAGGCTGGTGTTCTCGGCTTCGTGCTTCCAGGAGCAATTTGGAACACCTTCAGAACACCAGCCTGAAGATGACGAATTTCGACTTCGTCGAAACGTCGCCAAGAAACCTTCAATTTTACGTGGGAGAAGACTCGAATAACCAAAGACCTACATACATATACATATACATATACATATACACACACACACACACACACACACACACACACACACACACACACATATATATATATATATATATATGTATCTTTTTTCTTTTTTCATAGGCTTTTATGTGCATATTCTTTCTAGCCAGGTTTTACCTATGTAAACTTAGTTGTTCTTCAGCCCTAGGTTCTGTGAAATCTCATTCACAAGTTCTTGGGCCCTTTTTCTGCTGCCAAACTGCAACTCTGTGTTGCTTCCTGGGAGACCCATTCTGCTGCCAAACTGCAACTCTGTGTTGCTTCCTGGGAGACCCAGATAGCTATTTCTACCTCTTAAGGTGTCATCAGTGGGCCACACCCACTTCCCAATTATCCTCCCTGTAAAAGGCATAATGTATCTTTTTTCTTTTTTCATAGGCTTTTATGTGCATATTCTTTCTAGCCAGGTTTTACCTATGTAAACTTAGTTGTTCTTCAGCCCTAGGTTCTGTGAAATCTCATTCACAAGTTCTTGGGCCCTTTTTCTGCTGCCAAACTGCAACTCTGTGTTGCTTCCTGGGAGACCCATTCTGCTGCCAAACTGCAACTCTGTGTTGCTTCCTGGGAGACCCAGATAGCTATTTCTACCTCTTAAGGCGTCATCAGTGGGCCACACCCACTTCCCAATTATCCTCCCTGTAAAAGGCATAATGTATCTTTTTTCTTTTTTCATAGGCTTTTATGTGCATATTCTTTCTAGCCAGGTTTTACCTATGTAAACTTAGTTGTTCTTCAGCCCTAGGTTCTGTGAAATCTCATTCACAAGTTCTTGGGCCCTTTTTCTGCTGCCAAACTGCAACTCTGTGTTGCTTCCTGGGAGACCCATTCTGCTGCCAAACTGCAACTCTGTGTTGCTTCCTGGGAGACCCAGATAGCTATTTCTACCTCTTAAGGCGTCATCAGTGGGCCACACCCACTTCCCAATTATCCTCCCTGTAAAAGGCATAATGTATCTTTTTTCTTTTTTCATAGGCTTTTATGTGCATATTCTTTCTAGCCAGGTTTTACCTATGTAAACTTAGTTGTTCTTCAGCCCTAGGTTCTGTGAAATCTCATTCACAAGTTCTTGGGCCCTTTTTCTGCTGCCAAACTGCAACTCTGTGTTGCTTCCTGGGAGACCCATTCTGCTGCCAAACTGCAACTCTGTGTTGCTTCCTGGGAGACCCAGATAGCTATTTCTACCTCTTAAGGCGTCATCAGTGGGCCACACCCACTTCCCAATTATCCTCCCTGTAAAAGGCATAATGTATCTTTTTTCTTTTTTCATAGGCTTTTATGTGCATATTCTTTCTAGCCAGGTTTTACCTATGTAAACTTAGTTGTTCTTCAGCCCTAGGTTCTGTGAAATCTCATTCACAAGTTCTTGGGCCCTTTTTCTGCTGCCAAACTGCAACTCTGTGTTGCTTCCTGGGAGACCCATTCTGCTGCCAAACTGCAACTCTGTGTTGCTTCCTGGGAGACCCAGATAGCTATTTCTACCTCTTAAGGCGTCATCAGTGGGCCACACCCACTTCCCAATTATCCTCCCTGTAAAAGGCATAATGTATCTTTTTTCTTTTTTCATAGGCTTTTATGTGCATATTCTTTCTAGCCAGGTTTTACCTATGTAAACTTAGTTGTTCTTCAGCCCTAGGTTCTGTGAAATCTCATTCACAAGTTCTTGGGCCCTTTTTCTGCTGCCAAACTGCAACTCTGTGTTGCTTCCTGGGAGACCCATTCTGCTGCCCAGTGTGGCCCACTGATGACGCCTTAAGAGGTAGAAATAGCTATCTGGGTCTCCCAGGAAGCAACACAGAGTTGCAGTTTGGCAGCAGAATGGGTCTCCCAGGAAGCAACACAGAGTTGCAGTTTGGCAGCAGAAAAAGGGCCCAAGAACTTGTGAATGAGATTTCACAGAACCTAGGGCTGAAGAACAACTAAGTTTACATAGGTAAAACCTGGCTAGAAAGAATATGCACATAAAAGCCTATGAAAAAAGAAAAAAGATACATTATGCCTTTTACAGGGAGGATAATTGGGAAGTGGGTGTGGCCCACTGATGACGCCTTAAGAGGTAGAAATAGCTATCTGGGTCTCCCAGGAAGCAACACAGAGTTGCAGTTTGGCAGCAGAATGGGTCTCCCAGGAAGCAACACAGAGTTGCAGTTTGGCAGCAGAAAAAGGGCCCAAGAACTTGTGAATGAGATTTCACAGAACCTAGGGCTGAAGAACAACTAAGTTTACATAGGTAAAACCTGGCTAGAAAGAATATGCATATATATATATATATATATATATATATATATATATATATATATATATATATATATATATATATATATGTATATGTAGGTCTTTGGTTATTCGGGTCTTCTCCCACGTAAAATTGAAGGTTTCTTGGCGACGTTTCGACGAAGTCGAAATTCGTCATCTTCAGGCTGGTGTTCTCGGCTTCGTGCTTCCAGGAGCAATTTGGAACACCTTCAGAACACCAGCCTGAAGATGACGAATTTCGACTTCGTCGAAACGTCGCCAAGAAACCTTCAATTTTACGTGGGAGAAGACTCGAATAACCAAAGACCTACATACATATACATATACATATACATATACACACACACACACACACACACACACACACACACACACACACCCATATATATATTGAGAGCAGGTTTAAGATGATATCATTCATCCCTGTCTCAAGAGTGCTTTGTAGGCTCACAATGGGGCAAGTAGAATGTAAGGATGAGTTCAGGCAGCTGATCACCTCAAAAGGCCTTCTACTACTAACTTCCCTGCAAAAGATGCTAATTTCTTGTATGTAGGTCCGTGTGTGTGTGTGTGCGCGCGCGCGTGCATTTTAGTAATGATTGCTGAGCCACTTTAGAAAGTACTTATATTCTAAAAAGCTAGTATAAAGTCTATTAAATAAATAATGCTAATTAAATGGTGGGAAAGATTTTGGAGATTGAGTTTGTGACTGTTATTACTATTTTACCCTATCTTTAGACTGTTTAAAAACAGTACTTTCTCCCAGTTCAGCTCTGAAATTAAAAATAAGTCTAATTGGAGAAAATCAAGTGTCGATGGAATACTTTCCATGGAAAAACAGCAAACTTGAATTAATCATTTCTTCTTTCTTTCTAATCATTCCCAGCAACTGCTTCATGCCTGCATATTTACCATACCATAGTACGGTGGCCGGGGAATTCTGGAAGTTGAAGTCCACACATATTAAAGTTGCTGAAATCAAGAAAAACTGCCATAACAAATGCTCTTATTATATAGTTTCATGTTAGTCAATGTCATCCTTCCAGACTCAAGCTATATTTACATAGAGCAGTGGGTATAATGTGGTTAACACAACCATCCAGGACCAATTTTAATGTTGATTTATCACCTGGAAGAGATATGGATAATTTTCATGGACAGTATTTTCATAAATGAATGTCAATAAATATCTTCGCTGCTAACTTAGATCATGCTTAGGTAAGTTATTAATTAGTTAAAAGCATAGAGAAACCTTGTGGTTGTCTTCAGTTCATCATCACAACTCTTCATTTAAACTTAACATATGCATAGCTTTTTATGATGGTTAAATATGACTCTCTGGTAGACATTTTTTATACAAGCCTTTAAAATATCCATGCCTATTAACAGTATTTATTCACACTTTGTTTATATCATTAAAAAAACTGTAAACAGTCAGTGAGACTGTTTCAGAAACGAAGATGGGTTTTGGGGTTTTTGCAAATCTTATATTTTTATTTCTTATTCCATTTCCCTTGATGATGCCTGGAACAAAGGATAAGCTATCCACTATTTCTGCCTTGGAATTGTTTCTAGTGCCCATATCAACATTCTATATTTGTTTTAGAAAATCAATTATTGGACAAGTAAATATTTTAAGAATTTTGGATATCAAACTCCTGGTAGTGGTGATTTATTTATGTTCAAATGCTGATAATTCATATCTGATTATCACTATTCCAACCAGTTTTTCAGCCTTATTTTCTGAAAGTATCATTTCAAACACAAATATCTACTCTACATTTTCCAGGGTAAGGACAGAAGAAATGCCTGTTGTTTGTAAGGCCTGCTTATGCTGCTTCAGTAAGTGTTCTTCTGAATAGAATCTAGATTCAAGAGGATTTTCCAGGAAGTTCTCCCTACTGAAATATCAACATTCTACATTTGTCTTAGAAAATAAACCATTGGGCAATTAAATATTTTTTATTTAATTTACTTTGGATAACAACCACCTGAAAGTGGTGATTTATTTGTGTCCAGTTGCTGATATTTCCTATCTGATTATCACTATTTCAACCAGTTTTTCAGCCTTCTTTCCTGAAATTTCTTGTCTGCCTGGAATCCACACTGTATATCGGACATTAATACGATTGAGGGGGTCCAGAGATATTTCACGAGAAGACTACTCCACTCCTCTATTCACAATAGAATCCCTTATGCCACCAGGCTTGAAATTTTTGGCTTGGACAATCTGTAACTGTGCCGCTTGCAGTCTGATCTAAGCATAGTACACAAAATTGTCTGCTACAAGATTTTACCTGTCAACGACTTCTTCAGCTTCAATCTCAATAATACAGTGGCAAACAATTGATACAAACTCAAGGTAAACCGCTCCAAACTCAATTGCAGAAAATACAACTTCAATGCCTGGAATGCTCTGCCCAACTCTGTTGTTACATCCTCAAACCCTCACAGCTTCAACCTTAAATTGTCTATCGTGGACCTCACTCCATTCCTAAGAGGTCTGTAAAGGGGGCGTGCATAAGCACACCAGTATGCCTACCGTCCCTGTCTTACTGTCCCCACTTATCTGTATTTACTTCCTTTGTTCATGTTTATGTTCATACTTATACTTGCTACCTTGTACATGTTTAACAAACAAATAAAATAAAATAAATAAATAAAATATGAAAAAGAAATAATATATTTAATAACACACATTTTGACTGCAGCAAGAATTATATATGCACAAAATTGGAAACAAGAAGAGGTCCCGACTCAAGAGAAATTAATATCCAAAATTATGGGATGCGCTGAGATGGATAAACTTACCAAGGAGATCCAAGGAAAGGAAGAATCTGAATATTATCTGGTCTGGCAAAAATGGTATAAATGGTTAGAGGGAAGTGAAAAAAAAAGAGAAGAAGAAAGAAAGAAAAATTAAATAAAAGAAAAGATATCAATAGAGTAAAATAAATTTTTACATCAAATGAAATTTAAGAAAGAGACACGAGATATCAATAAAATAATATCATTATATAAGGTGAGAGAAATATTGTATATTGAAGAATATAGGATATTGATATTGTAACAATTCAGATATTATAGGTAGATGTTATTAAGATGATGCTTGTTGTAAATTGTTTTACTTGCATTTATAAATGTATTATGTGGTTTCTTAAATTAATAAAAATTTTAAAAATTAAAAAAAATAAAATAAAATAAATAAATAAAATAAATTACCAGTTCAAACACAAATACCTACTCTACATTTTCCAGGATAAGGACAGAAGGAATGCCTGCTGTTTGTAAGGCTTGATTATGCTGCTTGTATATTTTTATATTTGTAAATAAATCAAAGGTTACATAAACAGCGTAAGTCTTCAGTAAGCTTTCTTCTGAAAGGAATATAGATTTAAGAAGTTCTTCTGGGAAGTCCTCCCTACTGAAATGGGGGACTTCTATGAATATATTTTATCTTAATTTTGCATAGATGATTCCTTTTGGAGTAGAAATAAAAAAAGAAAAGAAAAAGAGAAAAAGCACTGCCTGACAGAATATATAAGGCTTATTAGCAGCATGTTTTCTTTTTTTAGGAATATGTAATATAAAAACAAGCATAGATATTTTGATTCATAAGAGAAACAATTAAAAAATCATAGCTGAGTGATTCTTTTATTAGCATAAATCAAAATAACACTAAAATACCCCAATTGAGTTAATTAGATAAAATATAACAAAACTGAGGAAAGGACAGAACTACTGTATTTTTTGGAGTATAAGACGCACCGGAGTATAAGATGCAGCTTAATTTTTGGGGATGAAAATAGAGGGGAAAAAAATCTGCCTACCAGGTATTCACCTGGCTAGCGTCCTTAGTCTGGTCAGCTTCAGCACATTAGTTTGCTGGTTTTATCCCCTGCTTGGGGATAAAAAAACAGCTTTTAAAGCACAACTGATCTTTGGAGAGAGAAACAATGAGAAAAGCAGGCAAATCACGGAGTTCGCTTCACTCGCTAGCGCCTTAGGGCTAAAAAAAAAAGCTTCACAGCTGAGAGTCAGAGGGAGCAGGCAAAGCGCTTCACTCGCTAGCACCTCATTAGGGCTGAAAAAAAGCTTCACAGCTGAGAGTCGGGCTGAAAAAAAGCTTCACAGCTGAGAGTCGGAGGAAGCAGGCAAAGCACAAAGATTGCTTCACTGAAAAAAAGCTTAGCACGGAGATCCTTCACTCACTAGCACCTCATTAGGGCTGAAAAAAAGCTTCAAAAAAAGCTACATTCAGAGTATAAGATGCACCCAAATTTTCAGTCTCTTTTAGGAGGGAAAAAAGTATGTTTTACACTCTGAAAAATTCGTTAGATAGATGTTTAAGCTATGAGGATTGCAGAAGGTTGAGGCCAGTCCAAGTCAAAGATTATATTAAACATACCATCAATTTATTAGATTTTTGTGGCCAACAAATTATACCTAATTTGCTTGTCTGAAAACAAAGATCCCAATTCTCAGCCTGTTTCCTGGTCTTTCAATCTGGAGTCTTCTAAGGTGTAGGAAGGCATTTGGCACAAAGTTCTAGAACTAGAAGCGGTACATCTTAGAGAACAGACATGATTCAATTTCTCAAATTATTTAGAGAAGGCTGTCATTTTTCTTCTTTTGGAGGAAAATTTGCCATTTGGTTTTGTTAAGAAGAGGTGCAGATTTATGTATATTTGTGTGTATTGTTCAGCTACGTCCTTCTTTTTTTTCATATTGGCTTTTCTCCAAACTAAATATCTTCCTGCTTTGTTTTTTAAAAAAATAACTTTCAGAAGAAAGTTCTGAATTCTTCTAACTTTTCCCACCTGAAAATGTACATATGTACTATATGTGTGCATAAATAAAAGTAAAACATGCACACCATAAAATCTGCAGATGGATGGAGTCCTTCTGAAGGACTAGATTTGTTCTACTTTCACTGCCACCTACTGGAAATATAACATTAAATTTATTGCTTTGTTCCTGACGGGACTTGCTAACAAAGAAATCTTTTCTATTTGCACCACTACTGAACAGAAATGGCCCTCTGCAAATATTCTCAGATTTTTTTAAAAAAAATCACTTCTGTTTACATACCAAAGGCCACTGTATCACTCCATAAGGTGAATTCTCAGATGGATGCATTGGCGGTTTCCCCCAGCATTCTGCGATCCTGATTAAAAAATGGTACCTATGTAGCTCAATCTTCTTTTGACACACAGGTTTGTTTAGCATGGAAAATGGAAAAGCCCTTCTATTTTTCCTTGAAAGCATGCAAACAGAATCTGCCTTCTTGGAAACTCATACTTAGAAAGTGCAATTAATTGGCTAGCCAAAAGGGAATGGTCTATCATCAGGCACCCTGCTGGACTTTTAAAAAAATAAATTCTGAGAATGTTTGCAGAGGGCCATTTCAGTTCAGTAGTAATGCAAATAGAAAAGATTTCTTTGTTAGCAAGCAAAGTCAGAAACAAAGCAATAAATTTTGCATTATGAGTGAAGAAACAAAGCAATAAATTTTGCATTATGGGTAAACAACTCTTTATGAAACGGGAAAATCCCAGACAGACGGGGAGTCTGTGATTTTTTGTAGAAATATTCTGTATTTGAGTAGGCTGACACACACACACACTATATATATATATATATGCAAGTTTTGGTGTATTTGGGTCTTTTCCCGTGTAAGATTGAGAGTATCTTGGTGACGTTTCGACAAGGTCTCACTTGTCATCTTCAGGCTGGTGTCTTCGGCTTCGTGCTTGTGCGAGGAAAGCGTGATCAGAGCTGCCGTCTCTCTATAAGAGAGAGGGGTGGGGAGGGGTGGGGTGCTGGCTTTGTTGCTGTGAGTGGGTTGGTTGCCTGTGTTGTTACATCTTACAGCTCACAGCAACAAAGCCAGCACCCCACACCTCCCCACCAGTATTTATAGAGAGATGGCAGCTCCGATCACGCTTTCCTCGCACAAGCACGAAGCCGAAGACACCAGCCTGAAGATGACAAGTGAGACCTCGTCGAAACGTCGCCAAGATACTCTCAATCTTACATGGGAAAAGACCCAAATACACCAAAACTACAATAATTACTTTTTCTCCTGCAGAAATATCCTTTGGACAATGGGACTATCAGAAGTAGTTCTCATTTATTATTTTTAAATAATATAAACAGTAAAACTGACACATCTGGAATTCTTCTTCAAACTTGTCTAGCACTCATCATGCCTAGGTGATGCTTCAGACAATCAGAAAAATAGGCAAATCTGTAAATCCTATTTCAGCAAAGAACAAGTCTAAAATATACTGGTATAGGCTGTCACAGCTTGTACCTGTTGCAGTGTTGGGCTTCGGGGCCTAGAGGAGGGGTCAGTAATCCATGGCTCTAGAGCCACATGTGGCTCTTTCATCCCTCTGCTGCAGCTCCTTGTCGCTCAAAATATGAGTCACAACCACCAAGGTGTGACACCCGCTGCCATGCGATTTATTGAACTTTTTGACTCCCAGTAGGCCAACCATGGATAAATCCAAGCAAATGAAAGTTTCAGAAGAAAACAGAATGTTTAATTCAACTACATATGCTAGTTTTGTGGCCACTCAGGAAATAGTCAGGCATGGGAAGGTTTTGTGGCTCCCAGTGTTTTCTTTTCTTTGGGAAACAAGTCCAAATGTCTCTTTGAGTGTTTAAGGTTGCCGACCCCTGGCCTAGAGTAATTTATTTATTTATGTATTTGTTTGTTTGTTGTACATCTCCTTTTCAAATGACTCTGAGCAGCTTATAGCATTAAAAGAATTAAAATTATAAAAGATAAATACTTCCAAGAAGTAGATTAATCCTCTCCAAAATGAAGGGATGTCCACAAAAGTAAATAGTAGTAACGATAAGTGTATTTTTTATTATGATCCTTGACCAAGTTGATATAGCATACATTATTACAGCAAAAAATAAATAAACGATACAAATTTTTAAAGTATAAAATAAAAAATAGCAAAATCAATAAAGAAAAATTGTTACTGACAATAAAAGAGAATAGTGTATCTACACATTCGCATCTGCAGAGCACTCCTTTCAGATTACCTCTGAGAAAATGCAGTCCTGAAAGAATAGTTACTGACTCTTGTGGTAGAAAATATAGAAAGTTATCATTTTCAATTGGATCTATATTGTCAACTGTGACCTGCATTGAATTTTGTCTCAACCAACATTCATGAAAGGGCAAAGCTAAGTTAAACTGCTTCATGAGGTGCATTGTACATCCTGATTGATCCATTACATTCTTCAAGGATATTATACAGTGAGGAAGTTATAGGACAAAAATCTTTTGGGAAAGCACTACATCTAGCAAACACAACTTTTGATGATTGTAAAAAATAACAACTGTAGACAACTCACGTTAATATGATAGAATGAAGATGATGAAGTTCAGTACAGTATTAAATTTAATTTTTTTACTATGATAAATATAAGGTATTGAATTTTATTAAATGAATAGTGAATAGGTTGATTTACAAGCTAACTTAAAGAGAATAAATTCTTTGTCATCTATTTTTAGAGAGCAATAATAAAATATAGGGAGAACAGTTCAAGTGTGTGAATGAAAGGAAATGGGTTTACAGGTATTCAGTTGAAGATAAAGACTAAAGGATTAAGGTAAAGGGTTTTCAGAAAGCTGCAGATTCTTTTTAGAGCTTCAACAAATACAGTGACCTTATTTATACAAGTTGAATAAATCACAATTTGTTATTGGACTCATGCAACTATGTAAGCCCAAACCAAATAAATTGCATTATAACTTAACACAGTAGGTGAACCTGCCGGTGATTTAACATAAGCTTCAATCCTCAGCTCCCTTTTCTTTATGATAAGAAACCCATATTTTCTTCTCCCCACAGCAGTGCTGTTTTGTTATGATAATACTAGCTTTTCGAATGCATTAAAACAGATACTCTTCTGTAAAGCAAATCACTCCAGTTTTGGAAATGCAAGTAAGTTCATATGAGTTCATATGCTGAGATGTAAGTGGACTGTAACTAATACCTGCATTGTAGCCCTGAGAACCTCACCTCAACTAAACTCAGATTGCAAGCCAGTTTCTTGTTTCTGTATAAGGTGACCTTAAAACCCAGGCAACATTCCTGTTGAAATAGGCAACAGTAGAAGTGAACACACAAGTAAGACATTTCTATTCTAAGCCTCAGCCTTGGCAAGTAAATATTAACATTTGGGGGTGGGGGTTGGTTATTTTTGTATTGAGACTGATGAATATCTAATTAGATTTTTCTTTTTCTTGTCTCTTACCTCTTGCCTCCAATTACTTTTGTTACTCCTTCCTTTTTTGTTCCCTTATGTTGCTTACCATGAAAGGGAATACCTGCATAGATATGCATGCATATACAGTATATGCATTACAAAACTTATTGCATTGTTTTTTCATTTTATTGTTTTGTGGGAGTTTCCGCATCATGTGCCGAATCAATCTAACTATTTATTTATTAGGGTTGTATGCTGCCATCTCACCTAGAGGTGACTCTGATCATCTTACAAAGGCTAGGCTTCGATGTTCAGCATCTTGAAACAGATAGCAACAACCATTTGCTGCTGCTCTTCAGGCAGGTAGACCAATTATAAGCATAATAATATTGCAGTGAGTGTTTCCAATATATAATAATTACTTAAATTTATAGGCTGCATGATTCCCAGCAACTCTGAACAATTTACAAATGTACAAACATTTTTTTTAAAAAGAACAATATATAAAACATAAAAACAGCACAAGACAAAGGAACATTGAGGGCGGACGAAGAAAGGCACACCAACTGTCTTCTCCAATGGCCTGATGAAGATCCAGGTCTCCAAGGTTCTTTGAAATCCCAGTAGGATGGGAGCTGTTCAAATTTCAGGGGAACCTCATTCCAGAGAGTGGGCACTGCTACAAATGAGGTGTGCTTCAAGTGTCGTTTAATTGATGGAACCAGAGTGAACCAAACCAGATTGAACAGATCAGGCAGGTACTATGGGAGACAGGTAGCCCCTCAAGTAGCCAGGCCGTGTGCTATATAGAGATTTATATTTTAAGTATTGAATTGCACCCAGAAGCAAACAGGCAACCAGTGCAGCTCATGAACCAGAGGTGTTACATGGGCATATCGAGACCCACACCACTGCATTCTGGGTGTTCTTCAAGGATAGCCCCTTTATATCAGGGGTGCTATTCAGCAGGTTCTGGAGAACTGGTAGTGGAAATTCTCAGTAGTTCGGAGAACTGGCAAATATCACCTCTGGCTGGCCCCAGAGTGGGGTGGGAAATGGAGATTTTGCAATATCCTTCCCCCAGAAGTGAGGAGGGAATGGAGATTTTGCAGTATCCTTCCCCTGGAGTGGGGTGGGAATGGAGATTTTACAATATCCTTCCCCTACCTCGCCCACCAACCCACACCCACCAAGCCACACCATGCCCACTAAGCCACGCCCACAGAACCGGTAGTAAAAAAAAATTGAATTCCACTACTGCTTTATAACCAATTTAGATCTTTGTACCAACTGTACATAAGCAAACTATTGACAAATATAAACTTGCTTTTCCAACTTGTTTTAATTTAGAGTTTTATTTTATTTAATTTAGGGATATATCTGTCCTGAAAAAACCTGGGAGTCAAATTTATTTTGTATTTTTTTGGACAGATTTTTTACTTCCTCCCTCTTGGATTCTACTTTTTTTAAAAGTGTTTTTTTTTTAAAAAAAAAAGCTTTTCTGTTTTTGTTACTTTGTGTTTCACCTTTCTTTGGAAACTTAATAAAATTGATTAAAAGGGGGAACAGCATTATCTAGAGCACATTGAGGTAGTCAAGCCATGAGGTAACCAGGGCATGACTGCCTAATATGTCAATAAATAAATAAAATGATATACTATAAGAACAATGACTGCTCAGAGGCATGGAAATTCTGAAAAAGTCAAGGAAGGTCTAAGGCATCAGAGCTGTCATTGTAGCTTTATTATCACTCTGTAGCATCTCAGCCATTAGCTCAGGCCAAGCAGAAAATAGGGTGCCTTTGGACAGTTCCATCTGCTTAACAGTCTGTCTCTTGGTTCAGGAAGGTCAGAAGCTCATCTGAAGTAGATAATATTCTACATGACATGGGGAAAAAAAAAACCATCCTCATAAAAAACCTAAGGTGGTGATAAAAGACAGCAAACATTTTCTCTTCTCTTTAACTCCATCTAGACCATATTTCTCTTTAATCTGGGTCTACTTCAGTGGCCTTCGATGTGCCTCAGAATATATAATAAAAGGTTGCATTACATTCACACAACAGAGAGTAGATTTTAGGCAATGATTTTGTTGCTGCTGTTATTTACATAAGAAAAGGGACATGCTGGTTCAAAGGAAAAAGAAAAAAAAGAAGAGGCTATATGACCATTCACTTTTCTTTTTAAATTCACTGTAAACTTGCAGTTGTTACAAAGAGTGTAAATTCTAATCTAATCCTGAAATTGTTGTCATCTATGTCACTATTGTTTATGCATTGTCCGCCCTACCTTTCATGTTGCTTATACAAAAGTTAGCTGAGGGAAATCATTTTTTAAAAATGATTCATTTCAAACAACCCTTTTTAATATGGTGTGTGTGTGTATGCGTGTGCGTGTGTTTGTGTTCCAGCATGTGTAGGGGGGGATGAAATAGAAAACAGTATATATATATATTTAAAAAATATAATAATTCTCCAGCCAGTAAAAACTTGTGGAACTACAATTTTGACCATCATTTTAAATATATAGGAGATCCGCTGCATCACCAAGGCATAGGAGCCTTGGTGGTGCAGCAGACTAAAGTGTTGTTAAGTAGCACTTAGCTGCCAGATGCCTGCAATTACTGCAAGTTCAAATCTCACCAGGCTCAAGGTTGACTCAGCCTTCCATCCTTTCGAGGTAGGTAAAATGAGGACCCGGATTGTGGGGGCAATAAGCTGACTTTGTATAAAAAAGAACACCGCTTAGGGGGGGGGCCAAAAAGCCCTACTAAGCAGGTATATACAAAAGTATGAAGGCTATTGCTTAACGCATTGTAAGCCGCCCTGAGTCTCTGGAGAAAGGGCGGCATATAAATCGAACCAATAACCAATAAACAATATATACATTTAAAAAAAAAATATTGCAAAGAGAACTGATGCTGCCCATCTATGTATGCTTTCCTGTATTGGTATTTAATGGGATTTACTCTCAAATAATCTTGCCATCTAACAGATATTATTTGCAGCCAAAGATTAGGAGTTGCAAATATATCCATTTGGTTTAAAATTATCTAATTTGAAAGCCTACATGCTCCATCAATTTTTCATATCTAGTAATGATATTTTAATTAGTTGGATTACTTAAGAAAAAGGTAAAATAGCAAACAGATGAACAACAGCAATTAATCACACCAGGAAGTGTCAATCCATAGTTTCCAAAATGGCTAAAGCAAGATTCTTGAGCCCGTTTATTAGCTTTTATACTATTTTTATAGCTCCGTGATGGCGAACCTATGGCACATGTGCCAGAGGTGGCACACAGTGTCCTCTCTGATGGCATGCGAGCTGTTGCCCCAGTTCAGGTCCACTGTGCATGTGTGTACCCCTCCCACCAGCCAGCGGATTTTCGGGTCTCTGCTACGCATGTGGGGGGGTGGGGCATGTGTGGGGAGCAGTGTGCACATGCTTGGGAGGATGTGCACATGTGGGGGAGTGCATGCATGCGTGGGGGCAGGGTGCATGTAGGGGGTCATATGTGCATGCATGGGAGGGGGTGGGGCACATGCCTGGGGGCTGGGCGCGCATTGCATTTTGGGGGTTGGGCATGTGCGTGCTTTGGGTACTTGTTCTGAAAAAGGTTAGCCATCACTGTTATAGCCTCTACTTCATTCAAGAAGCTCAGGGTAATACATGGTGATTTGTTTTTCCTTCTACCTTTTAAGCAACATGTAAGGTATTTCAGGCTGAGAATGTCAGTATGGTTCAAACGAGGTTTATTTATTTATTTATTTATTTATTTATTTATTTATTTATTTATTTATTTATTTATTTATTTGTTCGATTTATATGCCGCCCTTCTCTGGAGATTCAGGGCGGCTTACAATGCATTAAGCAATAGCCATCATACTTTTGTATATACCTGCTTAGTAGGGCTTTCGCCCCCCCCCCCCAAAGTGGTGTTCTTTTTATACAAAGTCAGCTTATTGGCCCCACAATCTGGGTCCTCATTTTACCTACCTCGGAAGGATGGAAGGCTGAGTCAACCTTGAGCCTGGTGAGATTTGAACTTGCAGTAATTGCAGGCAGCTGGCAGCTAAGTGCTATTTAACAGCACTTTAGTCCGCTGCACCACCAAGGCTCTTTGAAGGTTCATGGCTGTGTGAGAACTAGGGAAACTGCATGTCCTATTTATAAAGAATAGTGCTCTCTTGCTATGCTTCAAGGTGTTTTATTTGATTATTAGAATAAACATGTGATAAATGTCATCTCTTCAATGGGCTATTCAGTCCGAATTTAGTTTTAAAGATAAAATGAATGGGGAAGAGTTTTTTTGTTTTTTTTAAAGACACATATATCAGTTTGAATAAGCATTGTCTATTTACCTTAGCTTCTCTGAACCTTGCTGCTCTGTTTGCAGCCTTTGAAGACCCTGAAATGCCATAGCCAAAATTAGGCTGCAACTTGATTGACTATTGCAAGATATTGAATAATGATAGACGCTAGAAAAGAGAGCAAGGTTCATTTTGGAATATTTGGGAACTGTGAGGCTTTTGAATGGTGCAAATGCTAGTTTAGCTGAAATGACAAAACATTGTAATAAATAAGAAAGGCCCAAACGCTTTGAGGGATGAACAGACTGCTGAGAAGTGATTGAAAAGTAGTGACAAAATGGGCTATTCCTTTTATTCTTTCAGTCTGTCTGTGAAATTTACATGAATTAACGAACTTCTACATGATAAAGCTTTTTATTTACCATGGTTGGACATTTGAAGAGTGGAGGTCTTAATTTTCAGCATAGCACCGATAGCTACTGTCCATGGTCCTGATACTGATTGCTGGTCTTAGTATATTTCATTGCAAAATAGCATATATACTAGAAAGCATAATTAGAAAGTTACGAGTCTGTTTGTTTTTCTCCCTTCCTCATTCAGCAAACACTGACATTAAGCATAATTCAAAGATGCCATATGTTATACTGTAAGTCCCCGTCTAAACAAATATCCCTTCCAGGAACCTTGCATGAGCTAATTTTTCTGGATGTTAAATTGCATACCATACCTAATACTGCAGCTAATTTTTTTGCATTTGTGCAAAAAAGAGTTGCTATGGTTTTACATCTAGTATATAAAGTTGTGCTTAGAAAAGACAGGATTTATGTAACCAATAGATTTCATGTATATGCAATTTTGCTATATATAGGTTTAGCAGTAGCACTTAGACTTATATACCGCTTCACAGTACTTTTTACAGCCCTCTCTAAGCAGTTTACAGAGTCAGCATATTGCCCCCAACAATCTGGGTCTTCATTTTACTGATTTCGAAAAGATGGAAGGCTGAATCAACCTTGAGCCATTCAGGATTGAAGGAATTGAACTCCTGGCAGTGTGAGCAGAGTTTGCAATATTGCATTCTAACCACTGCACCATCATGGCTCCTATAGATATACACACACATTTACATGCACACACACACATGATAAGAATATTTACTAACCATTGTCTTGGTAGAGGGTTTTTTTCAGTGTCAACACTGTGGGTATAACCCACTGTAAACCTTTCCCTGTTCACTGGATTTTCATTATCAAGCATATAATTAGGACAAAATCATAATGTAATCAAATTGATGAGTACAGACATCTAAAATCAGATTTCTACTAACACATGATTTTTACCACAAGGTACATATTTGTTAATAAAGCTTGTTCAGTAGAGCAAAGTGGAAAGATCCTGCCTGTAGTTTATTCAAAGTTAAATTCCACTGCATGTAATCCTAGAAACAAGTGAATAAGATTGTGGATAAGCAGCTGTTTCCTATAAAGTGATCTAAATACAATATTAATATGTTTTGAATGACCAAATTCTATAGAATAGAATAGAACAGAACAGAACAGAACAGAACAGAACAGAACAGAACAGAACAGAATAGAATAACAGAGTTGGAAGGGACCTTGAAGGTCTTCTAGTCCAACCCTCTGCTTAGGCAGGAAACCCTATACCATTTCAGACAAATGGTCATCCAATCTCTTCTTAAAAACTTCCAGTGTTGGAGCATTTACAACTTCTGGAGGCAAGTTGTTTCACTGATTAATTGTTCTAACTGTCAGGAAATTTCTCCTTCGTTCTATGTTGCTTCCCTCCTTAACTGCTTCTTGTCCTACCCTCAAGTGTTTTGGAGAATAGTTTGACTTTCTCTTCTTTGTGGTAGCCCCTGAGATATTATCATGCACTGTATATATTATTTAATTTATTTATCATCTGATTATGTAACAATTTAATCTTGATTCATGGCAGTTGACAATAGTTAAAAGACCCATGATAGACACAACAGTGTAAAACAATAACACATCCACAGTAAATAATACAACAATGGCAATGGTAAAAAAAAATGCAAGAAAAACACCATAACAGTCTAACCACCATAAGTAAATTATTATATTCCAAAATAACATAATCCTATAACAATTACATGGTAATTCTTGGCCACTGTAACTGTCACATACTAGCAGTCAACTTTTTAAAAATCCAAACATTTTTAAAATTATCTGTTCATTGTATATGCTCTTGATAGACTTGTATTTATTTTACTATAGGATGCTGCATTGCAGCCACCTTGAGTCCGCCTCCATACAAAAGGTACATCTTCATTCTACACTATTAAAATTGCAGTTATCCTATACTCCATTCCTTCTCTCTTGTTTTATCACCTGGGGAACATATCATGTAATTCAAATAATTTGAGCTAGGCTATGCACTTGCTTGTTCATAGTCTTCAGAAGGCTAGAAGAGGAGATGTAACAGAAGACCTGGATAGGTTCCCAGTGGTGACTATGGGAGGAGAACACAGATGGCCAGCTCTGATTAATTGGCACACTGAATTAAAATGTGCCTTACAGCTATTAATTGTTGTGATGTTATTAATATTAGTCAATCTAAATTATGGGTGCTTTTAACCTAACACAATTATAGGTCAAATGAAAACCTAAATGTTATACCCTTTTCTTTCCTCTGCTCATGTACACTAATTCTGAATTTATTGCCTGTTCAGTTGCTGTGGCAAAATTATTTTATGCCAACTGTTGGGGAACAAATATTTCTCCATCTCAAGAGAAAAAGACATATTTGAGCTTGCATTGTGCCATAGGGCAACATAAGGATCAAAAAGGTTAAAAAAAATCTAATAGTGTGGTTTAAAATGATTTTTTATTAATTGGTTATTGGAACTGCAGGCTAATTATGAAGTATCTTCCATCCGCATATTATTGCTAGGAAGATGGACTAGTCTAAATCTTAGGAGACCAGCTTCAAGGCCATACAGTTGTGAAAGCTCACTGAGGGCACATCTGGATTTTCTGCTTGGCCCATTACCAGTAAGGCCATTTCCCATTTCCTGAGAGCAGGAACAGATGTCACTGTCATTCTTGAACTCCCAACCCATTGCAAATGCATCATGTGATCTGTTTTCCAGTTTTGATGCAAAACTGCTATTTTTTAGCAGGAAGAAACTGTCTTAATCCTTTAAAACAGATGGTCTCCAATGTTTCATTTCAATCTAGGACAGCCTCAGCTGTGATTGGATGTAGTGCATTTCACACACACACACACACACACACACTCACACACACACACACCCATCCAGTGGCTGGTTGTTGCTTTGTACAACTACTTGATTGTGGACTGCTGTGTTTCCCCCCCTCTCCCTCCCTCCCTCCCTCCCTCTCTCTCTCTCTCTCTCCCTCCCTCTCTCCCTCTCTCTCTCTCATATCCTGCAGTTGATCCAAGGATAACGTTTGACATCAAACAACTCACTTTTTAAATGTAAAGTGTCCAGAGTTGGTGGGAATTGGTTTCTTTGTAAAAAAAAATCTATTATTTAGATATAAATATGCTTATCCATTCATTTCTTATATCTCCTAGTGGCCTCTTTCCTGTTTCTGCCCAGGCTGGATGGAGCTTGCTTCCCTTGCTTTCCCACAGGACTACAAAAGTTCTATTGTTGCTATTACTGCTATTATTATATTTAAATTGTTGCCTAAGATTATCACAACTTTATTTTTATGAAGTGGAACACCTAGTTCTTCTTCATTAC
This sequence comes from Pituophis catenifer annectens, assembly GCF_029215685.1. Taxonomy (NCBI): domain Eukaryota; kingdom Metazoa; phylum Chordata; class Lepidosauria; order Squamata; family Colubridae; genus Pituophis; species Pituophis catenifer. The sequence goes on from NW_027256881.1 coordinate 107,735,688, forward strand.
AAAATTTCTTTTGACTTCAAAAAAGAAGATAGGAGTAAAAGTACAATGCATTCCATTTTGCTTTGATTATTGTGGCATCAAAGCAACGATGCTTCAGTAAAGCAGGTTTTTTAATTTAATTTAATTTATATGCCGCCCTTCTCCGGAGACTCAGGGCAGCTTATAATGTGCTAAGCAATAGCCTTCATCCTTTTGTATATTTATACAAAGTCATCTTATTGCCCCCACAACTGGGTCCTCAATTTACCTACCTTAGAAAGGATGGAAGGCTGAGTCAACCTTGAGCCTGGCGAGATTCGAACCTGCAGTAATTGCAGGCAGTTGGTCTTAATAACAGGGTGCTTTAGACCACTGTACTACCAAGGGTTGGGGGGAAGGGTCTGCTTTAATGAAAGGAGATAATGTGGGAAGTGATCTGAAAGCAATTCATGTGGTGCAAACATCTGGGAAAGCTAAGGGGAATGATGAAAAGGGAACAATTCCTAGAATAAAAAAATAATCAGATATTGGCAGACAGTCTGAGTAAAAGCCAACTAGCTAGATTAGCCCTGTGACAGTGGTGAATATCTGTAGTTTGGGTGTAGGAATGAACCTGGAGGTTCATTCCCTGAGCTTGTGGGTTGATTTCTGAACATTTTGTTACCAGACTAGGTATCACCTTCAGCAGAATTTAGGGGATGCCAGGGTGACACTGACATCCCCTAAATCCCACTGAAGATGTTACCTGGCATGATAACAAAATGCTTGGAAACCAACTCATGAGCTCAGAGAACGAACCTCCACTCTCATAGTTTTAGCCTTCCCCAGAATGGATGAGAAGGCAAGAAGCAGAAAAATGACAGATCAGGTCTTAGGGTGGCCAGTTCACTGACATCCAGCCTGGAATGTTTGAAGTTGTCTTAAGAAAGAGGTGGGAGCAGCAGAACAATAGACGCACAGTTTCAGCTGTTGTGTGTAATGGCCCTGAGTGATTCAGAGTTAGTCACTGGTTTTCAAACCAACCTACTTCCCATGTTTTTGTTTGTAAAATAAAAACTAGAGGAGAAAAGACTCCGTTTGTGTCCCTGAGCTACTGAAAAAAAAAAAAAGGCATTGTAGAAATGTAACGATTAAATCAATAGACTTCTGCCAATAATAAATTCATTTACTAAACGCCAAGAGTTAGTAAGCTCAAAATGGCACTTCCCACACCCAAAGAAGACTATCATTAAGGAGAAACATTTTTATCTTGTTGGCAAAAAACAGGAAATGGCTACAGAACTCAAGAGGATTTTTTAAAAAAACCCTGCTGTTCAGCTGACAAAAGAAACTATCTGAGAGAGATGACAAGATAATAATGATGAGCGTGGAAGGTAGCTCCTTGATTCTCTGCTCTAGCTCTCTCTTTATGTTTCATCCTCTATAAGGAGAAAACAGGAGGAGAGATGGAAAGGCATACATATAAAAAAAGGGTAGGTATCATTAAGCATCTGATTTTAATTGAACAGATGCAAAAAAGGGGGTTTGCTTTTTGATTATAAGATTGGGCAGGGTGTGAGAAGTCTGGCATATTCCTTATAAAGGAATTTGTTTTATTACATGTCAGAGATAGGCCTAAGCAGGATTGAGGGTAATGAAAAACACCCATTTTGATTGGCAGTTCTTGAAGGACAGTCTTGCCTACTACTCAAACTGGGCTTCATTGCACATGATGAAAGTGAGTGAGAAGTGCTCTGGTGCTCGCCATGGGTTTTGTGGTCTATAGCAGGGGTGAAATCCAGCAGGTTCTGACAGGTTCTGGAGAACCAGTAGCGGAAATTTTGAGCAGTTCAGAGAAACGGCAAACACCACCTCTGGCTGGCCCCAGAGTGGGTTGGGAATGGAGATTTTGCAGTATCCTTCCCCTGCCATGCCCACCAAGCCACGCCCACCAAGCCACACCATGCCTACCAAGCCATGCCCACAGAACCGGTAGTAAGAAAATTTGGATTTCACCACTGGTCTAAAGAGAAGCATATGGATATGTCACCAGAGCAGCTTATCACCACAAACCTCACTCTGAAGTCTTAGACTAAAGCATCAAGATGTCCAGTCCTTGCAGAGCATTAGGATTATGCAAGTGCTTCATTCTGAGAAATCAAGGTTAGCATGCCATGGAGGGAGCAGTGCTGGCTATTCTCATTCAGGAAAGTTACTAAGTTACTAAGTGAGACAGGCAGCTAATTAATTAAATAAAGTGGAGGAACATCTTCCAGGAACATGGACTAGGCCGATATATGGGAATCTAAGAGCGAGGGCATGTGAACGATGGACTAAAAAGCTCTGGTAGTGCAATGGTCAGAATGCAGTATTGCAGGAGAATTCTGCTCAAAGAATTCTGGAGTTCGACCTGGACTGGCTCAAAGTTGACTTAGCCTTCCATCCTTCCGAGGTCAGTAAAATCAAGATTCAGATTGGTGGGGGCAATATGCTGATTGTGTATACTGCCCAGAGAGTGCTGTAAAGCATTATGGGGTGGAATATAAGTCTAAATGCTATTGCTATTGTTATTGCTAATATACTTGCATGAACAAACAGCCGTCTTCACTCTCTTATCGTTTCAAAGCAAGGCATGTTGATTGGACGGGAAGCTGTTGCCCAAATAGCCAGCAACAATCCTCCTGGTTCATATGGTAGGTTTTCTTGACTCTCTCTGGACCCTGAGCTTGTTAAACTTGCAGCTAGAGGCTCTCCGAGGCTTTCAATTTGCTGCAGTTTATCTATTTCAATTGTTCCCAGGCCACATTCAGCATTCAGCTGCATACAGAAACTTTATTTTTTCCCTGAGGTGCATCTCAAATAATACTTCTGGTGTTTATAAACTCAGAAGGAATGCACATAAAATTAAAGCAGGGCTATCATTTCAATCTTAACTTTTCTTCCCCCAGACATTATTCAATGTCCCAGGTCACTTATTCATGTATTCATGTATAATGCAAAATTTTGTTGCCCTTTCATTCTGGATAAGACTTGATCATTGAACATCATTAGCTAAGACTAATTAAAATTGTTTAAAATATCATTAAAAAAAAAGGTTATGGAGCAGCCATGCTTTGAGATGCAACATTTATTCTTCACAGGGCATCTTTTAGCCAGCTTTGCTCAGTAAA